>NC_059472.1:127157924-127805674 GCF_018139145.2 Gymnogyps californianus
CAGTTAGTCTCTGGCTTTGGTTGTTGTTTTACATGTTTTTCTTGTTAAATGTTTCCCAGCTGGCAATGAATCACTGTGTGCTACTTTGTCTGCTTTCCACTGTTCTGAGGGCTTGTTTATTTATTAATAAGAACAATAACAAACAGAAATGGATGGCCTTTTCATAGTCATTATTTGCAAAGCACATTGTTGCAGGCTACCTTGCACCTGTGTCATAAATTAAGTCTGTAACAGACACTTAACATACAAACAATGAATAATAAAACTAGTGTTTACTTGGCACCAATTTAAAAATAATATATTTACACTCTGTGTGGATCAGCAGCTTTAACATTTGGCTGAAGTTCTGAATAGGACAATGAAATCCTTTTATCTCGCACTTAAGCCATTTATTTTAGGCTGATGTTACTCACATGACAGAATTTACACAAGATAAAACAAAACAAGCTCAGGATCAGAAAAGCTATCCCTGCGGAGAGGAAAAAGGTTATTTCTAAGTCACCACATTCTGTTTTAAACCAAACAATAGCGGGAAAGTAGAAAGTGAAAATGGATTCACATCAATATTAAGAGTTCACTCAGGAAAGTTCAGGCTGAATGAAAGTCATAGCCTGGCTGGAGAACTACAGTAAAACTGTAGTTAAGGAAAAAAAGATTGGTTTCTGCCACTGACATTTACCACTGCAAAAAAAATTAAATGTCCTTCTACTCTGCAGAACTCAGCTTAGAGCTGGCAAGGGACCCTAGAAATATTGGGAACTTGTCATAAACTCTCTAGGCTAGACTTGGATATGGCTGGAAAGTTCCGTGTTGTTATTAGTGAGAAAGAGAGAGAACTGGGAACTCTTTTATTGTGGGAAACTTTCACTTCTCAAATATAGTTTGGAGAACAAATGCCGCTAACAGTGGTAGGCAAAAAACGTGCTGGAGAGATGACAGCTGGCGGATTTCATGACCAAATGGTCTCTGAAAGAACAAAAGGAAGGTCCTGTATCAGGTCTATTTTAGACTTTTAACCAGGGCATTGCAGAAGGTAACCTTGGACCAACTGACCACATGTAGAGAGTTTAAATTAAATGGAAAATAAAAGTCTGAAAGGACATGCATATGACAGTTTGAAGTTAGTTGAACCTAAGTTGCTTGAGGGTATGAATACGGAGGAGGCTTTGCTTTTCTTCAAACCAAAGATATACCAACATATCTAGACTCCTTATTCCTAGAAAGAGAACAATGCTTTTAGAGACAGGCACCAGTGTTAACATTGTTCATTCACACAAGAATTTGTGACTATGTTAGCCTATTCAGCATCATCTGGCACAATAGATAAACAGTGAGTTATCAAACTCTGTTAACAATATTGAATTTATTCAGATTGTAAACATGAAGGTTGGCTGTAAATAACTGTAAAGGACCTCATTGCTGCTGATCTGGGTGGAACCTGTTCCCATTCCCAAAGCTGCCAGCTTTTTCCTTAACCAGGTGAGTGCCTCAGTGTATAATAACTCATACGAAGGTTATGCTGAGAGGCAACATTGGACATACTCTTTCCTTTTTTCCCAGTTTGTTTAATTTTGGTTACAGTTTTTCCCAAGCTGTAGTTTGTTTCTGGTTTCAGATAGGCCTGGGGTCTTTCTACTACTGCTTGCACGATGATTGCGGGAAAAGGTGTAGAAGAAGTGAAAGCGCAGGATGTAAAATGTCTCTCAAGGACTTGACTGCCTTTGATTGGAAGGCTGACTGTAGCTTCAGTGAGGCTTGGACAGCTGTACGTGCAGATTCAGCAGACGTACTGTGTATTGCTAGGACACATTGCCTGCCTTCTTGCCTCTGAAAATACCTGATTGAAGCAAAGTTTATCCTCACAGGCACTAAAATGCACAGGTGTTGTCCAGATGTGATTTTATGTCTAAAAGCAGGTTAAGGAAAAGGGCTGCTCTGCTGCTTTTGTTAACCTGGGATTGCAGGTGTGATACAAACCTTACGCAAGTCCTTCAGAGGCTACATTTTTTTCCACCTTGCACACATGAAAAGGCTAATTAATTATCAAACTGGCTGGCATAATTCAAGCACCTGCTCTCAGAAACTTAACGAGCAGAGTTACAGAAACTGCTGTGCTATATAGCTATATAACAACCCTCCCATACGTCTTGTTTGTAGGTAACCTATTTTTGTACAATGCATAGCGCTGGGAATCCTTCAGCATTAGTGCTTGGAAACACTTTCTGCTTTCCTAGGGCTCTGTTCCCTGGTGTGGCTGCATGCTGCTCCCCTGCCGCAGGGTAGCGGGGCAGGCGGGGAGGCCACTCCTGCCCGGTGCTGCCGGGCTGGGCAGAGGGGTCTATGCCGAGGCAGCCAGGTGCTCCGCTCCTGCCTCCCCACAAGCCATTGCAGGACCTTGGATAAATTTTTCATGCTCCTTTTTCTCCTTTTTGTGCTACTCCGTGTTTTGTTAGGTTGAAAGCTCTCTGAACTTCGTATTATCCCCATATACTGTGATGAATACAATGGACCCCTGAACTCTTTTAGGCACTCCAGTTTCTACTGCAATGTGAATAATTCCTAAACTAAGCTCCATATGATGCCATTTATTTTCAAATACAATTTTTTTATTGAAGCGAAGGGTGACCAATGCTTCAAAAGACTCTGTGCTATGGCTCTAGTGAGGATGTTGTCAAATGTCCTTGAGAGTTTTCACAATTCTCCTGTTTTATTTTTTTGCTAGTAAGTAGCTATATAGACACCGGCTTTTCATAACAGCCGGTTGCTGAAAGGCTCTGTTCTTACCAACAGTTGAAAGAATACTTATGTTTACATACTGGTTTGCATCAGAAATAGGCACCTTCTTGCCTTGGATGCTCTATACTTGTCATATCACTGCTGTTTATTAAGATAATTTAGTCCTAAAAGAGATTATTAAGGAAATTTAAAAAAAAATATAGTGTTTTACAAAAGACTAATCAGCAATTTTCTTTTTTAAAAAAGCTTTGCCTGTTCTTAGGTGGTAAATAAGGAAGATTTGCCTTATCTCTGATATGGTAGAAGTGCTGGTAGCTATTAGTACACTGTATATATACATTCATCAGAGATTCTGTGGCACAGTCTGTAGT
Organism: Gymnogyps californianus; assembly: GCF_018139145.2. Lineage (NCBI taxonomy): Eukaryota > Metazoa > Chordata > Aves > Accipitriformes > Cathartidae > Gymnogyps > Gymnogyps californianus. Next base: position 127,161,032 of record NC_059472.1, read on the forward strand.
GCAAACTGGTAATTTTCTATAGGGAAAAATAAGCAGGTGCTCACATTTTTTTAAACCTGCAATAGCTTCTTGACAAGCATGACCCAGTAACATTTTAAAATACTGTTATGAGACAGAGTAGCATTCAGAGAATATGTGTGTTGGGGTTTTTTTCCCCCTACATGTATTAGATTTCATTGCAAGCAAAGGCATAGAAGAGGACTTTGCCATTTGCTTTTGGAAAAAAATTTCAGACTGATGTGAGTGAGAAGAAAAATATTTTCACTTGTGTGGTTATAATTTTCCTTTCCTTTCCTGTAAGCAAGTCTAATACAAGAAACCCATACATTTTTCACACACTACAGGCTTTAAAATTCTGTTTAACAGCCGTTTGCATGGTTACTGAAATAATGTTGAAATTTTCCTAGTAAGAATGTGAGCTCTATTTCTGTGGATCAGTGCTGTGTAGGGGGAAAAAATTCAGCAGCACTAGATTTATGTGTTAAGTTACAATATCGTGGAAGGAAACTCAGGAAGTAAATGACAATGTTGACCTTTAAGAAGGCACAATTAGTCTGTAAAGTTACTGCCTGTTGAGACTTGTGGTTCCAGTTTGTCTCGTGGTGTTGCTGTTTTTGTCCTGTGTCTGACTGCAGAGTCAGAAAGATGTTGATTGATGTACCTAGGGTGGCTAACACTATTGTGTTTTTTTTTCTTCTATTTGAAGGAAGCTTTGATTTTTAGAACAAGAAGCAATGATTTTTAGAACAAGAAGCAAAAATCTTTAAGGTGCCTCATAAAGAAAAAATTCTCCAAATACGTGGATTTTAAGTGACTACACAGTTATCTTGTGTTTTATTAGGGCAAGCAAAGGAAGAAGTAGTCCATTTAATTGCACAAAGAGATCAGAGGTAGGATATACTAAAAATAAGGAATCAGAATAGTTACCATGTAGGCCAGGACAGGGTCAATACATACATACAACATCACCCACTACATAAGAAATATGAAATTTAAGTGCAGCTAAGGTGGACTTACACTTTTGGAAATTTGCGCTGACTGTCCTAAATCCTTAGGATGTGTGGACTGTTCAATGGGAAGGCTTGTGAGTTTTTAATTTAAAAAATCCTTCTTTATCTTTGCATGTTTCCCTGAGAAATCATCTGCCGCTTTTTGATTTACTTAATACTTCTACTATTGTTTTGTAAGATCCTAGGATTCATCTGCACAAATTCTAGTTTTGCCTGTTTCTGAGCATTTTCTTTGTCATGCTTGTGATGCCTGAGTGTCCTTAGTGCAGTAGTTCCTACAGTTGTGATTTATGACAGTGTTAAGTAACTGTTTTGCACTACTCTGGCCCTTACATTTTGGGGGAAATCAACTGTAATAGGTCAAAGTCAAGTGAAAAAAGAATTGATTTAAATAGTTCTCTGAAGTCGTAGCCTTTAGGGACCCTGTCAGAGTATTTTGAATATGTGAGGTTGATAACAAAACATCTAGGATAAGAAAATTGGAAAACTGAGGAAACATGTTTCTTTTCAATGCTCTGCATAAGCCAGTTAGTGGAAGCATTTATTCCATGTGAGATTAATTCTGTTGATATTTTATCCTATGGTTAGAGAAATACTAGCCATTTACCATTGTAATACATCATTTGTACAATTCAGTGTCTTTGAAGATAAAGATCTTTACTATTCTTTTTTTTTTACCTTGCCTCTGTTGTACTGGGCTGTTTCTTGGTCATGTATAAGACCTTTGGATTTACCACAGCAAAAATTAACAGGTTCCTGAAGAGCTGTGGAGAGAGAATAAATTCAAGTGTTAATCGCTTGTATATAAATGCCAAGACTTAAAACACACCATCAAGACATAAATGTAAGATTACATACTAAATCTTAAACATTAAAACAACTTGAAAGAAGAAGGTACTGCTTCTCCTCTTGCACAACTTTTGTGGTTCTGAGTTCTGATTGAAATGAGTCTTTCAACTCTTAACCTTCATTAACTTGCTCCTTTGAGAGATTTCCAAAGTCTGGGAGACTTCTGGTATCAAGGTACAAATGAAATAAAATTCTCTTTTCATCAGCCAGTTTCTCTAAACAAAACGATCAGATCTGTGGCATTTCTTTGTGTTTTTGAAGCAGGAAATTGCTGTTTCTTGTCATTGTTGTTGCCACTGACAGTGCATGGTAGGAGAAATACAGGGACTCTGGGAAGAGAAGTTTATGAAGTACAGAGGAGGTCAGTGGTTGGTCTGGGAATGATGTTATGACTTTTATGCTCATCTTGGAAGGGATAAGACTGATTTTGTGTGGCATCATCTAACAAACTTGCAGCTATGCATTTTTTTAAATAGGATTTAACTGTTTTGACTATTTGCAGATACTGAGGGAGATGGGCTTAGGTTTCTTGTGATAGGTTATGTGATTTTCTGAGTGAAGTGAAGACTCAATACCATGTAGGCTGCTGGAATTGATAACTGCTGTGCAAATTCCCCTTACTAAGTCAGGGGATGGAGCAAGGAAACCAAGCACCAGCCTTTTCCCTTTTCTTATTGCTCACTCCATTGCTGCCTAAATTCCCAGCTATAGCCTCATTCTTTTAATGCTGAGGTAAGTTGTTAGAAGCATTTTTCTAGAAAATGGAAATGTGACTGTGCACTTTCTATGGTAGGCTCAGCAGCACAAAATATCTGCAATGTGTCCCACCGAGAGGGGTGTGGGAACCAAGTGCTTTTAGGTTAAGGAAAGAAGATGCAGAAAAGGTTGAGAACAGTTTGCTTCATCCCAAAACTTTATTTGCGAAACACAGGATTTTTTATAAGCTACCAGGTGAGACTGTTGACACAGTGTGTTACAAAATTGCCTCATAAAATAAAATGTTTTGAAATCTCATGTGCAGTTAGCAGATGGACTAATTAAAGAGTAAATTATTTGTGGTAGATAACCAACTGATGGGTCAAAGCAAGGTTATCACAAGAGCTGGGTATGACTTGTAAAAAAATGATGAGTATTTGCAGAATTTGTGATAAGCTGTGTTTCTTAAATTGAATCTAGCAGTTATCATGAGCACAACACAAATACATGTCTTTAAAAATATATCTAAAGCTATAAAAGCAGAAGACAGGAGAAAATTAATGGGGGATCCTACTTCCGGGGTTTTCTTTTCTTTTGTCAATGCCTCTTTTTTTTTTCTAACACCTTTTTTCCCATTGTCAACGGAAGCAACTGTAGCATTGTGAGAAGGTAATAGTGCAGGAGATTTTGGTTAGACACTGGTGGTTTACTGCCTGAATCTTGACACAGACCAAATCTGCTGTCCTACTGCATGACTGAGTTCAGTAACCACTTAGTTCATTAGTGGCAGGCCTAGGATGTTTCTTTATAGGGAAATGACCAGGAAATGAGCAAAAAAATGGTTGAATTTGATGGTGTTATAAAGGGGATATAAAAGAGAATGGGTGAGGAAAAACAAGAGAGGGAAAATAAATAAATAGAGATTACAGGTACTGTACAGAAGAAGAAACTAACAGTGATGGAAAATGCAAGAAAGGAAGAAAAAGTAGCAAATTTAGGAAGTAAACTGATGCAGAATTAGATGGGAAGAACAATCCTGAGACAAAAATGAATTCTATTTTTTATTTTTGTAAAGCTTAGTGCAAAAAGGAATACAGTAAATTGTCTGAGTTGGGCTGCTGGATGTTAGGGTGTGAGATGCTTGTACTAATGTTCATAATGAGCACCTTTTGAGGGTAACACTTGAATGTTGCAGTGGTTGTTGCTTTAAACCCAGAAATCCTCCACGGCCACGCTGTGTGTAGAACAATTCTGCTCATGGTAATCCTGTTCAGAAATTACTGTTCCACTCCAAATGTATGTGCCTTCCCATTTGTCCCTATGAATTGTCATTTTACCTTCAAAAATGAAATTTGTTGCATTGGTTGCCAGATATTTTCCTACAAAAGCTGCTTGGGGGATTCTTTTCCTGAGGCTTTCATAATATAATGGTGTCAGGGAGTTTAAAATAGAACCACCCTTCAAATCCAGATTTCTGTTTTGCTGACCTTCGTCTTTCCTTACTTGGTTTTGGCCTGGAATGAACTCTTGTCCTGTCCTAAGTTCCGTGAGCTTTTCCCTGGGAGGCAGTACGCTCACCTGTGTGATGCCTATCTTACAAACTCTCTGCAATTCAGGTGATGGCTATGTATGTTCTTTGAAACTATAGCCGATAAAAATGGCATAGTGTTTGCCAACTTTCTTTAGGATATATTTGACACTTGCAGAAACAAGGAACTACTTAGGACAGATATCCTGGTGCTATTACTTCTCAATTACCACACATGCATTTTTTTATTTGAGAATTAAATGTACAACAGTAAAGCTGTGGCTATTTATGCAAAGTGGCTTTTTGTTTCCACTGACCTTTTTACACTTTTATATAAAACTAACACAAAAACTCCAGAACAAAACATCTAGTTCTAATCTCATGACCCCAGCATTTGTACTGGAAAAGACAAAACAATATCAAAACTGTAAAGCATATACATAATGGCTAGAATCATAGAATCATAAAATGGTTTGGGTTGGAAGGGACCTTAAAGATCATCTAGTTCCAACCCCCCTGCCATGGGCAGGGACGCCTTCCACTAGACCAGCTTGCTCAAAGCCCCATCCAACCTGGCCTTGAACACTTCCAGGGGTGGGGCATCCACAGCTTCTCTGGGCAACCTGTTCCAGTGCCTCACCACCCTCATATTTATGTATTGCTTATAAAATGAGAAAGTAAACACTGCTCCCAATCTATATATGTAATGGAAATTATTAAATGTCATTGGGAACTAAGCATGGTAGACAAAGAGTATGTTTGTGCAGCCCCAGTCAGTGGCTGGAATACGGTGAGCTTAGATTAGCCTGTGTATTTCATTAATGCAATAGTTTGAGGGCAGGTTACCTTGTGTGGCATGAAGAAGGCAGCAGTGAAGAATCAGGATTTGCGGACAGCTGTGCTGCATGTGCCTGTGCATCCCAAGGAACCAGCATCTGTGCTTTATGATGACAACAGGAGAGGGGCATGGCTATACAGTGTGCTGGCTGGCTGCTGAGGTGAGGCGGTGCCGTATCGTCACCGAGCTTCTGGCTGCTCTGCCAGGACCTCATCCCCGCTGCCCCACATTACACAGCTCCTGACTTCTGGCAAGTGGGGCTCCACCAGCGTGCGCCCGCCCTGAGTGTGGGTGGCAGGCAGCCTCCCCCAGCCCCATCCTCCTGCCCTGCGCTGTGGCGGGGTGGATGATAGCAGATTGCTAAAGACGAGCCAGGATTGTTTGCAGAAATACCATAGACCTGTATTTGCTAGTATTTTTTATTAATTTTTTTTAATTTCTGAGATATGTCTTATTTAATCAGCACTTCTCTATTTAACCTTAAAATAAGTAAAAACGGGAATAGAGGGGAAGTAAGAAACCCTATATATAAACACTCATGTTGAAGTGTAGACACGCTGACAAAATTCAGGCAGTTCAAAATGAGAGATGACACTTTGTCCTTAATTTGTACCAGTGGGAAAAAGGATGTGAAAGGAAGTAAGTTGGGCACAGAGTATCAGGTGGGATTTTTGTTCCCACGCACATTCAAATGTTAACAATGAACTTAGTCTTTGAAGTTTTCAGAAAAAAACCTCTTAAACATAAATCTGTGCCCTGTAAAAATTTTAATTTGATAACAATCACCACTTTGCATTAATTATTAAATGTAACTTAATTTACTTCTCCATTTTAGAACTTTTTTTGGTGCTGTAAACATGTTTTTTTAGAAAGCTTGCTAAAGAACATGCAAATATGATGCATACAGTGCATCTTTAAATGTATAAGTCAAAATTCCAATGCAAAGCAGTAGCTCTGGTTGCACTGTAGCAATATAAGTTTCTAATATATTAAATACTGAAAAAAGCTTCAAATTTCCTTTGGGCATTAAATCACATTCTGGATTAAATAATCTGCCAAACATATAGTCTCTTTTGTTGACTAAAGGTCAAAGCTAGTTTTTACATATGTAAGTAAAAAATCATCACATAAATAACTATTTTAAACTTATTTCTTTGATTCTAACTAAGCCATTGTAATTTTCTCCTTTAATATTCCTCAATTTGCTCAATGGTTTTCATCCCTCTTAATTTTCTTGTCCAGATATAAAATCCCAAAATAGGCATGTGTAGTAAAATGTTGAATTGGCCTTATCAATAATAGTGCAATACTAAGACACAAACCAAGGGTACTTAATGTTATCAGTATAACAATTCACTTTTGAAGTAGTGATAGCTGACTTAGTATAGGATACAACATTCCAGATGTATTATTTTTTTTAATAAAATAATACCTTAATTTATTTGTATTCCACCAGCATGAATACATTCATTGCAAATTGCATGCACATAAAAGGGAATCCATTTATAAACTACATAATATCTTAACAATAAATAATATTTGATCTAATACATGATGGTAGTGCATTTCTTGTTAAAACTGCAAGCTTTTACCAAAAAGAAAACAAACTCTTATTCTCCTTATAAATATTTTAAATAATTTTTAAGTACGTTTCATACCAAGTATATAAAAATAGTATTTTTAGATAAATTAAGAGGTTTCATTTACATAACAAATAACGTGCAACAACTAATCACTCTCTACCAGCTCTATTTGGTTGATTGTCTAGATGACATGCAGTGATAATTGTCCCTTTGCCTTCACAGAACTGACAAACAGACCAGCAGGACCCACGATCACCTGAAGCAAACAGTGCCATAGATATTGTTTGAGAAAAACAGTCAGACACTCAGGGGAAACCTTTGCTTCGATAAACAAAAGCCACCCATGACAGTTCTTTTGTCCTAGACTTCCAGCTGCTCTGACCCTCAGGGTCTTTGGACTATCACAAAAGTCTGCCAAACAGACCAGTAAGTTATATCTGTATACAAAATGCTTTTCAACATGCTTCTAGAATCTAGAATTTTATTTTTTTTTCCTATAGTATGAACCGGCAATACCTTTTCTTACTTTCTATAAATCTGAATTTTCATGTTTGTAAGTCTCCATGATCGCCAGAGAAAAGGTCAAATAAAACAGTCATGCAGTACTCTCTAAATTTAAAACTGGCAGCTGTGGAACATGCTTTGAGTACCACTTCACTGTTTCTCATTATACGTCTATGACTTGGTAATCTTTATCTTTAACATCCCTTGTGCTTGTCACAACATCTGTCGGGAAATCTGGGGTCTGTGCAGAAACTACTCCGGCTGTTCCTTCCAGGTCCCACGATCCTGGCAGGTTCTCAAGGCTCAAAGAGCTGATTGCTCCTTGGCTAAAGCTACCTTCCTCAGATCTGCTGGGGAGCATGAGGTGTAACGATGTCTCTGATGAAGAGCATACTGAAGAAGAAAGAGTTGCTGAAATAGACTGAAGAGGAGTCAAGGTAGTGTCTGAACGGGGGGAGGTGCATCTTAAAAATTGCAAATTGTCTTTCTGAATTACCTGATACTGGGAGGGGGAATTGTGAAGGCCCGATGTATAATAAAATTCACCGTCCATAGAATTTTGCAGGTTGGGTTCAGTTCTTTGGGGACTGCTGCCTACAGAGGACAGATCTGTATTCCAAATGTCACATAACGTGTTGCCACGGCAAAGTTGTGCTTTGGTGCAAGTAAAGTTCCCAGCTTGCATGTGCGTGCAAGGTTGATGCGTAGTCCAAGCCATTCGAGACTGTAGACTTTCCAGGGTAGGACTTCGAGATATGCCGTGCACAGCACAGAACCCTGGAGGCTTCTGGGATGTGAGCAGGTTCTCCAGAAGGTGCATCATGTTCTTCATATCCTTACTTAATTGTGAGACTTCTTGAGTTAAAGTTGTCACCTGTTATGGCAGGGCAAAATATCACAGTATTTATTTATGCAGTTATGCCTGAAATACACACATTTTTTCCTTCTAACAATATCAGCTTTGATCTGTGGCACGATGTCTTTACTTTAAAGAAATATACTCTTCTAATGTATGTGAGGGAAATAGTCCATCCATCTACCTTACCACAGCTACATGTTACACTTCCTGTGGCATATTGAAATAATTAAAGCAACTCAATAAAAATGTGTGATGGAAACACCATAGGCATAATTCACCTGATTTTAAATGATACTTTGTATATAAAGAATGGCCTTAGGGTTAGAACTGAGATGATTTCCAGTGGCAATATGACATCAATAACTTCTTGATTAATCATTAAATATTTTAATGCATAAACCTTTTTTATTAACCAATTTTATACTGATGAATGATATAAAAATGAGGTCTTATGAAATCTTGTTCAGAAATACACATGTGAAATATACTGCTGTCTTCATAGTAAAATAAAAGAAACACATACCCGAAGTTGTTGGATGCAAGTAGTAGATATATGAAAATCTAGTGGACTAAAAACAAAAAAAAAGGAAGAAAAGAAACTGGAAACTCTAAAAACCACTTGCTACCTCTAAACATTTAAACAATATAAAAGCCTGTGAAGCAGTTTGCTTCATGTAGTTATGTTTATGCTTGAAAGGTATTGCATATAACACAGAGAGATAGTAATCTATAGCATAGACTACTCTGGTGTGTGTGCAAAAGGAAGAATCATATTTTGTATTAGACCTTTTTTTTGTAATGCTGAAACCACTGATAGTATCCAATTAATTACATGAATTACATGAAGTTTTTAATCTCCCCAAAACTGCTGGTTTGGGTGGGGATCAGATTGACAAGTTCTGAGTTTGTGTTTTAAAGTAAATTGATATATGAACATCAATAGGGACATTCATTAGGACATTATAAGCACATTTTGGGAAATGAAAAGCCTAACTCAAACATAAAAATGACCCACTCACCATTTCAAATGTGTTTGTCTTTCCTTTTTCCTTCTTAAGGAAAAGTTTTTAGGAAGTTAAAATCAGTCGATTATTTTTAATAAAGAGAAATGAACCTATCAAGAGGTAGAAATGAACTTTGTCTCTACAGTAGCTAATCAATCTGTTTTAGGTCAAACCACTGTCATTACTGTTAAAATAGAGTTTCTCATACAGATGCTAGTGAAAATACTCTGTTGAAAAAAAGACATGACTGCACATTTATCTTCTGAAGGGTAAACCACCTGTCAAAAAGAAAAAAGGCTAATTCAGGAGGCCTTTGCCCTTGAAGTAAAGACACCACTGATTAGGTGCCCTACACAGATTAATTTTCATATAGTCAGAATAGAAATACAATTTTCATTTTTCTGACAGGATAGTTCCAAAGAAATCTGTTGAAAAGACATTTCAGGCTGAGTTTGACTGCATTACTACAGGCACAATAATTATAAAGAAATTCCGAGTTAGAAGGGAAGTAGGAAGCTCCAATACAGCTCCTATACATCTACTCATTTCTCTCTGAGCTAAAAGTTCAAACCCATCATATTGCTTAGTAGTTTTGTAATGATCACACTACTGGAGGGAAAATGCTTGAAGGGAGGAAGCTCTTGAGTGGCACATTACAGGATCTCTCTCTGTCTCTCTCTCCACCTCTCTTTCTTTCTGCCTTGTTACCTAATTAAGTCATGCTAGATAGAAAATAACCATGGCATCTCCTTCTGCCAGCTGAGATTAGGCTTTGAATTCCTGGTACCTCATTTGAACTTCAGTTAATATGAGGGATTAAAATATGTTAAGAAAGTGATCTGTGAACAGGCTTCCTGTGGGATCAGAGCAGCCAGAGAAGGTTCTTGGTACTGCCAGACTGTAAGGAAACACACTGTGAGATTTTGGGACAAATCAACCACGCAAGAACTTCTGTGGTCCATTGGGAAGTGGGAGATGGCATTGCAAAACCTCCAAAAGCTTCTTTGGGAAGAAAGGGGGAAGAAGGACAACCAAACCCATGGCTACCTAGATCCAGTGGTCTTCAGTTCTTTTTAGGATCATCACTGGCCCCTACTCCTAGCGGATAAAGCAACTTTGATTTCTGTGCCTAGTTTCCCAACTTGCATCCATTTTACAGGGCTTTCTGCAGTTGTGCAGATAGGAGAGTTGATACTACCTTATGAGTATGCACCTTACCCAACCTATGAATGCTGTGTGAGAATATCTGCAACTTTAAAATATCTTGTTTGGTTTGGTCCATGTTTTTCTCTTCCATTTCTGATTACTTAAAGGCTTTTTAAAAGTTTAATTATTCTTTAACATGTTTCTTTTGCCAATTCATTGAGACAATACAGGAAAAATCAATCCCAGCATCAGTACTTGTGGCAGTCCTGAATTTCTGTTAATTACAACTGGCTCTAGTGCCCGGATACTGTTTTTGATATATCAGCTAGTTCTTAGAGTGCTGTCTTCTCATAAGCTTACCTCGCACAGTCATAGCAACTGACCTGATAAACCAGCCTTTGCTGTATGCCTTAATACTTTCCAGTAGTATGATAGTTTAAGATCCAAAGTAGTTACGCTAAACTTCATTAGAAATGGACCACCATTTAGTGAGATCTATTTGGACCAATACTGCTTGACACATAGGCAAAGCAAATATGTAATTTTCTCAATAATTTAAAACCTTCTCTGGATTTTACAAACTGTTAATCTTACCTGATTAAACCTCCAGTATCTGGACTACTATTAGTTACCATCTATCTCTGTATTATTATACTTATATACTTACTAGTATATTACTTTACTATCATACTACTGTTTATGCTATCCTTTTTACACCCTGCAGAGATTTTGAGCAGATGCAAATAAGCAGGTGTAACGGAACAATTTTGTCAATAATGTTGACAATTTCACAGTGCTCAGAAAGTGCAAAAGAACAGAGACTAAAAGCAAAAGAAATTTTAAGTCTGCGAAACAGAAATTGAAAGCAGCACAGTTTCCTCCTGAGCGAAAGGACTAATTCCTTGCATGCTGGTAAGGCTATTCTCTTTTCAGGAGTTCAGTGATTATTGCTAGGTAATACAGCTAGTTGTATAAATGGTTCCCGCTGTGCTAGGCAGACAGCTTTAAAATGATCTGTGAGATCCCAAATATACTTGAAATGCTGCCTTAACAGTTTCTCGGACTTGAAAAAGATACTCCAATGTTTCCTGATATAGAAACTGGGACTTGTACAGATTTAGCTTGAATTAGCAAGAGGTGCTTCTCAGGCTGGTCAAAAGCAATGTGCTGGTACCTTTTTAGCAGACTCTGTTATAAAGAAAGAACATCTATCAAAACAGAGGTTAAAAAAACAGGGTTTTTTTTAACATATGGACTTTAATAATAACACTTCCTGATGCCCTGACCAATATAAGTTTTAGTAGTTGTATTTTACATTTTCAAATTACTTCGACAGTTTCAGTAGAAAGGATATTTTTTTTTACTACCAGTATTAAACTGTTGTGCAATTTGAATACTTTGTTCCACATAGTTAAGTAGGAATGGAGGTGATTGTATTTAAACCTTTCCATAAAAGTGATGAAAAGTTCTATATAATGTAAGATGATGACGGTGATTATTGTTTTGTTTAAATAGTATTGGCTAAATAGATTTCTTTGTTTTTTCATTATATATTTCAGCATTTAAGTTTTTTTAGTTGTAAATTTTCTACTAGAATGCCTGTCTCTCATCACTGTTCCTGGATAAATCTGGAATAAGTCTTTTTTTTTCTGATTAGAAGCCTAACACATCGGTATTTTTTTCTCTCTGTGGTTTACTCCCTTTTACAATTGAAACTTCACCCAGACATCTTCCTACCATGACTCTTTCTGAACACCCAAAGAAGTGAAGAAGAAAATTTGCTTCTTGAGAAATGGAAGGTGCATTTTGGCAATGCAGGGAAGCTGCCTGGCTTGCACTGCATATGGCAGCATTGCTATTCCCTTGCTTGGTGTTTCATTGCTTCTTCTATTCTGGTGCTTCATAAAGTCAAGGAGACTTTCAGCCAGAATGAATTGTCTTTCAAGGCTCAGATTAACTAGCTGCTGATACTCTGTTTCCCAGTAAGTGCATTGCTAAATGAATGAAATGAGAACCGACCTGAGACAGACTTTTCACTGACCATCTGTCAGCATCTCTGTGGCCATTGGTATTATGGTGACAGATATTTCTGATTTAATGGCACTTGAGGAATAAAGCTAGTTGCAGAATCAAAAAAAAAAAAGCCCAGTGCAGCTAATCTGAGTTCAGATTAAATATATAGGATTTGTACAATGTTATGATGGTTCAGTTTCAGCAAAATAAATCCAGAAATCTGGAAGGTTGTGAAATTGGCTTTATCATGTAGGAGTAGAAGAAAATTTGCTGGTTTCTCTGCTGACTCACTAGCCAGCTCTCAGGTAGTTCCAGGGTAACCAGTCTGTCTGGGTAGATTAAGACACTAAGATTATTGCTATTAAACAAGTAAGGACAGAACAGAAAAGTATAAAGGACTAGATAATTTAAGTGTATTCAAGTCAGCAGGGCTGCCATGAAATTCAGTCTAGAAAAAGGGTTCCCAAACTGCAGTTCTAATAATAATTTGTGGCTCTTTGTTGTTGGATGTGGATGCTGCCTTCAGGTTGGCATAGAATCAGGACAGTGTCAGTACGATGGTGGCAATAAGAAAACCAGGTTTGGAAATCACTGCTTCAAGGACTTCAGAAAGTATTAGGGACAAACTCTGACTGACTAGCTACTGACTGAGAGCAAATGGAGGATCATGGAAATCCCAAGTGGCTGGGAGAAGAGAAGCTGTTAATGTGTACTGTTGAAAGAAAGCCTGAGGTTGTATATATGATATCGGGCAAAAATATTAAGCAAACAATTTCTATAAGCACCTAAATGAATAGTTAAAAGAGAACAGGCAACATACGTTTCTCAAGAATAAACCATGGTAAAACAATGTAATTCTCTTCTTGAACTGAAAAGCTGGTTTAATAGATAAGAAGAAACTGTAGATGTAATATACATCTTGTCAGAAGACTTCTCAGATGTTACTGTCCGCTTGACTTTCTTCTAAACCAAATAAGAAAATATGACCGAGATGTAATCAGCATGAGTTGGACTCATACATGATTGGAATGGTTTATGATCAATGGTTTGCTGTCATTCATGGACATTTCAAGCCATTCTTTTTAGCAGCCTATCCTGATCGGTTTTTATTTAATGTTTATTTTTAATGGCTAAATGGAATTCATGTTCACTTTTAAATATCAGTAATACAAAATTAAAAAAAGATAAATGTTAAACATTACATCTGAAAAGAAAATGTCAGAGGCATGAATATAAGTATAATATTCTGCCTATACAGGGTATTATAGAAAAATGTCTGTTGGGTTTTGCTGTATCACACTTTGAAGGCATTAATCATGCTCCCAGGATATATCAACAGCATTTTTTTTTATTGGATGCAGGAAAGGGGTTCTCTTCACTAGGAATTACTTAGGCTGGTGCAGCTTGAGATCATGTACTTTGTCAGTGACTTAGAAGATCTAACCAAAGACAATCCAAAAGAAAATGCTACCAAAGAAGAGTTTTAGAAAATGTGATGGGCAAAGAAAGACAGAAGGAATTTAGTTTGTTGAGATCTGCTGGAACAGTCTGTTTCCAGTGTAAATTGGTTTTAGAAAGAGAAAGGCAATCAGCTTTTTCTTACATATTTTAGGCATAAGAGAAAAAGCAGTGAACTTGCATACCAAGTTCATACAGAAATTTACATTTAGATGTTGGGAAAATAGATCTTTTCTGTACAGGAAGGTTTTGAAATGCCTGTTAGAGAGTTAACTGGATAATCATCGTCATCTGTCATGGTAGTAATATTTTTTATTCAAATCTGAAGTCAGCTTTTGGTGCCCAGTTGATTTTTACACTGCATGGCTTCCTCTCTTGATTCATTTCTTTGTCTCAGGTGCCTTTCCACCAAGGAAAAGTGCAAGAGAGACACCACAGCGTATAGGACCTATACCATGTATGTGCCATATGTCCTGCTTAAAAAAGAAATTAACCTAAGCTTTAGAGCATCACCCATTTTTGTTACCTTCATCTGCCAATAGCTATTAAGCTAACATTAAAAGAAAGAAAAAATTAGCTGGAAAGACTACTCTACAATCATTAAGGTACAAGAGCAGGGAGAGAGACAAAACAACAACAAGGTAGGAGTTCTTTGGAAATATTAATGTCAATGCTAAAAGGAAAATATATTTTTACATATCTCAGTAGACAAAAAATGTGTTTACTTGGTGTTTATGGTTTAGAAAGCTTTTATTTCTTAACACAAATAATACTAGGTTTTATGTATTGACTTTTATGTCAAATTTACATAGCTAAAATCCAAAATGAATAGATTAGTCATAATTACTTTTCATCATCAATAAGTGTCATTAGTTCACTTTTAGCCACATTTTTCTTGATTGAAGGATGTTTTCCAAAGTGAATTATTGGGATAGCCTTGCTGCAAAATAATTTCTCTCATGTGATAATATAGTTATGAACTTGCTACAAATAACATGGTTTTAATTACTGTAAGTCAGGAGAGTTCTTTATATGAGTTCTCAAGCTGCAAATTGAACTTCAACAGTACATCCCCTATGTAAAACTGAAGGCCTGATTAACTTTAACAAATTTTCTTCATTGGCACTGATTATAAAATGACTGTTTCCATTGTGTGCATGCATTTTTATTATTAAGGAATATGTATTACTTAAAAAAAAGAATGCTTTTTTTCCCATCCTGAGAGGAGAATGAGATTGATTTTTGGCAGCTGGATGTGAAATATGTTTTAAAATAATCTATTTATAAAATTTCTTTAGGTGATGTGGAAAATAAAAATATTTATTTAGGATTGTTCCTTTTGTTAGATGAAAGTGAAATATCCCTGTGAATGCATTTTCTCTGTTCTGAATAAATGCCAAATACTTAGAGTATTTTAAGCACTTGCATATGAAAAACCTAAAATTAAAAAGAGCTGAATTTCTACTAAGTGCTCCAACATGCAGCTAAATAGAAGGCAATTTTCGAGTACAAAACCTGACCCTATTCATATTTCCTTATGTTTGTTTGCTTTTCAGTTGAATGGGAGAAATGTGAATACTCTGTTCATTATACTGTTTTAGTACTGTAATTGTGGGGTCTTCTGATGTGGTAAAGTATGAAATCAGCCCCCAAATTCTGAAGCTCAAGGAGGCTGCACTGGAGCTGGGTCGCATATGGGAAAAACAGGGGACACAACAAAGAAAGAAATCTGAGTTTGTCTGCGTGCACTGCGCTAGATGTCCTGTATATCTGAGCATGAAATCGTGTACCTGTGTATTTGAATGGAGAACAGGTACATGTGCACTCTGCAAATTATGGAAGAAAAATTATGACTAAAATTTGGGTATTTTCTTATTTTTGCCCGGTCTATGTTTTATATAATTCAGATTTGAGTTTTGCACATTGAATCAAAGTATTTCCATGCTCTTTTCATACAGTTGCATTCAAATGATAGAGAGCTAAAAGCCTAGTAGGATATAGACAGCGGGACAGTGATAGGCAGGTGCTTTAATCTAGACTTATGGTCATCTGTATATCTCAGAAAAACTGCTTAGTAGTTTCCTATTTTTACTTCTGGGCTCCTTAGTAGTTATGTATGGTTGCATCAGGTAAATGGTGCCTCTGAAAAAATGCTGAATGTTTAGATACACTCATCTGATCAGTCTTTGCAGACAAACGCATTGGAAAGGCCAGGTTGGGTATAGATCTCTGCAAAGGAAGGATGCATACTTGTAAGGCAGAAGACCTATTTCTAAATTCTCACTCTGCCTAATTTGGAGCAGGTCTTTGAATCAAGGTTTCCCCAGCTCAGAAAATGCTCAGTGCCATGCTAGTGGGTATTCAGTCACTTAATCTTGAAACTATTGCTTAAATAATTGCATTTGTACAGGAGCAAGAACCTGAACCTTAACTCTCTTGCCTGCCACATACTGAACATGCTGAACTATAGTGAAAGTCATGCCTTTTTTATTCAGTGATTATTTAGACTAAGTGGAACGGGCAAATAGGGTAGG
Source organism: Gymnogyps californianus (assembly GCF_018139145.2). NCBI lineage: Eukaryota > Metazoa > Chordata > Aves > Accipitriformes > Cathartidae > Gymnogyps > Gymnogyps californianus. The sequence continues at coordinate 127,177,054 of NC_059472.1, forward strand.
AGATTAAGTAGTCCTATTCCACTCCACCTTGCAATACTGAAATTCTCTTTTGTCAGCTTGGATCTCATTCAGACCCAAAATGAGAAGTGAGGTTAGGTGAGGGAAAGAAGATGCTGGGTAACTGGCTGAGCAGCGAAACCATGGAGCTATATAATAGGAATTTAGGTGTGTTCAGGTTTCTCTCACATTGCCTAATAAAGCAGCAGTGCTGACTTTGGAGCCTACCCTCCTTAGAGGAAGTCTGTGCATCCATTAGTCCTAAAGTTAATACGTAACAAACTCTGAGAAGTGAAATCAAGGCTCTGTCTTCTGTTAGTCCCATTCTTAGGTAAATGAACTTTCCTTTGGATTATGTAGTAAATGTCATACTCCTAAAATACTACGAAGAGCTCCACTGGATATTTAAGCTAGGTATAGCTTGTTTCATAGATTTATCTCTGGAGTAACTCTTTTTTGCTTTGCTTTGCTTTGCTATGCTTTGCTAACAACACAGTGTATTGAATGTCTGAATGCGAAGATGGATGTCTTTGTTCCCCCAATGAACAGCTGAAATGTTTTTAAGCTAACTAGTGAACAGTTGTAATACAATTGCCTTTCATGAAAGTATATTTGATTTGTTGATTGACTTCTGATCTCCACTGGAAAATATATTAACGACAGTGTTTGCTGCTGTTGGCTACTTGTGACCTGTTTTCTCATATTTTCTTTTTCAGGAGGAGGCTGCATGTCTTAATAGAGAAGTTCATTTCTAACTGCCAGTATTTTAACTACTGCTAGCAGTCTACCACAGCATCAGTCACAATCTTCCATTAATGGTCATCATCAAGTGATGGAATGATGAAAGCACTGGGTCTACAAGAGTTGTTCAATACTTCGTGTAACAAAAGACCCCCAAGGAACAGCTAGTGTATTCCAGCAAGGCTACTCATAGGCTCATTTGGGTAAGTACCAAGTCAGTACTGTCAGTTCAGAAACTCCAGAAGGGGCATGTTTGAATACACATAGAATATGCAATTAAGCAGCCTGTCGTGGTTTAACCCCAGTCAGCAACTAAGCACCACGCAGCCGCTTCCCCTTCCCCCTCACAGTGGGGTGAGGAGGAGGAAAGAGGAAAAAAAAGTAAAAACTCGTGGGTTGAGATAAGAACAGTTTAATAACTAAAGTAAAATATAATACTAACAATAGTAATAATAAAATATAATAATAATAATAGTAATGAAAAGGAATATAACAAAAAAGGAAGGGGGGGAAGGAAAAAGGGAAAAAAAACCCCACCAGTGATGCACAATGCAATTGCTCACCACCCGCTGACCGATGCCCAGTTCGTTCCTGAGCCGCGATCCGCGCCACCCGGCCAACTCCCCCCAGTTTATATACTGGGCATGATGTTCCATGGTATGGAATACCCCTTTGGCTAGTTCAGGTCAGCTGCCCAGCCATGCTCCCTCCCAGCTTCTTGCACACCTGCTTGCTGGCAGAGCATGGGAAACTGAGTCCTTGGCTTAAGATAAGCGCTACTTAGCAACAACTAAAACATCGGAGTGTTATCAACATCATTCTCACACTAAATCCAAAACACAGCACTGTACCAGCTACTAAAAAGAAAGTTAACTCTGTCCAAGCTGAAACCAGGACACAGCCTTGTAGTCATGCAGTTTTTTCAATGTAAATTTTGATCCATGGGAGGACTTGGAGGATACTCATCTGTCTCTGGGATTTGAGCCCAGAATGTTACCTATGAAATCTAAGTCTACACCAGTTGAGAATTGCTCCTCATGGTTTTTTTTATGTCCTAGTCCAATATTTGTCCATATAGTAGGCCCATGCATTGTCACGTTGAATTGAGAATTCTCACGTATATAAATGTTTAAGACTCTTGCTTGGTCAGAATGTAGAAAGCTGTTTTCTTTGCTAGGGGACATCTTAGAAAACAAAATATGAGCTTGGAAAGTAGAGAATACTCCTTCCAAGTACTGCAAGATACCAACAACAACCTTCATCTTAAACATGCTACACTAGGGTAGATGTACTCCATGTAATGTACTCTATACAGTATGGAGTATATTAATCCTAGAGATACTGCAAAGCTGAATATAAATGTTCCCTTAGGTTCCTAGACTAAGTCTGGTGTATTTTCCAGAGTGTTGAGTTTTCTATAATCATTCACATAGCCTCATGTACCTCTATAATCTTCTATAAGTTCTATGAGGTTCTGTAATCAGAGAAAGGTATCTTTCTCTGCTGTGACTAAACAGTAAGTACAACTATTTTCAGAATTTTTTCAACATTATTATGTTATTTGTATCTTATGGTTGCATTATTACTAATGTTGTTTTATCACTAACCAGGCTAGATGTAAATCAATTCAGGTGTTGCCAAAAGATGTCTAAACCTACCAAAACCTCGTTTGGCTTCCAATTTTAGTACTTAGCACTCCGTGTTTGTGCGGGCCTCAGTCAGTTACGCAGTGTGAAAACAAATTCTGTCTCGCACACCAAGCTAGCAAGACTCCAGAAGTTGGTGGCAGTGTTTTTAAATCTCCAGAGATTCTCTCCCTCTTACTTACAGGACTCCTAATACCTGCTCAACAGACAGAGACTATAGATGAACCTACTTCTGTCACACTCCTGTGGAAAGAAGAGAATGACCTGCTGGTGATGACTTCTTTTTGTCTGACAACCTAATGGTTGACTTATTTAATCAAGAATTAGTGGTTCAAATCTGTCTCTATCCCAGGAGAAATGGCAGAAGTCTTGGGAGGTAAGCACCTCTTATTTCAAATGAAGTCTCACGGGTATCATACTATGTGAAAAAATGGACTGATCCCCCCTCCTCACTTTTAAAATAAAAGAGTGAACCATATTCAGAACAGTGAAATGTTTGTCTCTGGATTTTGGATTCTGTTTCCCTGTGTGGAAACTTTAGTGTTTTACTGCATATGGTCATATTTCCTTTTTTATGTTAGTGTGAGCAAGCAAGTTGTGTAACATTTTGTTCAGTGTTAGCAGGGAAAGATGAAGATTGTGCATGGAGGGAAATGACCTTCATCATTTTTTTTTTTCTTCTTCTTTTGTTTAACATACTGCCCTGCTCCAAGATTTATTTATTGCTTTTCACTAGAAAAGCAGTGACAAGCCCAGAATTATTGCGGTTGAAATGTTTGGTTAATCCACAAGATGCCTGCCTTAGCACATCTGCCACCATGATGTATTTTCCAATTGCCTTTTGCGGATAACCATGTAATACATCTTCATATTTTAAAAATGCCTGTCCTCTTCAAAGTCAAAAGGGATGAATCAATATAACTTGTCTGTTTCAAAACTATTACATAGGAAATATAATTGTCTATCATAATAGTATTGTCAATGAACATCTTGGAGATATTTTTGAGTTCTTTGACCAAACCTTATAAAAAACTGTAGCCAATGAGGCATGAGACTTTTGTCTGAACTCTACAGTTTGACATACAAATGAGGTGATGCATTCATAGTGACTAACTAACCATGCATGCACTCTTAGCTTAGGACATTTAAGTTATCTAACCAAGTTAAACTGACTCAGGAGGAAAGAGGTTTAAAAGCCCAATACGTCATATATGGAAATAAAGAATAACTAGATTAATTGTACACAATATAGAAGGAAAAAGAAAATAAAACTTGACATTTCTGGTAACCAAAGAGATCAGGAGAAAAGAAGTGAAACTGTGTGGTTGGACTTATTTAAATGTTTGCTCATGTGGAATCATAAGAAATTGTCTCTAATTTCTTCATACAGAAAGACAGAGTATGCTGGGCACAGATTTTAGTCTTGCAGTATAACTGTGAAGTTAAAGGCTGATGCTTTCCTCTTATTAGCCGAAGTACTTCAGTGGCTGGATATATGAAACAGTTTAGGCAGAGAACATCTCCTCTTGGGTTTCGGACTGATAGTCAATTACAGGTTTGAAGTTATTAGAAGGGAAGAATAGAAAGCACCACTGAACAATATTGGCCCTGCACTCCTCAGGTCATATTGCTTGAGCAGGAATGGAAGAACTTCTGTTTCATTCTAAATAGGCACAGGTAAAGTGATTTGAAATGTTTGATGTGAATTTGAACATGACTGGATTTGCATTTCTTTCAAGGAAATTCTCCAAAAGCATAGCATCCATCAAAACAAGAAAAGTTGGAAGAACGGGCTTGGGGAAAGAATGAGAGGAAAGGGAGAAATAGAAGCACATACAGAAGAGGATAAATCCTAAGAAAATTAGATACACTAACTATGCTAACCTCACTTTGTTTTTAGCTTTAGCACAAGACACAAACTTTTATATAGCTTTCATGTAGAAAATTAATCTAGGAAAGAGTTAAAAGCCCTAAACTGCCCTAAACATAGGAACCCCATCCAGTTTTGCAAACTCGTTTATCACACATTTATCATATTCCCAAGTTTTCTGAGTTTTCTCCAGCATTTCTTGAATCATTGTTAATATCCTCCAACCCCCACAAAAGCTTGTTACCTCATTATTAAGCCTGCTGATCTGCTGTTTGGTCTCTTCTGCTTTGATAACAAGCACAGCAGCACCAATTTCAGCCTCTGAAAATAATTCAAACGCATGTAAATGAAAAAAATATAATGACTTGGAAACAGTAATGCTATTCTTGCACTTATCCAATGCTTTAAATTTAAACCTGGTTTGCGCTTGGATCAAATGAAAATAAAATTTTGTGTTTAATGTTTGGTGTATAATGTGTAAGAAAAGTATGACAAATAAAGTTCGTACTGCTCTCTTCAGTCTGAATCTGAAAGGACTGAAAATGACAACCCTGGTGCCAACCGTGTGACATGTCAACTGTTTTTAAAAATCATTGATACGATTAAGCTTCTATTATTATTTTTCTGTTTGGCTTTAAAAGGAACAAAATGTGTCCTAATAACCTCCATGCAAAAGGTATGTAACTATGCGAGGACTGTTTACTTGTAAAAGAGGGGATGTTGGAAACAGTCTGAGCTGCACTAGTTGTGTCACTTCAGCATTAGTCCACTGGTCTCCTCTTCTGTCTCTTTCTTTCTCTTCCCCACTCCCCCCTGCCCCATTTTGACATGCTCTTTTCCTCTGTGGTGTTATTTTATCAGCCTTTTCAGAGTGTAGGTCATTTAAGTCTTCCTAAAACCTCTTGCTATTCAAGTTTTTCACTCTTTTACTTCTAAAAAAACTAGGTACTTCCATACTACTGCACTTCTGTAAATATCTTTAACAAAAATTGAGAGCCAAGTTTGCATATGGCTCTTTATGAATTGTTTGGTTTTATTCGGTATTAGAATATTTTTATGTTGAATTTTGTCCTTGTGTTTAGTACGTTCCATGCCCAAAGGTTTGGGAGCATGAGGCTCCTGGCTGATCCTACAATACTGCTGGTAAAATATAATGCGTGAAAATACAGTACTCTTTGCAAGCTGTATTATCATGACTGTCTGTTGGCAGGAAAACAACAAAGGGCCTTCGGGACCCCGTTGTATTTTTCTACAGTACCAGTTGTGGTACTGAAATGGTACTGAAAGTACGGATATATGTTAAATCCATTTATGCCACTTCTGAGAATCGAAGAAACAAAGGGGAACAAAAAGCAGTTATGAAAACTGTTTTCTCTAGAGTGATTTTCCCAGGCAAAACTCACCTCCAATTGTAGGAGATAACCTGGATTCCTGCCTGAGCTGATCAGAGCTGAAGTCAAAGGTTTGGCTTTCCTCATTATGGTTTCCATCTTCAATTCCATCAACAATTCTGTTGAGAAAAATTGGAGTGATGAAGCAGTTTCATAAACAGTTTCATAAACATCACATTCATGATTATGTTGTCAAAATTACTCCTAAAGGGCACATTTTTAAGCAATGGTAAATTTTGCACAACATTAAGCTTAGAGAAAAGTAAAAACTATTATATTGGTATAACTTCTTGTGAGTCACTAAAGATTAAACTTACTGCTAGAGGAAGGAATATGAGGCCAAACATAATTAACTGAAGCTTCAAAATTTTCATGGCTTCTGCAGCATATTCTGGGTCCTAACAAAACTTGTATTGAATATAATTTGCTTTTCATATCTAAAATAATCTGTTGCCATTCTTTCTTCTACACAAACTAAACACGCTTCACTGTGCTCGTGTGGAGTTTAAATCTCCCTGCACATAACAGTCAGGCTCTTATTTTAGGCTTAATTAGTCAGAACCTAAGCCTGAACACCATATATTTATGAAAGCAACTCTGTAAACCATAGTCAAAACTGTTGTTGCCATGCAAATAGCTGTTCTCAAATTTGGTTAAAACTGGCTCAGGCAGAGCAATCTTGTTTGCAAATTGGGTATAGGACGATGTGTAGACCAGCCTGCAATGTCCCAGTTGTTACATTAATATTAGTATTGGATCTAACTATTAGAAAAGGCATTTCTGTCAGTTATTTCTACTCATGCATTGCAGCTGACCTCCAATTTGCAGTGTCAAGAAATGCAAAGAAAAAAAACCGGAGCATTTTATACAATAATCAAGTACTGCATACAAAGAATAGAAAACTGGTATCAGACGGAGGAATTAATACACATTATTAAAAATATATAAATATGAATATTTTTTGTTCTTATTTATAATAAATTGTGCTATAAAGAGAGCACAATTTGGAGAAAGGAAGAACAGACAACGCAGAGATATCTGTGATGTATTTGGCTTGAAACACCCATGTAACTTAGAGCTCTGTGCACATACCATATATTCTTGTCCTTCTTGGCTCTTCATGTGGGTTTAGGGCTCTGTGTCAAGTCTGAGTGTTCATGATGCCAGTTGGATGTTATTAGACTTCACTCTAATCTTAACCAGCCTCTGGGAGGAGATGAGACTCAAATGTGGTGCTTGAGCTGCTCTGGCCTATACTGTTATCTGCAGCTGAAAACCTGAATGATTACTTTGTTTGAAATTTGCTATAAAACCTATTTAATGTCATCTGGCCTCACTGCTTCAAAAAGCAAATTTTAAACACCAATATCCCTTTTGTAGAGATTTCTAATTATATAAAATGCTAACATTTTAACTGCCTTTAAAGCACACAGGGGAAAACCTACTCAGACGTGACTTGGAATTTATAGATGCTATATTCTTTAAAGTGTTTAAGGATTCAGACTAAAAAGAAACCGTGTTAGCAAAAATAGCTAGTTCTGGAGAGCCAAAAGACAGGCTTCTATGTGGGAAATATGTAATGGGCAAGATGCTTATTCATATAAAAGGAACTGGCTGTGGAGCGACATAATCTAGTGAGTCAAAAACATGAGGGGACAAAAGTAATTGGTAAGTCTCACCCCTTTCTGAATTAGCTATTGTACAGCCCTGAATTTTCTCCTGAAAACAGACACCTGCAACTCCTAGAAGCCAAAAAGTTAAAAAAGATTAACATGTGACCTCTTCTATCCAGTTGATCAGGGCTGGAGTGCACTCGTCCATGTGGGTCTGAGGAGATTCAAATGCATATATGCCTCCTCCCAGAACTGCCTTTGTTATCGCTTACACTTTTTTCCTTTTGATGTTCTTCTACTCCATAGATAGTACCCAAAAAGTGATTGGGAGACTGTGACTGTATCCTAGAAGTTAGGATGCTGACTTGTATTCTTTGCGCCAAGAACTATTTAAATATTTTACTCAGTCTCTGTGCTTTATTGCCTTCACTGTGGTGTATAAGGAAAGACCCTGAAGCACCAGTGAAGAGTTCTGGTTGGCTTACTCTAGGGAACATCCACAGCAGAACAAGTTTCTTAAGCAGACAAAGTATATTCTCTTGACAAAGTGTGGTTATACACCTCACAACTGCACTGACTGGACATTTCAACCAGAGTCTTGCCTCCCCCTTACACTGCTGTCCAACAGCAAACAAAATCAAGGATCTTAATTAAGGTCTTATTTTCTCTTTAATACTTACTAAGAAACATTTAAGGCTCTTTTTAAAGTGGTTTTAACTTGTCAGTTTAAATGTTCTAATAATATAAACTCATTCTAGGAAATAATATGAAAGTGTTTTGGCTGGAAAACACATACATCTTGGGCCAATTTTCCAGCCTATTAACAGGATTATTCTGCAGTAATAAAATTATGAATGGAAATAGGAAATAATATATGTAACCATACTTGTTTCACATTCCTCTTGCAGCCTTGGGTGCCAATGTCTGGCTGTATATGTTCAGAACAATAATGAGCAAGATTACATTTCAGCAGAAAATATGAAAGGTAGCTTTTCCCTGAATTACCACTTGTTATGCAAATGGCAATGACCTTTACTCATAGCTGACCTGAACCAAATTCATATGAGATCTATGAAAGAAATGAGAAAATATCCACTATGCATTTCAATTTTGCTAGTGTAGAAGCTAGTTTTCCACACATTATCTTCCCCTGTATTGACAAAACTAAAATCGGTTTGTATCCTGCTGCTATTTGAAATGTAACTGTACTGATCAAATATATGATGAGGGAGAAAGATTTCTATATAGTCTTCCACGTCCTTTTTATGATTGCATCCTTAGGGACAGGTGCCTTGACAGAGCTAAACAAATACTGGTCAAGCTGTGGCTATTTCATGTTTGCAATGGCAGGTTGCTGAAACTACCACTCTGCCTCTAGTGAATAAAGGAAGTTCTTGAACATGTAAAATACTTCAAATTATAGAAACCAAAACTTGATCTGGAAGATCAACTGCTGCAGCTCCTCGTATGTGAAAAAGTGATTGTGCTTTCTGTAAAGAACTAATCCCAAAACTCTTGGCTAATAGTTAATTATTACATTGTAGCAATTTAGAAATAAGATACATAAATCACCTTACAAGTAACATACAAATAACAAATTAAAATATTTAAAATTATACACTAATAATACCACAATAAACTATTATATGACTCTTGTTTATGTCAAAAGTCACAGCAAAACAGATGTTCTCAGCTCCATATTTACTCTCTACATAACTTGCATTATCAGGTTTCCTTTCTCTAATGTAAAAAAACTCTAAATATTTTCTAAAATTGCTAGTTTTCCGTTATAGTGCTCTACACCAGTAATTTTTGTATTTGCACAGCTATGCTGTATTATCATCTACTTGCTTTCTAAATTGCTGTCTCTCTGATGGACTCTGAATGTTTCACAGTGCTATTGTGGGAATGCATATTATTATGGATGGACAAAATGATACCATAAAGCTAGACTATTCAAATAGTCATTTTCATAATTGCTCAATATTTTCCCTTTTTACTGGTAGAAATACTTTATTTCACAATAAAGTCCTAAAGTCATAACATTCTGCGTAGTGTGTAATAGTTCCTACAATAAGAGGACTTCTTCTTCTCTGTGGGATGAACAAAAGTATCAACTATTAAAGAAAAAGAAATATTTTATAGTGTTACAATCATGATATTTTTAATAGGAGTTACACGATAGAGAAGAAAATAACTGTTCATAACTATTACCTTGGGCTCAGGTCAGGTGGACCACTGGTGGTCAGTGCTGAAAGGTGTAACTTAAGGTTTTTCTCCTTCCTTCTGGAGTAGTAATGGAGCTCCGTTTCATGTTTGGTTCTTGAGGGGTTTGAACTGCAAGCACGGATGGGTGAATGAAAGGGCACTGTTCCTGAGGCCAGCTGCTTCAAGTTTCTCCCTAGGTGGCTTTTATTGCTTCCAGCCTTCTTCTGCTGAGAGCAATTTGTGCTTCTTGTATGGATTGGTGAAAGGGTGCTGCTCTCTTCTTCTCCCTCCTCATCCTCGTCTTCATCTTCCACAATTGAAGGGAGTCTCTTCTTTATATTTCCATTTCCTTTAAGCTCTGTCTAAAATAGCAGATAATACACACTAGTGTAAAATTCAGAGCCTGATGTTGCAGAAACACAATTTCTTCTGGTGTTCATTGTGGAACAAACCCAGATCTAGCACAGCTTTCATTTCTCATTAGAGATAGCTCTTTTGGAACTCTTCCACAGCTTCCCTCCTCAACTATGGCTATATGTGCATATGCGAGAAAAATACAAACAAGTTAAAAAAGGTCACTAGCGACATAGCTAGTGAACTCACTGCAATATGTTTTGTTACCAAGAAAGATTACATGACTAGTTCTTACAACCCATGTGCCATATGTGCACTTGAGTAGATTAATCTTGCTTTACTGAGGCATTATTCCTTTGAATGTTACACTCTCAGACTCCTGGTGGACCAAGGGAAAGAACTGAGGCTGGTAATTCATGTAATTCCACATTTTCATATGGAACCATTTATAACGTATAAATAGCATTTATACTAGTTGAGCTCAATCCTGAATGTCCTCTGTATCCTTCTTAGTTGTTGTACCTGAAACCACTGCTGGGATAGTAGACAGATTTTTCAGTTTATACAAAGTCCTGTTAATGCACCAGTGGTGTGACAGTGTTAACTTCAGAAATGAGTCATTGAAAAACAGAGCTTCATCTGTTTTTTTAAAAAAATGCAATTTGAATGCTTGATGTTGGAACCAAGGCAATTTAGAGGCAACGTAGACCTGGGTTCTGCACTTTATGTACTAATTAAAGCACAGTGTAAGAGAGCAATGTATTGTTTGCTATTGTTTCATAGTAACAAAATACACTGGTCATGAGTGCTGAGATATGCCAACACGGAGCTCACGTCAGGATCAGGCTATAACTCAAAAATAGTTCCATTTATTCCCATGGTACGACTTACTGTATTTATTGGTAGTAGGTGAATGGACTAAGGCAGAATCAGGTTCCACATCAAATTAACAAACTCCACACATCTCAGTGAAGAGTACAGCCATATACAACTTCATGGTTTCAGAAAAGGTTGCTAATCATTTTTTTCAGGCTACTCCTCTTAATTAAGCTTGATTAGGGCACTATTAACTTTAGATAGAAAACCTCAGATGAGCTTGTATAGTCAAATTTCCCACATTCAGGCCAAGTAAGGTTGGCTGTGTGGAAATGCAAATTTGGGGAATTTATCCAAATGCTCTAAGCCCTCATAAGTATCTGTCTAAATGTTTTGCAGCATGAGCTTAATTTTGCTATATGCTACAGCACATTTCCATTGCGTGAATGCTTTTCTTTTAGTATACATTGACAGATTTAGTGAACTAGGTCCTTTCCATCTGAGATGTACGAAAAGGTAAGAATTTAAAACAGTGGCAAAAGACCTGTCTATATAAAATATAATAGCCTTGTTGTCAACCATAATAGTTATCTCAAGGCTGTCATGATGATCAGATTGTACAGGACCTGCCACTGATGCAGCCTATACTCTACAGAGAACGAGCGTTACCCGTATTCAAAACTGTGGCTTGGGTAACCATGTATTTAAAATGCAGTTGCTGTAGTAGGATATCTAAATCCAGCACCTGGAAGAAAAGATCATAAGCTGTTACTCATAAAATGGACAGTGGCAGAACTATCTGCAGGATGCTATTTAAAGTCTCATTCTGAAACCACGGAAGTCAGTTCAAGTTTTTCCAGCTTTGCTCTGGCCGTGACTGTGTGCATGTTTCAAAGTCAAGCTTGGCATATTTAAAATATGACTAACATACCTGAGATAGCGTAGACTTGTTTGATAATTTTGATATTACCTGAAAAAACAAAACAAAAAAGTAGTAAATATGTGCATCTGCACAGTATTGGCTTCCAAGAGCATACAAACATCTAAACCAAAACATTTATGTTGATACAAAAAAAGAATCTCATGATAAAACAGCTGTATTAAATTAAATGGTGAAATAGCACTGAACTAAGGACACTCCTTGGAAACAGCTGCTGTGAGGAAAAAAAAAAAGTTTTATTTTTATTAAAAAGATAGGTCCTGCAAAAATAACATTTTACTTCAATAAAAAGTCGGGTCAAGGCTCCAAACCTGTTAATGAATGTAGATGGGTGAATGTATGCCTGGTGGGTTTCAGTGCTGGTTTGATGGAATCCCGTGTAGGAACAGTGCTCTGCTTTGGCCCTGCCTCTTTGCAGCTTTAGCTCCTGTGCCAGCCTAGTCCTTACATGTAAATGACCTAACTAACTGTAGCACCTTTGGGGAATTTTCAAAGGCAGTGATGGAACTGAACAAGTAGGACCAATATAATCCTGAGAGAGATACGTGCCTAACAGCTATTCAAGGCCATGACATTTTCCCTTCTTGGATTAAACAGAAAGCAAAACTAAAGAAAAGGAAGAAGAAAAAATCATGCAAGTTTAATGTGTAACTACTTCTAATAAAATCCACTGGAACTGCTGAATAATATCTGTAATGAGTACCCTGTTGTTTATTTGAATGTCCACACCTTGACCAGGGCCACGTCTCTGACAGCCTACATGCTGTATTTATAGGAAAATTTTAGTCTGCCAGGTAGAATTTTCAGAAGTGATTTTCAGCTTTCCTAAACCCACATGTCAAGATAAAAAGTGCTTAATACCCATCAATTTTAAATTCATAGCATCAGGTTATTTTTCTCCATACTCAGGCAGAAGAAGTTAAGCCTTTCTGGAAGTCATTGGGACTTCCCAGTTTGTTTGATAAAAGTCTTCAGAACTCCTAAATAAACAAATTTTAGGCACAGATTTGGAAAAAATAATTGTGTTCTTTTTTTTTTTCTTCTTTTTTTTCTTCACAGGTCTTTCAGATTAACCTAAAAACTGTTTTGTAGTTGCTCATAAAAGTGAGGGTACTAGTAGTGGTATAATATACAAATACACAATATTTAAGTTTGTGTAGGCAGAAATCCTACTCCACAACAGCCAAGCCAGTAGCAGGTGTGGCAATAAATTTAGCAATAACACTCTAACAACTGCCAAACAGAACAACTGCAATAATTAGGCTATGTAAATAACAGAACTGCTGTGTTCTTCCTAAGTTAGATAAAGTACTAGATGATATTAGCAGAGGACGAGTTCTCAGACACTGAAATCTCCCACCTTGCACTGTAATCTATGCCAAATGAAGAAACACCATCTCCTTCAAGATTCAGGAGAACAGGAAACTGGAAATGTACTAAAAAAGTCAGAACTAGGAAGTACTGATGGCCCACTTTGCACATATGTTTAACAAGGCTAATTTACAATAGTGCCTAGAATTTTGGGGCATCAGTTTGCTTGGCTTCTAGGCACAGGTGGAGTATGAATGTTAAATAGCAGCCTTAATTAAAACTCCAAGCCAATATCAAACATTAGCAGCTTCACAAAAAAGATCTTAGAAAGTATAAATTTGCCTGCTGAAGGCTTTAGAAGTGACTTGTCATTTGTAGTTTGTAATGCGGGTGAAGAATTCGTCTCACTCTCTTTTTTTTCTCCTGAGCACGTGTTAATGTTGATTGTACATCTTGAAAACAGAGACAAAGAAATCATTATATGTGTGTCTCCTAGATGTCATTTCCCACAGCCCTGCTGGGGTCTTTCAGCTGGGCTGGGCTTTCAGCTCCGTGACCAGTTGGCAGCACTGTCTCCTGGCTGCAGGACCTCTCCGCTGCCCATCAACACAGCAGCCACAGCCACCCACCGATCCTCCTCTGCTCTCAGTGTTACCCTTGCTGGTTGCTGCAGCAGGGAGAAACTGGTTGCAGAGCAAATGGGGTTAGTGGCAGCACTTTGTTGCCTTATGACCTTACCAAGAGAAAGGAAAAGGGATTTTTGAAGGCAGGTTGCTATTTGCAGGGAGGGGAAGAAGTGTCCTCTGGAGGAAGGGTAGCAGAAAGGAAGGATAGGTCACAGGGAGCATGTGACGTGAGAAACTACTCACCAGATTTTCTTCTTCCATTTCCACAAACTGGCCCCTTTAACCCACTGGGGACAATTTCAGTCTGGATAAATTGATATTTTTAGATAAACTCTGGACCTATAAACTATCTTTTTCCATAGCACAGAACCCACAGTAAAGAGTGTTGTAATTGCTTGTGTACTAATACACTGCAGCCATGTTTGTTGCTTGTAACTTTGACTACCATATCTTGCACACATAAAACAGGTGCCTGGGCTTTATGGCTTGGTAGTTGAAACTTGGTAAAAGAAACTATAATTAATCTGTGACCAGAGAGAGTTCTCGAGAGTTTTGCTTTTAAACCTCCTCCAGCAACTCCCTTCTCTCTCTCCCTGCAAAAATAGCATTCTCAAAGAGAAAAGGAAAGATAAACAAGAACATTTACAAAGAAGTCAGTCAAAGGATAGCAAATTTAAAGACCTCACCATGCACATAGCTTTATCTCTGTAAAAATGTAGTACCAGAGTAAATAATTATGAGGTGCTGTGCTGGTTTCTGATCTGCTAAAACCTTCTATTTAGGGCAACACACTGGTGTAGCCTTCTATGAAAAGTTTTTTTTTTCTTCTGCAAAAAAAAAAGAGGATGCAAAATAGCTCACATGCTAGTCTTTTAAAAAGAAGTACAACTCTTAGAGGATGTGTTTTGCTGAAACAAAACCACAGGTATTTCCCCTGCCAAAAAGGAATTAGGATTCCCTTTTGGAATTAGGAATTAGGAAAAAGCCAAAAAGACTGATGTTAGCATGAGTTATGTGAAATACTGTCAAAGAGGCTAATTCAACTTTTAATTTCGGCCCTGGTGTCTCTTTATGTCTTGTGAAACCAGCTACTAAATTTAATTTCACAAGACAAAACAATAATAGATCATGTACCAAATGCAGACTCATATCGAATTCTTCCATGTACGTAATCTCAAATCTATAATCTTGTAATTGTTTAATAAGTTAATATATAGAGCTTAAAAATTCAGTAATCTTTATCATTGCTTATTACAAGCACAAAAAGAACATTTCCCCATCTGAAAACACTGGTGATTTGCTGTCGAAAGCCAATGATCTGAAGATTTTTCCAGGGTCAAGAGACTGTAGTCTTTAATAGAAGAATCTCTACCAGGAATTGTGGCCAAACAAGGCAATTAGCTGTACAATAATTCAAGATTAATTCCAATGATAAAACCCTAAAAAGAGAAATATAGAGATGCAGCTAAATTGGAGTTAATACATTAAATGTCCAGGTAAGTAAATTTGCATTTTTGGGCTCAAAAGGATCTTATCAGCTTTTACTGGCCTGATTCCTGTTGCCTTCACAGGAAGTAGGAACAAAAATAGAAACATAATTTTGCTGACTTGCTTGTAAGTCTTGGGTTCTAAAATATATGAATAATTCTTTGTGTCTGAGGAGTCAAAAGGACAAAATACACTTTCAGGAAAGGATTTGAAATCAAACTAGAATATTAATGTTCTTAGCATTTGGAAACAGGAAAAACCCATTTAGGAGCTTTGGCAGTGTGGGGGAAAAAATGAGAACGTATGCCATATGTCCTATTCTTTGCAAATTTACTGTATGGAAATGGAAAAGATACAGGTACATAACAAGAGATTATTGTACCACTGAAAAGCTTAATGTCTCACGTGTTCAGGCTTCAGTTTTCCATAATCAGGAAATTTTTCAATGAAATATCACAAATCCTTTAAATCACAGAGGACTCAATCACTCACAAAGAGTTTCTCAGGTTAGATATAATTGTTTTATATCTACATTTACTGAGCAATTTACCCCTTCTTCTTTTTCTTTTTTTTTTTCTTTTAAGACTTTCTATAGTTCATTGGCTTGTTCCTATATTTTCTCAGGTTTATTCTTATCTCTTTTCCTTGCTTAATGGACAGAAAAAGAAAATGTATTTTGTGGAAGCAGATGCTTTCAGCATTCTCTGATCCTACTTACAGTGTAGAGTATATTGAATTAGCAGCAAAAGTTGAACAGCAGATCTATCACCAGTATTTTATCCTAGGTGACCAATAACTGTGAATTGCCATGAGCTCTGCAATCTTCGTTTAAGTCATTATCCTATATCATTCCTATCTTTTGAATAAATTATTGTAGCCTGCGAAGTTAGGACAAGTGTTCAATAACTGGCTGGTTGTGGTTAGCTTTGGATAAGTTTTTTTGCAAATGAATACTTTCTTGGATTCAAATTTCTCACATGAGCTTTTATATTTAGTATCAAAAGTTTACTTTTCATATATTTCTTTAAAACCTGGATGTTAATTTCACTGCATTCATTAACAAAAACTTTTAATTACACTTTGATTGTTTCATTAACAATACAGTAGCTATTGCATTTTGTGTTGAAAAGATGTCACAGAAACAAAAACTAACTTCTCTGTCCCTTGCTCCAAATCAGGAATCGAATAAATGGTAAATGTGGGTGGTATAATTTGTCATTTTTCCTTCTATATTCTTACCTCCCCCACCTCAAAACAGAAGAAAATAGGGTCCCAGACTGCTCTGAACATACATCTTTCATAGCAAACCTGTGCCAATAGGAATTAAAAAAAATTAAGGAAGAGACTGTCTGTAAGGTCAAAAGAAGACAGGAAGGAGGAATTGTTAAAATAGACAATAGACCTGGCACTGACTGTACATTGCTCTGGCAGGTTGCATTTTTGGAAAAGCTTGCAGGTTACTGCAGACAAAAGTTACAGTGGAGAAAACTTTTAAATATTCCTACAGTTTGATTACAGTCGCATAAAGATTTACATAATATTAATAGAAATTACAAGGAATGCTAACAGCTTTCAAAGCAATAAAACTTATATGCTTAACTTCGTGCAACTCTAAGATTTCACACAGACTCATAAATATTTGCAGGACTGGCCCAGTGGATTGATATCCAATTAGGCTTCTCAACTCGAGGCTGTAGATACTGTGGAAGAGCTGCTTTTAAGTTTGTATTGTTAGCTTTATCTTTAAATGAAACTTCATACTACTTTTTGTGTAAATATGTGTATCTAACTTCAGAGAGGCTCTTGAAAAGAAAAGAGGAAGACAATGAAGTGGATCTTGAAAAAATATTCTCCCAATGAATTTTATTACCTGCCAATTGCCTATTTCCAAGCATCCCCAATGTTGCCCAGCTGTTTTGTTAGTACTCAGAGCCCAAATCAGTGGGACGAGTGTTAATAAGAAGTGAGTCACTGAGGACAGCAACATATCTGCGGAGAATTTTTCAGAAAGTCCAGCTCTGTCTGGGTTTTAGGGAAAACCTTACAAAGAAGAAGGCAGGGACAGGCATAATCTGTTTCCTTATTTTAAAATCTGGCTTTTTTTCTCAGAAACATTTCCCCTAAATAATGAATGTTTTGCTTTTTGGATGGCAACTTGATCAGTAGGTTAACATCTAGTCAATTCTCCCAGAAGGAAAAAAAAAGCAAATTGAGCACACATCTGGCTCCTAGACATACTCAGAGTTAAAACTTTGGGGAAGACAGCAGATATACAGTAACTGTGAAAGCAATTTGCATGATTTCACTTCAGGGCAAGAAGCCATGTCCTGGCATGTGAAGATATCAGCAGAAATCTAAGTATATAACCTTGTTAAGTAGGAAAGCCATCCTAATTTCCTTCCCCTGAGATGCAATTTGCGTTTTCTATATATGTATAATACAGAAAAGCTGAGTGCGTAGCTTTTCAGAGCTCTTGGCAGCTTTGTTACTCAAGAAGTTCTGCATAGGTTAGAAACTAAGACAACATGGACACTCAATAAGTGAATAAAATTGCTTTAATTTTTGAAGCACCATGATATAAAACCAAACCCAGTGTCAGAGAAATCCAGTATCAATTTTGCTGAAGGAATGAGCATAGTGTGATTATTAATGGAGCCTGTCCCAAACACTTGCTATATATGCAGTACCATACTGTATATACAGTATATATGTATATACTGTATGTATATATTTGTTACTACAATCATGTTATTTATCACAGCATTGAAAAAATGATCTGTGTGTCAGGTAGGAACTACGTTTTCAGCAGAACTCTAGTTACATTTATGTAGGTAGGTTCTGTAGCTCTGGTTTTAGAGAGTGAAGGTATAGATGATTAAAAAGAATAATATGCTGATATATTTGTTTTTATATCAGCAAAATATTAGACTGCATTTGTATATAAATAATTTTTGGTTTTCATTTTTATATGCTTTCATATATTTGAGCAGAGGGGTGAGTCTAGATGATCTTCAGAGGTCACTTCCAACCTCAGCTATTCTAGTATGCTATGATGTTTAAAAAAGTTGCACTAAAAATGTTAGAGCTCGGTAAAATTGAGAACACATACTTGTATCCATGTAGAATGCCTACTTGATACACAAGTTGCACTGATTATAGACAGTTTGCTCAAAGACTACATCATACTTAATTTCACACATTTCAGCATGTATCCTCAGGTTATAATGACTCTGCAAGCAACACAGGAACTTTACCATATCAGCCAGTCTGACATGCTCATTACATCTCAAAGTAATCTGTGCCTTCAGAACTAGTGTTGTTATAGAAGAAATAGTGGTATTATAATTTGCTTCATAAACTAGTCTTACTTTAAACAGAATAATAAAAGGATAGGTTACTGTAAGAATGCTTCTAAATTTAAGGCTACTATGTGGTCATTGCTGTATCAATGCAAAATAAAAGCAATTATAAAAAGAAAATAATCCACCCCCTAAATCCATACCATTTTAAGGTTAAGATATATTAGGATTAATTTTATTTTCCATTTTTTCCAACATAGAGACAAAGACATAACATTAATATTGTAAAAGTTACATTATCATGTTTCCTAAGGCACAGTGAAGCATATTGGAAAAAGTTATCATCTAACATCCCTATGTAATTAAAATAGAAATATGGTTAGATTCCAAGGCAATACTCTCTGAAAGCCAGGAGCTTTTCCTGGCTAAAATTCTGTTTGACACAGTGTTTTATATCCTCCTCATACCACAGTCTAAAAACATCAGTAAGCTGCTTTGCTAGCCTGGATTTTTTTTTTTCAACATGTAACCCTCACGTTAAACTTTATAATCTGATGCAGAATGCAATAATCCCAGGAAGTGAAATGAATGAGAATGGAGAGTGTTCAAAAGGACTCAAAAGCTAAAATTAGAAGAAAAAATTTGTCACTTATTTAAACATTTTAATTCTAGTTACTATGAAAATTGTTTGCATTTGTCAAGAAAGTGCTAAGGTCCGATTGTGAAAATCCTAGTTACATACATGCATTGAATCATCTTGTTATAAATATAGTATAACTAGTAATCATAATTCCTGTCTCTTAACCCATTCACAAAAGTAAGAGTGACCACAGGGGTAGGAATTTTGGGATGGGTCACATATATGTAACATATTCCCAGACAAAACTAAATGAGTTATTTCCCTCTCCTCCCCTTTGGCCTCTTCCACATCTTGTGGGATTCATCCTTACAGCCAATTGTCTACTTGTTTTAGGTGTAAAATGGAAAAGACTTGTAAAACCACAAGAATTAATAAAAAAAAGATAATGGAAAAGATGATATAACTGCATCAACAAGTTGTGGTGGGATGAATCTTCTGACTGGAAAATGACCACAAATCAGAAGAATAAACTATTAGAGAGACAAACCCAGACAGTACAGGTGGCTGTGTGTTGTTATTTTAAAAAATATTAGAGTGACTGAAGGCTACAGGAATGAAACAGGAACATACCAGTAAAAAAAATTCTTCAGGTAAAGATACGAGGGAAGAAAATGAAAAGACCACCAAGCCTGCAACAGAAAAGGCATACTAGTCTGTCCTTTCTGAATTATGTGTTTCCTTATTGCATTGTTTCGCAGCGGTGTACCATATTGAAGGATATATTAGAAACATGATAGTGAGATGATTATCTTGAGGGGTACTGCGTGAACTGATGGCTCAGAGGCACCACACATCATACTCACCAATGACTGCAAGCAAACAGGCTTTAAGAGTTAGCAGACAACAAAAAGGAGTGAAACCTGGCTCCCACTATAGCTCCAGGTGAGCCCCACTCCCATGCTAAGGGAAGCAAATAATCGGCAGGTTGAGGGAGTGGAGGAAGGACTGACTGTAACACTGCACAGGGAGGAGGCTATTGCAGCAGAATCAATCGCCTGAAACGAGCATCCACCTTAAATAACCAAAGATCCACCAAAACGTGCTTACTGTCATGAATACAGGTAGAAGACCTGTGAAATATCTTGCAGAGAGCTAGATGACAAGGCTCGTTCCCAAACTGCATGTTATTCATTTAAAATCAGAAATTAAGTGTAAAACAGGTGAAGGAACAGCTCTGGTTTTTTTGCCAGTGGTCACGCCCTTCTACAGCTGCACAATCCTGTTACTTGTTCCATAGAAATACAGAAGTTGAGCTGTGTAAGTGACCTATGAGTGCTGCTTTGTTCAGCAATAGGGTAATTTATTTTGGGAAGATAGACAGGGAGAGAGAGAGGGAAGAAGGAAAAAAATTCCAGATGGTCCTAGAAGCATGAACAAAAAATCTGAGTAGCTTGTAAAATCTGAAAGAGCACTCAGCAATATTTCAGAGCAGCACTGACTGCGGAGTAGTCCATGCATAGAGGCAGGTGAGAGACCTACACCTAGATGTGAACACATCAGGAGTCAAGTCTCAAAGTTAATTGTATGTTCATGGTTTTTAAATTATTTTATTTTTTGATAGTATGAGGAGCACCTTCATTCCTATACTATAGTCGCTGAGAAGATGAGAAGTTTGCAGACTCCATCTCATATCAAAAGAGGTATAAAGGAGAAATGGAAATATGATGGCTGACAGGCAGAAAGCAGTGGATGCACAGCCATCAGTCACTTAAGATCTCTAATACAACAACGGGAATTTGTTCTGTGTTGCTGCCAAGCGCATGTGGACTATAGAGAAACATAATAAACAGGAATCTAAGTTTTTTGGTTTTGTTGTTTTGGTTTGGTTTTTTTTTTCCCCCAGAATAATCATGCAGGTAAAGTATTGGACTTCCATTGCTTTAGGTGATTTATTCACTTCTATATTCCACCTGTTGTAATAATTCTTGTATAGAAACACAAAAATTGCCATTGACTGGTCTCTTGTTTTGCAGAATTTATACCTACTGTGCCACAGACAATAAACACCAGTGAGTTACACCTGCAGCAGTAGTACACGATCTCTGCCAGATGAGCTATTGACAAAGGTGGGTGCTTAACTGCATGTAAGTTTGTTTAAAAATGACAAATTTTCCTCAAAGTTATCTGACCCCACTCTAAATGTCAAAGTAGGGCTTTTTAACTTTTCTAAGGTAAGCCACTTCTTTCTACACAGCTGCTGGGTAACAAGGCAAAATCCTCTTTTCTATTAAAAAGGTGGTTGGAATTATTCAGGAAATCTATGGAAATTATTTATTATAAAAAATATTTTGCAACCTGTGATTGTCCTGCAGTGTACAGGATGAGCTATGATCTACATTGGGGTGGAGGAATTACGACTAAGTGTAGCAGTGTAGTAACAGTTGGTTTGGAAATTAATTTTTTCAATGCATAGGCTTTATTATAAACACATAGGTAATACCCAAGAAATAGGATTTTTGGCTCTGAAACTTAAACACATCAATAAGTAATTACGTGACTGAAGTTTCTGTCAGCTTTTCTTATCTTACAACACTTGCCAAAATTAAAAGCATCTATTTCCCCCAAAAATACTTATTTTTTCCTTAATATCTATAGAATTACAAATAGGATAATTCTGATTTGTTTCTTTAAAGCAAAATACTATTTATTATGCAGATAATAAAGATGCATTAAAAAAATCAGAAATGTCATGCTATTTCCATTGCTGATTCATAACAGATAATCAAATATGTAACAGATAGAATTCCTTACTAGTTATTACTATATTGGAAAGCAGCATTCATAAATTCAACAGACCTATATTATAATATCTAGAAAAAGCATGACTAAGAGGCAAGGATGAATGTATGTCAAATACCTAATCTACTAGCTGAAAACCAGACAGTGGCTAGGCAGACTTTCAGCTGAATTTTGTGCTTGCATTCAAAATATTTTTTGCTGTCCTTTTTTCTGCCTATAGGAGCAATACCACCAGTTGGCACAAAGAAAAGTCTAGAAGTAAACCAATTAAAAAGAAATAAAGTGGAATCACATATATGCTCTTAAAATACTTGTTTAATGTTTAGCTGGAATGAACCAGAAAACTCAGCATATTTTAGATTAGAATTTGTAGACGCTTTTCTTCCCAAGCTGTGCCCTCTGCTGTATGCTCCAGAGTTTAGAGCTGTTTTCACCTTTAAGAACAATGGGTTTGGCCTGTTGTCAGGTTTCCCAGTAGAAAATGAGGACCATCCCTTGTAATTTGTCTGGTATTGCTAATAGCAACATGAGCTTTATTATATTAAAAAAACCCCACAACTCAGTCATTAAAATTTAATAAATTCTAAACACCAGCCTCTCCAAAGCACAAGAATTAAACTCAGTTTTGTCAGACAATGCCTTTCTGGGGGAAAAAAAAAATTCTTTGTTTTTATTGCTTCTTGGTTGCCTTTTAAAATTTATTTGTCTGTTTATTTATTTTATTATCAAGAGGCCTGGCTAAGCTGCAGTAAGACTCAATGTTCCCAACTGGAGGAAGAATCTACCACTTTTCATGTGCAATATTTGTCATTATGTTTCATTTACACTGCAGATGCACTGAAGGAAGCAGTCCTTCCCCCTGCTTCAGAGACTGAGTATTTTCATTTTAAAGAGAGTAGCTTCTCCTCCTTTGTGGGGAGGGGGAAAGGGGAAGGGAAGCTCTTATATGAGGCAGAACACTACTTTTAAGGCTACAAAAGGAAAAGTAGATTATTAATTATGGGTCCTGTCTACAAACAAAGATTTTTGAGTCTTCAGAAATGTCATCTTTTCTTTTTGAAAATGACACATATTGATAGAGCTC
This sequence comes from Gymnogyps californianus, assembly GCF_018139145.2. Taxonomy (NCBI): domain Eukaryota; kingdom Metazoa; phylum Chordata; class Aves; order Accipitriformes; family Cathartidae; genus Gymnogyps; species Gymnogyps californianus. The sequence continues at coordinate 127,199,817 of NC_059472.1, forward strand.
TAGTGAGTCAAAGATTGTGCTTGCATGGGTCTTATCTTCCTTTGGGACTTCATTACAGCTTGAGGGATGGCATAGGTGTCAAGGAGGCCTCTTGTTCTTTGTATCAGTCTGGCTGTAACCAGCCTTTGGGGTTTTTTTTGATGAATAATGATGTCTACACTGTAGACAATTCTGCGTGGACACAAGAACTAATCAGAAGCAATAAACTGTTACCAAGCCCACAAAGATATTGTGCAAATATTTACCTATTCTGAGTTTCTCATAGGATAATTCAGAGTTATGAACATCTGCTACTGCTCTCCAAATATATAAAATAGCACATGTTTTCCAGGGCTGGTGGGTAGCAAAATCATTTCCAGTTTCTTTCATATAATTGCATTATATGTTGTAGGAACCTTCTGATGAGTGCTTAGCTTTATCAAATCTGATATCTGACTCTCTCACTGCCTGCTATATATGCAATCTGTAATATATAGTGCAAAATGATATAGGTGGGGTGAGGCGGGTGTCAAAATCTGTGTCACTTAGCAAACTATTTCATGACTATGACATCATAGTCACAGACCTAGAAAAATCAGTTGAAACACCTGAATGGCTGAATTGTTTTAATGTCACAACTCCAACTACCAAACAAATTAGCTTTTTCTAACTGTCCTCAAATAAATGAGTACATTTACAAAAACAGTTTTGAGTTTCTTGAGCAAAATGCAACACAGAAAGCAAAGGACAGAATACATATAATCAACATAAAGACTTTTTTCCTAATTCATGTCTCGCTGTGATGGGAATATAGAAAAAGATGGCATAATAGCACTGCCGGTGTGATTGCACACACATTAATGGTTATAATCATAAATCACTTAACGATTGCTGGTTTTAGAGCTATCATGAGGAACCATTGAAACTTTATCTCCCTGTTTTTGTGTCTTTCTGTTTCTCTATCTGTTACTCATTAGAGGCTGAAATAGTTACATGATTGCCAGCTCCTGTACTTAAAATCTCCTGAGCTTTTCTTCCAAGATTGCTTTAACAACACTTTCAATCTTTCCATAACCAGACAGCTACAGTTTCTACTTGTTACTACAGCTCCTCCTTGTTTTACTGGAAAGTGACATGGCTATGGAAGTCCTGGAGCCTTTTCCACCATTACACTTTACTTGGATTTTAATGCAGATGGAGCACATCATTATATACACTCTTAGACTTGCAAATGAAGCAAGAGAACAAATTTAAAAAATTTTCCTAGAGGTTTCTGTGTGAGTAGGGTAGATACGTGATCTAGGGCTAAGTATCCAACTTCGACACTCCAGGATCAGGAAACTCCCGATGACTTCTGGCCCTTTTTGGCCCACTTGCTTTTAATTCAGTTCAAATCTCTTATTCAATTTTGCGTGCAATGAATAGTTCAAACAGCACAAGGAAGGGGAAAATGGATCACCAGGACTGCATCTTTCTGCAGCCTCACCTTTTTAATGCTGGCTTAAAGTGTTAGGAAATCTACAACCTAAAGCAGTTTTGGTGGACTGTGACTGAAAATGCAATAATATTTTAGGTCAGGACTGAAAGGCACTTGGCAAGTCATAGTGGCGAAATTCATGCTATTTCACCCTGCAGTTCACCTGATCCTAAATACCGCTACTGATCCATTTTCAGAAGCATTAAATTCACATTCAGTTGCAAATTTGTGGTCATTTAAAATACCCAAGGAAAAAAAGAGTGAGAAACTGACTTATTCAAATAAATCAATCTACTGTTTAACTATGGAAAAGCTCTCCAAACTCAAAATTTCCATAAAGCTGCAGAAGTCATAGACACTCGCGAAAGTAAAATCTCCCTGTCTTAGGGAGAGAGAGGTCAAGATACAGCGTCACAGCTGCCAAACTCTCCCATAGCACCATTCCCAAGAAATAATGGTATATATATATATATATATATATATGTAAAAAAGTCATATTTTCATACCCACAAATTGTACTTCTGAAAACCTTCCTACTATTCTGTGAGAGTAAACCCTCAGATAACTCTCAGATTATTTCTGCTTGCAAATTATATTCATGAAGACATGGTACTTTCTAGGTGAAGCAGAGCGAGTGGTTGACCAGGCACACTTGCTACTGACACAGATATCTTCCCTTATTTGTTGAGCCCTCGTTTTGTGGTGGTAAAATTTTTGGCCACCTTATTCCTGCTCTTTATCTTTTTGATAATTAAAATGGTTGGATAAGAAACGAGATGCACCTGACTGAGGTTAGTTCTGCTGCAAGAGAAATACTAGTGAAGAGCATAGTTAACCCAAGGATGTAGGAGAAAGTGACACTACGATAATCTGTCTTGGATTCTCTATACTTGCCTGTGACACTGGATGCTACCCAATGTCAGGATCTTTTTTTGTTTGTTTTTTGCTTTAATTTTAAGATAATGGATTATACCATGAAAATACAGTGTGTATTCACAAATGCTGTAAATATTTTCCTCTTTAAAGCAGAAAAGGTGCTTGGATATGTCCTGCACTGCTTTAAATCCCATCCTCCACAGTGAGTGTGAGGAGGCCTGTTTCCTGTCTGTGCACTCACCTTCAAGGCTGGTGTAGGCTTGCTTTCAGCAGAGAGTCTGTACATCACCCAGCCCACTCTAACTGGGAAGAGTTGTCCCTGATTTTATAAAAGCTGAATGCATATGCAGCTGAGATGGTGATCCCCAGATTCGTCATCATACAGAAAAGCATGAAGCAATACATTGTGGGGGTTCATCAAGGTCCATGACAAAACTGGAGAAGACCATGCAGTCAGCTACAAACCCTATCTTTATATGGAGTTATACTCCTTTTCAGATTAAGCGTTCCTCCCCAAGGAAAATGTGTTGGTTATACAAACTAATCTTCAAGCTCTCAGAACAGATGTGTACTCTCTCAGCTGCTGTCTTCAGCAGCAGGAAGTTTGGGGACATTTCAAGAGACAAACAAATGAGATGCCTTGGTTATTTTCCTTTCTACAAGGTTGCTTTTATATTTTTACACCTTTCTACTGCAATTGTTTATAGAACATTGCTGCGGAAACACTGGTGCCAAAGTACACCTACTAAGAAACTTACGTAGAAAAATCAGCCTATATATCACATTCATTGGGTGTTTGAGCTGGAAAAGGACTTTGGCCCACTGTTCTTGCATGCATTAGAGCAGTTCTGTCAGCCTAGAGGTCCCTCAGGCCAGCAACACTCTCCATGGGTGACTACTGCAGGGCAGAACTCACTGCAACCTTCTGCACAGAAACACGTGTGAGGGCATGAGCAGGGAAGACATAGTGCTGGAGCGGCATGCACACAGGGCATCCACTGACACTTTTCTTCACAAACCAGCCAAGCAACTGGCCACTCGTTGTAACAGTGAGTGCCTGCCTACGCTACATGGAGGATTACAGCCACACAGGGTGTGGAGTTTTTAAGCTCTGCAGCTCTTTGTGGTGTCTGCCCAAACAGATAACTGTTTTTGCCCTTTACGCTTCCTTGGCATTACATTCGTCCCCTGTCTTGATAGTATCCTTGTCCCCAGTCACATGCTTTCAGTGTTACTTCTCTCTGCATGTAAGGAGAAGCACAATACAAAGACAAATACTTGAAATGTTAAATACCAGCCTGAAAGTTTGGCTATCACTATCTTCGTATGCTCATATGGTTAAGACAGAAAAAGAGAGCTGTCATAAAAGCTTTTCATTGTTAAAATCTGAATATATATATTTGCTACATAATATCAGTGAAAGTACTTTGGTAAGTCTATACTGAAGTCTTTCAGCAGTGCTTTATCTGGAATTTCTTGTTGTTTTTTGACATTCAAGTGCTCATTTAAATGGAAAAATGCATTTCAGTTGCAGTGTGATGAGAAACAACTCTTTCTCATTTTGAATGTGTGTGACGACGTTCTTAACTACAAAGTGATAATCAGTGATCTATGAAATGAACGTTCATTAGGCTGGCACATGAGCTTCTAGAAAAGGTATGGTTAAATACCTTTATCTGGACACATGCTTTACATAACTGTGAATTATTTTTAAACATAAGCAAAAAAAGACAAAATATTAGAGAAGAATGTTCTCTCATAGATGATGTTTTCTATGGAAAAATGAGAAGCAGAGAACATGTTCACTGTTTATGATCTGATCAACTGATAAACAATTCATGTAGGTAATGACTGAATTATCAAACAAATGGAATGAGCGATCCTTTTAATGTAACCTGTGTATTATTTCTTCACTGTGGCAAAATTATGAGAACTGGCTAAAATATGAGAAACATCTTAAAGGTAACAATAACTGCAGAGACCTTTAAAGATACTTACATCACTTTCATGGCCTTCTCTTAGATTGTATGTGAGATCATGCTGTATGTCTTCAACAAACTTGTGAGCATACTCTGGGTAAAGGTCAAGCACTTCAAAGAGACCTTTGAGGATAATGCATTGGAGGTCACAGTACGTTAGAGCTTTAACATCTGCATTTGTTTTAATAACTTGATCCCTAATGGATAGGTTTGCTCCAATTAAATCTCCTTTACCTAAAAGAAAATATGAAAATAATCATCTTCAAAGCATGAATTCTTTACTTCTTTTTTGAATCATAAATCTGTTTAACATAATTGCTAAATCTTAAATCCCGTTATTACCACTGCATTGTTTAATTAATAACATTCTAAAGGGTCTTTGACTAAAAGCTGTCTTTTTTTTTTGCAGGTGCAATCTTTTATGCATTTAATTGGAGGTACAAAGACTAATTTCCAGACAGGTGACTACCTGATTTAAGGGAGCAATCAAGAAAATACATATAAAATTAAGATTTACACTAGTAATTAATAGCAGGTGTGATTTTGTTTTTCAAAAAGTGAACATTATGTTTCTAGCTTGTTTTTTTTTTTGTTAAAACAGACAGGTGTTAAGATAGCATTTTAACAATGACACGATTAAGTGTAGATCGTCCATTCAAATGACCCTTTTACTTAGAATTTGGATTGCGAAACATTCACAATCTATGATAACTATGGCTGCATAGCTACACTTCATGATGTTTCTATCTTAGTTGTATAGACTATTAATAGAAGTGTAGCTCAACGGCACTTCTGTCGAAAAAAAAGAATGAATTCTTAAACCATTATATTTTCATTTATGGGCAAGACTGCCTTAGATGTATTAAAAACCACAACTGACTATATATTGAAGAGCACAAAAATTTTGTAATGAAAAGCTTCCATAAAAATTTGATCTGATGTATAAAGTCCAAAGAACTGTCATTGAACCAGAGATCTTCCCCAAAGGTTAAAACAGATAGTCTTTGTTAAAGACCTGGACAGTGTGATGGAGTGCATTCTTTGCAAGTTTGTGGGCAATACCAGATTGGGGGGTGGTGGCTGATATGCTGAAGAGCAAAGCTGCTATTCAGGGGGACCACAATGAATGAGAAATGGGCTGACAGGAACCTCATGAAGTTCAACAAAACCAAATGCCAAGTCCTGCACTTCGGAGGGAGAACCTCCCTGCAGCAGTATGGGCTGGGGACCCACCAGCTGGAAAGCAGCTCTCTGGGAAAGGACCTGGGGGTCCTTCTGGACAACAAGTTGAATGTGCACCAACAACATGCCCTTGCAGCAAAGAAGTCCAAGAACCTCCTGCACAGCATTAGCAAGAGTGCAGCCAGCAAGTCCCAGGAAGTGACTGTTTGCCTTTATATGCCACTTATGATACCACATCTGGAGTACTGTGTCCAGTTTTGGGCTTCCCAGTACAAGACAGAATATTGCCATACTAGAGTGAGTCCAGAAGAGGCCACCAAGATGATCAGGGACTGGAGAACATAATGTACAAGGAAAGGTTGAAAAAACTGGATATTGTTCCACCTTAAGAAGAGAAGGCAAAGGAAGGGTATTATTGCTGTCTTCAACAGCCTAATGGAAAAGTGTAGAGAAAACAAAGCTAAACTCCTCTTCAGGGTGTACAGTGCGACAAGATGTACCGGGCACAAGTTGTAACAAAAGAAACTGTGATTAGAAATCAGGAAATGAAAGTCACCATGAGGCTGGTCAAACAGTGGGACAGGCTGCCCAGAGAGGCTGTGGAATCCACCATCCTTGGAGATGTTCAAAATATGCCTGGACATGGCCCTGAGGAAGCTGAGCTAAACTGGCCCTGCTGTAAGCAGGTTTAGGTTGAGTGGCTTCCAGAGGTCCCTTCCAATCTTACATTATTCTGTGATTAATAAGTAATAAGTGAAGACTGTAAAATCTGAAAGTCCACCTGGCATGTGATTCCAAATGGATATTACACAGGAAATGGTGAACTTGAAGGGTAAGTTAAATTAAGCAGCCAACCATCCCTGAAGCTACTTATATAAGATAATTTTATACTTTAAAATACTGCTTGTAATATTTCTATTTACATGGAGCTTGAACAACTTTCTCAAAAGAGCTTATTATAAACCCAGCATAGGGAGGGATTTTCTTTTATGCTAGGAATATACATACATTCATACTACTTTGGGGGTTCTTAAAAATTGCAATTGGTATAAATGAAAGCTAGTATTAGTTTAGGGAAAGGTAAATCTGATACATGACAATAACATTTGTCATTGCTCATCAAATGATGCAGTGCTTACATAATCAAATATAGTGTAAAGCTAAGCAAAAATTTACTTTTACTTTTCATTGTAAGTATCAACAAGTCTTTAGATTTTGATTATATTGAGCAGAGGGCTGGCAATGTTAATCTATTGCTGGTTGTGCAAATATGGACAAGAGAAAAAATATTTCAAAAATACCCAAACTGATCTTTAAATATCTTAATTAGAAACTTTTTAGGCATATAAACAGTATTAGTATCAATAATGCATAAATAATTTGGAAAAAATGTTAGAGTTGTATTTGACTGTAGTTACAGCGTTTGATGAAATGATGTCAGCCTGAAAGACACTACAATTGATCTGGTAATGCTAATGTATGTTTCTTTTCAAATGAAAATCATGTAGCAAAGGCTGTAGGTAGTAAGCTGAAGTTTCATGTAGAATTACTGCAGCAGTGAAATGATTGTACCTTGAATATCAACATTTGTTACAAAACCAAAATCATGTAAGTTATTCTTAGTAGCTCTTTTTTTTTTCATTGGAGAATAAACTTATTTATCAATGTTTATGTGGACATATCTCTTTGTTAATATACCTGGGACATGCAGTCAAAGTTATAAATTTCTTCTCTTTATGGATAATTTTTAAATCACTTATGGCTAATATTTTTAAATTAATCTAAGATTTTTGCTCAAACAGTACATAACTGTTATATTAAAACGTATTTTTCTATAAAAGATATCCTAACTGTCATTAGTAGATATCAAGTAATAGTCTCAAGAGGAACCAAACAGCTGTATTTAATCAGAGCATTTCATTGTATTGTTGCTGTATTGCTTGTTAGTGAGAATGGTTCAGTAAACAAAAACTAATCCACTAAAATTAGAATCATGACAGAATTATAAAATAGTGGTCTGGGAACTGTAAGTAACTCAGCATTGTTACAGAAAAAACTGCTCTCTTGGCTTTACATCACATCAGTAACACAGTTTCTCATAAGGACCTACAGGTTTGATGCATTCACCTTGTGGTGGTCTTAATAAGGTTTAAATGATGAAGCTCCCATTCACTGTAAAGAAACATTATTTCATTGTATTATGTTTATGTTTTTGCATTACGATTTCATTAACTTCTTTCAGAAATCCATTAATCTTTTCTTGTTCTCATTGTCACCATTACACAATGATGCTTTCATTAACATTTTCAGAAGTGCCTGAAAATGGAATCATTAATGAAATCATAGTTCCAATGGGGGCAGCTCTTGACCTTTTGCTATATTTAAGCTTATGTTTTTCTAAGCCATATTTTACGGCTTTGATCTATCTGATCCAATAAAATTGAAGCATTTGAAAACTTCCTAATTACAAATGAGTGATAGAGTGAGGTGGACTGTCAGTCTAATGGAATTAAAGAGTTATGAAACAAATAGGACATGTATCACATTTACGTTCTAAAAAAAGACCGATCAAATGCATGCTAGTAAAATAAAGGAAATTCAATTACAGAAGACCAGAAGCTTGCATTATCAGCAGTCTAGTGCAATCTCACAAAACAGGAAGGAAAGCAAAAAAGGAAATGTTCTTTTTAACTCTGCTTTATAAGAATATTAAAAGTTATGAGAAAGAAGAATATGTTTAAATCTAAAGAGGTATTAAAATCATGATAAAATAATTCTTTACATTTAGAGTAAAATTTTATGTTTTACTTTATCAAAATACTTTATAAACATTAACTCAGACAAGTATAATCATCCTTTAGTAGGCATTAGATTGAGGCCAATCACTGAAATTTACAGATAGAGATGCTTAACCCTAGATAAGTCAAAGCAGTCATCTAGCAAACAACTACTAAACAAAATTTATTAGAACAGAACTTCTAGCCTTTCTCTGTTCTAATATACTCAGATGACTGCTGGCAGCATCAGTTAACTTGAAGAAGTAACTCTTTGGGGAGCAGAGCCAACAATGCTTGTTTTTCATCACATAGATGTCCTGCAAGGGGTGTTCGTATGCATGCATCAAAGAACGAGAGTAGGCTCACACTGCTTTCTTTCGTTTGGGAGCATTAGTGGGAGCACTGCCTGGCCACTAATTTTCACGAAAGATTTGGTAACTAATAACCAATGTCCTTTGAGGTGTCAATACTGACATCAAATTCAGTTGAAAGCAGCAATTTGTATCAAAAGCTAGCAGGTACCTCCTTCCATGCAAAGGAGAGAGAATAAGTACAGGAAAATCAGGATACAAGTGAAATATTGCACAGCTAACACTCTAGCAATTGAAAGCTCCTTTGGGCAAAAAATAAGGAATTTTTTTTAAACTAAAAAAAATTAGGGATGTCCACAGAGTATGAACAGCAGGTTAAAATCGGAACAAATTCTTTCTCATCAGACTACTAGGACTCGCTAAGCCATCAGCTAGTAGTGAAGGTCCTCCTACATTGGAGGACCATTCTTTCTCTTTGAAGCTATAATTATGAGCATACCAAGAATCGCCAGCACCGTGCTGTCCTTCAGGACTTCCATGGAACCTGAGCACACAAAGTAGATCGCTTGCAGGGCATCTCCCTGCCGGAGGAGGTATTCCCCAGGAGCACAGAAGGAGGTTTTGATATGCAGAGACAGAGACCTGAGGCAACCACGGCTGGCACACTCGAAAAGGGAGAGCTGCAAAATCTCCTTGTTCAAGTGCATGGTGATGTCTGAACGCAGCTCGTCCGGGAAGTCTTTTAAAAGCTGTCCAAAAAAAGAGAAAAAGGGGCGAAAAAGAGAAAAAGTGTAAAATAATTTGTTTCCTCTTTTGCAGAAGTGATCTGATTTAGTAGTGCTGCACATGTCGTACTGATGCAAAGATTTCCCTTTGATTTTTCTTATCCTCTTGATAAGACGTGTGCTAAGTCTTAATAAATCTTTACGCTGATAAACACTGATAAATTCCAGGAAAAACATGAATAAAAATATGCCTTTATACAAAACCAAGAAAAAATGTCAACAACACTGTGTGTAGGAATTCCCCCTAATGCACAATTTAACCTTGTCCAAGTTCTTCTCAGCTGTTAGAACACAGTAGGCCATTCAGGTATATACCACTGTATACACTGGCATATACACTGAAAACAGAGTGAAAATGAACTTACTTAGTTTAGATTTTCTTTAAAATGCTTGTATAAAATTCATCAATAGGCTATATTGCTTCTTCTATGGTAAAACCACTGGAAGAGGGATAACTCAAAAAAGACTCTAAAGCTTTTTTTTTGTAGGGGTTTGTTGTTTTTGCTTTTGTTTTTGTTTTTAATAATGCAATTGGACACTGAAGGAGAGGTGGGAAAGGAATGGAGACAAGGTGCATGTTCAGTGGAAGAACCTATGGAAACTAAAAGACCATAAGGTCTTCCTATTTTTCCTTGGTCTTAATTTTAGGCAAATTCCCAATGTAGTCTGGCCAACACTTAATGATATCTATATATGTTTTACAGAAGATCTGCTGCAGGATGGCAAAATTGAGAGAAGCATCTTTCTGCTCAGAGACAGTCTTCTGAGAATGACATATAACGGCTCAAATCATCTTTCCTTTTGTCAGGGCACCACAAATTTCGGGTGGAGCTTTAAAAAAATAAGTAAGTTGTTTCAAGTGTCAGTCCCATTGATGCAAAGTATACTGCCTGCCTACGGGCAGAGCTCTGGACCATGCAAGCTGCAAGCCCACAAGCATAGTTTTCTCTGTAGTTTGAGGGGATCTGGCATCTGAGCAATGCAATCAGCCAACACTTGTCCAAGTAGGCTTAGACAAGGCAGTTTGTGGATGGGAGACAAATCATGAAATACTGATGGTCTCTCCAGAGGCTGCTGTTGTAGTACAGCCGTCACTCACTTTCAGGGCAACTAAAGGTACAGAAGGTACAGAAGCTGAAGGTGATCCTTAACCAAACCTAGGATAGCTTTGACGTCTAAGTGGTTTTTATACCTGTGTAAATCTTACTAGGCTCCTTCTGTTGCTAAGATGCTGTTGAAAATCCCATTCTTTGTGCTGTGCACACCATAAAGAATTTATCAGGAAAAGAATGTTCTCAAACCCAAATCTTTCTGCTTATTTCCACATTATCTTTAGAGGCCACTGAGTTTTATAATGACATATATAACAAGAACTCTGAAGGGAATGGTTCATTCAAATAACACTCCAGCAGAGAGAAGCCATTATTTCTCCTGGAGTGTAGTAATACATAACCTGGATAAGTCATTTAAAACAAGCAAGCAAAGACATGACCAGAAATCTGTCTTTTGATTTCGCTCTCATGTTACATTGTGCAATATTTAAAAATACAGGGAAATGAATAATATAAAAATTCAGGCCAAACCACTTGTTTACAGTATTGCAAAGAATAAAAGAAAATGAAGAGGGGAGGAAAGGGCAGTAAAGAAGTCACTCTTCTAAAAAACACCTAAAAAACCCAGTAGATTTTTTCTTTGGTGAAAGGCAAAACGGCTCACTGGGGTGTTTCTGCTGGCATCATCAAAAAGGTTTCTCATGAATGCCTCTTCAGCTTTTGAGAATTATGAAGGACTTCAAATTTTTAATGTATGATGTGATGTTCTAAACTAGATTTTTCAATAGCATACCCTTTTCCTGGGATAACCCAGCTTTATTTTTAGACATGTTCTTTTTTATATGTAACTTCACACAAAACACAGCATCACAAATGGAAAATTACCCCGCCTCCCTGACTCTAAGTCCATAGTCAAAAGCATCAAACACACAACCTCCCTCGTTTGGTTACCTCATTGGAATCAATTCCATTATTGACAGACCACGTGGTTTGGAAATATTCAAGCATCCTTTGCTTTAGCTGCTGTGGCAGGTGATGGACCCGTATGAAGTCCTTCAGATCCTTGGTTCTTGTGTGATAAAGGGACCATCTGGAGTACATCCTCTGAATTATGGCAGTCACATTGCCAAACACCAAGGCATGCATCAGAGCTAGGGAGGACAGAAATTATGTGCAACCTGGAGTGACTTGTTGATCATTACAACGTAACACAGAAAATAAACAGGATCTTCACAGAAAACCAGTTTTCTGATTGAGAGATATAATAAAACTTTTGAATATAAGACTCCATGAGTAATATACAGTAGTATTCATATGATTATTCATTTCCTTTTATTGTGTCACTAGCAGTCACAGTCATGGGACAGGGTAGAACCACATCTGATGCTATCTAGTCAGGGTACCAACTATTAATCAGTATGAAAACTAGACTCGAAAGGTCAGTTAACAACTACATAGAAAGTAATAGATTTCAGAGAACCCATATAAATAAAAACTGTTACTAATGGGGACCACATGTAGAGGAATGAGATTGAAAACAACATTTAGAGATGTATCATATTCTGGGGAATAAGATGTTAAAAAAAAAAAAGACAAAAAAACCCCATTGTAAAGAAGAAATTCAGGTTAAAAAAAAAAAGATACATTCAAACTGACAATCTGATTTCTTACGTTGCTTGAGAAGGTCAAATATGGTGTGAAATTGCTTATCAGAAAGTTCTGACATCCTGGAGTTTGTCTGCAATTAGAGACTGGCTTGAGAATAAAAAGACCAGAAGCAAAATTGAAGAAATGCTTCCAGATAGAGGTCGTCTGGGTTTGTCTGTGCAGAAATGTGCTTGCTGATTATCAGTGGGAAAAATCACTGCTAGATTGTCTGTCATGTGGTATTGATCTGAGGTATATAATATACAGATTTACAAATTGTTTATTGAAAAAACTATTAAAGAGCTTGATTATTACTCTCAAGGGACATCTATCTTTATAGTGCTTGAAAGAAAGCAGACAGACTCCTCAGAGTGGCAAAAGAATTGGTTTATAAACAAGACAAATAAGATGTTGACCTTGTATGGCAATTTACAGAAGTCCAGTGTGAATGAGGAGAGACAAGGGGGAATAGGAGGAGGAAAGGATGCATTTTGGTGGTTAATAACACTTTTACATGGTAGAAACAGCCAGAAAATTCTTCAGTTTGGAGTGCTGAAAATTTTTACAGGCTGAGTAAAACACAAAGGAGCTACTAACAATATCTATGTCTTTATTGTGAAGGGAGTGCACAAAAACAGATAAAGCATTGCAGTGTGATGTAGTTTCACAATACAGTATGCATTCTTGTAGAGGTGATTCAATGATATGATTAAATCAATACAAGTCCATTAGTAAAAGAAGCTAAATGAGAAGCAGGGCAGAAAGAAAAGGATCAAATGTGAATATTAGAAAGAAAAGTAAGCATAATTGGAAATTTATTTCTAAGAATAATCAGCTGGATCAACTAGGTGTTGTTCCTGATGATGCAGTGAATTGCTAAATCATTAATGTCAGAAGCTTGGGCAACAAAATGTAAGGGACTGCTGTAATGTTAGATACAGGATATTATAATAGAAATATGGCAGCTAGGGCTGAAACAATTCAGCCAGACATAGCTAAATAGGCTAAAGAGATAATGTAGCCTCTTTAAGGATGTGATAATCAGTTTAAAAAGGGAGGAGGGATAAAGCATTAGGTGGTGTACGGATGCATATGTAAAAATCACATGCAATGTAAGTATCCGAACAGGCTCCAAGGTTAGGAGCTGGACAGTGTAGAGATCTCTGCGATGTTATTACAGGCACAAATATCATCAAGAATGTTATTATTATGGGAGAGTCTCTCTTTGCATATGTACATTGGAAGACAACTGCTACTGATGATGACAAGCTATTCCTGGCTGTGATAGGCATTAGATTTCTTTATCACATAATCACAGACCCACCCTACTTTCTGTAAGAAATCTATTAATCCATTCTCTAAAACCAAGTGGGACAAGTTAAAAACTTCTAGGAACAGTATTTCATAAAGTGGCCTTGATTTTAATGGATATTCTAAATTACATTTTTGTTGCTTAGGGAACAGAGGAACACCTCTGATTCCAGAAAGGTCTGGAGCTACTAGAATGGACCTCCAGTCTCATAAATAAAAACCTGCACATTCTTTGCTCAAAGAACATGGAGAATACAAGACAGCATGTGATATGGTCATCTGCAGGTGGACAGATCTGATTAATATTTTACAGATGCTGGGTATTCTAGGAATTCTGGTTGAATTTTAATAAGTAACTTTTCTTTCCAACTTTAAGAAGAAATACTGTATAGAATAAGATGTTTTATATTCACAATACTACTTGTCTTAAATTGTAATTTCAAATTCAGACAAAACAAAAATTAATACCAAGAGGCAGGCAATAATCAAACAAGAATATTATAAGTTATTTATCTGTTAAATTAACACTTTTTTTTTTTTTCCTGGCTTCAACTTTCTTTAAGGTTGCAATAAATTCACTTCATTCTTTCAATTTGCAGTGACACACATTAAAGAGGTACAGACAAACTACTGATAAACTAAGTCACGCTATCCATTACACCTGAAATTTCATAAACTAATGGATTGTTCTAAAAACTGTAAAAAACTTACATCAATTTTTCTCAAGACATCACTTTCCACTGGGGAATTTTAAAATTAAATATCAGCCAAAACTATACATCAAAATGTATTTTAAGAAATGAAAAGGTATTATGCCCTAAAGTATACAGACTAGTACTTTATTCCTAATAATTTTCTGAGGCATTCCCACCAGTCTGCGCTGTATGATGCTAACTCCTTCTTCAAGATTCCTTGCTTTGCTGATTTTCTTAAATAGCATCTGAAATACAATTCCTCAAGAAAATACCTGCAAACCAGCCTGCTCTGCTTTTTTACTTGGATATATCTTGTTCACTGGACCCTCCCAGATGTAAAGTCATTATTCTACCTGCTTGCCTATGAGTAACATTACCTTTCAGTTTTCAGTTCCTTTTTACTACATTCTGTTGACTAGTTCGTCACAATTTATTCAGTGTACAAGCATATTAGTTCTACCGCTCAATAATATAAGAAATGAAAAAGAAATTGCTATAACTGGACTAAAGAAAAGTATAGGATACTTTTATATTCTACTCTATTAATTTTGTGAAAGCTCTGCCATATCAAAGTGAATTAAATTTTCATCATTGCCTTACACAGGATACCTCCTGATTTCTTGATAGAAATGAAAACTCCTTCCTTCATTCCAACAGATTTTATGTAGTGAAAGGCCCAAAGCACAGAGACCACATTGTATTTTAAAACTATAATTTTATGCTACCAGCAAAAGCAATTAATGAGCTGCTTATGTTTTTCTGACATTGTCAAAATCAAAATGATATCGTTCTTGGATGATTCATTGTATTATTGCCACTCGTTTTCAGGACTGGGAAAAATGACAATAATTCATTGAGCACTTTTTATACCACTTGATGCTGCAAATATATAGTTTATGGGTCATTTGTTGTGTTCCCTGGCTTTCAAGTGTCAAGTTGCCAATTTATTTTTGCCCAGGAAAATTTATGCTGCAAAGCTGGCAACCGGTGTCTTACTGACTAGCCCTGGAGAAATACTTACTAGTATTCCCAGAACAATTAGGCAAGCAGAAAAAAAAATGAGGGGGGCAGTACTTTGACGGTGATTTGGTCTTACCCTTCACGCCCACTGTGACATCTTTGAGTTGTATGATATACACACTATGAAATAGCACAGGTGATTTTCTTTGGGAGGAAGATGTGAAGGTAAAGAGAGAGCTGCAGGTACTTTCATTAGTGACCTTGGTTTACCAAGCTCTGCAGGTGCCACCAGCTCACTGGTTGTGCCCAGGTGCCTCAGCAGAAAGAAGGTAACCATAAATGAGCATATGGCTTTCCCCAACAGTACAACTAGGTAATTAACATAAATAAAAATACTACTAAGAGCTCCAAATATGACAAGAATATTGCATTTTGATTCTAATCTAAAGCAGTGATGTGGTAAAATTTCCTTAGTGATAATTAAACTGCTTTTTGTTTATGATAGAGTCACCTATGGCTCACCAAACAGTCCTCCTGGCTCTGTCCTATCTCTGTTGCCTTCTCTCTGGGCTGGTCCTTCAGATGAGGATACGCACCAGCTCACAGCCAGATTCACCGGTGGGCTGCCCACCTCCCCTTGCCATCATTCCCAGGGCTGCTGTGGGGACTGAACTGGAGCTGAACATGCACCTATTACCTGGCTGACCGGAAAAGTGCCTGGCATGCAACCAAAATCCCCTGGCACATGGCTGGGCCACACTCACTGACAATAATGTGAGTTTACATTTTACTGGGTGACAACTTTCTTTTGTCATTGTAAGTGATCAAAAGGTTAGAAATATGTCTGCTTAAGAGAGTTTATCTAGTGTAAAACCAACAAAGTTATTTCCTTCTTTTGCCATTTTAAATAAAACTTTTTGTTGTGGTTTTTTTTTTTAAAGAAACTTAACAAAATTTCAGCCTTTATTTTACTTGTCCCTACCCCCCAAAAAGTTTTACATGATGCTTAGCATTTGTACTTACCCCCAATCAGCATTGTGCAAATGGAGAAGATCTTTTCAGCATCCGTATTGGCTGAGACATTTCCAAACCCAACACTGGTGAGGCTGCTGAGGGTGAAATATAGGGCAGCTATATAGGCACTTCTGATTGATGGGCCTCCTAGTGTATTATTCTCATAGTAAGGAGACTCAATACGTTTTCCTAGCTCGTGAAGCCAACCTGAAAAACAAACCATAAAAAGAACTATTAAGGAATACTGACACTATGAAAACTACACATTCTGTAAAACAAAATAATTCTAAAAAAAAAAAATTATTTAGAAGACACTGCATTCTTCACACAATTCCAAGAATAAAAAGAACATTAAACTGTAGGAGTTTATACAGCATGTTAAGTATTGTGTCTCTGGAGTATTTATTTTTATGCATGATTTTTTATGATAAGAACTGTATTTCTGTAAGGAAATCAAGTGTTTTTGAATTACATATTACAGGTCTAATTAGATAATTCACAAAATCCATTAAGGCACTGAAAAGAAAAAAATCATCACCTAATAACACTGCAGCAAGAATGCAACATTGATTTGATTCTTTTCATTAATTAATGCTTGGAAAGCTTTTTGAGATTCTAAAACTAAATTGTTATAATAATAATTACATATTTAGAGCTTTTTACATGTTTCTTTTTACCATAGAAAAGATCCAAACAACTAAACATAACTTACAAACCAGAATTAATTTTCAAAAGATGCTTCAGTAAGTATGTTCTAAATTGTTCATTTAATCTTTCCTTTCATTTTGCTAAACGAGTCTATGTGTGCTAGAAAAAGTAGAATTAGCTACTGCCTCATAGATATTTAAAAAAACCCCAACAAACCACCAAAAAACCCCAAAGCAACAAGCCAGGAAAAAGTATGCAGTTCCTCTTTTGGAAAAGGAAAACAAACAACCTGAATGAATTGCAGAAGCAGAATGCTTCACAAAAATCAGGATAGGAAAAAAAAGATAAAAATCAATTTGTGTGCCCAGTTTTGCCTGTTATGCAGTTTGCTTGGCAGACTGGGTATCTTTCCTGGATATTCAGGGAGAACCGCCAAAAGAAAATATTCCTGGCAGGCAGAGTTTTATTTTAGAAAAATTGGTAGGGGGTCCCCCTGTTGTAAGCCGAGACCTGACAGACTGAATCACCTCCTGAAGCTTATTCTCTCTCCACTTCAGTCAGCATCCATTTCTTCATTTTGGATGAATCCAAGTAGGAACTGGGGGAAATCCCCTTGTACAGAATATCTGCAAAAGTAGGGGGCAGATTTAAAGTATCTGTCCCGGCACTTCCAATTAAGTTGAGGAAAAAGTCTGTAAGAATTTACCACCTACAGCAGACTTGTTGAGCCATGGCTGCCACGATCCTCAGCTCCATACCCTCTTGCATGCTCTCCTGCAGAGAAAGCTAAGCCAGAAGGGCTGGGTAATGACACCGTAAGGTCTAGCCATGACCCTGCAGACCCACTCTATGCAGGCCAGTGAATTTAATCAAAAGCATAAATGAAAGCATTCTGCATTGTCATAAGATGGCAGTACTGAGTGGGCTGGTTTAATTTGCCAACAGACAAGAAAGCATATGAAAATCTTGATTTTGCCTTGATAGAAAGTATTGATCACATGAGACTATTTTATATTTGTGGCTCCCAATTATTTAAAAAGAAAGAAAAGGAAAACTGAAAAAAAACCCCCTAACTGAACTGATACCAGTCCTCTCTCTGTGCACTATTGTTTTCCTGAGATTACACTACATTTCCCCAACAGTAACATGGCGCTTTGTACAGCTTATTTCATTCCTATGCTCATGTTAGGGAATGTAATCCCACACATTAAAGAATAAAAACCTAAGAAAATCCCTGGCAGAGAGTAGATAGAGCTAAAAAAAGTCTATCTAAACCTAACATAAAGAAATACAATCGTAAAGTTCAATGTCAGGTTTTGAAAGTATTCTAGTTGTACGAAGAACCGCAAAACTGAAATAAATTAAGTTATTTTAAATAACTGTAACTGATGTGTGAATACTGAAATAATGCCTATTAGGAGAAAATCTCTTTCCTGGGAGTGTTCTAAAAGCCACTGATTCTTGGCTTCTGCATTCCCACTTTTCTACCTTTTGTTATCTGAATGAATTTCACATTCATTGTTCCTGGTGGTCTGTCATGGTTTAACCCCAACAGGCAACTAAACACCACACAGCTGCTTGCTCACTCCTCCCCCAACCCCAGTGGGATGAGGAGGAGAATCAGAAAGGAAAAAAAAAGTAAAACTTGTGTGTTGAGATAAGAACAGTTTAATAATTGAAATAAAATAATAACAATAATAATAATAGTAAAGAAAAGAAAGATTAAAAAAAGAGAGAGAAATAAAACCCAAGAAAGACAAGTGATGCACAATGCAATTGCTCACCACCCACTGACCGATGCCCAGCCAGTGCCCAAGCAGTGATTGGCCCCTCCCGGCCAACTGCCCCCCAGTTTATATACTGAGCATGATGTTCTATGGTATGGAATATCCCTTTGGCTCGTTCAGGTCAGCTGTCCTGGCTGTGCTCCCTCCCAGCTTCTTGTGCACCTGCTTGCTGGCAGAGCATGGGAAACTGAAAATTCCTTGACTTACTTAGGATAAGCACTGCTTAGCAACAACTAAAACATCAGTGTGTTATCAACATTATTTTCACACTAAATCCAAAATAGAGCACTGTACCAGCTACTAGAAAGAAAATTAACTCTGTCCCAGCCGAAACGAGGACATGGTCGTATTGCATCTGAATGCAAGTTTCTCCACCTCAGTTTCAGCTATCAAACAGAAAAAAAAGATTTAGTTTACCTATTGTAACTTTATATGAAACATTACAGGCCTAATTTTCAGATTAATACATTTTCAATGCTATCCAGAAAAGGTGGATGACCCCATTCTTTAATTGATAAATATATGTGAACTGGTTTCTCCTTTACAGCACACTTTATGTTCAAGGTTATCAAGCAAAACACCCAACCCTACTGAAACATCATTGTTCCTAAAGGGTGCATAACTGCTAGTAGAGGTTAGGTACAAAAATAAATACCTATATTGTATCAAACAGTAGAAGTCTCTATAATATTTCTAATATAATTCTACTACCAAAGTACCAAATACAATATTAACATTTTACGGTTGCTGACAAGCACTTCTGGCCAGGACACCAGTACTTGAGACGAGTTCAGCACTCTGTGCCCAGTTCTGTGGTATAACTGAGGGTCAGACAAATGATCTTAATTAATAAGATGAATGGCTTATCACTGAGCTACAATAGTAGCAGTTAGCAATTATTAGCAATTGTTAACAATTGCTAAAAAAATGCCCACTATATAAAGAAAAGCTATTAGGTAACTTTCTTTAGAGATGGACCATGAGATCTGGAACAGAAAATGTGTATCTGAAAGTGAAAACCCAATAAATACATTCCTCTGATTTCTAGATAAGGACATGTTTACAGCTTCTTATTTCTATTTTGGCTGTTAGAGATGATCCTAATCAGGACCTTTTGAAGAAATTATATAGGATGTGGTTTCAGCCAAAGTATATAAAATGGTCCAAGATATTCCATATCAACTATACTTCTCAGATTTTTGTTGATAACACTACATTTTTTCCCATTTGGGGGTAGAGACAAGATACTGTTGGCTGCAAATACTTTCATTAGCCAGTGGAAATAGTCCTGAGGTAGCATGATTGACTAATGCCTTTTACTTTTTTGGTTCCTGTAGGAAACAGCTCTCAGCAGATTCTCTGGCAAACTTGAGTAATTAATTTCTGCCCTCAGGGAAAAAGAGAAAAATAAATATACCTTGTAGTCAGAGGGAGCTTCCTAGAATTTAGCATTATGAATCTTGTCTGGTTCTGAATTAGCATTATCTAGATATAGCTCTGTGACTTTGAAAACATTTTTAAGCACCAATTAGCATAATTAAGAGGAAGATTTTTCAAAGGGAAAAAGAGCACTTAAGTAATCATGTCCCATCGGAAAAGTCAGTAGGAACTGGATATCTAGCTTCATTAGGCTACTTTGAAAATTGCTGGAAGAATCTGTTTTGAGTTTCATTTACCTGTATCTGAGAAGTGCTCAAGTACCAGCAGAAACATAAACAAGCATTTAAGCATCTGTAGATGACATACTTTATAACCTGATGTAAAACACATTATCTCATTTACCGGACATCCAGAAACTCAGTCTTCCCTCGGTTTGATGCTTGCACTGCATTGAGCAGGTACATCGCTCCCTATAATTTGCAGATTCATTCTACACTACTACTTACATTTTCCTTATATGCCAGACACTTAACACACCAAAATCCTGTCTGGTACTTCAACAACTTAGATAATGGTTGCATTTTCTAATGCATTACTTACCTACAGCATTTATTCTATAAAACAGACAAACATTTTTTTCCAGTTAAAAAGTAGACCGAAACTCTCTGCACTACTGTGTCAGGAAGTGCAAAGAGGTATGGATGAGGAGTATCTCCTAGAGCATCCCTGAATGCCTGAAAGCAGGAACGGTTCCACAATAGACCAGTGGTGATGACGTTAGAAGAGAAAGGGTGGAACAAAGGCCCACCTTCTCTCAGCTGTGGTTCCATATCAAATTCAGGGACCTTAAGTATTCCTAGGGGAAATGTGAAGGTAGAAAAGCCTGTCTGCCCCACATCATCACCTTTTTGTGTTTAAACAGTATTTGAACCTCATTTAGGGCCAGACCATACTTGGCTCTTTCACGCTAGTGAGGAAAGGGAGTTATTAATGTTATGCTGATAGGAGGGAAAGAGAATATGTAATGATTAATGCTGGGGTAAACTAAAGGACACTGTCAAGTGTGGGTTACCTTTAAGGGCTACATTTCAGGCTGAGTTATGTTTTTCTGGCTTAACTGAAAAACTCTGGAGCTCTAAATGAAAGCACAAAAGATGGCAATGGCTTTATTAAATGCCACGTCTTCTTTATACTTCTCCAAAACATAGAACTGTACCTTATGAAATATCTGGCAATTCAAAACCATATAAAACCAAACAAAACCTAGAAATACTGGAGAACAAAAGACAAAAGGTATAAATAAGTCACCAAACACTGAAAAATAATAATAATAATAAAATGTCCTGAACTGGAGCGCATACAGCCTTCTGATATAAATAGATTATAACTTCTAACACAGAATTCTCTATGTTTTATACCTACTAATGTGTCTTGCAGCGAACAGTTTAGGGTCATTAAGGAAAAGATAAAAACTATACAAGAGAAATTAGATCCTTCATCACTGGAATGCATTTTTAAATGAAAATCACCATGTGCCCTGAGAGCTATGTTGGCTCCCGCTGCAGCAGTCCCTGGTCACTGCTGATAGCTCCTCATTTCAGATCTAGAGTCAGGCAGCGAGGAGCTGTAGGTTTGCACGGGAAATCACACCACCCTTTCATTATGTAGCTGCACACTCCGATCTCCAAATGATCATCTCGTATTTCCATTTTAAATGGGAGAAAACTGTTGCAAGGTTCAACTGATCTCAATGAAGCCAAGATTTTTGCTTGTATCTCTCTCTACTCTGTTTCCTTCAAATATTAACCTCCAAAAAATAAACCTTAGGGCAAAACAGTTGCTAAGATAGAACAAGTAGGCGAATTCCCTTCTTTTTAGGAAAAGCACTCGTGATTACAGTCTCTGTGACATAGATTTTACATGTCCAAATCACTTCCATCAACTGTCCATGTTGCTTCTTCAGGATGTGTCATAGTTAAAGAGCATTTGAGGAGGGAAGATCAGAGCTAATATTGTATTTGAGATAAGATGTTACCATCATTTTGTATAACAGTATAATGAATATATTCTACCTTATCAAACCTTTGTCATTCATTAGACATTAAAACATTAGCTTTGCTTTTAAGATTGCTTCCAAAGAATTTTGCAGTTACTCTCTAGTTGTTTCTGACTGATACAATACATTCAAAATTTAGAGGGGTATAAGAAGACTGAATCATTTTACTTCTTCTAGTATGCATGACTCTGCATTATTGAATAATCCTTGTCTCTGTTCTCACGGTTATTACTCATTTAAGGTATTCAAGTTCTTCTCAAGATCCTCAAAGCCTTTTTTATCCCTGCTTAGGCAAAATGTTTTTGACATCTGCAATTTTTTCCTGCTAAAACATTTGCATTTTTTTCCTAGACTATTAATACACTAAACAGCGCCATTCCTACTACTTAATCCTGTGGAACATCGCTGTTACCCTTTCATTGTCACAAAACCTAATCATTTGTTTACAGGTTTGTTCTATGATGGAATTTTGCCTGTCATGTTAGGAGAGGCTCCCAGGTACCAGAGCAGATGGTTTAAGGATTAAAGACTCGCAGAGATGACAGGAGTAATCATACTTTCAACCACTGCTTCTGAAGGACTGTAAATGTGGCAGACCTTATTGCACCAGCTCACAAATAAAATATGAATCAGGCTTTTCTTTCACACAGATTAAAAAAAAAAAATGTACTAAAAATAGAAAAAACCACAATCCTGAAGGTGTCATACAGCTGCAGGTTCTAGGAGTGTGAAAATACAGCTCCATCATGTGTGCCCAAATGGCATAATAGCACAATAGTAAAATACAGGACATGAGTTTATGCTCTTTTCAAAATGAAGATAATAAATAAAAGTTATGTGTGTAAGAGGAAACCTGAGGTGCATCTATATGACCTGTCAACAAGTACAGGCTACAAAGGAACAGCTCTAGCCTAGAGGCTATATTTGAAGAAGAGAACTAGCTGGCATTCAAAATAAGTAAAAGTTAAGTGGCAGTGCACGAGATTTAGGCTAGAAAGACTTCAATATTAGTACAATAGACATAAGCATAATGGCTGCATGACAATGAGGATTGATCTAATCCCCTTGGTCTTTATTTTGCTAGTACACTTTTCTGCAAACAGTAGACACCTAAAATGAGAAAGAAAACAAATATGATAAAGGAAAGACATTAATATTTTTCTCAAGCACTGAAACTCTGCTTAAAAATGTTAAAGTCATTCCCAAAATAATTTATTCTAAAAATGTGTTTTCTTATTTTTGCATTGTAAAATATGGTCCTTAATGGAGCATATTCTTTATGATGATGGATTTAATTATATTCTTTTTTTTTTAAACTAGAAAGACACATAACATGGGTATGAATGAGACCGATAGTGTGACAGAACTGGAGGAACATCTACTGCAATGAAATCCACATAGTCAAATTTTGCGGAGGGAATTTCTTGACATTCTATAGAAAAGAAATAGATTTAACTTGGACTATATGAAACATAGTTTTATCTGAACTGACTGTGGCTGGTGTCCTTGTGGTAGGGGCACAAAAAGCCACTCAAGGCTGCCCTCTGTGACCGTGCGACCAGAGCCCAGGCACCAGCCATATTGCCTGGGAACTGCAATGCATGCAGCAAGTATGGGGATTAGTGCTTCAGATCAATGCATGGCAGAGGTATCTACCCTCCTGTCCTGGTTTCGGCTGGGATGGAGTTGACTACTCTTGGTAGTTGGTGCAGTGCTGTGGTTTGGATTTGGTGTGAGAATAGCATTGATAGCACTCTGGTGTTTTGGTTATTGCTAAGTAGCGCTTATCTTAAGCCAAGGACTTTTCAGTTTCCCATGCTCTGCCAGCAAGCAGGTGTGCAAGAAGCTGGGAGGGAGCATAGCCGGGGCAGCTGACCCAAACTGGCCAAAGGGGTATTCCATACCATGGAACATCATGCCCAGTATATAAACAGGGGGAGTAGGCCAGGAGGTGTGGATCGTGGCTCTGGCATCAGTCAGTGGGTGGTGAGCAATTGCATTGTGCATCACTTGTCTTTTCTTGGGTGTTATTTTTTTTTTGTTGTATTCCTTTTCATTACAATTATTATTATTAGTTAGTAGTGTATTTTATTTTTACTTTTGTTTTTAAACTGTTCTTATCTCAACCCACGAGTTTTACTTTTTTTCTTTCCTCCTCCCCCCCCACTGGGAGGGGGGAGGGGGAAGCGGCTGCGTGGTGCTTAGTTGCTGGCTGGGGTTAAACCACAACACCTTCACAGTTCATAGCATCACCTTTGTCTTTCCTTTGTAACACACTAACTGTATATTTTTAAATCTAATCTATATCTATTTTAATATTTTCCCCAATTTTTCTTTGTCTGGGACACAATCCTTGGTACCATTCTGGTGCGTTCATTGAACCAACTTATCCAAATAATGAAGAGTTAACTATGTTAACTTTGTACAAGCAGATTATACTTAACCTCTGGGCTCAGTGGACTTTTAAGTGCCAACAGAAGTGAGGCACGTGGATATTACCTTGATGGAAACTACAGAACATTTTCTACAGATATATATAAAAAATTATACACTTTTGCTTGATGAACGCCCACATTATAGACAATAAAAACCACAAACAAATCCCTTTAATAGGTAATCAAAGAGGGAAAAAAATGACCCTTTCTCTATCAAGTACTCTATGCTTCTTTCTATTAAGTAGACAAAATCTTTAGAGGGAAAAGGACAAATTTTGTAAGAAGATTTCATGCTTCAAATCTGAGATTTTCATCTCTTTAAAGCCTAATGCATAAACCAAAATAAAGCCTTCATTCATGTAAGTGCTATATATATCATTTAAACCTCCATGTGAAATCATTAACAGCATATTTTGGGGAGCTTGCAAACAATGGCAATGACAAGAAGTGTAATATTTTAAAACAGAGAGAAAAATAGTTGAGAGTTTGAAAACCATGCCCTTCTCAGAAACAAACTTTGATGAGACATCTTCTCTCCAAAATTATACATGAGGATTCATGAGCAGCAAATTTTAGGACTGTTGTCATCCTAGAAGTTAAGTGGACACTAGGAATGGGTAGATTCAATAAAAATACCATTTGACTTCCATTGCAGAGAAACTGGATAGAATTTTTGTTACATCCCTTCCCAAATTAACAAATGAAGTAAGAGATGGGCATGAGCCAAAATCCAAGGCACAAACATGCTCCTAATAATGCTGAGATCTGGACCATATCTTTGCATCTAGTTAATTTCTTTATTATGGATCAAATAAAAAAATCAGGATTTGAACATATGTCAGATGAAATTGTAATCCTCTGCCAGACTTCGGGAATTCTACCACTGATTTTCAAGCATCTATCGCATCATCCAGAGAAAGTTTGAACTTGGACATAGTGCAGTCAGAAAAGAAAAACAAAGATAAAAATTGAAGGTCCATGTATGCCCCACTGCTCCAGGAGGCTTGCACACTCAAGATACACCAACCTCTGTAGTCAAAGGCACATAGGTGAAATGGTTACCTTCATATCTGGTTCCTTTTGAATGCCTGCCTTAAATGATGGAGTACCCCTTGCAGATACATTGACTGGTGTTCTTCTTGGACACTGATTTAGAGGAAACTGTATCTTTCCCTAGATCCTTAGGGAAAGTTTTTAACTATCTAGAGACATACAGTGAGACAGATGTTTTAAAGACTTTTAAAACCCATGGAGTTTTACAAACTAAACGCATACTCCCTTTGGTTAGAGCATTTTTAGATACAAGCTTAATGTTTGCCAGGTCTACCAAAAATTAATTTAATTTGAAAGGTGACATCCTATGTAATTCTTTTGTAAGGCTGACTAATACCCTTTGTAAATAAATTGGCTGTTGTATTTCTAATTGAAGATATACTTAGAAGCTATCATAAAAATAATTACATTTTATAAAGCTTTAACTCATGTAACTCGACAAAGTCATAACAAGATATTGACCCATTGTGCTCACTGAAAATGAAGTTTTCATGGCATAATAAATATTCAATGAATTAAGTAGTTTCAGGAAGAAGAGGTGCTCAATCAAGGGATTAAAAAAAGAAAAAATCTAAGATCTAATTGTAATGTTGCTGATAACAACAAAAACACAGCTGAGCCCACAGAAGTGCTGAAAACCTGACAATTAAACTTTAATTATCTGACAAAACTCAACTCTAAATTGCAAGTATCACTGCTTAGAATAAGAAAGTAGAATTTCTGTATTCTCATGGTAAAATAGATGCCCCCTTGGAGATACTGACAAAATTCCTTTGCAGGGAGCATTTGATTTCTTGCCATCAGCAAGGTGTGGTCTATTAAATAATTTACATTTTCATTTTGGAAGACCGTAAGTGCAAGGAGAGATACTTTTTATCCTACAGGAAGCTTGTAATCCACCCCAGTGAAGGCACTATAGGTGCATGGATTATAATGCGATTTCGAAAGTCTCTCTGGTTGATCACTCCTGGGCATGTTCATGGCTTGTAAGTGGTAGAGCAATAGGCCTGATATGAAATACTTGTAATGCTAGCATTTTATTAGAAAACAATGTTGGAAAGATATCTTTTAAAAAATATTTAGTTAGTCACAAATGAGAACAGGGTGGAGCTCTGCAGCTCTTCCACCTAATGCAAAATGCTACATAAACACTCCACAAAACACGGTGTACATGAATTACCAACAGCTTCACACATTTTAAGCCCCAGTTTCTAGCCAGAACCTAACTACGTTCATGCATTAAACATTAACATTTCTAGATGAAGACCTATCTTCTTTGGTCTGCAAAGTAAGGTTTTGCTCTTTTACTTTTTCTTCTACTGGGCTGGACAAATCCCTGAGGACCAGCCCAGACACAGTTCCAGTCAGAGCCTCAAATATTTCTTAAGGTGGTAGATAATTCATGTGAATTAGCTACTTACATTTCTCCTTCACCATGTTACAAAATATTCTCTTTTCAGAGAATTTATTTCATGTCTGCAACTACAGTATATTCTGGTGAGAGAGGAAAGAAGGGAGTGGTACGGGGGGAGATATGTCCCTTTGAGTGGAGCTCCAAGACAGTCTCCAAAAAGCTAGATGATGCTCTGAATGACTGTAGATCTTATTACTGGAGGACTTTTCCTCCAGGACCATTTGCCATGTGGAATGGGAAGTGGATGGCTGAGCTTGTCCTGCCTGGTGGACCAGCCCTGCAGGCTGACTGGGCAGGCTTTGGGTGGCTTGTCCCTCTCACCCCTACGCTGCGTTGCCACCTTGCTGCCACATAGGCTGCAGATTGCATGTCTGGGACATGCAACTGGTATCTGTAGATGTCTAAACAAATCAGACAGCTGCACAGCTCTTTTGTTCATATTGATGAGGAAGACTCCAATATACCTTCACAACAGTCTCATAATATAAGACAATAAAGATTCCCCTTACAGTAGAGATACATTTATTCCAAGGTAGAGACCTGACTATATTACATATAAGAGTTATGTATAAGAATTTTAAGAGCTAACTCAGCAGATCTGCAAGGAATACACTCCTCTTGATATTTTGTGATAATTCTCTAAACATTTATACTTACTGTTGCATAGACGCTCCAGTGTACATGGTAAGTGCACCTGCATTCCTGCAGAACTAGGTCATAAATTCCTTCAGTCTCATTTATCAAGGACTAGGTAAATTTAGAAAAGAAATGTACTGGAAACTCTTCTTCTCTGTGGTAAGCATGTACAGCTCTTCTCAACAGTAATTTGTCAGATGGCTATATTTGGATATGTGGGAGATTTAAATCCTTCTTGCTTTTGCAAGTCAGTAGTTTTTTTTTCTCTTCCCCACTTCATTGAAAGGACAAGACAGGGATATTTTCAATATCAACTTTCCATGACTCTGGCAGTCAATACATACAAAGCACTATATATAGCTAATTATTTTAATTAAACTTTTTCTTTTTACTAGGAATAGTTTATAAAAAGCTCTAATGCCATTAATATATTTGTAGTGAAGACAAATGCTTTCTAATTTTTTTTTTAATTATCCTGGTTTGTCCCCCCCCAAAAAAAAACTACCAAGATTTTTTTTTATGGTTCTTAAACTAAAGAAATTAATAACATAAGTAAATTAACTGCTTTTTTGTAATATCGTAGAATGTTCATTTAATTTTTAGATTACAGGTAAAACGAGTCTAAACATACAGCTAATTTAAGAAATAAAATTGCAAGTATATCATTAGAAGTATATAAATCATTTGCAAATCATCTTCTTTAAGGAGATGGTCACACTGTCACTTCACAAATAGTCTCAACATTTAATGTTACTGCTCCTTAGGCAAACTGGCTGTTACTGTCCTTTTCCAGGCTATCAAATGCCTTACAGCTAAGCTTGGAATTAGAAACATTAGTGCTTCTAGTCCATTCAGTGCAAAGAGCACATCTATCTACGCCCTCTTTGCTTCCCTGGGCTCCATCAGTTTGTACCCACCTGTTAGAGCTTTTCTTATATTTAGAGTGTAATACCGTTCTGGGCAAGAGCAGCCTTTTTATCCTGTGTTAATTCAGCAATGGAGACAAGAGGGTCTTGACCGATAACTAGGATCCCAGGTGCTGTTGCAATAAAATTAGTGGTAATGACTTTTTTTCATGCTGTCAGCTAAAGTGTTAGAAACCTGCTTTGCAGTTTTGTGTTTGGAGTCCAAATCATGTCAAAAAGGATTTGAGCTACTACAGGTGATACATTCCTGTCTTTTTTAAGAAATAAGTACCCTCCTCCATAAGCAATACAGATTACATTAAAATGAAACCTTTGTTATCAAAATATGCAAAATATCTCACAAAACAAAACCTTGAAGAATGTCAGTTTTAAGGTTGCTAGCAAAACTTTGGGTCTGTATGTGTGCAGTGTAGCATAGTTAGGCAATTAATCTCATCTCTGCCCTGATGTTGTCACCTGCTCAGGTTTCACCGTCAGAGAAACTCAGGCTAAAGTCTTTCAGTACTTTATTTACATGGCAATTTCTCAGTCCTAACAGTGAGTATATTAACAGTCCTGACTCAGAATCTGCAAATAGATTCTCCTGGGGGCAATGGCAGTGATAATCAATACCTTAAAATCTCTGTAAAAGAAAGTATTGTTTATTTGCAACAGTAAGATATCAAAAGGACTATATTTTTTATAAAAGCAGTGAAATATGCTACATGTATTTTCATACTGCCTGTTTAACTGCCAGCGGTCTGCGAGAGCAGGGCTGTTTACTTCTAGACTCCTCTGTAAGAGTCCTCTCTGCTTCTCAAAGCAGAGTAATGCAATAGGTGGTCCCTGACAGCTGGTACCTTCCCCTCTCCTGCTGTTTCCCCCACTCCAGCAATCAAGACCATTTTCAGCAGCTTCTACCTGTTCAAATGCAGCCTCCCAACTTGGTAAAACAGGGGCAGATGCCTCAGCACAGAAGCAACAAAACCGTGCTAGTTTTCATCTGACTAGCCTGCGTAATCACACAGGGGATGATATGACAGTAAGGAGTTCAGTTTGGGTCAGTATAGACTGTTGCAGTCTACATGACATCCATTTCTCCTTGTCTTCTATACTAATAACATCCATGCTAGTTAGATAACAGCTAAGTATGCTAACCCTCACTACAATTCTCTTCTTGTTTGCCCCATAGATTTTGCAATATCATCTAAGTCTTTTCCTCTGCATTCTTACTTAAGGAGCCACTGCGTTGCTTTCTGGACCACGATGTTGTCCCAGTCAGGCAGCCATATGATAAACAGTATTAATGCTTATTTGCTCTTGCCTTGTCTTAATTTTCTAATCCTTGAATCTACAACCTAAGTAACATCTTTCAATATGACTTTTTCTATGTGTCATTTGAACCAAGGAAGTTGAGATCCAAAAGTGTTTGACTTTTGTGAGGGGAAAATCAACAATGGGATAATTTACTCCAGATTATATCTTAACATAACAGCAAAACAAGAATTTGCAATGTAATGAAGGCCTGATGTAAAAAAAAGAATAAAAAGTGAAGAAGAAAGCTATTGTCTTAATGCGAAAGCACACTACGTGTTTAAAGTTACAGCAGTTCTGAAATAAAACATCTGTGTCTGCAGATCTGACAGGTCTTTTTGAAGTGCGTGACATAAGGAAATCCTAAGCATTAGCATTTTTATCTGTAGCTATCTTAGATCTGACAATGAAAAATGATTTAGAATAATTAGATATAATTAGCTTTACAGAATCTAGCTTGTGTAAAACTTTATAGACTGTAGAATGCCATGACATACTCTCTCAACTCCACATCAGTTTCTTTTGCTGAAAGTAGTTGCTAGTTAACTTTAAGCGCTGTCACCTGAAAGTGCAAAAGAAGCACGAATATTTTCCAAGGTATGTGAAAATGGAAGAAAGTCTGGAAAGAAAAGAGTCTTGAATAATTTCTTCATTTTTATATGGAAATGATTTTCTATTCTGGTAGCAGGAAAACCCTTCTTTTACCAAGCACCTGCTCTGTTAAAGGGCAAGAAAAAGGACAAATAAATACAAAATAGGAATATACACAAAGGACATTTCTAGATTAAAAATGTAAGGCATGCTTGTGCTATAGAAGAAAAGAAAAGCAATTTTAGTCATTATGGGATGTCTATGGAATGCAATATGACATTCTAACACCCTAGGATCTCTACCTATGTGATGGAGCTGAAAGAGGCAGTCCAATCAAATATTGAAGCAGCTGCTGAAAAGATTTCAAAATATATAGCAAAGGCTTTGTGGGTTTAAACTGGATTGAGACTTTGTAATTTGAACAGCCAAACCATGAGCTTTGAAACCAGAAGTGGAAATTTCTGAGAAATCCTAAGAAAACATCCTATTACACCAATGTGTAATAGACACTAATGTTTTAGCAAACTGGTACAAAGCTCTCCAAGGAGGGTAGTGTAACCCTAGAACAAGCTACCCAAAGAGATGGAGGCCTCTCCAGCCTTGCTAGTTTGCAGGACTTGGATGGAGCAAGCCGTGTCTGACCTGATTTAGTGCTGGTGACAGTCCTGCTTCAGCTAGCTGGCTGGACTAAGTAAACCCCAGAGGTTCTCTCCAGCCAACATTTCTACGATTCAAAGTACAGCAGTTAAGGGTTAAAGACTCTAATGTAATTTCTAATTGACTGAGCAAGGGTTTTATGCACAATATTTGTAACTTTCAATAAATTATACTCTATGGTATTCCCACTACAGAAGCCATGTGGAAAGATCACGGTTGTATTTTACCTCTTGGGACTACTTCCTCTTATGGGGTGTATACTAAGCAGATTTTCCCCCTACGTGTGGCACTGAGAATTTCTATTACGGCTGCAGAAATTGGTCCAGACACAGCTTTTCCACTGAGATAAAAACTGCTTTGTGGAATTAATGAACAATATGTAGGTAATCTGCGGTTTGACGCAGCAGGACACTTTCAACTTTGACAAAATCTCAGGGGCTTCATCCACACACCAGATTTTTACTTTTCACTTAAAAATTGTCCAAAATTTTTGTCCTAGGTACAAAATCTTGGAAATGTATTAATAACTACATAAAAACTTCGCAGTCCCTTTAATAAGGTACTTTCATCCCTTTTTTTTTCTGGGCTGCAAATCCAATGCAGTGTCTCAGTCCTGGGGTATTTTGTGATTGTTAAAATGGTTCAATCAGAAGGCAAAGTACGGTGCATAAAGGAAAATATAGTTTAATCAAGGAACTGAGCCTGTAGAAAAGAACAGCAGGGAAGAATGGCAGAATAAAACCTACTAAGGCCCAAAGCAGCTGAAATACAAATTAATGTTAAACTAAACACAAGGGAAATGTTTCAGTTCAGTTCCACAAACGACACTTTGGTTTGACACAGCTCCATTACAAAAATTGTGGTTTGGGTTTTCAGATGCAAAATTGATTTCCACAAAATTAATTTCTATGGATATTTTAAAATTTAAATTTATATTTTAAATCCTGACAAGGTCTGGTATACACAGGTCTGAAGTGAGGTATGTTAATAAAGAAAACTTTTCCTAGAAAGTATGTTTTACATACAAGACAGGCAGAAAAGTAGGGCCAGGTTTTCAGATAAGCCTTTACAAGACCTTCATTTGTAAGTGTAAGTCTTTACCATGTGCAGACAGGTTTCCACAGACACTTCCAGTGCATGTCCAGGTGATTACAGCTGTGCATATAAAACCTCCTTGTAGCAGTTAAATTTCTCTTGTCTATTCTAACAGACTGGCAAACAAGTGAAAAACTATGTGCCTCTGCTCATATGTACTAAAAATTGTGCATAACTATGATTATCTGCAAATAGGATTTCCTCTTCAAAAACTGGATGAACTTTCGCTCCCCGATTATACTTATTCAAAAGTGTAACCCAATCAGATAAAAGAAAAAGTTTTCTTTCATAAATATTTCATGCTATAAGCCTCTCCAAATTGGGCCTCATATATAGTATTCTATACCAGAATTGTTTTAACCATTCAGGTAAGGTATCCCGAGACTTTAAAGAAATATTTCATAGTTGTTTTGAAACAAATAAGTACATTTATTCATTACAATTTCTTCATCATTTTAATGAATTTATCTATTTTAGTTCTTACAAGGCTGGAAATTGTGTACATCAAACATTAATTCATGGAAAATGTACACATTGTGTGTACAATAAAAGCGTTACTTTTACTGAGAGGTAAAACTCAAGAGGATTCAAAACCATAGAAAATATTGAAGAGCATTGTAGTGTAAGGCATTCTCCTGGGGTTTAAAATCTCTGTTTCAACTGCCTTAGAATACTTCATCACTGTGAAATGCTTCAGTATTGTGGTATGTCCTTGTCTTTTTCAAAGGATGTAACAAGTGTAGTTAGTAATTACTTGTGAGATGGGTGCTTTGAAAAGTTTCATAGCTTCAAAGTAGTTGTCTAATTTTGGTCATTTAGTTTATTCCTATTAATTACTCATGTATGACAGTCCAGGGGCTAATTATTTCATGTAAGTACTGCAAGAAGTAACCCAAACTAGTTGGCTGAGTCTTTAAGATACTGATGCCCCCAAATGCTTCACAAGAGTGGGAACCATAAACCATTTCCTTCATATATTAATTACAAATTATTTTTCAGCCAGATTAATTCACTTCCCCCCTCACAGATATCCAAAATAGACAGGTGAGTATAAGGGTATGTTCCACACAACAATGGACCTTCAGTACAGACACCCCAGGTCAACAGGGCATTATAATTAATTTTACTAAATTGAAGATGTCAGCACTCACGCATGACATAACTGTATTTTTTTAATTCTTTTTCTTAAAGTTGTCTCTTAAAAATCGGAAAGGACCATAGTTCCAAAGTAACTGGGTTTGTTATTACCAATGACAAAAAATTAAGAAAACTGGTAATCAAAGACATAATGAAGCAGACTGAAAGAGAGATTAAAATCAAACATTCAGGTACAGAGATGACAGATTGAAATGAACAACTGATCACGGCTAGTGAATGATGTCCTGTGTAATTTACTCAGCATGAAGTTCTTTCCTCCTCTGCAAGGATTCATAAATCTACACATGCCAATTCTGACCTGATGGATGTGTGTGTTTGGAGCAGTGAGACTAGACCAATATTTTATAGTAGAATACAGTTTTCTTGGTCAAGAGCCAAAGGCCTTGGAAATTTACAAGTACTCTTTCTGGCAGTGAAGAGGATCCACTTAGTTCTATCAGTGCAACAAAACAAACTGAACTGCTATTTCCACCTTCGACAGACGTGATCAAAACGGACCAGGGAGTGCTGGGGACCTGGGATGAACCTTGCCACCCGCAGGTGCCAGCTGCAGT
This sequence comes from Gymnogyps californianus, assembly GCF_018139145.2. Taxonomy (NCBI): domain Eukaryota; kingdom Metazoa; phylum Chordata; class Aves; order Accipitriformes; family Cathartidae; genus Gymnogyps; species Gymnogyps californianus. Next base: position 127,233,545 of record NC_059472.1, read on the forward strand.
CTCTCCCAAGACTCCAACTGTAGTTCATTACTATTAGCTCTTATTAAGCTGTTTTGTCATCGGTCCAGACTCAAACTTCAGAAGATAGGTCTGGAATCCCGAAGTCGGTACATGTACCTGCACACACTGACCTTTTACATGACCTGGGTCCAAAACTTGATCATTCCTTAGCACTATAATTTCACCCCATGTCTTTTGTTAGCTGATCTACCTGACAGCCCCAGTACCTGGAGATCTGTGATCACATGACATCTCAGCTTTCATAAGTTTTTAAAATTAATTTCCTGGTTGCCAATGTTGCTAAGAATATGTTGAAAATAGGAATCTCAGGGGGTTCAAAAGCAGACTCACAATTACACATTTTTAAAATCTCATTATTTTTTACACTTCTTTTTGTTCTGTTTTTTGAATGCTTGAATTTGTAAAAACTACTCATGTCACAGTCAAAATCAAATTTATTAATTCTCTAACAGAAGGAAACAGAGATGGAGCTGGAATTATCTGGGATCATTAATATTTAAGACAATTCGTATATAAAAAAGAAAAATAAAAAACAAGCCTTTATCTCAACTTTGGTACTAACTCTTTTGTCACATCTAGCCATTTAAGTCATTAAGCTGCTTTGCAAAAACTTCATGATTCATGAATATTTACCTGCTTCTGCTATACATTATAAGGATTAATATACTATGAAAATACTAAGAGTCAAGAGTTAACTAATTATTGCTTTAACAAATTATATATTATATTGACCAAGAATGGGAGTAATGACACTGATTTTTCCAATATGATTTCTACTGTTACTTACTCCATGGTTATGCTGGGCCCAAGAGCACCAGAAACTTGTATTAGTTCACTAACATACATTATTTGAGAAAGAACTAGCAGATACACATACCTAAAAATAGTCTTTCTTCTGAAAAGAGGATAGCCTGAGTTTTAACCTGAACAAATGTACCAGTGCCACAAGTATGTATTGTCAAGGATATGCTTAAATCTGCAACTTCAGAATTCCTGGCAAAATTGCTCAGGACCTTAAGAAAACTAACAAAGACTGCCTCAGGTTTCTTAATATAAGCTTGTAAAAAGCTTCCCAGCACTGAAAACTTCCCAAGCTGTTGAAACTCAAGAGAGTTACAGGGCAATGACTCTCTTAATGGATATTCCAGCTTGAAGCTGACTTAGGAAATTCTGACAAGACTGAAGGTACCAGGGGGCTACAAAGGACTTGGACAGAATTTAGGAACCCAAGCTCAAGAGTCTAACCAAAAGTTTGCATCTAAGACATTAGACACCTACATTTTGGATAGTCTGTATCAGCCAACTTCTGCATCAGGCCAGAAATGCCACCATCTTTGCATGATTAAGACATGCAGAACATCTCTCCTATCTGCACCCAGTGGGAATCCTCCAGCCACCTTGCCCCTGCTTCTAAATCCCCTGAAGGACTCAATGGGGAAGGTAGTTGTGAACTCCTGTTCTTCCTCTCTAACCCAGCACTGTATAGCTCTAGCAAATTTAATTGCAAAAGTGGATTGTCATTTCACCTAATACCTCACTGGTAAAAAGAAACAAAAGACTTCAGATCTCTGTTCTCCTCAGCCTTGGAGAGTCTGAGCCTTCATCTCTAGCTTCACCTGGACACTGGAGACTCTGGGTAGGGACTCAGGCATTGCCCATTCCTCTGTTGAAATCACATCAGTTTGGGAAGGAAAAGAACAACCAGGACTCAAGGAAGGGAGATGCTCAGGAAGAATGCTGAGTGAAGTAACTCATACATTAGGATGTGGTGCTCTCTTAAAGAGACTTGCCTTGTACCTGTATCTTCCATACCTTAGACACAAGTTCTAGTGCCCGAACCCCATGCTGAAGAAAAGTGAAATTCGGTAACAATGTCTCTCCCTCCTCCTGTGGCCAAAAGAAATCAGTGGCCTCTTGTTTTGTTTTTCACCAGAACAACTTACTTCACATCTGTGCTCTAGATGGAGACAACCCCAGGCTGCTTGTGCAGACTCATAGGAGTGTATGAACTGCTGCAGAAAGGGGCAATCCTTACTAGCACAGGTGCAACACTCTGCTAACACAGGTAAACTTTCAGAAAACTCAACAGTGCTATATTTACCAGTTTGGGTCAACACTATTTGAGGGATTTCTATGTTAGATTCCATTACACGCAACATACATGTCCTTCAGTACCTGTGAAAAGGGCTTATAACTTCCCTGCAGCCCAACATGAGGCATATAAACCTCAAGTGAAAGGGCCTGAAGGCAAAACCCTATTTTCAGCATTTCCTACTGGTTCCACTCAGGTGCTATGCACCTCATTCTGCACCTAAATCTGCCACCCATTGCCCTGAGAGCTAATTCAGGGTATAAATCCTTCACTGGGAGCTGAGCTTCCAAGTCCCTTTAAAGGCTCTGGCTGCAAGTGTGTGATAAACAAAGTGTGGGGGGGAAGTTTTCTATTGCAGAGTACGTGAAATTACAGTGGTTCAGTCATGATTGAGTTCTGGTTTTCCGAAGTGCTTCAAATTACAAAACTAACAGAAAATGAGTAAAATCCTGAGATGAGAGTAGAGGTATTTTATTGAAATAAAGATTTAAATAACTGAAGAATAACCTTTACAGACCTGATTTTAAAGCTTCTCCCAAAGTAAACACATATACTTTATTTTCTATAAAAGCACAGGTTATTTTTTATTTTACTTTTTTTAAATTTTGCTTTGATAACAGCTCCTCCATAGTCAGAATGTTGTAAGTGGTACTGTGGGTGGGCTAATAAAAAGTTGCAGCTGAATTTCTGGTGGACAGGAAGGAATTTTTTTTCAAGACAATTACACAAATTATACCTGACAGCTTTGACTAAGGGAACCAGCATCCTGACTCTTGGCCTTCTCCTAATCTCCTCACTACACTCAAGATAGCTGAGTTTCAACAGCTCATATGATTCTCACAGAATGAATGCCTTTAGCAACAGGAAACATTTTCAATATTATCTGTTTCCCGTAGAGACAGATCGAAAAGTCATTTCTCATATTTGATAAGAACTTGAAGGCGAATAGCTCGGTATATACTAATTCAAAAGAGCACACAGCAAACAAAGAACCTACGCCTAAATCTGATACCAGTTAAACCTATAGAAATGAAAGCCAATGTATTGAAGTCAATGGAATCAGAGTAGTAGGATCAGCCAGGAACGTCAACACAGTCTAGCCACTACTTTGTGTCAGCTAACGGAAAGTTAATCCTATTTTTACAGGTTGCTGAAAATCATGTCATGTCTCAGGGAAACATCTGTTTCATGAATGAGAACAAATGAGGGGAACAACGTGGAATGTAACAGAGAGGGATCTGAAAAAGCTAGAAGGGAAAAGCAGGACAAGGAGTGTACCATTGTCTCAGGCGGGTGGGAATGACCAGTCCAGGAGTCATGTTTTTATCAGATGTTAGAGTCAAGCTGCTGCACGTGGAACAACTGTTTCCTGAGAAGGGAAAACTTGCTGAGGTAAAGGTTTCTAGCACCTGAAAACAGTGCCCATACTTCCAGATACCTCATGTAATCAGTTAAAATAACAGTACTAGAGCTAAGCAAGAGATCTAGATTTTAACATTATACTACACTGGTATATGTCCCAATGCCACCACGTCATGACAGTTCATGAATAATATTCCCAGACACTACATCTTTCTCATTGCACAACCACGTGGCTAAATTTGTGAATGTAACCATGTTTTTAAATTATTTGCAATGAGAGTGTTGCCTGAATAAGGAAAAAAAATGAAATAAAGGCTTACAATTAGGCTCAGCAAGAACAAAGCAAATACACTTCTCGGTTCTGGGTATTTTCATAGGGAGAACTTTATCACTCCCATTGCCCCAATCCAAATGCAAATTAAGCACCTCATTTGTTTAAATTAGCCAGAGAAATAGATACACAGAAGCAAATGCTACTCCCACTAAAGTCAATGTTGCGAGATCTGGGCTATGATGCATATCTGATGGCACAGCAAGGTCCAAAATATTATGTTAACAGTACTGCAGCTTTAAAATGTTTGCTTTAAGTGTTAGCAAAACCTCAGTCTTGAAATCTGTGCCACAGGCTTTCTGAGGAAGCATTAAATGGAGTAAGGAGGTTGCTAAAAGCTTTTTTCTCCCTCTACCTCTCCCCCCCAAAATAGAAGCAAACATAAAAAGCAAAGAACTCTTCTTTTGATTCCAGACATGGTTTTCCTTTCTTAGAACAAACCCGTCCCTGTATTTCAGCTATTGTACGCATTGCAGCATCCATACCCAGGGTATCAGTTTTTCAGGCAGACACCACCTGAGACATTCCAGTGAAGAATAAAAAGCATACTTTCCAAGGGTGACACATATTCCTTTTAATAAAAAAGTATAGGAATTCTATTTTTTACTTTGTGTTTTTTAATTCTGCCAATTAGAAAGCCTCCTAATGCCTGAACTTTGTATAAAATCTATTGATGGAAACTTGAGTCTCCAGTTTTGGTATTAATGTAATAAAATTAAAAGTTTAAAAATTAAAACCTGTAAATACAAGACTAAGGATCATATTCTACTGCTTTGCCTGCAGTAAGAAATCTCTTTTACATGCTCTCCAAAACTGCACAAAAATTTCCAGTTGAGGCCTTCATACAGGAGAATAGAATATCCTCTGTGTCTTACAATAACGCTACCTTTATTATACCCCAAGCAAGATTTCACCTGTGTGCATTATTTGTTTGTGATTTATTATGATCTCCAGATCTCTTTTTACTTTGCTTAATCACTCATACCCTAAATCACACCTACCATTCTCCCCTCAATATATTGCCTACACGAATGCTGTGAGGTGCAGCGGACTGGTCATTTGAAGTTTTCTTAATGTGAAAAGAAAGGCTAGCTACATATAATCAGCTGTGTATCACCAGAGTAGCAAAAATTGTAGCACACAGAGGGCCAAGACTTAACTTCATTGTGTTTCACCAGCAAGTAGTTTGCATGTGGAGAGCAATAGAATTTGCACTGATTGAAGAAATTACATAATCTTATTTTTCTGCTCATATATGTGACACATAAGCTTAAACAGAAATTTTATCAGCGCTGAAGTGGTCTTTGCAAAATAATGGCTTCATGCCAGGTATCTGGAGTTTTCTGAGCTCTTTTTTTGAAAACCAATTTCTAATACTTTAACATTTTAAAACTGTCTCCCTTAAAAAAAATACCAAACAAAACCCCCCAAACAAATCCCCAAAGCCGTAAAATATTTAACTCACTGCTAGAGAGAACTTTAGAAACAACCATTCTGACAGACACAGAACTAATATCTGTAGGAGCTTTACAGGGGTCATTGCAGCATAATTTTTATTATACATTTATAACATCTAAATATTTTAGAGACTATCCATGAAGGTGGTAGAACAGCTTTCCAGACAAAACTGCAAAAACACACTTTTGGAAAAAAACTAAAATAAAATCAGGCTGTAAGCTCAACAGCAAAGCCCTTTTGCCAGGCAGGAGGCTAAAGTCTAAGAGTACACACCACTAAGAAGTGCCTTGGCCCATCCATGGGGAGGTGTATTGCCTGCAGCTGTCCAGGGAAGTCACCAAGTCTCACATTGAGATGAGCCAGTGGTGAGAGCCTGTTAAGGAGCAGTTCCTGCCTAGGAAGCCTGCTAGAAGATGATCAGTGTGTGATAACCCAGATACAACACTCTTCACTGAGATGTAAATAGGACTTCTGTGAAATGGCTCTGTTCTGGATAAACTGGGATTTGTGCAAATGAGGTTGTTGGGACATTTGCTTGTTACTGCCATTGCCCAAGAGAGGACAAAACTGAGGGGTGAAAGTTAATGCTTTCGTAGCAATAAATGCCAAGAGCCCCAGGGGATATGAGAAGAACTTCCTGAATGTGGCTTTGGCTCAGGGAAAAGGGAGAGGGACTGGCTGCATGGGGAGTGTGGCCAGTAGCCCCACTTGGGGAGCAAGGATGCAGCCCATCCTCATCATTGGGACTGCAATGAATGCTTTGAAATAAGCTATCATTTGTGGCCTACATAAGCTGACAATGTGTCTTCATAGCTACTTCGTGCCAGAGAGACTTTACTTTTTATTATTATTATTATTATCTGGATTTGTTTTTCCGTTAGCAGTATTTGACCAATTTGTGCACAGTGGGCTTTCTTTGTATATCCTCCCCTACAGCTGCAGTCTTTTCTTTGAGAGGTTTGCACTCTATGAGGAGTTCAGCAGCAGGTCACAGACCTGGTTTACAAAGGGAAGGAGAAATAAACAACCAACTGGAAGAATAAAAAGACTCCACAAAGCTTTCAGTAACCTATGGACAAACTGGAGAGATGTATTTATTGGACTTTCTTTCTTCTTTTCCTCTTCCTGACCCAGCATCCTCAACTCATCTGAGGTCAGGCACCTTTAACATACTTGTCATTTTTTCCTTCAGACTTGCTGTTATTAGATGATATTTAGAAAGATGATAATGGGGTTAAGAGAGAAGGAAGAAATTAAAGGAGATAAGAATAGGGCATGCTGCAGTTTGAATGCACATCATTGAGCCTTTGGTCACAGGTATTTGCATCATTCTCCCCATCAAATATTTTTTCTGTTGGGAAACTTTCACCATTAGATACTCTTTGTTTATAAAAGAGACACACGTGCATTCTTTTCCTCTCACAGATAACTCACATATTCTAAATTATTCAGATGCTTTTTAATCATGTCTTTAGTATCTAACAGCATAAAGAAAACTAGCAGGACTTCCCCCTTCCAGTTAATTTTATCACTGGCCTTGTTTCCTCTCCTGCATCAGTGAGCACCTAATAGATGTAGGCTAAAGGTAAATACAAGTAGAACTAAAAGATAGAACACAAGGAACCAGAAAGAAAAGGGAGAAAAAGGGGTGCTTGATATTGATATGGCATCTGAGAAAGACAGCAAAAGAAATGCACCTCTACAGTAAAGCCAGAATGACCCATGTGGGAAGATGTGGAGTATCAGCAGTTGCACTAGTGGGTAACACACCTTCAACAATGTACAAGTACCTGGCGATACCTGGCTCCTACACAAGGTATATTGTTTCCCCGTTGTACCATCATACATGGGTACAACCCTTAGAAATAATAATAAACCTTAAACAAAAAAGGAAAACCTTAACACCAAAAGAGTCTGTCTGGAACACTCAATGAAATCAGAATGAAGGCTGGGGTGGAAACTAAACATTGGATCAAAATTGAGCATTCCAAAGCCATCTCTCCACTGATAAACACCTCGTCTGCTGTGCAAAAGAGTGAAGCCTGCAAACCAGCTAGACAATATTTCCCAAGGGAGTTTTTAACTTGAAGGCATTTCAGGGCCTATCTGTTTCAATGTATAGTAAGGAATAATCAGCACACTCAAGGGAATGACTGTGTTGAAGAATTTGCCTAATTTGCAAAAACAGGATGAACTTTCTCATCTACTCTTCTACGCAGTCTATGTAGCCCTTTCCTATCCCGATCCTCAATTCCCCAAACATTGAATCACTCTTAAAAATCTCGTTGTTTTCTACTTCTCCCATTTTCTTTTCATTTTAACCCTCTTTTTCAGATTGACCTGAAATTCAGAGCACCAATTTCTTCCTTTTCTCTACAAACAGCACTAAATAGTTGTATAAGATTAAACAAAAAAGGAAATATTGAGTTACTTATACATGTGTTTTATATATTTACATACATACATATGCATATATACACACTTGTACATATATATGTACATGGTGGAAAGAAGAACTTACCTATGTCCCAGGTAAGGGGGTTATTCTGTTCCATCTCCCTTTTCCCTATGACATACCAAATGCAGGCCATCCAGTGAGCAAGCAAGGCAAACATGGACATGAGAAGCGTGAGAACAATTGTGCTGTGCTGGGAGTAACGATCCAACTTCTGAAGGAGACGCAAGAGGCGTAGCAACCTCACTGTCTTTAGGAGGTGGACAAGGGAAACCTAGGAAAACAGGGAGAGAAAACAACTTGTCAGCAGTTGACTTCTATCACACAGTTCTCTTGTTTCAATGAAAGGAAACTCTGTCTTCTAAAGCTCTATGAATTTTTGCCCACTCTGCATTCAGTTACATAGCTGCATATTATGCTTAGATTAAATCTTAAGACAGCAGAGAATAGCAAAGAAGATGGTTAAAAAAAAAGTGTTTACTTTTGCTGTGTACATACATATTTACTATTTCTGATTTAAACCAAACAAACTTGAAATACTGGGAGATCTTTCATTTTGTCTTTTTTTCATGCAAAGTCTTCTTTCAGATTTAACCTAAAAATTTGTGTTTGTGCAAAAATGGATCCTTCCCTGCTCTGGAAGAGAAACATAATTGTCAAACTGACCAATGTTCATTTGATTCCAATATGAAACCACAAAATAAACATCTTCAAACACACGATGATTTTCAGTTTCTGTTAACGGCAAACAGCATGCCTAACTCAACTATGTATGAGATGAAACCAGCTTAATAATTAAGCCTGGAGGAGGTAATAACATATAGCAGATATTTTGCCAAACAAGGAAGCAGAGAAGCAAGCAGAGATTCAGATTTGTTCTTCAGATTTAAACCTGTGTTCAGGGGCCTGGGCACATCTTACTGCTCTGTACTAAGTAGGAGTCCAAAAATGCTTGTATTAAAACTTCTAAGACTACTTCTTAAATTCCTTACCTGAAATATTATTGCCTTTCAAGTGTATGTGGCAAAAGCAGCACCTAATCTGCTCAGCACCCTAAGTGTACATCTGTTTATGAAGTATATGGGCTCTGGCATCAGAGAAGATACAGCAATGCACAAAGTGAGCGGTCTCTGGATGACCCCATCCCCTCCAGAGCATCCTCCAACCCACATCCACACCTGAGTGTGCACTGCTCCCAGTTTTGCATGGAATATACTTGGCTTATGTTTCAGCTGTTGGGTAGAGTTAGCAAACGATATGCAGATTAGGATCCCAAATATTTTTAATTTATTTTTTTGAACATTAAATAGGTGTAATTTTCATTAACAGTAAGCTTTTTTTTCCCCTTCATTAATGAGACATTAGGATTAATGCCTACTAGGTACCTGGCTGATACAGCATACAGGCATCAGCTAGAAAAATAACATCAAACTTTACATGTCTTCCCAGAGCCTTCCCAGAGCACAGTAATGAGCTCTGGGAAAAAGAAAGTCTAAAAGCACAGCTCAATCAACATCCTTTTGCTTTTGCTAATCCAGAATAATCTGAACCTAAGCCTTTCTTTTTCTGTTACCAAAACTAATTATCTGAAATCTTAATTTTATAGGTGTGCATTCACTAACAGCTAGAGCCAGGTTGAAAGATAAATTCTGTAACGTGGGGCATTTTAGATTTAATCATGAAGACTTAACAATTCATTGATTTTATTTCAGTCTCAGGAATTAAGTAGGTGAGAAACCTGTAGAAAAGAAAATAAAAAAATCTACAAACATTCTTTTTTTTTGTTACTACAGTTTTGATAGTGCATAAGTAATTCTCCCACAAGCTTCTTCATGCAGTATTTACTGCCCATTATTTAATTTCTTTTTCTCAAGAATCTTTACATTTTTTCTCATGTACATAGGAGGGGAAAAAAGAAAATCAACAAAAACATGACACTTATCTAAAATACTTCGAAGTTCACTGCTGTCAGGAATAAGATTTGACATTAGAGCACACAAACAATTACGGGGTCTTCTCTTCTTGCATTTCTTTTATCCATCTTATGTCATCTACAATAAGCCAGTGAAATTAGTTATGTCTGTGGCCTTAAGCAAAAGAATATCTGCAAGTCTGGGGCAGAAGGTTGTAAAATATTTGAAGGAATTGCCATGTTTGTATTAATACAGACATATAACTATTAAAATACAATTATTCTTATTGAATACCATGCCACTATATCAACTGCCTCTTTTTCTGTGGTAATTCATTTCCCAAAGTCTCCTTTTCTTCTCTCTCATCAGCTTGTTTGAACCAAACATAGTTCTGTTGCACTCTGAACATAGAGGTCCCTATTCATGACTAACTCTTCAAGGTGTTTTAGTAATATATAAACACATATATATAATGATTCTCTCTATATAATGATTGTATATGTGCTATGGCCTTCACATCGGAGCCTTCATCTTTACATGGGTGCCTATGTTCTACTGCATCACAACCAAATAATGATAACTTAGGTGAAATTATGTTTTTATTAGATTCTTACAAGTAAGGAATTTCAAAAGAGCTGTTACAATAATGTGTGCCCTGCCAGTTATCACTTGTGACTAAATTCTGACCATTTTTATAGTTACAGAACACTGATAGATATAAAAACAGCGAATCAAATATTATAATATTCTTTTTAATGTGGAGACATGTTTCATTTTAAGGCCTAAAGACTGCCTCATTTCAAAATAATTTATGCATAAATTTGAACATAGATGTAATTAATCATATGTAATTGCACTGAATTTGCTCATTAGTCATGTCAAACACTCTTCTTGTATTGTGTCCAATCTGTCATTGGAAGACCTGAAATGCTATCAGGCAGCTTTCTTTTCTGTGTCACAAATTTAGAAAGACAAAATGAGGAGTCAGCACTCATACTTGTGCCTGTGTAGGTTTTGCTTTGCCCACAGATATAAAACCATCTAAATTTTCCATTTGGTTAATCATTTTAGACTAGCTGGGTTAACCTTTTCCTGTCAAAATGACAGAGACAGAATTTTATCTAAAACTAACACAAACTCAATCATAGCATAGTGCTGAGAAGTACTGAGAAATAAAGTTGCTACAAACTAGTGATGAAAATCTCTGCTTGGAAGAATCATCTCCTATGGCAAAAAGGAATTAATAAGGAAACGTGATACATTTTAAGAAATGACTAGTGGCAGGGGTCTTTAATCCTTTTTTTGTGCTTGGTTAGTTGGTTTTCCTCAAAAAATGACACTCTTGCTCTATAATCACCAATAGTTACTGAGACAGGAGCAAATTCAATCATTATAAATTGTACTTAATGGCCTGTTTTTTACTTTGGCAGCTTTTCACACCACATTTCGACAGATTAAGGGATTCTTTATGTCAGATGAATGCAAGGATGGAAGGAGCTGGGGTCTCAGCAGGCACTGAGGTTAGGCAGAAATGTGACTGAGGTCTCAGACCTCCAGAGAATCACCCATTTAGTGGTAGGGCAGAATCCCTGCAAGGTGTAAAGACAGTAGAGCCAACTCATACAGTTTCACTTTTTTTCTTTTGAAATATCTCCAAGGATGGCAAGAGACTCCACACATCTCCAACTGGAGGATGATATTTACGTGCCATACATACATAGGTATGTATGGCACTATACCTATAGCTTGCAGAATTTAGAGCATCCCTAAAAGTTTGGCCTTTGTGCCAGGGCCTGAACAGCAAAGGAGTGAGATGCTCCCTGATGCCCCTTCTCACCGTTCTGTTGAGGCAACATCTGAGAGTCGATGGAGTGAAAATCTGAGAACAGACATGAGGAAATGGCTTATTAAATCAAAAAGCCTGAAAACAGTGAATTGTGATTAACACCTCCCCCCACTCTTGAAACAGTTGATAGTCACTGTTATCTTGAGGATTATATTAACAGTTGCCAAGTCTTGCCACAATAGTGGCAAGTATTGCCACATATGGTACCAATATATGATATAGTAAGGCACTGTGTTCCCATCGAGGAATCATATAGGGAACAAAATCACCAAGTTTGCTGGAGTGAATGCAGTGTGCAGACTCCCAAATTCTGGATTTGCTCTCGGTTACCAGAGGGAAGAGAGGGTTGACCCTTGAGTCTTTACTATGTAGTGGTCTTTACCATACAGCAGTTAGCTCCCAAAGTTGGGCCAAAGCAAACGAAGGAAGCAGACTGGACCTTGCAAAAACTTTTAACAACGTATTGAACTCTTGGAGCATTCAGGGAGCTATGCCTGTCAGTCAATGTTAATTTTGAGATCAACATAGCTACATATCGTTTATTACTTGGGGCTTAGTGTTAGGACTTAATCTGTCATTAGTTATTTCATTGAGGATCCTCTACTAACAGAGGGACATTTCAGTGTCCCTGGATATTCTTAGTCACCATATTAGTGATCTTATTAAGGAAAAAAATTTAAAAGTACAACAGACAAGGGATGTGTATTAATCATATTATAGTAACATTTTTAATATTGTGACATTTTGACTGTAAAAGTAATTATTAGATAATACTTTCTTTTCCAGAATTAAGTACAGAAAGCATATCAGTCTTCCAAATGAAAAAAAAAAAAAAGACAAAAGATCAGTTTTGTTTTTTTAATTTTCTCCTTGAAGGAAAAGATCAGACCTGGTTCATTCGATGAAAAATTCTTAATGGAAGTAAACCAACACAGTTATGCTGGCTGTTTAGTTTTAATGTAAGGGATAGACTGAGATAGTAGTGTATTTCAATAGATTACCCATTGGTTATAAAAAAACCAATGACTGAAGAATGTGGAACTATTAACTGTCTGGTTTTAAGTTACTGCACTAGCATCAGATTGATGGTTCTTAATGTAACAAATGGAGTGAAAAGGAAGATCGTTGAAGGATATGGAACTAAATGATAAAATCAAACACAATATCTTACATGGGAGGCTTCCTGACTAGCGTTTTTCTATGTTTTTTTCTGATATGTGTCTGTCCTATCATCTATGTACTTGTCTGTAACTCACATTTAATGAAAATGAGATTGAGTGCATCTGTTTACAAAAAATCCAAATTCTGAGAAAGTGGACAGCTTAAAAACCTGAGTCTCTCGTGAAAAATCCTGAAAATTGAGAAACGTCTGCCAATATTTTTTTCCAAAATTAAACTTTTTTATTTGGAGTGGAGCGGGTGTTTGGGGTTTTGGGGGGTTGGTTTGTTTGTTGTATTTTTGCTTAGTAGATTCTTACTCTACTAAATCTAATAGGGCTATCGGAAGAAAAATGTTTGCCTTAGCATAAGTAAACCAATACAAATGTAACCCATCATGATTATGACATCACCAGATGTTAGACCCACACATTTTTCAAAGCAGATTAAGCATTTTGTCATTATATTCCTAAAAAAGATGAGTTGAAACCAAAGCCAAAGTTAATGACAGTTGTAAGTAATAGATGTTAGAATACACAAAAATTAGTGACCGTGCTGTAATTTTTGCACTAGAATGCCCGGAGGTAAAGAGAAAGAAGATTCCTGGCTGAGTAAAGAATGCTGACCATACTGACCATAACAATGATTGACTTTACCACAGTAACAATTCATGAGTCTTGAAAAATTAAGGATTGAATTTATGCAGCATAAGAAAGCAAAAGCCATAGGGAATTGTATTTGAGTACAGTAAGTAAAAATGAAGCTAACATAGGTGCAACTGTTTACAAAGTAAGGATAATTGAATAAAAAAAATGGTACATATGTGTCTTTCATGATAATGAATGGCCACTTAGACACTCAATCTTGTAATACTTTTAATCAACATGTATAATTACATTGTATTCCTTCCTTCAGCATTCAATGTGAAAATACAGTACAAAGCCGAAAAAGACACAAGGTATTTTAGTTCATTCAGTTTTAGTCTCTAGATCTGGAAAAAAAACACGCAACAAACACCTCTTGAAAAAAGAACAATTAAAAAAGACAAGTTAGTACTTACCACAGTGACGTTGAAAGCATAAAGAAGATCAAAAGGAAGTGCAGCAATTAAATCAATGATAAACCAGGTAGTCACGTAGTGGATACAAATAGATCTTGCTTCAAATATAACTTGGCCAGACTTGCTGACATATGTTGTTCGGAAATTTAAAATAATATCTGCTTGACAAAGAATGAACAGAATCAGAGACAGTGATTTCTTGATTCCTGGGGATTACACCAGGAATCCACCATAACACTGATTGTTCTTCTTATGCATGGCAAAAACCAGATGAAGAATCTAATACATAAACAAGTAAAATACAGTGGTAAGAGATCCATGTACATAGAGTTAAACACATTGATGCGTGAAGTTGTTCTTTGTAAGGAGTAAAAAGAATGTTTAAAAAATTTAAAACTTACTGATTTCAAAGGGAGCTTGAATTAAACACCCCCCCATTGCTCTTTAAACAGTACAAAATATTGGTACTTTTCTCAATGAAAAGTGAGGGTATGATTGCTGTGCATAAAACTCATTTATGTTTCTTTTGAGATAAAAAATCATTAATTACTTTATTTAAAAGGTGTAACAAACTTTCTTTTAGTGATAACTGTCCAACACAGAGAACAAATGTCATCCTCAAGGATAACCATTTGTTTATCAACAGAAAAGTGCTGAACTCACTTGAAAAAAAAGGCTTTTGGGCTATGGTGGAGATTACAAAAGTGATATGAATTGCCTGGTGGCTTGTGCATTTTGTATGTTCCTATCTAACATTCCAGGATGAGTGTCTTTCAATATGAGATATACTTTTGACAAGTCTTGCCAAAACACATTAACACTCAAAGAAAAGCTCAGGTCTTGACAACAGAGTCTCAATTATTTTCATGTCCTACAAGACAAAGACTATAATCTGTCCTCGAGCTATGCACCCAGTTTCTACTAACGTTAGTGAGAACTACTTGTATAACTTTTACAATGTCAGAAAAGAGTGCATCAAGGCTGGTGTTTTACGGCAAGATAATTAGCCTGCTGCCTTGCAAATTGTAATGCCTCATGTTGAAGACCATCTCATAAAAGAGAAAGAAGTGATCCCAAGTGTTAGGAAGACATTCAGAGTGTGATTGACTTTTTTCTCATTAAAAAATAACAACTGCAGGGTGATGGTCTTGGCAGCCTGAAAGGCAGTGGACTTTCTTTAATATCCAAGTTATGAGAGGCAGCTTTCTAGATGCTAGTCCAGCGTGTAATAGACTTGTCAGCTGTGTTATTTGTAATCTAGGTAGCCTATTATAGAAGTGTTACAAGGAGGGAACTGCATTCCCTGTGCCCTCTGCCTCTGTCTATGGCAGCAATGGCAGCGCTGACTCCTTTCTGTCTGCCAGATGATGCACAAGGAGATACACCTTCAGTTGCCTCTTCCACACACTGCTCTTTTAGGGAGGTGGCAGCAGCAGCTGCTGGGGGCTGGCTGCGCACCATACACAGCATGGAGCATGCAGATGTTTGAGAAGTGTTTGCTGCCCAAACAGATGTTTCCTACAGCCTGTGGGGAAGGGGAGGTAGAAATACCAAATGGAAGCACCTACAAGTGAAATTCAGCCTCTTGCCCACCAGCAGGGCAAAGGTATAGGGACACAATGTCTGCCTTGCAAATGGAAATAAACACAGAATATAAGTATTTAATAGTCTCAGTCTATTCAAGGGATTTGTTTTCTCTTTGGATGCAGATATTTCCTTTCCTCACAGCTAGTTTCTTGTGCACTATGTAAACCTGCTCCAATTCAGCACATTCCTGGAAAAAAGAAAGCTATGAAGTCCTAAAAATTAAGCATACCTCAACTTTTGTCTCTTCATAATTAAAACGTAATGAACACTAACAGTACTAGTATTGTAACTTGGTTTTAATGTAAATTAAGTTAGAACTAAAAAGTGGGTAGTAGTAGTAGGATTACTAGTAGGATTACTAGTAGGAGTAGTAGATTCATCTGCTCTTGGTTTTGTAGGCAGTTTCTGGGGCCTGAGAACTTTTCTTCCTGCTATACACACATGAGAACGAATGCTTAATTTCTGATACACCTTTTATCCTGCATTTTTCATTCAGTGTTTGAGAAATGTCTGCAAAGACCGGCATGTATGAACAGACTCCCCTCAGAAAGCAAAATCGAAAGATAGATTTTCCAGAATACAACACACAAAGCATTGCTACCACTAGAGCCATAAAAAAAGTAGCAAGTGAGCTTTGTCCCATTTGCAAGCTTCTGTACAACCTAGACAGCAAAATGCAAAAATGAGCATTAAAAGATTTTTTCCCCCATGATTTATTTGAAAATCAAAAATTTGAAAATCAAAACCTTATGCTTAGATAGAATATGTACACTGAAAATGGAATAAGTAAACATTTATGCAGCTTTCTTTAAATGAGCCAGATTTTATTAGGTTCTGGTTGTTAGGTATTTTTCCCCTTTCCTGAATTTTCCCATTTATCAAGGACATTGTTTTTCACCTTTTCCCATATTTTCTCTCTTTTTTATTGTAGAGTTTGGCTTTTTTTTTCTGGGCTGTTACTTCTGAAATAAGAAGGCTTTGGATATGACACTTTTCAACAATGTTGTTAGTATAACAAGGACAGCTAACACATAGACTTACATTAAAGGAGAACACTGTAAAGCAGAGCAAGAGAAAAAGTATTTGACCAGGTTCATCTTAACTGAGTAAATCAACTTGTTATAAAACATTCTGACACGTTATAAAAGCTCAATGGAAAATGCTGCCTCATTGACAGGGCATGGATTGCCACTAGTCTATATTAAAGCAATTTTTCATTTCCAGAATTTTATTTTAGAATCTTTTGGTAATAAAAAAACATTAAAAATGGAATTGTTTGACTCTCACTATACCAGGATGGCATTGGAGAGTGGTACCTACAGGACTCAAATGCTTAGGGCTAGTGTTGTCTGCATTTGGACCAGGCAGATCCAGTATTTTACAACAACTTCTTTTTCATGCCTTATGAACATGGATACTCAAATAGAGCAGCCACGCAATCCATGCAGAAATTACTGTTGAAGTCCTACAACAGAGTTCACACTATTGTTCTTGCAAAGGAGTTCGAAAATTAAATCCATCCACCTTCTAACTTTACCCAGTTACTTACACTTCATTTTAAATATCATGGAGTAGCTGACACTCAGATGAATTACTAACTCTTATCTGGGTTTGAGCAGGAGATCTGTTGCTGTCACTCAGTGTCCAAGACAGCATTTCCACCTTAAGAACAGTAATATCACACTTTCTTTCCTTTAGTGTACTTGTAGGGATACTTTCCTCCATGTTTGCTGTGATGTGCTGCTTGCACATTGTGATGATGGAAGCTATGAAGAATTGGAGCTAAAGATCTCTACATTTCTGGGGCACAAGGTATAAGAGTGTTTGCCTAAAGTGCTGCCAAGCATTGGTATAATGTTTTACAGAAGTGTCAATTTTACTATCTTGTTTAATTCTACTCAGATTTGCATTGAGATACCCATTTTGTGAATTTATATTATGTTAGATCATGCTCTGAACCACAAAAGGATCTGATGAAATTCATAGCTGCTATAAATCAGTCATGTTTCATTATATACACTTGATTTTTTTTTCCCTCTTAACTGAAAAAACCCCAACCAGATTTCAAAGGTTCATCTTAAAGTTTTTGTAACATGATCAGAGAAGCACTTCTATGATAGATCAACTTCTATAAAATATTAATTAGACTTTCATTTAACATGTAGTAAGACAAATGCACATTTAATCGATTTCACTGCCATATGCATATTTTTCATATGCATATTCTTTGCCCTTAAAGAAAGGATAATTTTGTTGCATATTTTTACAATTTTATAACAAATAAATGTTAATAGCTCCTATTCTAAAACATTTTGGTATTTTGTGTACTATTTTCAAGTTCTTCAATGTGGATAGTAGAAATTATTTTTTAGCTCTATTTCATCCTGTCTTTCACTTTTATGGCTGTTCTCCTTTGGCAGTGAAACAGGCACAAACAATGAATGTATGCTTTTTTGCAAGGACAATTTATGCCCACAAAAAGAGAGGCAGCTACTGAAAAATATCATCTATTTATATTATGTAGGATGATAAACACAGCATCGTAGGTACCTTCAGTTTCAGATATATACTCGTTGTTCTATAAGCTTAGTAATAAAAATTCCTAACAGTGTCTGAAAAACAACAACTACCTAACATGGGATTAGATGTTCTGTGACAATTTGGGATAAATTAGTGTTGTAAACTATTTTAATGGGGGGAAAAATAGTTGGTTTTGACTAAAAATCAGTTACTGTTTGGATCTGGAGAACATGATGTTATCATACATTGACACTGTGAAAATATGACGTAATCTAAGATGTGCCCTTGGAAGTGTAAAAGAAACTTTTTTGAAGACCCCAAGTGCTTTATCAACATATATGTGTGGAACAAATTTTAAGCATGAATTAACATCAGGATATTAAGGAAAAACAATAAGCCTTCCTAGTGAAAAAAAATCCAAAACAAACAAACACAAAACCTCACAAAATTGTAAGATACAAAATAACCCAGAAAATGTAACTGAAACGCAGAAAATATCAGTGACTATCAAAATTACAAGTTTGAAAGTGAGAACAAAATGTAATTAAGTTTAAATGACTAACAAAACTGAAGATGTGTATAGAGTATTATAGTCCTCTTGTCTCTCATTTTCTAAAAAGAAGAAAACTAAAACTCTGGTTTTGGAATGAAGTAGGAAGATTTATCACTCTAAATGATGCTGTAGACGGTACAGAAACTTATCATATAACAAAGGAGGCATTAGACATTTCAAGGAGATTTTTGAAGACAAAGTTCCACCTAATATTCTAAGTGGAACTTGCTGAGAGCCACTTTCTGAATCACCAGTATTAACTTCTAATAAAATCTCAGAAAATTGGAGAAATGCCAAGGAAATGGAATGTGCCAAGATAAGTTTAATAATTTGGGGGGGGGGACGACACACGACAGGACACACCACTAAAAGTGATGATCCAGGAAACAATAGATTTGCTAATTACAAGAAAAGCAGATCATCCTAGCATATGTGTTAAATGTGTAGTAATAACAGTACATGTTAAAGTATAACTAATGTCATAAGTTCATGGAGGGTGTGAAATCAACACACTGTCTTTTGCTAAGAAAATTATGTCTTTTTGATACAGCTATCAAACTAGTTGATTGCTGCAGAATACTTAGATGTGCTCAAGATATTTCATCCTGTATCATTGTAATTTGAAGGTTTGCATTAACCAGAATATGAGACACATAAAACAAAAGCTGAACTTGTCTTTCTGCTCAGTTTCAAAACGTTGTTACTATGGGTTTATTTATAAACAAAACTGTTTCTAGAGGATTCATCTTGACTGATTAAGTTCACAATGATATGGTAGTTTTTAAGAAAGAAGATGGATGACTGTGGCCAATTCAAATCCAAACATAAAATGGGTCAAATGTCTCCATATAATAGGCAAAACACATCTAAGACCCAAGAAGGAAAAAGATACTGTAGAAGGGGAGATTCTGGCTTGGAAAACAATGACACCAAAAGAAATTTCTAATAGCTAAGAGTGTCAGTATGGGCTTACTACAAAGTTGTGGCAAAACCAAGAATATCACCTGTGAATAGAAAAAAGTTTGTGCTTTTGGTAAAACAACTACAGCCATACAACTCTAGCACCCACACGTCAAGACAAATGAAAAGACAAAGAGAAGAATTACAAAAAACTACCTGGACTTCACTTTACATGATGTTATAAATTCAATTTTCTGGGTTTACTCAGCTCCAGAATACTAACAGGAGAACTGACTTTTACTTGTTTTCATCCACTGATAAGCTACTTAGGCAAAATAGGCTACACTGGGCAGACATTGACTTTAGGTAAATTCATTTTGGAAATCAAATGTGGCTTAGCAAATGAGGTGATGAACTCTCATCATTTGGACCCATGTTAAACACTCTTATACTGTATAATACAATGTCATACTAAAGATATCTAAGTTATGTTCAAGCACACAAGACATATGTGGACTCACGTAACTTACGTACATTAGGTGAATATATATATATATGTAGATGTGCTAGGGAGAAGAAAGGCAGGTTTGACTGTCATGATCTTCCTTTGCAGCATTGAGTTACTCTGTTTTTCCCTTCATTTCATAGCTTTAGAGGGAAAAAAAGACTGATTTGTATTTCTCCCTACATGTTCTTTAGGTAGGCTATACTAAGACTGGGTAAAGTAAGATCTTACCTTCAAGCCTGTTAGCCATTATACGCAAGAAGCCAGGAAGCAATTTATTCCCCCACTGATACACTACTGAGGGCAAAGAGAAGAGGCAGAGGGAGACTCAGCACAGAGAGAGGATCAAGTTGGATCATTCCTTTGAGGTATCAGAAAAGATTTCTTTAGGATGTGTTTTGATCAAATGCCCAGTTCTAATACCAGATCTGGGTCTGGAAAAGAATTACTTCCCAGGTTTCACTGGCAGAAATGTTTTATGTTGTCTTCTGCAGTTTGAAGCTAGACAGTCTGCTACAATCATTTGATATATACTAGTTAACCTATACACTGCTAGTAGTGGATCTATGATATTTCTGACAGTTTGATTTCTGCCATTGCCTCCCTTTTAACCATTAGAGTTGAGTCTCCTAAATTAACAAAATCTTTGGGGGAATTCTCATTGTTTTGGCACAGTGTTGATCCTTCATATTTTTCAAGATTTATTGCAAAGCCTTAACACAACATGACCTACACACATATCCGAGGCTATCTGGTTCCATGGACTGAGGTCTTGCAGGTTATAATTGGTTCATGCTTCAAGAACTACTGTTTTCATTCAACAAAATCCTCAGGCTGAACAGAACATATAAGTAAAATCAGAAATATAAAAATTTTAGATTACATCACCAAATGGTCTCAGCTGGCCGTGCATTCTTAAAGGTACAAAAATGTTCTGAAATTTTCAGTAATACAATTAAGATATGAAATTAGCATGATTTCATATGGTTCATAATGAGCAAGGGGGTCAGTTCAGCTCCACAGGTGCTGAACAGGTTAGTTGGTTGCTATTCACGTTTACAGATCAGTATGGTAGCACCAGCCACATATATAACTACTTCATGCAGATTTGCTTGATATAGGTAAGAAAGAAAGATAAGGATATTTACATCACTAGTATTTTGAAACTTCTGATTCTCATTTGTCTCAGAAACCTCCAGTGTGTAGTTATCAAAGTTAGAAAAAGGATTTGCTTACTTATTGCACATTAGCATTTGTGAAACAACTAAAGCTTTAACAGAAAAGGAGATAAATGCTTGCTTTAAGTTCCCCTAAGCCATCCAGTACACCAAAGGCTTATCAATGTGCATATGGAATTTACTGTTCAAGATTGAAGAGATTAGAGGGGTTTCTGCACAGCACCCCTTTCTGCTTTCTTATCAAAGCCATTTAGGACAACAGCCCCAGATAACATTCATATATAAAAAATTGAATAGGAAATGGTAAGTGCTTCTTTCTGCATCCAACTCATTAGATAAAAATCCAGAGGGAGGGAGGTGAGTGTGATCCATCTTTTATTTCTTGACAGCTTTCTGAGCTATACTTGGGTGTAAACAGTTTCTTCATCTGGGCAACCTTATTTACAGCTTAACTGCTGTGCTAAAGTACTTACTGAGGAAGCTGTAAAGGAAAAAAAAACAAAACAGAACTCCTGAGGCAAGAAACTTCTAAAAGCACAACAAAATCTTTAATGCAAATTTAGAAACAACCATTTCTCCTGAGAGATTTTATTATTTTTAGGAATTACATGTTTCACAGTCTTTTTGGGATTGCTGTTTAAAATGTGGAAGATTAATTTTTTTTTTGCTTTTTTAAAATAAATTTTTTCTTATCATTAAGACTTTGAGCAACTAGAATGGTAAGCAAATTGAGGCAACAAAGAGTAGTTAAACATCAAAAAACTGTACAATAATCTGTTCTGAAAGTACCCATGGGTTATTTAATACTTTAGAAATTGTGAATCTTACTGTGCACTAGCTTCTACCTACCAACGACACTAATTTATCAAAGAACAATTTGCAACTGAATACAAGCATCAATATTGTAAAGCTTTGGAGATGCCAGATAACTCCACAGCATCAAAACTAATGGTTTTCTTTAGTGCTGAATTTGTGTTCCAAATGCCCTGAGATGAGGTGGGCTTTAACCATTTCCTACAGCATGAAGGGCAACGATTTTACAGATTACAGCTGTAAACCAGGCAAGAGGGACGTTTCATCTCTGAGCTGATTGTTAAAGTATACATGAAGTGGCTTCAATATCTTTGGACAACTAGTGGGTCAACAGTAACACAAACAATGAACAAATCATTAATAATAAGCATTATTACTACAGAAAAAAAATTCTGAAGTTACCTCACTGCAAATTTTTTCCATGTAAGCTGGAAAAACATCATTTTAAATGATCTTGCAAGCTACATAGTTCATGCCACGTGCTCAGGAAAGCAGAATAGGGGATGTAAATAATGTCTCTGACATAAGCAGTCATTAAAAAGTTACCTAAAACTAAAGCAGAAGTAACAGCAGAAAATATCAAACTGGTAATATCACTACATTCTGTGCTGAAACACAGCACACACATATCTAAAATGGCATCTTTATACTTGATGTAAAGAGGAAGAAAAAGGTGAAGCCTCTCTATTCTTCATTAGGAAAAAACCTGGGTTCTTATTTCAAGTTAGATAATTCAATTTCAGTTAAAATTAGACAGCAAAAAGTCAGAGTTCAAGTGAATTAAAGCTCAAGAGAAAGTCTAGACTATCCTATTGACTTTAAGAAGGGCCCTTAAGTCACGTATAAACTACAAGGTGTCTTTTTCCCACAGATTTTTGCCGTGTTTTAGCATAGATACATCTGTTTTATTAACAAACACCCATGCATTTTAAGCCAGCCCTGACCTGTGTTGCAGACTTTCGCTCCTTCCCCACTTAATGCTGTGCAGGTGAGCCTGTGAGCTTAACAGAAGCAAAGTGTGTCAGTCCACAAAGCAGCAAGTAATTTTGCTGCTGTCAAACACAAAGATGAATTTGACCTGGCAGCACTCAATAGGGAGAGTCCAAGATCTCCAGTTTCAACAGACTTGGAACAAGCAACCATATCACCCATGCATTCCCCTCTCACGTCCAAAGATTTAAATAGAGCTTTTTTTTTCAGTTATTTCAGCTCTAATTTCCACACCCAGGCCAGGCAGAATCACTTCATATTAAGAGAAATTCAACGGCAAATCAATGGCCAATCACCCTCAAAAAGACTGCTCTGCTTAGTCTCCCTAGGGAAATCTCTTACCTCCCTATCCCCTCACCTTCTCTTTTACACGCCTACTGCTTTCACCCTACAACCTCCAGCACTGCTCCACTGTTGTGTCTGAACATGGGCTTCTGCTCTGCACACTCTCTGACCACATGCGCCTGTTGATGCAATTCCTTTCTGCTTTTCCAGTCCTGCTCCTCCTTCTCTCTAGCCTGCAGACTGATCATCTTCCCCTACCTACGCCACACAAGACAAACCAGAAGCCCTGTTAGGCATTAAGTCTGTAAGATGCATGCAGAGAAAAGAAACAGTGATTGACAAATCTCATAAAACCATTTGGTACAATCAACCTCAAGCTTAAACCTTGACTCTGTTTTATCTTCTGATTGGATCCCATGGCTAACTAGCTCAATCTACATGGATTCTCTCAGCCTATTATTTCCACTACTGACAAGATATGGGCACGTGTCCCTTTTTAAAAAAAAAATAAATTCTTGTAAGAAATGTGATATCTCTAAAACTCGTACAAAGTTACACTGAAAGACTAAAGAAAATGAATTTGTATAAAAGCAAAACTCAGTTTTTTCAGCTATGAAAGTGTCTACATTAAAAAATGTTATCTATATGCAGTTGCAGTTCCTAATATATTTATATAATTTGCTCTGACTAAGCTCTTACACAATCTCCACAGTAGTAAACATCAGAAGGCTGGGACCAACATTACCCTAATGTATTGCAAGTTTGCAATTACCATGGCTATATCCTTTTGTAATATTTTCATTCTAAATTTCTGAAGCCAATACCGTGATCTAACTGAAAAGCTCTAAGTTATTCCTTTCCTTAATTGAGCCTTCTAATGTCTTTTACTCACCTATTTGTGACCATTTTCTTTTTCACAAGCTTCCAGTGTGAAAATCCATGCCCTAGCAATGCTCAGTTCCTATGAAAAGACAACTTATTTCCCAGTTGGGCATAAATGAGCTGGGAACTCTGAGCAAGTCCGTAGGGTTTTGGAACTGTTTGGTGACCTCTCTTGCATTAAAGCTCTGTAGGACATGTCACATCCTTTACCAAGCCTTCCCTTTCCGGATTTCTGTCATGTTCGCATTCACACACAGACACATCCACTCAGTGAATGCTGTGAAAACACCAATTTGAACTGGTTCTCAACAAGGGGCAAAAAAGATTATGTTAAAAAAATGGAGGTTCTACTTAGTGCATAATGCAGGCTGCAATCCTAAATGATATAAAAAGAGTGAAAACCATAAACTGATATTCGCCAAGCTATCCTATTAATCCTTAAGATGTTTTCCAGAATAATACCTCTTTTCCAATTTCAAAAGCACAATACATGATTTGTATAATCTCAATTTCTAATCCCTGTTAAGAAAAAAAAAAAAAAAGAAAAAAGAAGAGATAATCCAGAGGTAAAAATTTATCTGGTGGCCAGCTGAACCTCTTTACCCATAAACAGGATTATTTTACCTGAAGCAGTTGATTTTCCTGTGCCAACATTTTTTCCTCTCTTTAGGCTTGATTTTTTAAAAATAAATCCTGCTGAGATTAGACATATGATCAAGCTACAGCAGAATAACAATTTAGTATTAGTCAGATGATTCAATAACTGCCCATGGCACACTTTTAGATTGCAGCAAATGATAGGTAATATAACTCAGTTTACCTCTTTTACTGTGAACTAAATGAAGTTGAAAAATCCTGGACCTTTAGGGCAAGTAGTATACATATAAGCAGTAACCAGGGGATTGGGTGATGCATGATTTTTTATTAGACTACAGTAATTCAATCCTGTGCTTGAGACCTAGATGATCTAGGTATATTAACCCCATTGATTTTCAGAGCAGACAGTTTCCTACACCACCTCCCTCTCCTAGATGGTATGACCAGCTCTTCTCTTATTTCTTTTATTTTTTTCATCTTCCTTTATGTGGTTTTACATTTATTGTCTTTAGCTAGCAATACTTTCCCCAAAGTCCAAGCTCTTTGATCTATCTGATTATTTGAGCCAATGTTATTTAATTATATATGGATAATGGTATTAGAATCTGGCCAGAGAGCTTTTAGGAAAGATTCCAGGAAATATTAGTGCTATATTGCTTGAAGAACAATTTATCTGTCCCTATATAAATTCTTATTTTTTCTATTCTACTGCTGCTATAAACCTAGATGTTCCTAGTAAATCTCCTAGGAACAATTTATTCAAATGGAAGTGTGATTTTTCAACTCAGCAAATCCCCTCGAAATGTCTATTACCACAATTAGCTTGATGATTTTCTTTTAGATGCTGACATGATAAGGTGAGGGAGATGATATTGGGTTTATATAGGAAAGGAAAGTAATGCTTATTTTACACCTGTTGCTTAGGAATTTGGGCTATTATGAAGTCAAATAAAGTTTACAAGAAAAAAAAGCAACAGAGATTAAGTAATAAAAAACCTAAATGTAGCGTTTTAATATAATAAATACGTAATATATGTCCTGGTTTCAGCTGGGACAGAGTTAACTTTCTTTTTAGTAGCTGGTACAGTGCTGTGGTTTGGATTTAGTGTGAGAATGATGTTGATAACACTCTGATGTTCTAGTTGTTGCTAAGTAGCGCTTATCTTAAGCCAAGGACTTTTCAGTTTCCCATGCTCTGCCAGCAAGCAGGTGTGCAAGAAGCTGGGAGGGAGCAGAGCCGGGGCAGCTGACCTGAACTAGCCAAAGGGGTATTCCATACCATGGAACGTCATGCCCAGTATATAAACTGGGGGGAGTTGGCCGGGAGGTGCGGATCACGGCTCGGGAACTAACTGGGCATCGATCAGCGGGTGGTGAGCAATTGCATTGTGCATCACTGGTTTTTTTTTCTCCCCCCCCGCTTCCTTTTTTGTTATATTCCTTTTCATTACTATTATTATTATATTTCATTATTACTATTGTTAGTATTATATTTTACTTTAGTTATTAAACTGTTCTTATGTCAACCCACGAGTTTTACTTTTTTTTTCCTTTGCTTTCCTCCTCCTCACCCCACTGGGAGGGGGAGGGGGAAACGGCTGCATGGTGCTTAGTTGCTGACTGGGGTTAAACCACGACAATATATAATAAAATATATAATATATAAATAATAATATATAACAAAATAATAAGTCTTTATAAGAGCCTGTTGCAGCTGCTGAAGGAAAAGTATTTTTTTTTTCTTTTTAAGAAAGATACAACAAATGGTGAACAGATACTAAGTAACAATCAATATAAACTACAGAAAATTTGATGTGAAAATCTAGACCTGTTTGGGAAAGAGAAAGAAATCGCTGGCAGCCAAGATGAAGGAAAATTACAGTTTTAGATGTATTAGGAAAGAAACGCTAATCTGCAACTTTAGTTCCTTTGTACTAGTGGCATCCCATTATGAGAGAAGCTATTAATAATCTTGTAGAAAAAACAGATGTATTCAATAAATACTTCTTATCTAATTTTGGAATGGAGCAGCAAAGCATGGTTGTATCATATCAGATGCTAAATTACAACCCAGTGTATCCTAACTAAGAATCAGCAGGTAGTAACGTTTTAAACCAGTAGTACTAAACACTTAACAAGATGTCACTTCTGCAGGGTGATGAAAAAAATACAGAAAAGAAATATGTCATTTACAAGGCATAGATGAGCAGAGGTGTGGATTCTCCTATCTCTGAGGTCTTTGAAGAAGAGCTGATGTCCTTCAGGAAAACATGCTTTAGCCAAACACAGTTTAGTGGAATTAATATTAATACCTGTATTAAATATAATGTCTTATATTTAAGATTGAATTAGATGGTCAAATTTTTTCTTTGTTATCAGAATCTTTAGGAACTGAAAGGTCATATGAAACTACATATAACTGTAATCTCAGATGTATTGTGTTGACATAGGTAACAGTGAGAAGGAAGAAGCCAGCCCAAATTTTATACTGCTAGAAATTAAAGAAATTAAGTATCCCAAGATACGAAATGTAGGTCCCAATGGACTTGAAATCTAAAAAGGAATATCAAAAGCCACCATTGTACCAGCAGGATGACATTTTGTTAAGTAAAAAAATTTGTTCTCTTCCACAGTTTAAACAGAAAAAAAAAATCTTATTGAGGAGCATGATCTTTAAAGACAACTATGTAAAAGGATTAGAATTAGTCCTTAAGCAACTGTACATTTAAAATTGTAAAATTTGGCTATGAAGTATACCTCTCCCTCCTATTTTTCCTTGGGTGCAACTCCCAGTAACGTTTTCTCCTGGCCATTAGCACTTTAGAATATTGTGGAAACAATCCCGTTTGGTTTGTGTGGGCAGTCACAGAGGTTGGGAACCTCATTTCAGAGACACATTACACCTCCATTCAAAGAAGCTCTTTTTTAGAGGTCTTGTGGCTTTAGTTAGATGACTAACATTCGGATGAACAATGGAAACATAGTTTAAAGTTACAAATTCTTAAAATCCTCAGCACAAGGATATCGCATTCATGTAATATGATGGACCTCTGAAAAAAAGCTTCTGCTAATGTGGAATTAATATAGTTCATAGACTTTGTTCTGTTAAAGTCACCATTGAATACACTAAGCTGTTTTACCAGTCAAATTTCTCCAGTGAAAAGAGTTTCTTTACGATTGGATAGCAAGATGCTTGTCGCTGTACAGCACATGAGGAGTGGCACGGTCCCTGTTCTAAGGCAGTGCTATGATGTATGTTCTCAGCCTTGCTCCATTACAGGTTGACAAATTGACAACATTTTTAGTGATTTTAATGGAGCAAGATCTATTCTCAGGTATGACGGATCATAGCAGAACTGGTTCCCAAAATACATCTGTAACTGACAGACTGATTTGCTCTTCCTTGATGTTTGTTCTTACAGTGGAAGGTAATGGCATATTGAAGTCATACCCAAGTGGAAATACTCTTTTACTTGGGTAGATTATACACTAATATAAAAAAATGAAATCTGAAGGCATTAGTGGTTTGAATAGCTATCGCGGTAACAAAAGTCACTCTCTCCAGGAGTATAGTATGGTCAGTGTTAATGCACTAGCATGGTGTGCTCTACCAAACACCATACTTAGGCTGCT
This sequence comes from Gymnogyps californianus, assembly GCF_018139145.2. Lineage (NCBI taxonomy): Eukaryota > Metazoa > Chordata > Aves > Accipitriformes > Cathartidae > Gymnogyps > Gymnogyps californianus. The sequence continues at coordinate 127,261,684 of NC_059472.1, forward strand.
GTACCCATTGCTGTGGGCATGCTGGGACACGCAGAACGACCAGCACACCAATGTTAAAACAGGGGTTTTAATTGCAACTCTTTACTGTGCTAAGAGCCCATGAATTCAAATCCCAATATCATGAAACTGAACAAAAGATCACAAACTTAAAAAATAAAAGGTCACATTATTTTATTTGCTTCCTTGATTTTCAGCCTTTTCGGTTCACCTTTTCAGGTTGCTCTCCTTAAGTATAAGGGTGTTAAACAGGGATTAGCTAATCTCAGTTCTACAGTAGTTGATATGCCAGAAAAGCATCACATATCATGACCTCTACAATAACACACTAAACACTGGAAAGATTTTCTTTTTTATAAACTATGCTCTACCTTTTAAAAACAGACTCAATCCATGAACATATTGAGTAACTAACATATATTATATTGACTTTTCTACAAAGGAAGATACAGCCTTTGGAGTCTTGAAAGAAAAGCAAAGAACTGAAAATATTTCTGAAAAATGAACTGCTAGCTCTGCTTTTAAAAGAAGCTGGTATTTGTGACTGCAGAAGTGTGAAAGTTTCTACATGGGTAATTTTCTCAATAGGACCTGCAGAAATATGGCAGAAAGAAGCAATTCCAAAAAGTGAAGAAACATCAGTCATATGACTTAACTTTTCACTAAATTCAGTGTGTGTGAAGTAAATGTAGTTGTTAGGTATTTCATGAACACAGTTCACTTTACACAAATGCTGGAGACAGCAATGAAAATATCAAACAAATAAAATGTTCAGTGGGCAATGGGGCAACTGCTTCGTGCACTTAAAATTTTTTGACCAGTTCCAAGGGGGAAACTTGAAATATTTTTCTCAGAAATTACCTCATGCAGCTTGACAACAATTCACATAGGACATTATCTATAAATCATAAAAAAATATGAAGAAGACCACATGCAAGCTCACAAAAAATATGGTAAAGTATTAAGCATCTAAGCATTTCCTTGGAAATAACCTAGATGGTTAATTAAAAGACTTTAATCTTACTGAAAAACATAGTGTTGTTTTACCATCATGTTACAGGATAGCAAACCTAAATACAAACTTTTTCTGATTGCAGCTATAATGCAAGTCAGTCATACTCTGTATAGCAGGGTAGTTTTAACTTTGTATACCTTTCGAAAGGAAACATAGCAGAGTGAAAATTACATACAAAACTATTACTACAGCATTTCCCAATGTGTGGATTGACTATAGGTGAAACAAATGATTTGTCACTCTGCTTCTTTTTTTTTTTTTTACAGTAGCACCACAGCTTAGACAAAAAAGATGAAGAGTCAGTTTTTAAGTGCTCTTAGCACTCTTAAGTGCTCAGAAGCCTGTCACTCTGATGTTACAAGTCTCATTGTGAAATAGGAAGTAGGAAAGAAACATAATCTGTCTGAAGAGATTCATTTAGGACAGCTGAGAAGTGCAACAGTGACTGTATTTGCCAGAAGCACAGGTGCAGAATATCTTGACCCAGCTATAAGATCTCCCCAGAATAGTAAGGAACTACATATGGTAAATGCTGTGTATTTCAGCCTGTCATGAGGTTCCCATCGTCTCACTTGTGTTTTTTAAAGGGCCTTTATCCTGCATAATCCTCTTATTTTGTTTTAGGTATTCCTTCAGAAAATCAGATTTCAGAATGGAGCCTGTTCAGTACTTCTTTAAGTACTCATTTCTTGGATTTTACCTTTAACTTTGATGGTACAAGGCACAATACGTAAGGATCCCTTCTTGTAACCGGGTCACCAGTAGTTTAAGTCAATGTCATTCATTTTGGCCCCAGGAAAAGCAGGAATGCTCAGATAAGCAGTTTTCTTGTCTTAACGGTAATGTATCTCCCAACTTCAGGAGTAGTAAGCAACATTTTGGGGCAGTGATTTCTTAAAACTTTGGTTAGATCTACAAGCATACATTTTTTTCATTCTATGAGAAGCTGGCTAACGATGTGCAACAATGACATCACACCTCTGCAAATGAAGAGAAGGACTCAGTGGAGCCAATACAAGTCAAATTTTCAGGGTACCTCCATTATCATAACATTTATCTGCATCTACCTGAAGATACGGAAATATTTCCATAGAAATGATCACTTCTAAATTATTGTGGCTTATGCTTGTCTCCTTTATGTCCAGGTGGACGGTCTTGTGCTTTGGAAACAGCATCTTGTGTGCAGACTAGCATCTGTCGTCCTTACAAGGGTATATAAGGAAGGGTATTTGAAAAATTTCTAACAATATGGTGGTCTTGCCAACTTCAGTTTGACACTTTGAGTGAGAATCTTTAGGAAATTTATTACTGCTTTTCAACATAAACATTTTGTACCCTTTATTCACATTACTAGGTAATCCATAGTCCATGAACTATTTATTATGACCTTCCCTCCCTAATATTAGGTGTATCAACAATGTGACTCTATCCGGTTTCATGTTTTGTTCATATGTATTCACAGATGAGACCATTTGATGCTCAGAGATAAATTCCCAGAGATAAATTCAAACTACTCCCTTGGTGTCTACCTGAATTTTAGCATATTAGGGTCTGAAAGCACATTTTCTAAAATATGGTTCAAAACACTGCCATTTCCTTTCAAAATGCACAAGTCCTCTTAGATGTGAGGTCCCCTAGACACAGATATTGTTTTACATGACCTTCTATGCACTTGCAAAGATACAAAATGATAATCATTATAATAATGAAAAAGAACATGAGAGAAAAAATAAAACAAACCTTCTAATTTAAAGCAACCTAATAAAATCTATAGCATTTAATACTATCTCTTCTGATTCCAACAAATTTTGTTTAACATATATTATTTTCAATACAATAATATGCACACTTGAATGACTGTGTAAGTCATGAATGATGATATGAATTTCTACTGAGTTTGTACCATATTTTTAAATCTCTGCATATTAAACATCTGAGACTCAAGGGCTTCATATGATTTAAGACAGTTTTGGAAAGATTTTGAGTAATTTACATTTGTGATAGACACTAATGGGCCAACAAGTCTCTTTAATCTACAGTATCACACAACACAAATCACAGCTTTAGGGCTTCTAAACATGCTGCTTTTAAAAATTGAAATTGCTGATAAAACACTTTGTTAAATCATATTTAACAAGAGAGAGAGATACACATACAAAGAGAAGCAATCTTAGTAACCATGATTAATTTTCTCTCTTGAAAGTGCAAGCCATAGATAAAGTCTTCAGATAAGCGTGTGTGTGGGGAGAGTGGGGGAAGGGACAGATATGTTTTTTTTTTTTCCACAGGTAGGCAAAGGAGTACATTGCAGAAAATCAGTTTAAAATTACTGTTGCCAGTATGTTTATAAAGAGTATAATTTTATAGCTATAATTAGTATCCAGGGTTCTCTGTCTTCCACTAGAAACTGGATGATTCACAAATAGAAAACTAAAATTAAAAGTTAAAGGTCACTTATTTTTATAGCTCTTCTCTATAGTTATTTCTGGCCACCTTAGGAGACAAAATACTCAGACACCTTTGATCTTATCCAGCAAATAATGCATTACCGTTACCCTGAAAGCCTATACATATTCTCTCTGAACCATTGCATTGATCTCAACTCCTGTTGAAGACATCCTATTCAAATAGTCCTGTGAGTGAGTCTGAGCATTTAGCAATGAAGTATTGATAATTTTTCTGGTAACGTTACTTTCTTCAATTAAGGTGTTCAATAATGTTTTAAAAATACAAAAAAAAAGAAAGACAATATCTGAAAACTAGAATGAAACAGTTGCAGAAAGAAAAGCACTACACTGGATAGTTATGGAAGAGTAAAAGTTATGCAATCAGGAGGTTATTACTAATAAAATGGAATTAACTTGGAGGGAGATCCTCTCATCTTTTCCCTCCAAAAGAGAGAAAACTTTACAAATATTATTAAAAAATAATTAAGATCCATTATGACTATTGAAACCTTAGCCACCCAGACATACTTATCTTCAAATGAAGGACCCAGCTACTGCCTATGCAAATTAAGAGGCATAAACTTTGAAGTAAACAGTGCAATAAAGCAGGTAATATCACTTACTAGCTGAAACACTTTCCAAGATAATTTTTTATGTGTTTGCTTAAATACACTAATGTTAAAAAGTTTTTTTCTCCACCTCTTAATGATTTTAGGTTATATAAAACAGCCAAAAAATTCTAAAACTAAACTAGTTTTACACTATCATTGGAAAGAGGAAGCAAAAGATTTATTTACAGGGGAATGTTAGAGAAGGTTTGCACACATTACAGAGGAAAAGAGATCTGAAAGTACACTCAAACATCACATCACACAAGTTATTAAAGCACTAACATATACAGGAAACATCAAGTGAAAAATAATTTTAACTTAATTTGAGAAGCCTTAATTATGTTCCCTCTCCATCTTCATCCTCAAAGACATCACAAAATGGGTTGTTATTATTACTGTTTATCTTCTGTTTATGTTTTAGAGAACTTTAAAGGCTAAAAAAGTTAAACCTCTAGCTAGATGTGCTCTTTTCTCATAAATAATTTAATTCAGATCAACACTTTTACTCATAAGCACCTCAAGTCAGGAGAACACTTCCGTATGTATTTTTATCATGCTTAAGCATATGCTGACTCACAAATTGAATAAACGTAAAAGCTATTTTTTGGCCACTAGATTTATTCAAACTCTTCTGCTTAAAGGAAACCCTTAGCCTCTACCCTATTACATCCCTTGAACTGATGTGCAGACAACATCTCTCCCCTTTATTGTCATATCTTTGCTCCCTTTGATAATACAGCTAAAAACAAAGACCTTGTCAAGTCCAAATAAGAGTTTATGCAAGTTATGTACGTAAAAGGAATATTATCCTATGTTCTGAGAAATCCAAATAAAATCAAAGCAGATAGACACTTTTTCTCTAATCCATGATTGCAGAGTTGTGATACCTCAATCTGAGATTACAGAGCCATAATACAGCTGAAGGCCCCATCTCAGACAGATCTCCCCACTGACTTTTTGAGGCAGCAGCATCATAAAAAGAATTTTACTCAATGTTTCTCATTGAATTTTCTCAGAGCACAAAGATTATCCATCAAAGATGTGCTTGTCAGAGCCACAGTGCAACAATGCCCTGAAACTTACACTTAAATTTATGTATGCTGTCAATCTTACTACATTCAATATAGTTACACTTGTTGAGACATATTCATTCAACACTTTAACAGACAAGGGACCATTGAGAGGTGACTATAAACACACTATTTTCTTTAAATTCACTGCGGAGATTTAAATGCAGTATGAGAATGTCCTGAAAACACTCCATAAACCCTTCCCCAGAGCCACAAATTTAAAAACAGATAATAACTTTAGAAACAATTATTTCGGGGAAAAATGAGCCATTATTGAAACTGTGGAGGAGGAATATTGGTATGCTACAGTACAGTGTTTGTGGTTACCAGGAACATAACTATGCAAAGGAGTCTTTTCTAGTACTTTATACACTTTTCTTTGAATATATTTAGTTACAACAATGGTTTGATTTCCTGGATGATAGACCTAAAAGTCTAATCAGAAAATATGAAGTAAAATTTACAGAAGATCTTCTTCCTTTTATTTTTCTTACCCAGCTACTCTATTGATCATAGAGATACCATTGCTTTTGACTTACTGATATAAGAAGTCCATATTTCCAGCAAATGATATAAACAGAAAAGTAGCACTGAGCAGTACACCATCTGTCTTGCTTTAGATGAATACTACAGCACATAAATCAGTTAGATACAGATTATACTCTCTTGTGCTCAGATTCTAATAAACACATTCGTAACACAAACCAGTTATCTACACTGGTGTGGGGTGAAGGATACAACCATTATCAAAATATTATAACCTTGAGTCTACTGTTTTTATAAAGACGCCCAGGTAGATCAAGTGGAATTATTTCATTTTGTATTCCTTAAAATGGAACATGGAGTCAATTATGACTGACTAGAGTCATAACCTCACTCTTTTTACAGAAGACTAAAGACGATCCTTGATGATCTGCATTGTAGAAGGTAGGTTTCTTACTGCAGTGCTTGAGTATCATTGAATGTGAATTGCTTGCACTAACCTGAAAGAGTCCATCAAGATCTAATAGTGAGCATAAAAGGGGAAAATTAGACCTTAAACCTAATGACAAAACAATGTCCGAAGGAGGAAACACAAATATTTATCCATCATACTATCTGATTCTTCCATCAACCACACCACCTACTAGTCTTACTGTCTACAGTAAAGCTGTCAGAGAATAAACTTTTCAAAATTTTCATAAGAAAAACTTCTGTTAAACTAAAGACATTCTGAGTTGTTGCTTAGTGTTTAAGAAGTTTCAGTTTTCTTTAGTTCTCCTAGAGAATATCATAACATTGCTTTTAATGTATGAGTTAAGCTATGTTTTTTTCAGGAAAAAATAGAGAAAAGTAAAGTAGAAATGAAGTTTCAAATATGAAGATGATTTTATTATTTTGTTAATTTTCTTTCCCTCTTAGAACCCATCCTAAGCCTTTTCATATTCAAGAAAGACATACTCAACTTTGCTTATTTCTTTAAGATAAGAGCTTCTTCACCTGTATATTATGAACAGATGAGAGCTATGGTTTGTCAGTGTGACAGCATTGAGTGGTATTATAACAATAAAAACTTTGGGAAAAATCTGTGTGACTCTAGTCAGGGATTCTTTTCTATATTCACAAAGAAATTGAAAAAAGATAATACAAAAAAGAAATTGCTTTGCTACAAGGCCACTATTAGATATGACCTTGTTTTCTTTTTAATTCTTTAAAGGTATAAGAATTAAATGGATCATTATAATAAAAAGTTTAGAGAACAGACCAGATGACAAGCTGCAAAATCTTAAATTCTATCCCAATTGTCAGTATAGCATATTGATATTGTACATTTGTATTATTGCAGTATCAGTTTTAATCTTATGTCATTAGTTTTTAAAATCTAGTGATTTTCAACTTGTGGTCCATGGGTCTTCTAAGTGTGAAAGGTAATAGGAAAAAAAAAGTACATTATGAACCACACTATAGTAATTCCAGGGCACATCCCTACATTGGGAAGGTTTTAGGCATCCACAAGGTGAAACAATGGTTTTCAACCTTCCTTGAGGTCAAAGGTCCCTTTTGAGTAACAGCAGGACTACCTGAATCAATTTAAAGTAAAAAAGAAAAATAAAAAAGTGATCTAAAGTTCAGATAAAATCTCAAACTATACAGCTAAAATCGATTTTCTTTAAAATCATGAAAGTGATGATTATTTCCTTTTCTATATTATACATTCTGTGAAAACCTTAAATATCAAAAAAGAGATCCCAAACAAACCCCAAAGATATCTTACCAATAATAAAAAGAATTTCCACTGCAATGTCACTGACAGTTGTGCTTCGAGTTGTAGACAGCTCATCATGGCCAATAAAGCAAACATTGTAAGGTACAGTCACAGCAACATAAAACGTTGCCAGTAAAATAAGCCAGTCCCAGCCAGCTTTAAAAGTGCTAAAATGCAACAGTATGAATTTGGATTTTTTTGCATCTGAAACTTTGTATTCTGGAAATGCTGGTTTATCTACAAAAACATTCTGAAAAAGAGAGAAAAAAATGAAGTGAGACAAAACAATAATTTGATCATACAGATGCGTTTCTTCCAATGCAGCCATTAGTTTTTTTTAAAAAGCATAATGAAATATGACATACTCATATGCAGGCAAGAACTAATGCTAATTTTTTTCTAATGTAGTCCTTGCTGTTATTTAGACAGATGGTTCTGTTGATGGAATAACTTTTGTGAATATTGGGGTAGGAAGAGGATTAATAAGGAACAGATTAAATAGAATGAGGAGGGGACTGAATCTGGCAAGCTATTTCTTCCTCTGTTGGGTGAATTCTGACTGAAGAGCAATGTTTTTCTGCTGGACAGATAGGTTAAAGCTTTGTATACATGAGGACATAGTACTGCAAATAGGAATAAACATATAGAAAGGAATAGATGGTGCTGAAGACGAAACATCCTTCCTATACATATTTTAGAGCTGTGAGGAGGTTGTTTCAGACTAACTCTAGCCTGGTACTGTGGACTGAACAGCTGTTAGTAGTTGGAGCCCCTCTCCTGGTTTAGTTTCATCTGAGGGAATCCAGTTCATGTGCCCGAGACTGCTATGAAGCAAAGCACAATTAGTAGGAATAACTTTTTGATTCTCTTTAAAATTGCACTCCTGATCTAAACCAAAATAGTAATGTAGACCCACCATAATATGGCTCCAGAACTAACTACCTTCACCGTTAAACTATACCTAGCTTTGTCATGTGTCTTGAGTCTTTGTCATCTAACCAGCAAAGATCTTTGCAACAAAGACTTCAGTCTTAAGCATCAGTTTTACAAATCCTTAGCTTTCATCTTTCAGAGTTTTAACAAAAACACCTACCCTCCTGAAAAACAGCATGTGGTACATGAACTGTCTTGTATTATTTGCTAAGAAAATTCTTGCTCACTGTCATTGTGCTCCTGGTTAATGCTGTTCCAGTAATGAAGAACCTCATAAAACAATATTGTGTATTCAGCAAGCTGAGATTGCTTCTGATCTTGAAGTTATTCACTATGAATATAGAAAGACAACAACTGCATGACCGCAGACTTAATTACATTTGCCTGGCCTGTCACAGCCTTTCTCTTTGTGTGTTTCTTTTGAATTACTGATGTCCTTGCCTTCTCCATTCTTGGTTCTCATTCATGAATCTTTGGGGCTGAACTCTTGTTAGCATCAGCCCATTTTTAATCGCGGAGAAGAAAATGTTCCTCTTATGACTTCCAATGCATAGCTCTAAAATCTAGGCACTAAAGGTAGTAAATTAGTCTGACAACAAATGTTTTAAACCAGTATAATATCATCTGCACTGGGATCTTGACAGTACAGGAACGTCATCAAAAGCTATTTAAAAGTCATGTTCCTAAAGAATATTACTATACTATGAAAATATCACTGGAAGACCTGGTCATATTTTGCCAATTTTTTTTTTTTTTAATTTTTACACTTTTTCAACATTTAATATTTTTTAACATTTTTAGCTTTTTAACCTTTTTTGTAACATTTAACTTTTTTTAACATTTAATATTTACATTCAATGGAAGTGTCTGTATGCCCTTTGAGGCATATACCAGTTGTGTATTTTCATGTCCTTAATCTATACCAAGTTTTTGCTGCTTTTAATTTGTAATGTAATAATGTCGAGGGGGATGTATCTGCACTGCTGCTTAATTTTGGTAACTAGTAAAAGGAACATTCCCAGTGGCAGATCATCTTTTCAGAGTATTCACAATCCATATCTTTCGGCTACTTTTTCCATTGTCTGTCTCCATCCTCCCCCTAACCATTAAAAACAAACAAACAAACAAAAAACCCAAACCATTTTCTTCCTGTGGCTCTGTCAAAGATTTTACTTTTTTGATGTAACGATATAGAAACAAGAAACTAAATACTGTTTTGAGATTTTAAGAAAAACTGTTTCTTTTTGCTACCCCTGCTTCTAATAACTATAGGCTGTCACTGTTGGAACAGGCTCTCAGGTATTATTCTAGCAAATTTTTACATGTACACACTGATTTCATATGCATATCTAGTTTTCCCCTGCATTAACTTTTCTCCTGAAACATAGTTCCATAGAGCAGGAGAGTAATTCTTTCTCCTGAGCATATTTCTTTAGCTGTCTTTCTGCTGCTATATTTTTGGTTTTGTATATTGTTTGATTTTGTTTTTGCAACATTCACAGGGTGTTTATGAACTTAGTTATTGGCTATAGTTACTAGGGGAACGCAGAAGTAATTTAAAGAAAGAAACATTACTACTTCAATTAGGAAATAAAAAGATAAATTTACTCTGTACAAAGTTGGAGACATTCACATGAAAAGTTACCTAAATGAAGTGTGACCTTCTGGAGCTTACACAGCATAGAGATTTTCAACTACAGTAATACCCTGAGTTTGTTCATTATTTTTTTGGCAAATAGTAATTATTGAAATGAAATAATTGGGACGGTAAGGTAAATTGGAACCTAAAATTAAGTTCTGAGAAATTTTATAATGTGGCTTTCCTGGGGTTAAATAAATGTCTCTTTACAGTATGGCTAAATGCACTGTTTTGCTATATGAAGTGTAACAAATACCATAGTAGGCAGAACTGCACTTAAGTGAACTGCACTGTACTTCTTTTATTACCGTAAAATTGTGACTAGGACATTTCTCAGGTACTCACTGACGTTTTACAGCATTTAAAAAAAAAAAAAAGACAGAACAAAGAATATATTTTTGAAAAAGAGAAGAATTACACCTACATTATTAATTTTTAATTTGTTCTTCTCTCTTCTTTGTAGATGTCCAGAGATATGATAAAGGACAGCTCTACTCCGTCTTCGCGCTGACTCAAAATGTGACCCCGCTCTTCCTCTTCCTTTCCATTTTTCTACAGAACAGAAGTGAGAGTCCATTAAACATCAGGAAATGGCACTTTAACCTTTGGGAGCTGAACTACTGACATTTTAGACTTTGGTAGAAATAGGGCTAGATGTAAAGATTATACACACCTTTTCTTAGTTTTGTTTAATCGTTTGCAGTTGAGAAAACAAAATCCCTCTCCTGAAGGGCAAATAAAAATCACTGTAAAGTTTTAATTGTCAAATGCCTTCATGCAACTCAGAACCAATTAATTACATCATATTATTTCATAGATAACAAAAATGTACTCTTTACTGTTTCAGAAAAAGAAATGGTAATTACTGACCAGAGGCAAGCATGTCTAGGAATAACCACTTAAAATGTCCTTACGGTGTTCCTACTCTCTCTTTTACTTCAGGGAAAGAAAAAAAAAAATCTCTTGTGATGTACTTTTTAAAAACAAAGAATCTGACTTGTACTAGGCTTCCACTATGTCAGAATATGCTAATTTGCAAGCTTGCTCATTAGTAATAACCAATTCTTATATTCACGCGTTTAGATTTCTTTTCCCTCCACATGGTCACTAGTGTAATCACTTGACACATTCCTTGGTGACATGAAATCTGTTAAGAGTAGAGACTGAACACTGTTTTGGAAAGGTCTCCATTCAGATGTCTATAATTGTCAATCATGGGATCAAATTTTGTTCTTGCTTATACAGTAGTAAATTCAAAGTAACTCCAGTGACTCTGATGGAATTACAGTGAATTGGTGCCAAAGTAAATGAAAGCAGACATTTTGTGATGTGTCAGGATTAAGAAAAAAGGAATTATGGGAATAAAGGAAGAAGCTGTCTGTCAAACAGGTTTAATTAAAGTCAATTCAATGCATACAAATTAAGGGGGAAAAAAAACCCAAAAACCAATTAGCAGAGCCAGAAATTAACAACAAGCAAAATAGCTACATCTTGAAACCTGCCTAGAAAAGCAAGAAAGATTTGAATTATAGAAGACTGATGTATTTTTGGCTCTACAACACAACACCATACATAACAAAAAGTGTAGAAAGCTAAACTTTCTGAACTTCTCAGTGAAGAATGTTTCATGTAATTCATGCGAGAGCCCTCTCCAGTTGAGGATTTTTTACATGTCAGTAAGGAGGAGAAGGGGAAAAAAAAGAAGAAAAAAAAAAAAGGAAGGAAAAAACATTGCACTGCAAAACCAAATAGCTACTCAAAAGCTGGAGGAGGCAGATGGAGAAGCCCCATACTTCCCCATCTCCAACTTGGGTGCCTGCAGGTGGTTTAAAGAGCTACAACACGTACAACTGCCAGCTACAATGAAGAAAGGTAAAACAAGAGGGACTATTTCAGAAAATACTCAACGGAATGAACTTTTAAAAAAAATTTTCATCTCTCAATCATCAAACCATTTAAAACTCAAACTAAATTTTAAAAGTTCCGAGTGAGAGCAAAGTGCTTATCTGTTTCTCTGAGCAAAAATAAATTTAAGTCTATTAAATCAGGTCTCCGCTGTAGTATTGGACAGCTGTAGCAGTTTGTTTTTGTCATATGACTTTGAAATTCTCTTTAAAACTATTTACAGGCCTCTCTTTCTTCCCTTTCTCAACCTAAACTGCCATGTTGGATGAGGCCATTCAGTTTATTGCCTCTCAAAGTAGTCAGTAAAATATGCTTCAGATCTGCTACAAGGCAGGCTAAGAAAGTGGGCAAATACCTTTCCCAAGCTTCTGGCCAGCAACGCTTTCAGGACTCTTTAGCTAAAGGCTTCATCCTCACAATGTCTCATATCTAATACCTCTCCATGTCCTTAGCCTACGGAGCACAAGATAGTCCATCCTGGTAGGTGGTAGATATAACAGCCTAGGTGATGTGATGTGTTGTGAGATCCACACTGAACCGTGTTGCAGAAGGCAGGCATGGTGCCTTCAGGTGGAGTTTCTTTGAGTACTTTCAGCATCCCCAGCAATACCAGCCTCTTCCTGTGTGGAAGTAGAGCTCTCTACCTCTGGTCAACATTGAAGGCCTTCTCTTTATCCCTCCTAGATCTCCCATGTCTTTTTAAAGATATCCTTTTAGTAGCTCCTTTTTCCAGAATAACATGCAACTTTCAAGATATGGATACACAATTGCCTGATACAATAGTGTAATAATATCTTCAGTTTTTTTCTTAATAACTTGTAACCTCAGATTTGCCTTTTTCTTACATGTTGAACACTGAGTTGAAAGCTGTCCATAACTCCATCTCTTTCCAGAATGGCAATAATTACTATGGAGACAGTCGATGTACTCATATTCAGTTAAAGTTGTTTCTTTTTTCCTATGTATTTATAGACACTGATTTTACATTTTCTGTCCACTCTTTAAATAAAAACATGTTCCTTATAAGATTTTCAATTTTATGTGCCAGCAGCCTGATAACGTTTTGCTTTAGATGGATCCCATCTCTCCTACGTAGGTTTAGCATTTCAGCCACTAAGAATTCTGTACTCATTAACCTGCTCAGGCTGTGGGGCTTGATATGGCACTTAGAATCATACTAGTTGCATATTTGCAAAGCAAGTGACTTCCATCACATACTGATTCCACTATTTACAAAGGATTAATGCTATCTCTTTGTTAATATTGGAAGTCACTCAAGTCCTAAAGACAGCAAAGCATGGATAAAAAAGCAAAGTGTGACATTCATTATGAAGTAATAATATTTTTCTTTTTAACAGAAATGGTAAAGATTTTTTTATTGTAGTTATTAGCAGTGAAAAAAATATGAGTCGCCGATGCAGATAAGATGCCATCAGACAATGCCACCACTGGATCACGTGTGAATATCTTATAACACAAATCAGTGAATGACATTTGTGAATTCTCCTGCTTTCTGATCTTCTCAGTGCCTTTAGGAAAAGAGGCAATCCTGACCCTTAGTAAACTACGTTGTTCACTAGGTGTGCCTTTGTATGTGTGTGATTATTGTCTGTAACCTTCATTCTTTTCCTGTCACACTCAGTTTACAGATCACTACTCTGAAGGAGACAGTTTATTTTTTATAAACACATAGCTGTTTCCTTTTGGTTCTTAAAAAAATTTAGGTACCTGACAGACTTGCTTTTGTCTTTCCATGGCTGATCTTAGCAAAAAGATACAATAGTAAATCCAACCCTAAGCAGAAAGTCACTTTAAATACAGCTGTTTTATTTTTAGCCTGTGCTTAAAATCAAAAGGATTTCTCGTCTCCCCAAATACTGTGAGAAATAGTTGTTCTAAAAAAATCTCAGATTTTGGGCTCTATTTCCTGGTGCTTCTACACACTCCTTCCTGTGTGATGATAATGCCCCCCCCAAAATAGCTCTTAAAAAGGATGCTTTGCAAGTTAGTCTTAACTCTCCTTTTCTTTGATCAGAAAAGTGGTAATACGTTTTTTAGCTCTTCTTGCTATCATTCTGTGTTGTTTTTTCTTTCAAATGAGATTAGGTACAGCACCACAACCATCACACATGACAATCTCAGAAGTCTTTTCTAAGAAAAGAAACTAACACCACCACCTCTTTGCCAATCTTAACAGTAGTCTCATAACAGCTTAAGACTTCTTACAACCTTGTAAGGGAAGGTTGCAGTAAAAAAAGCACAATCAGACACAAACGCCTTTGCAACTATTGACTTTTCTGTTTGTGTTTTTATAAGAACATGAGGCATCAAGCTTCCATTTAAAGTTAATATAAAGTGGAGACATAACTCTTTTCTTGTTGCTTTGGGAAAAACCCCGAACTACTCCTTAGGTATAAATCAGAAAAATAAAACCCAACAACTTCTGATAAGCTATACTAGGTATATGCTGCCCTAGCAATGCAAAAGAACTGTAAACTCAGCTTTACTGCTGAAATTAAAACCAAATCTATGTCTGCTCTCCTTCAAAGCACATCAGAGTAGTCAGAGCATAGCATTGGATACAGTCCAGAATACTTTATGGTTTATAATGTTCTCATTCCCCAGGTAAAGTATGATACATTTAAATCCTTGAAATGTAAAATAAAGTGTTTAATCATCAAATGGGAGATAAGACTCATACTGTTCTTTCAGTCATGAAGTTCAGGTGGTAACAAATAAAAGATATCACAAGTCCTTCTTGAGGCAGAGCCAGACCTGGAGGGGTGCTCAACACATGGTCAAGGGAGTCTATTGCAGCCTGCCAGCTCCCCGGGGATCTCACTTCTCAAGACAGCTGAGCGCGTGACAAGAACCAGCTCATGGCCGAGGAACTCTTCCACAGGCATGAGCAGGCTGCACCTGAATACCACCCTGCTCTTATTCTAGGTCTCCAGCCCTGTGCTTGGTTGTAATTGCCCAGGTATAGGAGCTTTCTTGGAAAGTAAATCCATCACATACATGCAGAACCACCATAATCTTCTTGTATAGTGGACTCAAGCTGTCTACACTGAGCAACTCTGACGTGATCCAGAAGCATTATGCTCACTCCATAGCAGACAAGCTGTGGCATGAGAGAGACCATGAAATGCATCTCTTTCGAAACAGCAAAATAAGCTAACCTGCTCTGGCCAGAAAGGTTGTACATTATTGACAAAAAATGTCTCAGCCTTGGTATTTTTCCTCATTTTTCAGAGCAGCAATTTGTATCCCTTCGAAAGAACTGGCCTCACTTTTTCTTCAGGTTACGCATTATCACAACAGAATATGCGTTAATTAAACCCACTACCTAGATTTCCCTCTGGTGTGATTAAATGCCCGACATGCTCTTGTATGGAATCATCTCCCAGTCTGATCATGGATCATTACCACAGAAAGTTTTCAATACAAGTGTGCATGGACGTGAAAGTGAAAATTAATATCTAGCATTTCATTCATATTACATAGGAAAATTCAAGAGATTTATCTGTTTTTACCTAAGCAATCATAAAGTTAGAGAATGAATAAAAACAACCAGCACGTCTCAAATTTAACCCAGAACACAATATACTGACAATATGTTAATGAGGTAGGGAGGGGTGAGGTAAAGTAGTCTGAGGGTTTAGTCCTGGAAACACATGCACACCTGAGTAACTTTATTCACAGAAGGTAGTTCTACCAAAAACCAATGTGATGGAGTTATCCTAAAGGCTGTGAGGCTACAGACTTGGACCTCTTAGCAGTATTTCTGCAATTTTTTTCACTTGTTTGAGTACAGTAGCCATTGAAAAGATAGTTCACTACCAGGGACAAGACCATAACCGTTTGCTGCTTTTTTACATATTCACAACCACATTAGCTCCATGCTCAAAGTTATATTTCAGCCCCAACTATTCCATTGTCATTGCTGTCCTGTTGGCTTGCCAGGTGGGGCTGTTAGGCTTAGGGTAAGATTGATTCAGACACATGAACTATCCTCTTCAAACAGTATAAATATGACCATCTCAAGTCATGACGTGCAGCAAACCTGACTGTCCACATGGGCAAAAATAGGAGAGATAGTATGGACATAGCTATCTTTAAACACTTTGCAAGGAAGAGTTCTGAAGAAACGCAGTGAGTTACAGTCAGATGGCTCTGGATATACATGGACAGTCAACCCTACAGTGCCTGCTATCTGGAAAAATTATATTTTTTAGGTTTATTTAATAGTGTAGTGTATACTTTTATAAACAGGTTTGCATAAACTAATGAGATGACTTCTTCTTAGCTCTTTTGAGGTCCAGGAGCAAGTAAGAGGAATAAATAGATAAAATTTGTATTCTATTAATATTTTACTCAGAGGACTGGATAAGTTGGCAGAGTAGTTAAGGACATTTTTATTTATTTCATTGTTTACAAAGCTAAAGTCTATCATGAGATGAAACAGCAGGTAATGCTAGCTCCTACCTAAGAAAATTTATCATAGCAATAATAGCCTTCTGAATGTATGAACTAGATTACCTTTTGAACAACAAAAAAAAGGTAAAACAGGACAAATGGACTTTCTTCATTGCGAAGAAGTATCCAGATATGGACAGACTTGAAGAGATCCTTGATGCTGCTCCACGTATATGCTGGAGCACTGTGAAAAGGCATAGTAACTGGGCTAACACTGTGACCTCAAAACTACTGCTGGTCGGACCTGTCCCTCCTCAAAAAACAGAGGGAGTGGCATATTCATGTACCTGCATGATCTCTCCTACTGCTGTATTCTGAAATCAGGCAGGGAAATAAACCTGCCCCATTACCTTTCCTGTGTATTTCTCTAGAGGGTCATAACCCAGCCATTCAGCCCAATCACAGTGAGATGTTGTTACCTGGGTTATCTTATAAGTACTGAACTGTTCCTTTTTGGTCCTGGGTTCAACGAACCATTTATTAAAGAATTTCTCCATCATTTATTAATCTTACAATTCTATCTATAAAAGGCTTCCTGTAAGAAATGCCATCAAGATTTTTTGTCCTTTTAATACAAGTCTTGAGAAACCCTCATCACTTGCATCGTAAGGTAAGGAAAACCACAGCAGGAAATGTGATCTTTGCATAGAGACCCTTGAATAGCCCACATGCCATAAAATAAATACAATGATGTCTACAGGAAACACAGTGGTACTTAATCATATCCAGTATCATTAACACAAAATACATTTCATAGGCAGTCCTCAAAAAAAAAAGCCCAAGGATATTCCGAAGCAGACAACTAGGGTAAAGCAATACAGAAGGATTCTAAATGAACACAAAAAAACCTTCAAAAACAGATTGTATCGAAGGCTGATATGAACTTTTCCTAGGCTTTTTAAAACCTTTAGCTAACTTTCAGATATTATTCTCTAGGGGACAGCACACCAGCAGTTGTCAATAAAGAGAGAACTGATAAAAGCCTGCTTTAGTATTAATGACAGAATAAAAGCACTACCATGGGCAACAGGCTGCAGGAGGTCTGTTGGTTGCATGACACATTCTTTCTGTCAACAACAAACCAAATATTCACAGAACTGTTAGCTGTATGGTGGATCCAGGCTAGCCTCTAGCTGCTTTTTTATTCTGTTAACTGATTAACAGATTCAATAAGAAAATGTACTTAACGCACATACCAGCTAAAAAACTGTAAACATTATTACAGAATATTTTTTAAAGGGACCAATTTTACACAGAATCAATTGTATGATTTTCATCATTTTAATATTGTGCCTTCAGAGAAAATTCAGCTTCGAATGGGCAGAGGAAAAAAGCAATAGTATACATTACTACTACTGTTTCATGGATCAGATAGACCTTTAAAGACTGGTATGCTTATGAGATAAGAAATCCTTAACCACATTTTGTGCTGCTGATTCTTCCGTCATTAAGGAAAAAAGGGTAGGGGGGAAAAGAAACACAAAGACCAGAAGAAGGGATCTTTCTCCACCTCCATTTTGGTGGTTGATGGGTGTACACTCCTAAATAAATAATTAAATTTTCTTTTTTAGATGCCAGTATTTGGGCCTATCTCATAGAATTCAGAACTGGGGGGGTGGGGGGTGGGTTTCTTTTTTCCTTTAATTCCATTAATTCAATCACATACTTTATTTACTGATATTTTGTCCTCCAGAACATTTGAGGAAGGTTGTTTGTAATCTGAGGTGATCATAATTTCTCAATCATTGATCTTTGCACAAATTAATTTAAAAAAAAAAGATTTGCACAGAAGTTGATGGTAAGGTAGAACCGTGCTCACTTAAGTGAAAATAGGAATATATATACCTGAATAATTTCTATCTTGTAATGAAAGCAACCCTTTTGAAAATGAAGACTTGTTTTCTTAATATATTTATCTACAATTCAGAACCAGATCAGTCACCTATAAAAATGTTTTGTGGTCAGTGCAACTTGTCCAGATTTAAAACAGGGGGGAAAAATAGCTTTTTAAAAAAATTTAGTTTAAAGAGCTAAGTCATATATAAGTTAAAAAACCTATAATGTCTGTGTATATGTTTCATGTGCTCATTGAAACACCCAGAAAGTATCTGGTATCTGAATTATCTCTCAAGGAATGAGATTTTCAGACTATGAAAGTGACTGGTCATATACCAAAACTGTTTTACAACCTTAATTATACAAGGTAGGATGGATGGTTGGCAGTTGTAAAACCATCTTTGCTACAGCTAGGCAAAACTCACCTGTAATGTCTTATTTGCTGAGTCTTTATAGGACCTCAGAGTTGCTCTGAGGAGCTACAGCATGAACTACATTCAGTAGAACTGTGATTACAGGTGAATTCTGCAAATAGTCCAAGTCTCCTTATCTGTGTTTCT
Source organism: Gymnogyps californianus (assembly GCF_018139145.2). Classification (NCBI taxonomy): domain Eukaryota; kingdom Metazoa; phylum Chordata; class Aves; order Accipitriformes; family Cathartidae; genus Gymnogyps; species Gymnogyps californianus. Next base: position 127,280,418 of record NC_059472.1, read on the forward strand.
GAACACAAAGTACATATGCAATATGCATTCTAGTCCTCATGGTCTCTTAATTAATAAAAAGTAAGACACCAGGCTGTGTCTAGGCTTGTGAAAGTCTTTAAAGACATTTCTTCTTTTTCAGATTTTTTCCATAGAAATAAGACATTTATGTACAAAGGTTAGCAAACTCTCTACCTCCTCAAAAACTCCTCCTTCTACCCCTCAAAAAAACCTCAAATCACCACCTATCACACACACAACTCTGAAGAGCTCTTCTAATTTGCAATGCACATGCTAAACATATTCCCTGTTTCTTCCATGCTTTCTGTTGTCAGTCTTAGCTGGTTGATCTAGCAAACTCTAAAAGAAAAATCTGAAGATATTTTCCCCTAAGTCTGCCACCAACCTAGTCCAGAAAACAGAAAAGCACCAAAATGAAAAACAAAACAAAACAAAACAAAAAACCCCAAACAAACAACTTCCCCCTCCACCCCCCAGCAATTTGATAACTTGATTTCTAAGGAAAATCTAGAGGTGATTGCATGAGTTTATCTAGGAACTGGTGAGTCAATGAAGTATTTGGTTGCTAATGCATATATTCCCTCACCCTTCCAGGATATCCCAGAATATCTGGGGTCTGGTCCTCTGCATTTGCTCAAGAATCAGAGTTTGCTTCTCATTTTCACTCCACATATACCACAAAGGACACTTTCCCCTCACCTCCAGAACATACCCTGTGCCTCTCTGAGAGTTGCTGGAATGGAACTGCCACTCGCATTTAACACTTGGTAAAAAGCTAAAGCAATGGCCATAAAGATTGATAAGTCTCTAAAGGTTCAAGGCTCAAATACAACTTATTTTCTTGCATAAGAAAGTGGAAAGGGGAGAGGGAGAACATCTATGTGCTCACGTGTATTTGCAGGAATAGGGAGTAGAAAGACAGCTCTATTTTTGTCCCCTAAGTGTTTACACTCTCATGCACTGACCAGGAGGAAAGCAGTTTCTCTTTACTGAGGGCAGAAGCAACAGAGACCCTTCCTGCTTTGATGGTCAGCCAGGAGCAAAGTCATCCTAGAGAAGATGTAACTGAGTCACTGGAGAATAAAGGCTTCCCCAGTATGTTCTTCCTTTGGGCAGTGGGAAAGTTGGGGTAAAACTGTGCTTCTATCCCACCTCCTCCATGGACAGAACTGCAAAGTGCCCCATGCATCCTGACACAATTTGATCTGCTTTGAATACTGTACATCTAGGTGACTGTATGTCCCCCTCTCAATATCCTGCCTCCTGACGGGCACAAGGAGCTTTAAAACAAAAAGTTGTGCCCTGAATATTCACTGCTGTAGCTTGAGCAATAACAAAGTAGCTGAGATAGTAATTAAGCAGAACAAATCAAAGTGCACATTGCAGAATTTCTTAGAAGAAGAGACCATTCCTGCCCCAACAGACATTTTTTACATAAAAATCTGGAATGCAAAATGTTTGCCACATGGTATTTCACTTCTGGCACACTGAAAAGAACAACCCCTCCCTCCAACAAATGATGCATAATCAAAATAAATCTGTTTTCTTAGAAATTCGTATAGACCTAAGGATTAATAAGAAGCCAGAAAAAGCCAGCCAGGTAAACCATAACACTGCAGCTTAGTTTAATCCGTGGTGAGAAAGGGTGTAGTCCAGCTTTCAACTCACATTATTACTAGGGTAAAAGTGTCTTTGTCAACAGGCAGGCCAACCTGGAAAGGAGGCCTTCAAACTAGGAACAATATGAGGAGAAGATGATGACCAACAAACAAGTGAGGAAGCAATGAGGTGGACTGACAACTGGCTGAAATGCTGGGCTCAGAGGGCTGTGATCCACAGCATGAAGTCCAGCTGGATGCCACTGAAAATAGCATTATGACTGGGGCATTGATGCTATGGCAAATACTGTTTAACTTCATTAATGACCTAGAAAATGGGAAAGAGTGTGCTCTCAGCAAGTTTGCTGATGATACAATTTGGGAGTGAGGAGTTGTTACATCAGATGTTTGCGCTGCGAGAAGGTTCAGAGGGACCTTGACAGGCTGGAGAAATGAGCCAACGGGAACCTTATTGAGTTCAACAAAGGAAGGTGCAAAGTCCTGCACCTGGGAGGAATAAACCCATGCACTAGGACAGGCTGGGAACCAACCAGCTGCCAAGCAGATTGCCAGGCAAGGACCAGAAGGTCCTGGTAGACACCAAGTTTAACATGAGCCAGCAACATGCACTTGCAGCAAAGAAGGCCAACAGCATTGCAGTCTGCATTGGGAAGAGCACTGCCAGCAGGTTGAGGAAGGTGATCCTTCCCCTCTACTACACTGGTGAGATGCAGTTGCAGTGCTGGGTCCAGGTCTGGGCTCCTCAGTGCGAAAGAAACATGGACATACTAGAGCAAATCCAGTAAAGGGCCACAAAGATGATTAGGTGTTTGAAGCATCTGACATAGGAGGAGAGGCTGAGAGAGCTGGGACTGTTCAGCCTGGAGCAGAGAAACCTCAGGGGGGGATCTTATCAATGTGTATAAATAAGTGATGGGGAGAGGTAAAGAAGACAAAGCCAGAACCTTCTCAGTGGTGCCCAGTGAAAGGACAAGAGGTGATGGGCACAAAAATTAAATATGTGGAATTCTGTTTAAATATAAGAAAATACTTTTTTACTTTATGAGCAGTCAAACACTGGAACAGGCTGCCCAGAGAAGTTGTGGAGTCTCCATCCTTCATGACATTCAGCAGACATCTGGACATAGTCCTGGGCAACCTGTTCTAGCTGACCCTGCTTTGGGTAGGGGACACTGGAGTAGACAATCTCCAGAGATGCATTCCCACCTCAACTATCGTGTGATTCCGTGGTTACTATATATTGCACAAATTTTTATAATAATGCTGGAATAAAGTTGAGAAAATCTGTCCTAAGATAATTGTTTTCAAGCAAAGAGCTAAAAATTTTCTCAAAGAAAAAAAAAAAAAACCAAATAGATTAACAATGAAGGCTAAAGGAAACCTTTTGGAATGAGTCAAATTCAACAGGGGAATTTTAGCAGTGATTGTAACAGTAGAACTCTACATCTATATAACCCAAATTATTACATATTTGCATACAGATTAGAGATCTAAAAGTAGTTGCAGACTAATTAAATTTCTTATTTCCCTACCTGGATTCTTGTAATCTCACTAACTTCCAGCACGTGTCCAAGTGTATTATGGAAAGCTCACATGCAGAAATGAAAAAACACTGACCCAGCCATACCATATTGGAGTCCAGATATGGAGTCTGTTATTTCCAGTTTAATCAGTTTCCCCCAAATGGACAATGGAACTCTTAACCAGTTTACCAAAATGTAGCTCATCGTAAGTTAGGATGCTAAAATAAATCTCCCATAAAACTGTTTAAGAAACAGTTTCTGAAGGAATCATTGTGTTTATTAAAAAAAAAAAAACCTTTTCCCATATATTGGAAATACCATCAATTTGATTAAAGAGCCCAAGTTTAGGAAGAAAAGCTGTTGAGTTGCTTTTCACAACAGTAAATGATTATAGGTATTATTAAGCAGATGGAAAGCAGAGTGTACTTCTACAATAAACTTACAGGTAGGGGAAACATGTATTGTTGAATGCAAATTACTGATATTTAAAAGTTGAGGCCTCTAAGAACACTGCAATTAAAAGGGGTGCAGGAGTCGGGAGGAGGATGGTAAATTAACTTAAAAAAACCAAACCAAACCTAACCAAACCAAACCAAACCAAACCAAACCAAAGAAGCCATATGAGAGTTGCTGACTGTCACAGCACTTCTTAAAGACTGCCAAACTTCTTAGACATGTGGTTTTGCCTTTTTCTTATATGAAAGTCTTAGGACAAAGTCTGCTCTTCTCATTGGTTGATAGGGTTGATTTCACTGGAAACTTTTATACAGAAGAAGAGCAGAAAAAATTCTGTTAAATTTGTATTTAGAATGAGACATTCAAAAGAAAAGGTCACAGACGATGTCTGACATTTGGGCTGGGTAAAGGGAAATCAGGCAAAAAAGTGGACTTTTGCAAGGCACATTGACACAAAGGAGCAACTGAACTTGTGTGAACAGATGAGATAAAATATATAAGAAAATGTCTGCAGAAGATCAAAGAGGGTATCAACTCCTGAGGTCTGCAAAAGTAAAAAGAATCCACAAGAAAAGAGAGGCCATAAAATCAGGAGATAAAGCTCAGGAAGTTGTCATTGTGAAAGTACAAGGAAAACAAGATTTTACAGAAGAAAGAGATGGTATCAAAGGTAGGAAAGACGTGAGGAAGAATGAGTCTGGAGAAGACTTTTGGAGGTGCAACCAGTGAGAGTGTGTTACCATAGAGTGTTGGTGGAATGCCAAGGGGTCCAGGGCAGGCTTAGGAGAAAAGGAACATGAAGGAATTTTGTTAGATAAGCTTTCTGAGGAGTTTAGAAGTTCAAGGGAGATGGAATGTGACTATTAATGTTCCATACTGTCCTGGTTTCGGCTGGGACAGAGTTAACTTTCTTTTTAGTAGCTGGTACAGTGCTGGGTTTTGGATTTAGTGTGAGAATGATGTTGATAACACTCTGAGGTTTTAGTTGTTGCTAAGTAGCGCTTATCTTAAGCCAAGGACTTTTCAGTTTCCCGTGCTCTGCCAGCAAGCAGGTGTGCAAGAAGCTGGGAGGGAGCAGAGCCGGGGCAGCTGACCTGGGCAGTCATGCCCAGTATATAAAGAGGGGGGAGTTGGCCGGGAGGGGCGGATCGCGGCTCGGGAACTAACTGGGCATCGGTTAGCGGGTGGTGAGCAATTGCATTGTGCATCACTGGGTTTTTTTCCTCCCCCCTCCCCCCCTCCTTTTTTTGTTATATTCCTTTTCATTACTATTATGATTATATTTCATTATTACTATTGTTAGTATTATATTTTACTTTAGTTATTAAACTGTTGTTATCTCAACCCATGAGTTTTACTTTTTTTTTCTTTCCTTTCCTCCTCCTCACCCCGCTGGGAGGGGGAGGGGGAAACGGCTGCATGGTGCTTAGTTGCCGACTGGGGTTAAACCACAACACATACAAATTATAAAAGTCTGTTCTGGGCAGAACAGAGAAGAGATAGACTGAAACAAAAACCTTAATACAACAGCCTTGCATGGGCAGAAAAGTTTCACACTGAGCATGTTTGTATGTGAGTTCTTTCTGTACACAATCTAACCACAAGAAATATGCCAAACAGGCAATAGAAAACTGTGCATAATGGCAATTATCTTATAGCAAGACCTGGCTTTCAACTCCAAGTTTACAAGTTATCTGATTTTTGAAAGGACAAATCCAGTAATCTTTGAAAAAGTAAAATTGTCTTTTTAGCAATATTAACTGCGAAAATAATATCCCACAATGTGTATCAATCACTTTGCAATGGCTGTTAATCACTGAACATTAAAAAAGATCTTTAATACCTTTAAACAAAATGCAAACTCAATTCTCTGTTATTATGAAATGCGTCCTACATGCCTGATAGTTGTTGTGGTCTAAGTAAAGAAGAACCAATTACTTCTAGAAGTTAAACATTCTGAAGTTTCGGATACTGAATCAGTTGCATAGATTGTATTGGGAATTCTTTTCTGACAATGTTGAGATGATGTTCACCACTGGAGGACTACTGAATCACTCTGCATGGGAAGAATTTGAATGTTACTCAAAGAGCTAACATACCGTTAAATTTATTTTTATATAACCTGGTAGATTTACATAAAATTAAAATGCTGGAATTGTTTGTAAATATTTTGAATAAATGGTTAAATTCTGTTTCTTATTTCACTGTATTATAGAAAACAGTGTATTTGGCAAAGCCCTACACTAAGTGCTACTTTCTGTTGCCATGATACAAACAAGTATCACCATAGCATAAAATAATTGCCATAGTTTTAAAATGAGCATAAAGGGAACAAACAATCAAGTTTCAGGATTGTGCTCTAAAAGGTACATTGTGAAAGACAGCCAAACGTCAATATAAGTGAGCTTATAGCAATTGAATGGGCATTTGCTGGTGTAACGTAGCTCTGCATAAGTGCATTCCTCTGTCAGTACACAGTAGGAGGAGTATTAATTTTTAAATGTGCAACAGCAAACATGAGTTAAAATCTGCTTAGATTTACAATTTGACATGAACCCACATCAAAAACTGAAGCTCATTTTAACCCATCCTAAAATAAACATACAGCTATAAAATGTTTATCAGATAAACAATAGCTGTCATTTTACAAGTAATCAGTGATATACTTATTTGAAGTCATCACTGGCATACAAAATGTGATTTCTCACTGAGTGTATCCTGAAAATTTGCATCTCTCATAAGGTAAATCATTAGCCTTTAGAGCACAGATGTTCTGACAATCTCTCTTCTACATGGCCCCACATATCATGTTTTAATAAATTACTTTCCAAAAACTTTCATAAGAGTAAGGTTTTCTGAGGCTTAAGGAGAAACTAGATAAAATAGGGTTTATATTTTAACTATTTTACTTCAGGTGAAGTAATTGGTTGAAATTGGATGTAAGGAAAAGCTGCAAAACGTACTTGTGTACTACTTCAAAGCCTTTCTTCAGTCTTCCAGCTCAGAAATTCTCAAATATGTTCGGTGCAAAAAGTGAAGGATGCAAAAAAAGCCCCTCCATTATTCAGGGCTTGAAAAGTAAGACAAAGGTGAAATTATTTGTCCAAATGTACAGACGAGGCAGACATTGTTAGCATAAATGTTGATTTATGAATATTCAGCCGCACAGGGAAGCATAATATTTTCTGTTTTAAAGTACTAAAATGTTGTAAAATAATGCTGAATTACAGTTCTCTGTAACTGAAATATAACTATTATATTGAAAAGCTAATATTTAAAATCAGAAAAAGTTGAATATTAATTGTTCCCCTACTTCAGAAACCCATAAGGAGAAAAAGAGTCCTAAGGTCATATCTACATTGTTTCTGAGATACGCAGAGATCAAATGGCCATCACAGGGTGAAAAATGTAAATAAATCCTAGCGTAGTACCAGATTGGAAAATTCAACAGTAATGAAATTTTACAGAATTCTGAAAGTTACTCTTTCTGTCTACAGATAAACTTTTTCTAGAGAACTCATTTGACACTGAAAAATTGCAAACCTAAGGTCTTGCCTATATCTTCACAAAATGTAAACCTGGAATAAGTTCACTGCCTTTTATACACAACACAGGTCAATGCTGACTGCATAACCTCCATCCCCCCACACTGTCTTTGCTTTGTGTTAGCAGAATTTAGCAAAACTTGACTACACTATACAGTCAAAATCATTTTATGGCAGCTGTGATTCATTAGCATAACACAATCTTTTTCCAAATTCATGAGAGGATCCTTGCATTGCTTCCTTTCAGAAGGCAAATAAATGTGAGAACATATTTCTTATACTATTGGATATTCCTCAAGACGTAATAAATCTTATAATTTTATATAATGTAATGAAAATTAGATGACACAAGAGTAGTCATGCTTCTCAATAGGCAAAATAATTTCTAAAGTTGTATGTTCTGCTCATGGAAAAACATGAAAAAATGCATTCATTCATCTCTTAGCCATGCTAAAATCAGATTTGTAGAAAGAATGTTTGAAAAGGTCTAGCTTTTCCAAAACGTACCTCTGAAAATCCATAAAGTAAATAAACTAGATCATGGTACATTAAAACAAATTTAATTCTGAGGACAAAGTACTCTGTCCCCTGGATTCCATGTTTACAGAATGTGGAGTTGTATGTAAATAAAAAAAATTACAAATAAGATCTTCAACAGATTATTTATCCTTCCTTGTCAAATATTAATTTCTTCTTTGGAAACCTAGGAGGTCTCTATGTTGAAAAGTGTATATGAGAGAGAGCGAGCTCATGTAGGTGCAACTCTCAAAAACTTATCAATGTTGGTTCTTATTAATGTTGCAATTCACACGAACCTTCCTTTTTGTCTTCTGCAGCAATCTTCGCTTTTGTGTCTGTTATATCTTTGAAAGAGGCCAGAAAGAGTACTACATCTCCTTTTTCATTCTTTATAGGAACAATATCCAGTAGGCACCAGAATGAAGACCCTGCAAGGATAAAGAATTAATTTAATTCAAACAGCTGTCTTTTAGCAGAGAGAGGAGGAAAAAAAAAAAAAGTGAACTACTAAATCTACAACTAATGTAATTCTAAAAAAAAAAAATCTTATTTAGGAGGTCAGTAGTCAGGGAATCACAGATGTTCAGCTCATGTAAATCTCTTTGCATCATTGGTTGAAGCTCAGTAATACTGCTTTCTCTAGAAGCAAGGCATTAATTTAAATGCAAAATTTATCTACAGGGATCATTAATAGAGTTTAATGAAGCTGCTTACTCCTCTGAAACCATGCTTTCCTTTGAACTCTCAACTGATGCTGCTTATTTTACTGGAATAGCTTTCACTTTGTTAACTTGACATCTGAAGCTTCTATGTTTACTATAGAATCATTCTACCTTAATCATCTGACTTGATACTCATTAAAACCTCTTGACAGAAGACCTGATAGTCAGAGCATCATTCTACTAATTCAAAGATATTTAAACTAATCAGACATCAGACTTAGAATAGAAATAGAATTAACTGCTTGCATCTTACAGATGGTGAGATTTATAATACCACACATCATCTGTAAAATTAATATCAGCTATCTTTCTTACTGTCTATAATGTTCACCTTGCTAAGACTTAAGTTAGACAACGCTAAGTTTGGCAATATTTTTAATTCACGTCAACCTTTCTCTGCCCACACCTGCTACATAATTATACGGCTTAAAATAAATTGTCACTGTTGTCACTGATTGTGTCACATGTCCTGCTTGTAAGGTATGTTGTTCAATTCAACAACATAATTCATAAGTTTGCTGTTAATGCAGACCACTCAGAACAGAAGATAATGAATGCCTAGGTTCTGGTAATGCACTGGAAGTATAACAGAGATCTCAGCAAACATCCTAGATCGCAATCCCATCTATTCTGGGATAATTCAGCCCAGTGCCAGGCTTTTGTCTTTTTCAGTTTTGGGGTATCAACACTAACTACCTCCACCCACCATCAGCCTACTAATATTATTTATAAGATATATAAGTACTGCTAAAGAATTACTTTATTATTTTTAAATTTCTTTTTTGGACATGTCTTTACACTTCCACAATCATGTTCCTTCCCAACATACTATTTTTGGCATTCATTTACAAGCATAAGTCTACTTTCATTCATAAAAAGAAACAGGAATAGTTCCCTGGACCACTGCTGCCACAACTGACTACTGCCAAATGATCAGCTGAGCTTTGGAGGGGTCCTTAGGAAGAGCAAGCAGATTCGTCACTTCCCACTCTATTCACTGTCTTCGGAACTCTGCAGTTTTGAAAATGAACTGGAAACACCAAGATCAGAATTCAGCTTTCTAATTTAAATTTTCAACTGGAAGTTCCCTGACTGCCTATTGAAGGCTGCAGGCAAGCATGGGAGGTGAAACAGCAGCTTCCCTTTCGAAGGACCACCACAGCTGAAGGTACAAAAGTATGCCTCATATGAAATTCATCTGGTCCTCTCCATCCTGGTCAAACTTTCCAAGAGGCAGACAGGCTGCTTTGAGAGTAACATTACTAGTTCAGTCATCAAGTAACACTTCCACTTAAGGTATTTAAAAAAGGGACAGGGAGAACTGGGAACAGGAGGAAAGAAGACTGGAGAAGGAGAGAAAAATCATAGGAAGAAGCAGACTGGCTTTATATCGGGTTTAAATATTCTCATTTTGACATTGAAGACAGAGCAAGAAAAGAAGCCCTTTTAAAAGAAGGTAGAACTGATGTCAGAAGCAAGATATTTCTAGTGTTCCTTCTTCCATTTTAATTTTCCATTCTTAATTCAATTTTTGTACAGATTTGACTCTTTTACCAAAACTTCTGGGAAAAACTGCTCAGTGGTGTTACTGTCAGAAATGTTATAGAGAGCCACCACTATCAATCTGAAGTGATGCATTCAAAGAGAAGAAGCATTAAGCAATTTTACTTTCCCGCTTAAAAATAAGATCACAGATCTCTACAGAATATCATTATAACTCTTAAACTGGCCAAATTCTTACTTGTAAAATTACATTCTGCCTGGCTGCATTCTAGCAGTAGTTTCAGTTGGACAAAAAGTCACCCTCAACTGCTTCTAAACAACACAAATAGCCTCAATGGTCTTTTAAACAGCTGTTTTAATCTCCTCCAGAAGTAGAAACATAACTTACTCTCTTCAATTGTTTCATGTCTTTTCTACACACACACACACAAATTAGTCATTAAGGCTGCTCCTGGAAGAAAGTTGTAGACATTAGCCATGTTCAAACAAACCTAACTCAGTTACGCTAAGAAGCACATCTGGTAATATTATCTGAAATGATAGATTTGTAGGTTTAAGGAAGTTATTGTAACATGGTTCATCATTAGAAATAGAGACAAATCCATTTAATGTTTCATGTTTTAATGCATTTGCTCTTTTGTATGATCAAAGTGCATTTGAATTCTTTGCAGGTGAACACTGGTCACTGAAATCGTTCCACATCCTATCACCATTTAATGTCATTTGCTGTTTCTCTTCAATCATATTTTCTCTCATTATCTGTCCTCCTTCTCCTCCTCCTCCTCTGTAAATGTCTGAAAATATTTTGACTAAGCAAAGCAAACATGCATAAAAAATGGTATGCACCACTAAAGAAAACATATATCCAATACATGCACAGGCTACTTCTCTCCTGAAGAGTTCCAGACTAGTGCCCTGCATGGTGGAGCTGCCAGTCTTGGCATTACTTATACAGTCAGCCTTCAGAAGTCCTAAGCTGAGCTTGTTGGTTTGGTTTTTTGTTTTTCTGCCTTTACTCTGAAAGGAGCAAATGAATATGAAGTACTCTTCAGGACTAGAGGAGATGATCCAGTTTAGGTCAGGACTAGGTCAATATGTGCTTGCACTCTGTCAAGAACAGAAATGTGCTATCTTTCACTATTGAGGAGCATTCTTGGAAAAATATACTGATCCAATGCAATCCATTACATAGCTTTTACTGAAAGCTAGCATCACATAATTCTATAAGCCAAAAGAAGAACTTTCTACTCATCAAAAAAAGTAGTGCCCTATTTTGTTACAGTTCTTTTGAGTCCACTCATCTGTGAGACAGAAATTCCTTCCCTGCTTCAGATGGTGCATACAAAGGTCTTCTGTATTGTCAAGAGTCGTCTATCAAAGAAATTTCTTTTGGAGGTTTATTTATGTACAGGCTCTCTTTATTGCTCCAAGCCACCACACTGGAGAAAGAGTCTAATCTTTCTCTTGCATTATGAACTGAAGGTTCAAAATATATTTTAATATCCTCAAGGCTTATATAAGCGCATCACAGGGAAGGAGAAAAGAGACCAAATGAAGCATAATCATATCACAAAGCAATTTGGCTATAGTCCACCTTTTATATATACATAAAAAAGAGAGTGCTTTATGGTCACTCTCTCAACCACCCTTTCTACCTTTCCTCGCTCCGACAGCTAGAAGTCTGTCCTCAGACTGAAATCAAAACAAAGGTCAACAGACTAAGAAATTTAAAAGGGAGATTTTATACAAAACCCTGCCATCAGAATGCCAATAGCCTTCAGAGCCAAGCATTCCTTTCACTAGAAAATAAGGCCTGCTTAAACCAAGGAACAGATTCAGACTATTAGCCCTATTGATGAGCTATGTGTACTCACTGTACAATAATACTCAATCTTTAATCGTGCCCACCCTAGACAAAGCCCAATGAAATACTCGGAATGGAAATCTTTGGTGGATATTTGGGTATTGCAGAGGTATCATAACATAGAAATGGAATGGGATTATTGATAACTAGCTTATTTAATTCTTTAATAAAGTAATTAAATTGTGCATGCATCTCATAAAAAATTTAATTGAGCTTTTCTGCAGTAAGTATCTTCTTAGCCACACGTATTCCTATGAATTACTTAGAACCAGTAATACTGATGCAAAGCTATGTTCTCCTTCTGCTCTTGACAGCCTGGAAGTAGTTTTGTCCAGGCAGACAAGCTTAAGGCTTCCTTTTTTTGGCATGTGTCAACCATCAGTGGTTGTATCCACTTCCAGAGCTTCACTTCCTCAGGACTTTGCTTGCCACACCACTCTCCAGGCAGACACCGAGCCAGCTTATATTGGCCCTTCCATCACTCAAGGGCAGGAAATAACAAATGAACAAATTCCTGTGATTTATCGCCACCTCTCTGTAGTAAGAGGAAGAGAGATTAAGATGCAGAGCTCTTGCATGAAGCTCTGCATCTGCACATAACATACCAGACTAACCAAATGTTATGTTTCATAGTCTAAGAAAACAAGTACCTGAAGAAAAACAGAAAGTTTAAATGTTTTGCATATTAGATATACAAGTCTTGTGGCACAAAACAATCACTCGTCAAGGAATAATTATCATGATATACATGCATAAGAGGGCAGAATTAGGTTGCACAAGACATCATAAATCTGGCATGTTTCTTTAGGTATCAGTACTTGACTTAGTAAACTACATGTTCTTTTAAGCAGATGCAAATCAAACCTTAAAAAAGAAAAAAAAGAAAAACAAACCCCAAACCAAAAAACCACCACCCTATTTCCAGGGATTTGTTATGTAAAAGATAAAAATATTTTCATATAGATAGCTGTAATAACTTGTCAAAGAGGTTGATGCTAATTCTTCAGCATTACAACACAGTCTCATTGACAGAGTTACTAATTGTTAGCAAAATAAACCTGCTGCTGGATACATGATATTGCCTGATCATTTCCACTTTTCCACCACAGACTCCAAGACTGACAGACCAGGATGCCAAAGACTTTGCCTGGGGAAACCAAACTCTCTCTTTCATTAGCTTATCCAAAGATTCTCAGCGTCACTGATAAAATTTCATTTTGAATGTTCTGTGGTTTTGACAAGATGTCAACATTTTGTTGAGGAGAGCAAAGTGCAAAGAAGAAAACCATGCTTTAAAAAAATTGCAACTGAATTAAACAGAAAGGGAATGGAGCTGAAAGAAAAATTTTTGTTCTATAATTAGAGTACTTTCTCTCTTGTAAATATCACAACTTTGACAATGATCAATTAACCCAGCTAATGCAAGGTTTTGCTGCTTTAAGCAAATAAGCACCTCATTCTTCTCCATCATCTCTGAAGAAATCACATGTATGTATTAATAAAATCTATAATTTTTTTGCTTGAATTCTGCTACTGTAGATGACAGTCTGTGTGCTATACCCTAGTGACAGTCTTTGGTCTGACAATATTGCAAGAAAACTAACAAGAACACATATGGGCTATCAGGTAACTGACTTACATGGTCACTGATGGTTGTGCTAACACTTTCATAGCAGCAGTAAAGAAGGCTCAAGAACTTGTTTCCCCAAGTTCTGTATGGCCAACAGATCATGCTTGTATCCTGCAAGTAACCCTCCCTACAAGTTTTAACAGTCAACATAAATCGATTCCAAAATATCTTAAGCCAGAATACAGTGGTATCCCAAGAACTTGGCAGAGGAAAGGTGATACGTTAGATACCTTAATAGCAAAGTAAAAACTGCATTTCAGTATGAATAAGTAGGTAAGTGTTAATCCTGTGGAGCTGATTTAGAAACTTCCATTAAAAACATCTCTGCATCCCTCTATATAGGCTATGGAGTACCATGTGAAATTATTCAAATCTATCACATCTCATCAGAGAATGTGCAAATCCTCCCTCCATGTGTTTCCACCCTCCTTTTCTGTGCTCAACTTCAACCTACACTCTGTTCCCTCTACTGCCAGGTAACTCAGTGACTCATATGTCATGTTGCCCAGCATGTCTAACTTCTTCTGCCATCACTGCCATGATGGAGAGAGGGAGAGAGGGAAAGGATGTTCTAAGAGCAGACACTTTTCAGCATAGCAATCTCCTATCCTTGCCTCTCCTGCAAACTGCCAGGGTTAAGCAGAGAGAGGCTTACCTCACCACCTCAAAGTCTCCATTTATTACTATGCGGACACAGACTGCCTCTATTATGGCAGCTTCTAGTGTGAGTGTGTGACTTTTCCAACCTTAGTGTTCTTTATATTTTTTGTATGCAACAGCTAGTACAGTCTACAGTGTACATTTTATACAAACTAATTTATGAGCTCCAGCACATCTACATTTCAGCTTTGTTTACTCAGCTTTCCTGTCTCTCCTTTTATAACTCCACTATCTTTCCTACTTAATGAAACTCCGTTTCAAAATCCTCTAGTTACATTTGAGTTTTCATTGAGCAAAAGCAGAGAAGCTAAGCAATACCTCTTAAAGCCATGTGACGTACATTATCCTTATGTGTACTAGTTACTTTTTGTCTGCTCTAATTTCCTTCCTATCTCCATCCAGATTAGAAAAGAAAACTGCATTTAAGGAGATAAATACTTCCCTGATGTAATACATTTACCAGGTTACATTTATAACAATTAGCCAAATACGCAGGATTATCTAAAAACTTAGTTAAGTCAATGAAATGCATTCTGTTTAAACGCAAAAAGCTTCAGGGCAGATTCATAAATATTATCAGTCTGCAACTTACTTTTCCTCCACCTCCAACTATCATTACTCTGTCACGGTCATAATAGTACAAGGCATTCAGCATTTGTCAGCTAACTCCGGGGAAAGTACTAATGGAGACAGTCTATTTAGATAAATAAGTATCCAATATCTATAGTTAAAGTGGGGAAAAAACCAACAAAACAAACCAACAACAACAAAAAAAAAACCCTGTTTCTTCAATATCTTTGTATGGACTCTTTCCGAAGTAGTCAGGCTTAATCCTTCCTGAGCAGTCTAGTCTTTACTTAAGTTGAATTCTGCTTTTTTCATTGCTTTGAGTTGAACAATCCCAAAGTGAGCAAAGTTTGCTTTCCCTTGATTACTGTATTTTTGAAATCTATTGTTAAAACTGTTTACAACCTATGGTCCTTATTCCTTTTGGATTTTCAGAGCTTCTAATCCAACATGTAGATGTAATCACAGCAGTAAATATGATTTCTCAGTCTACTGAGGGATGTACTTTTATCCTTTGGAAAAAAAAGCAAGAAATTTTCTTAAGCCAGGATGATCTCTCATATACATGTATGTATGTATGTATGCATATATATTTACATATATACACATATATATGAAAAAACCTGTATTTATACACAAGTTTTTTCATTTCTCTCACTTTCTCCTTATAAGCTACCTAATCTTTTTGAAATTGTGTCTGATTTTTGACATTTTGACATCAGGAAGAGCTGTAGCCCATATCCATCGAAACACAGCCATGTTTTCAAATGACGTTATTGTGCTCTTAAGCTCATTATTTTATTCCCTTAAAAAGAAGCTTCAAAGATGATGTGAAATTTCCTGTAAGCAAAACCACAGCAATACTAAAACAGACCACTACACTTATAAAGAAAAATTTCCACTTCTTCAGTTTCAAATAACAAGTGATAACAATATAAACAAAAATACCTTCATGCAAGATATTTTTGTGACCCTGATTCTGGTGTTTCTGGTAGTGGCAGCCCCTAGAAACAGAAGGTCTGGAGTCTGCAGAATGGGAGGTCTCCCAGTTCTGGGAGAGGTGCTGCTCACAGCCTCATGCTTATTCATACAGCTTTCAACAAGCATTACATGGAGAAAGAGGGGATTCTGCTGGTTAGTTGTTCACTTACATTGCAAAGCTCCATTTTAGAAATTGATCATTTATTTTCCACTACTTTTTCCACAAGGTTAGGTCAGGGAAGTTTTTTGCTTAACAAGAATATCAGTGACTCCGTAGTTCCTGTCTATTGTTTTAGTTTTATCTGTTAATATTAATCAGCAGTTTTCAGCAAGTTTGAGGATTTTCTGTTGAGCCCATGATTCAAGAACTTTAACCTGCACTTGACTGCCCACTGGCACCTTTCCGGAAGGAAGGGGCTAAAGCTGGGACCTGAGAAGGGGTTGAGTCATGGATCTGGATTGATACCTCCATCCTGTCAGGTTTATGTTTTTTGTACAGAAGGGTTTTGAAACACACACTGAGGAATTACATAACACTGTAGAGAGGATTAATCTTCCCAGTTCACTGCTTGAATCCATGTGAGCACATGCTGTAAACAGACTCTGACCCTGCCCACTGAAAAGAATTATAGTAACCCCGCCAGTTGGAAAGTAGTAGGTTTTAACCTTTTAATTACTTAACTGCTCTATAAAATCAGACTGCTGTTGCAATTCCCTAGCCAAACCAGTGAGAGGATTCAATAGACAGTGCTAACATGAGCCTCCTGCTGCTTTTCCAAAAAACTATGGAGCTAATGCAAGAATTCATTGCAATTGTCAGCACAGGAGGTGGCAATTAGTCTGCACCATGATCCAGTATGCGGATTTGGGGATCATGAACAAAATAAGGAAATGTCAGCAGAAGGGAGGCAGGTAGTCGTCAGGAGAAATGGTACTTCGATCTTTCTTTAACCAAAGAACAGCCTAACTCATGGTGAAGCACGGGGACACAAGTCAGCTTTTAGCTAAAGCTTGATTTAAAACTCTTAAAAATAAAAGGTAGTTTATCAGCAGCCTCAATGTGGCCATAAAATTGTTAGAAAATTTGAAGAGTGACCGGTCTGATGTAGTACAAACATCCCACTGCAAAATAAATACCTACTTCTCTTCCTAAAAATAGATGTGTAAAAAGTAGCATAATTAAATATATCTTAGAAAAATAAGAAAATGCATACAGCACTACTAACAGCCATTCATATTAAGTGCAGCTAGAAGCCCAGGGTGCCTGTGTGGAAACACTAATCTGTAAGCGTCTGTAAGCAATGAAGGCCCGTCACTTTGTAACAATGCAGTAAGCAGCAGGAAACTCTCATATGGATTTATTTACTTATCAATGTGCTTCTAGGAGAACAAATCTTTTCTCAGTGAATTATGCTTTTAATAAATCACATTGCTATTGAAAGAAGCTATTAGCCAATGTCACCGTGAGTGCCATCAGAACAAAGTATCAGCGCTGTCAGTTAGTAAGCAGCAGTCTTGTTGAAGTCTCATTAAATTACAGCAAAAGATCTCAGATGTTTTAGATCACATTGTACACAGGGGATTTTACTGCTTTTTTTTTTTTTTTTTCCCCTTGTAGCTGAAGTTCATCCCCTTGTTTTGCCTCCTCACAGGCTTTCGCTGACCACTTCACCCTAGGCTCTGCAGAGTTTAAGCCAGGGCTCTCCTGAGGAGCAGAAGTCTGCCCCGTCTTCCTCTTCTACTCAGAAGCTGGGACTGTCTCTAAAACATCAAGGCTACACATTACCTTTCATCAGAGGCCATAGGGCAATCAAATGAAGTGTTTGGAGGGAAAAGGAGCCGAAAAATTCCCTCTTCTGCGAAACAGGAAAATAAGGACATGCCTTCTGTCTACATCCACAACTACACTGCTTTTTAAGAGAAAGACTTCCACAAGATCAGTGAAACTTCCTAATGCCTGCTGAGCCATATGGAAGGGGGGAAGAAAGCAAAAAACAAAAAAAGAAAAAAGAGAAAAGAGAAAGGAAAAAAGAAAAAGGAAAAAGGAAAAAAGAAAAAGGAAAGAAAGACGATGCTTTTATAAAGATATAAATTATTGTTTATGGCTCATGTAATTGCAATTAGATATTACCATCAGATTAATTTTTCAGTGTTGCTTGCTCGTTTTATTCCCCTCCTCCTGTATTTTGTACTATAATTTAGATAATGGGAGCAAACCAACCACAGAAGCTTTTTAGCTTTCTTATTTTTAGGCCACGTTTTTAAGGCAGAACAGCAGTGGAGCAGCAGTGAGGCCACGTTCCTATGAACCATCCTGCCAAGCAACTTGTCAAGGGACTTCCTCTACATTAGTAATTAGATGTCACTAGAAAATTGGTGTCTCTGTATGGAATTTTTTTTTTTTTTTTTTTCCAATTAGAAAATTGTAATAAACGCCTCTTCTCTAGCTGCTGGGCTTAACACTTCCCAAAGACATGGTGGATTTCAGGACATTGTTAAAGCAGGGAGTCAGTTCATATTAAAAAAGTACCATAAAACTCCCATGTTTCAAAATGCTACAGGATATTTTCAGACAACCATTAAAAGTAGGTTTTTAAACTTCTTGTTGGAAAAAAGGGATACCATTTCTGCAAAAAGCAAAATACTTTTCGTAGAGAAGTTTTAAGAAAACCTAATTTTCTTTCATTTTAAAGGAAATCAATTTTCCTTAAATTTCTTTACAATTAATTAAATCTTCTACAATTTTAAATAACATTAAACTCATCATCTAAAAAAAAGCTTTGTTTGTTTGCTTAAAACAAGTCATGCATTAACTGCAAATAATGTAATGGAACCTTTGTTATCCTGTAGCCACATTGTTCAACTGTAACCATGGCAGAGGTTATAGATGATGTCTCATAGCTTGAGGCTTATTTCGTTTGCCTGTGGCTGTCGTTGTTGCTCATTTGAGAACACTGTTACACCTAGACTTCAAATGGCCTTTTGCCTGATGATATCCAGCAACCTAGTAAGAGGCTCTGACTTTCACCCTTACTCCACTCATATTCTGCTCATCTGAAATAATACCTTGGTCCTGACCTTCCAGATAAGGATACAAAGTTATTAAAACACGTATTCTCCTACACTGATGAGAAGAGCCAAAATACCTTGATTTAATCATACTGACTCTTAAAATTAAAAAAAAATAAGAAAATAACTATATCATGGCTTCCTGACCTTACAAGTTACTTACCAAATCTTTAGGGGCCAAGAACTAGAAGGCACATGCCTAAGACATACCTCAGAAAGTGTTTAAATCAGTTTACATGTAGAAGATGACAAAGTGTCCCTTGAGTCCCCGTGGTCTATCACAGATGAAGCAAACTCTGCTTGCAGCCAAGTCCTAAGGCAACTTGTAATGGTGGTCCCAGCAACACCCACTTGGTCCGGTCCTCTTACAGCAGGGGTTTTTAATTGCCCACAAAAGCCTGCACAAACAGCCCTGTCACTGGGATGCACAGATACAACAGACACCACAGTGAAGCCTCTCAAACATCCATAAGTCAGAAGTGGCCATCGCTGATTACATAGTGTTTCACACAAGTTAGACATGCACAGAAAGAGGCCAATTTCCTTTCAATGAAGGAAGGTTGTAGGACTACTGCAGGTCTTAAGAGGGCGTATGTAAGAACAGACCTCTTTTTAAATACTACAAACTGATTTTTGAGACATAAGATGTGGGTCTGATGGGGTCATAGGGGAACCAAGGTATGACCTCAGCAGCTGAAGATAGAGAGCTTAGACTGGACTAAGTCAATGATTATAGGGCTTATTGTAGCATCATCTTAGGCTGTAACAGAAAAGGAAAAAATCCATGCTGCTGCTTATTTGTATGTCAGTTTGGGAGATTGTGAAGACCTCATTTAACTACATGTACTTGCTGTTGACAAATTTCTGCAGTGGTCTGGCAGGGAGAAAAAGAAGGGTTTGTCTAAATGTAGTGCCTCAGTTTAGCGTCCATCTGCTTTTAGATTACTCTAAAAAAGAGATCCAAGGAGTGAGTTCTTTTCTCACAACTGACTTGAATTCAAAAAGGTTACTTTGCATTTCCATTATCATAATTGACAACTTAATTTGTTGCAGATGTTTTGAAGAAAGTGTAGAAATAGTAAGAGAAAAAAATCATTTAAAAAATCAGCTCCTAAGCCATATAATTTTAAAACTTTCTGAAGAAGGCAACAATCATAAAATTCCTTATCCTTTAATAGTTTCCTTTTCTGTTTGTCTTCAAAAAACCAATATAGCTCTGATGAATAAAAAGTTAGAAACTGACTGAGGAACCAAAGTAAATACTGAAACTATGATGAAAAGTGTATTTTGAGTGGGATTTTCAAAAGACATCTCTCTCTGAAGCTGCTGTTGCTGCTGCCACAGTTCTAATACTGTTCTGTGCTAACATGGCAGAAAATATCCTGGATGAGAAGGTACAGCTGGTTTATCCTATTCTAAGGATTTGTTAAAATGCCAAAAGGAGAACACACATAGAGGAAAGTTCCTATCCACTTCTAGTCATTCCAGGAGGATTGTTTTCTAGTTTGGTCAGAGTACAACTGCTGAAGATCATCCTTCTGTTAAGATCCAAACGCAAATGACAAAGACAATGAAATCCTGCATTTCATCCCACAGACAGGTAATCCATCTTACTGAGCTCCCTACACAACTCCTTGCATGCCACTCTTACTTGCTGCAGTGTCAGCTCGGAGCAATCTGGAACTTCCATGAAATTGCACGTGGGTTGCTGGAGCTGCTTTAGTTATAACAATAATTCCTTTAACTAACAATTACTGAACAGAAGTGCTATGTGAATTCTTAAATGATGGTTAAATAACTGTGAAAGACCCATATTCAAGCTTACTAAATTCAGATCAAAACTAGTAAGAGCTTTAAGTCCCAAGCTTGAGTCACTACTTGTTTAAAATGAACAATCTAATTTAATGATAAAAACTAAATCAGTTTTAAACTGAGTTTAAATCAAATTCAAAATAATGAAAAATGTGGCAATTCAGACATCAACCCATATTCGGTTTTGGAAGCTTGAATTTCTTTCCCAAAAGCTGACACACTCATGGAAAAAAAAAAAAAAAGATTAATTACAAATTAAAGCTTCTACATTTTAGATCAAATCCAGAAGAAGAAACCAAGAATAAGTTATTGCGTTCATGCGTCCATTTCCCTCATAGTCATTTCTTATCATAATGTTGTACTCATTATTAAGCTTTTAAGAAGTATGCTGAGGGACATCAGTCTGTTCTGTGAGCTCAGAATTATCCCTGAAGCTGAACTTCTATCCCTGAAGTTATCCCCGAAAGTGTTCGTTTGGTCTTGTAGCTGGGCCTACAGAGCAAGGCTGTACCTCTGAATAGTGGACTAAAGCCAGATACCTAGTTTCACTCTGACACCCTAAAGTCCTAACAGGACACTGAAATGTAACCCTATGACAGCTGGACTTTGCTAGTTACTCATCTCCCACTGACCTATGTTCCTGGCATTACACTGGGCACTACCCCAAGTGACAATTATTTTCTATATCGGGTAAGCCTGAATGTATCCATACAGTCATTTTTGGGCCATTACTCCCAAAGTTCTTATCTCTTAAAATATTTTTAAAACATTTTTCTGCAACAAAGACGTATTTTTTTTCTTTTTTTTGCCAATGTTGAAGATCAATTTTTCTTCTGAAAAAAAAAAAAAACCCCAACCCAAAATATTTAGGTAAAATGGATGATTTACCAAATTTGGTGTCTGCATTTTGCAGCTCTGTTGAAAAAACAAGGTTATTTTTTAAGATAAACTTTGCTTTTATTCAAGAACAGTCTCATGTTATTTTAATACCTATTCATTTCTGTTTCCCAGTGGTACAGAAATACGTGAAAATGAAAAATGTAATAGGTAGTCTGGGAAATTTATTCATACTCAGAAAATGTCTTGGAATGGCTTCCAGTCAAATTATACACAGGGATGCAAGTAGGATGGATTGTGGGAATTCTTTTGTCCTAAACAATTTCTCTTTATCTATTTATCTGTGGTTCAGATATTTCACTGATAAGCAAATTGACCTACAATCTCTTTCTGCCTGCATTAATCATATCTATTATAGGTTTGAAGCACCCTTTCAGAGTGCAAAGGAATCACAATTTATCATTCAGGACCAAGACAGTGAAATGAATATGTTAGCTTTACTTCTTTCATTTACATACATTGAAATCTCTTCTTAGGGTGCCCACTCATCACTATACAATACTGGAGAAAAGCAGCTATAATCCTTTCAGATTAAGATCATTTTTTCCCTATATTCAGACAAGATTTACAAATTTGAAACTGCTTTATTTGAATAACCTTCCTGAAACATGAGTTCAAGGAACTATGGGAGTCTCTTATAAATGCTAAAAAACAACAATAACAAACAAACACCCCCACCCAAGCCTCCCCAAAAAGACAATAGGAAGAAGCATTTAGCAGCATCTTCAGAATAACTTCAAAATTTCATACTGTGAAAAATAGCAGTCATGAACACAAACCAACTAAGAAACATTTCTCTCTTTTGTATAAATCAGGGAAAGTGAAGCTGCCTTCTCCTAACACTCTAAATCACTATCTTCTTGTCAATATATAGTTATTACTTTTAGAAAATAACTTTTTAAAGTATTTAATATAATAGTAATACTATTTGAGTGGAAAATGTTTCATTAGTAAAGACATAAGTAGGATCTATGAGGAAAACATGTGGCCTAAACATATGTCTAGAAATTCTAGCCACATAATACAACAGAAGCTGATACTCAACAGGCACCCATGGATCCATTGAGCCCATGGATCATTTAAGCACACGTGAAGGGTCCTATAGCACTGGCGCGGTTGCAGTCCTGTCGGTATCTCACACTTAGTGTCACCTGCTTGGAGATCACATGAATGATGGCAGTGTAAATGCTTACAGAATAGGTACACTGAAGGAGCCTGATATAAATGAAACAAGCTGCTAAGTGTGCATCATGGGGTGCTTTCTTCCATGGCTCACTCATCTTGACTATGAAATTGTCCTTATAAATGCCCTAGCATAGAAGTGAAAGCTTTGGCGGTGTAACTTGAAATTTACTGAAATCTGTGGTGTTGCTTAATGGCCAGAAATTCTTTTATGTGACAAAGCATACTTAAATATAAATTTTACTTAGAGTGCTTATCTACTTTATGAAAATCATTATTATTGTATTTATATATAGTGGTTATGGAGAATGTGTCACTTGGATCATTCAAAGTTCTGAGCATTTTATTGACGGGACTGAAAATTTTACATAGCCACTGTCTACCTTATGGTGAGTATTAATTTTTTAATTACAGTTTCAGCAATAAGGGGTAAGAACTTCAATATATGAAAAAGCAGAAAATGCAGTGTCATACTGAGTGCAGATAATACAGTGTTTCACAATGCAGTTTAGGACCTGAATTTCTTCTATGCAGCTTTGTAACTTGTCATATACTTCTATAAATCAGTAACACTAATATAAACATAGTCTCAATGTGTACCCAACTGTCTTTATTCAAATCTATTCTTGTATGTCTGATTATAGACATACAAAATCATTACATAGAAATGCATACTATATATTATATGCATTAATGCTAAGTTTCATTCTTTGGGACTAAGAAAACAGGAAAGACAGACTTACCGTTCTTCTTATAGAACATGATTTCTCCTTTGAATTCCACCTTTTCCTCCAACGATTTCTCAATTTGAAGAATCATCTGCTCGTTTGTTTCAGCACCAAGTAAAAATTTACAGCTGCAGCTCTTCTGCATGACTTCAGTTCGTGCAAATCCAGCAAGCTCACAGAAGCCATCTGAGCAGTAAACAATAGGGAATCCCTTAGCCACCTGAGCATTTGCAAGGATGAAGTTACTATCTGTAGAAGAACACAAAAGTAAAACATGAATTACAGTGTGAATTCTACACCATTTGACATAATACTTCCTTTAGCTTCATAGGAAGGCACAACTGGACATACATTTAAAAGCAAAGTCCCACCTGCCTGCAAACAAGAATGCAACTTCTGTTTTTAGACCCTTAGTCTGAAATGAAATCAAGTCTAACAGTCCACAGAGCACCTTCATACGATGGTTTCTCATGGCTAGGTACACCTTGCCTCATTGCATCCTCAAGAAATAATTTATAATAACTGCCTCTGAGATGGATGTTAGCACATTAAAACAACCACTTGACCAAAGACTGGTGACAAACATGGAAGCTTTGGAGAAATTTCAAAGGTGCTATGTTATACTGCCACTCAGACTACTCTGCAGTCTGAACAGACACAGCTATATCTTAAAAAAAGCTAATCTCTCTAAACTCTCAATAAGCTAATGTTGACCTTTATCAACACTCAAACTGATTTCTTTTATACATTTTTGCAAGAGAATCCTTAAAAGTAGAGTTGAGGGACATCCTGGGGCTACATGGAATTGTTTGTCCTTTGTTTTCTCTTTTTTTTTGTGAGGGAAAAAGATTTCATCCAAAAGCACTGTCAGCTGTCTTCCAGAGCCCCACCATACTTCTCCCATATGAAACAGGCACATCAAAGATTCACCATCCTGTTACACCTTAATGCACTTTATAATTCTTCAATGCGTGTAAGATGCAACTACCATGTATGATAAATTCAAGAATAGTATATTGACATGGACATCAATCAACAAAAAGCGATGTTCTAATTTGAGTTCAAATCTTTGGCAAATCTTGCAGCCTAATAGCTCATTTCCATCCCTTGCTGAAGTGTCTTTGAAGGTTTTGTGCCTTAGATTCTCATCTTCAGCTTACGTCAACAGCTCTAGCACTTTACGGTCTTTTTAAATTAGCATGGAGACCCTTTCCAGATAATATATGAAGTTCTCATACAGTTTTTTTGCCTGTGTTTCCTTATCTTGAAGTGGAAAAAAAAAAAAGTTTTATGGGAGGAATCTGTCTACATTTCACATCGAGGGAGGAAAGACTATTTTTTGCCTATTGCTTATTAAGGAATGTTTATCTTACAGCTTGCTAGTGGGAGCTTAGGAGCAGTGTAGTCCCAAGATAGATACCTCTCATTTTTCAGAATTATGTGCATGTGGATTCATGTGAATGTATTAAGGGAAAATACTATTAACTAACCCAGAATCCCTTGATAAATATTCATAAATTTAAAGAGAAAAAATGAACTATTTTAATGGAAAACTCAGGTTGATATGCCTAATCCCCATACAGGGATATGTTATTCATGAACGGGGAAGGGAGGGACAGAATTAATTAACTAAAATAGAGGAAAAATAGATCTGTTTCAGCCTTAACTGTCACAAGAGTTCTACATCCATGAAATTCCACCAACTTCAGCTATGTTACTCTCTGTTTACCCAAGGGATAAAATACTATGGCTGATACTGCGAAGATTTCAGTATTTTAAAGACAATGCTCAGGTTTATTAAATGATCAATTTGCTCTTAAGACTTTGCTTCAGTTACTCACTTTTCACTTAAATCTAATCAAAGTCTTTCAATAAATGATTGTTATATTAAAACAGACTTTTCTCATTTACCAAATAATGTGATTTAAAAATGCATTCTGGTTCAGTACAGATGACTTAGCCTGTCATTTTTATTTGCCTAACTAGGGAATAAGTATCATTACCATTTATGCACTGACATGCTGCTCCCCTTGTCAACACAAAACTAAATTCTCACATTGCCAAGAGAATTAAAATCATATACTTGCAGTGCAGTTTAGTGATGGAGTTACAGTGTAAGACCTGCAGATCATACGTTCCAAATGCATCTGTAGCTATCAAATTAATTTACTCCTGGGTTTCTTATTGTTTAAAATATAATTATGTGATACAAAGATTTTTTTTTTTTTTAAATTCCAATTGTTGTGAATAGCATGAAGCAGAATATGGAACACCGAAAGGAAAGAAAGGGTGGAGAGGATGCTCTCTGAGTGCAGGAGTGTTTGAATATCATTATGAACAGGAATACACTGGAGCTTACCAAGCATATAATGATTTTATGAAAAATTTAAGATGGCTAGACTCTGCTGTCATTTACATCAAAATAAACCCAGAATATTTTTCTTTACTTTAACATTCATAGAAGAAAACAATTTACTTCTAAAAGCCAATCCAGAGCTGGCTAGAATAAGAGGTAAACTTTCTGTTAACATCAGCAGATCTCTGATAAGGTTTGTAAGCCTAATTTTGCTGAACTTTTTGAGTACAACAATAAAACATCAGCTTCAGAAAAATACAATCAGAGTTATATTTTCTGTTTTTCTTGAGCTTGAAGTTCAAATCAAATGATGAAAGATGCACCTGTAATCCCAAACTAGTAGACTAAGGGACATAATTAAATAATTTATTGAAAAAATTGCTCATAATATTTAAAGATCAAGCAACATAATTTTGTCCAATAATTACCTGTTTCATAAATTTCTTCAGTAATATTTATTAAGTGATAGTTAACATTTACCTATTACACAAAGCAAAATTTTTTAAAAACATCTCTTAAAATATTCTGTATAAAAGTTTATTTACTTCTGTGATTTATTTTCATAGCTTGGAATCTTTGATATCACTTGCTATTCCTAGTGCACATAAAGCACCATAAAATATTTCAAAAAACAAGAACTGAGGGTGCAATTTGTATCAGTCAGGTTTCAGTGTGACACAAATAACAAACTCAGCATTTAATTCTATGATCTTCAGTGATAGCTAGCTAGATCTTAAAATCCAGAGTAGGAAGAATGACATTTTATTTAGAATAATTTATTAGAAATCTATGGACTGGAAGACCACACTTTTGCTTATCTTTGAACTTACAGTAGGTAAGTTACAATGAGTGATACAAACCTATTGGTCTGTATATTTTGGTATATGTTTATGTGTAGATTGCGATAGTTCCATAACAATAAAGAAAATGTTGAATTCCATATTACTCTTTCAGCACATCAGCCTGAATATTAAGTTATTTTATTCAGGTTGGTTGATCAGGAGACAGTACTAGATTACTGGTAGGATGGTTTTTTAAATTTTTTTTTTAGACAAGAAAACATATTGAAGCTAAATTCATGATCTGTTGAGAAAGATGTAACCTTGAGCCTTTGGGACTGTTTAGGAACACAGGGCATTTGCAACAACAGAGTAGAACTGCTGCAAATCCGTGTAAAACCTGAAAGAAAAGATTTTGACAAAACCATGACTAGCACTCTTCAGCTCAGAAATTAAGTGCTGTAAGTCTGTGCAAAATAAATAAAAATATTCAAATTGTGTATTTGTGTATTGGCTTTGGATAAAAATACATGGTTGTATGTTCAAGTCTCTGTGTGATATGTAAAGGATGATTTAAAAGTGCTTCTGTTAAAGATGGGACAAGAAGCCTAAACACAAAAAAATCTAACAACATTCATGAAGTTTTCCTTTAGCAGCAAGTCAGCAGAGACAGATGAATACGACAGAGGTATTCCATAACTATTCAGCACAATTTAAAAGCAGATTTGTTTCAACTATGCTTCTTTTCCTTTAAGCTCATTTTCTCTGAAGGTCAAATGACTTTTTCACTTGAAAGTTCGAAGGAAGAATATTAGGAGCTTGTATGCCTGCATTTGCTTTGGAAGCAGGACATACTGGAGTGAACAGGACATTGATCAACAGAAGACTTGCATGGTTTCCAGAAACCTCTGCCAGACACATAGCATAAACTCGGAGACAATTAAACAAGCTGAACCAGAACCATGCTAACTACACCTTCAATCACAGGCTTACACACTGTTGCCCTGTTTCAATGACCTGATACTCAAAAATTATAACCTAAGAAACAGAACAAATTTATATCACATGCCATCTGATACAGAGAGACAGGTTCGTTAGACATCCCATGACAGAGTTTTAGAATTGAGATAATTAAAGGAAAAGGCTATTATGCAACTCTCTGCTTCATAATTAATGCATATAATTTATCTGACTGTTTGTAATGAGACCATGTTACAATTAAACTCAGCACTCCCTTGATAAATCTTACTGTCGTCTTATTTAGCGAAAAATGACAAAAGGGTTTTTGCTTTAATACTGTAGTTATGTCTGCTATAAATCTCATCGTTGTGCTTCCCCAGTTCTTGTAACGGTTCTTTTCAATCAAAGTCCAGATGGTTTCTGCAAGTCTTCATCTTTATCAGTGAAGAGAACATCTATCTGACTTCTTGTGCAACTGAGCATAGCCAACCACCATTCTAATTTTAAATAGTAAATTATTTATGAATTAAAAAGGAAGAAAAAAATACCTACAAGAGAAAAAAATTTTCCTAGCAATCAAAGAAGTTGCATTAATTAAACAAGTGACTCATGTAGTTACTCTATCAAATGGAGAACAGCCCGTAATTCTTCTGGATGAAAGGATTTACTACACTGAGGTTTGATTCCACAGTTCCTACATGTGCAACTTAACACAAGAAGTCTCATTCCAGGTTCACGCAAATTACTATTGCAGAGAACATGACCACATTAACAGTTAAGATTACCTAACTGAATGATTAAAATAGCATATGAAATCATTTAGCTTTATGTCAGCACATTTAGATGCAAGTGAGTTTAATTAGAGTTTAAGCTCATCTATCAACTATTTTCCTTTGAATCTGATTGAGACCAAAATGATTTTATAATGCATACGCTTTCAAATATTAAAGTTCCTCTTGAAAATCTCAGTGCAGCTAACTGGGTCACTAATGTGAGGTTAAGATTTATCCGGATCTAGGTGAGTTAGAAAGAAAGTTGATTATACTGGTACCTCTTCCCACTCTTCACTAAAAAAATACTGTATATTCCAATGAATTTACAGTAGAACAGTAAAAGGTAGAACTATTGCATAATAAACTACAAGTATGGACTGCTGAACAAAGGACCTATCACTATAAACTGTATAATTGATTTAATTGCCCAAGTCATTTCAAATAAAGGTTGATATTACAAGGAAATGTATTCATAGAATTAGGTAACAGTTACAAATTCAGAGTACAAAACAATATTTGAAGTACCCTAGCTCTATGGTCTTAGCTCAAGGGTGAGCTGCCATAGCTCCCGCTTAACCTGCATTGCCAAAATGAATTCCCGTTACGTAGAAAAGTTCTGAATTCAACAGCTAAGAAATCAACCTTTCACTTTGCATTTACAATAGTATTTAGTCTGACAGTGAAAATGCTTTTGTATAAAATATTTATTGCTACAAAACCAGTAAATCTGTGATGCAGTTCAGCGTAGAGACATCTAAGCAAAACTTGGGCATCTGGATGGTAGATCGTCTCCTAGTCTTATTGATAAACACAGATCATAAGCAATTTAAGAGACTCAGTGTTTAACAGTCTCGAACCCAGCCTTCATTGCCATTAGTGCATCAGGTCAATACTAGAATAATGACTGCAGCTTTCTTCATGACCAATCAAAGTACCTATTCCTAGAACAAAGCAATCCAAAAAGCCAGACAGTATCAGAGGGAAACAACATAAAAAACAAAACCAAAAATAACCCTCATGGTCAAATGGGCTCCTGGGATTCTAGAGGGGAAAAAAAAAAAAAGAAGAAAAAATCATTTGCTCCTCCATTAGAAATCTCTGTATATGTTCCTATTGCTTTTCTAATCCCAATCTCATTTACATCTACCTGAACTCTAAAATATAAGGACTGAGAAGGACTTTGTTCAAATAGTAGCAATGCTGTTACTGCTCATTTGTCATCACAGAGCACCTTTCAAATAAACAATCAGTGCAATTGTAATGGGGGAACTGTAGTAAAGGAGAGGAACTTTTAGCAGAGATGGCTTTGAAGTTCTTCAGAATTAAACTCCATCAGCAGAAGCAGACAACTACATCTTTTCCTCAGGAGGAAATATTAACTAGTCTAAGATACGTCTTTTTACTTTTTTCTTTATATTTATCTGGAATTACAAATTCACATTACACATATATTGTGTGCAACAACAATTTAAATCCAATAGATGAAGTTAAATCAAGGTTGCAATGAAATATTTCTTTTCCCACCCTTAAGCCGTGTTGATTTCGACAAAATTTAATTTTTCAGTAAAAAACTATTACTTTCTACTTGACCAGTTTTATTTGTGTTATTGATTGGGTAGTGACTGCCAGCACGCAGTGCTGATGTAACTCAAAAAGCTATATTGCAGTTGTCAAATATTTACACGCTAGTGTGCAGTTTTATATGCATTGAAATGCTGCAAGTGAAACAGCACTTGCCGATGAAAAAGACAGAAAAAAGAAGACATTAGCAGTGAAGAGACACTACCACTCGTGAGTCACCAGCACGTTGTAACAACACGCTGTGTCATCTGGAAGTTTCTCAATGGGAACTGAAGGTGCTTGTTTATCTGGCAGAACTGAACCCTCTATCCCTGACGAGGGAGTTCAGCTGCTGTTTGGTGTTTTCTGCGGGTGCCCACTGAAGAACAGAGTGCACAGATTCCCACCTCCAAAGGAAGCATGTTTTGCAATTTCTCCAATAAAATACGTGGAAATTTTAAGTTCATCCACCAGGCAGAAGGGCCATTTGTGTAACCCAGCTATATTTAATTCGCTGTTTTTTTCAGACTGTTCTGTTGATTTAAAATTTACCTGGAATGGTAGAAATGGAATTGCTAGGAGTCAGACTAACACACTGAGTTCTCATATGCTCAAATCATATAGCCTAATAATTTAAGAGCCTGGGATCATGACTTGGTTTCAAGTGTTCAACTGTGACAAAGGTTTGCAGATGAACAGTCCTCCTGAATAGAAACATTTTCAAAGACAAGAGCCACATCTTTGTCAAACATTTACCAATATGATCCTGTTCATACCTTCCTTTATCACTTGGCTGGAATAGGAACAAAATAAGGACTTGGAAGCTGGTTTGTTTACAGCTGTTTTAAGCACTATGTCACCTACTCACAATGGGTGCTCAGTTTACGGACATACCAGACTTTCACCATTGCATAATATTTTGTGGTTTTAGTGTCCCACACATGCCTTTACTAAGTATCATGCCTGATGAACCTGTTTATAATACTACTGCAGTGGATAGCCCTTTGGATATTTGTCCTCAATGTATGTGCTGCTACTGATGTTGCAATATATCAGAGCAGCCAGATGTTACGGATGCTGCTAACAGAGCTAGTGGAAGAATACAGGAAATAGATAAATGAGCTGTTAATCCTGCACACCTAAGGCAAAGAACTTAAGCTAGACATTTTGAACCCAGTGTGAAATGCCTTTAAAAGATCATGTTCCTGCCTCTTTGAAATCTAATGTTCCTTTCTTCTTATGAGACTACGTTGATCATGGAGTGGTAGCTCAGGGGCTTGGAAAATATCCTGATGCCAACTATACCGGAAATAAGGATCTGGATTTCTTTACAATGTGAAGATTTGGGGTTGAAGAAATATTTACCTACTATTGAGAAAGTTTCATCTTATCACTTGAAATGAGTAGATTCTGTGAAAATATGTTTCCCCTTTGGAAGTGACCATGGAAAAAGACACTGTGGTACAGTAGATTCTATATGCAAAAGAAAGATATCAGTAAGTGCATAAAGAAAATATTTCCAACACAGAAATATAAAGGAATCTGAGTGCAAAGAGAGCGGAAAAACTTCATGGTCCTTCCCCTTGCCTGTACCATGCAAGGCCATTTGAAGATATTTACTGTCCGCACGCTGAGCACAGGGAACTTTCAGCCACTATTTGCAAAAAGAATGCAGGAGGATAAATTACATTTGCAGCCCTGGAAGTTGGCCATGGAAGAAACTGAAAACAGGCTATGCCCTCTGGATGCTAGAGACTCCAGTGAGGCACGAGTCATAAACGTACTAATTCTCCTCTGGCGACAGTGGGGCATCTCATGCCACTATTCCTCCTCACCAGGTCTGGGTTTAATGTGAAGGCAAAAGGCACAGTAGTCATCCTTCCTCAGCACCATCTGCCTAGTGCAGCACTTGCACTCCACAGAGGGTGACACAGCATCCTCAGCTTTTCACCCATCACTATCACAGATGCATCTGGTCCTGCACATCCTAACAGCACACAGCTTTTGCATACGGTTTTAATTTCCACATGTGAGATACCCAAATAGCAATATCCATACATTTCTCATGTCAAAACCACTGGCTGTTCAAGTATCACATGTTGCTATTATATTCTCTGAATAAGAAACATTCATCGTTTCATACAAGTGCTATACTACTCTGAAGTTGTTACTCAAAGCAGCTCAAAGCTGCTTTTCATGTATGCTAGCTCATACACATAATTTCTGGGTTGTTCACTGTCACTTTAACAATCTTCTACGACCCCCATGACAATTTCATTCCAGCTTGTGGTGACTTCTACTGTATTGATTTCTCTCTGTAATTATTATACTTCAATATTAAGGTGCCAGGACTCTGTGGCTAAAAGTAACCATTTTGAGCCTTTGCAGTTTATATGATCCTCCATCAGTCCCTGAAATTAAAGGGTAATCTTGAGTTAATTTTAATGGGGAGAAGCAGCAGACTGCAATGTGCCTATTCCAGTGAAATGAATTCTCTGTAAACAGCAAGAATTTCTGCATGCAGTTTTCTCAGAGAAACAACTCTAATCTAAAATGATGCTGTGGAAAAGAAAGTCTGTTCAAAGAATGTTCTTCTGACAAATTGACAGAAATTATGTCAAAAATGGTGCAGAAAATGATGAACAGTGTCCAGGAAATGTCATTTCCAGAAAAGGTAGAGTTCTATACTGCACTATTTAACATAACAAAGAATTACACTGTGTATCCCAAACTCAGCCTTTCTGAATCAAAATAATACTAAGGATCTTAATATAGGGCTCGCTGACATTGCATTCTTGAGCAAGATCGGTAAAAAACCCCATATTTTAGGGGTGGAAAAGGATGAGAGGGAGGTTACAGGTGAGCAAGTAATTAAGTTATTGTATTCAAAAGAAAATTAACCATCTTGTACTGGGTTTGCCAGCTGAGGATGATCTCGTGAAAAATCCAGAGGAAAAATGCTGAAAACTGTGGAAGGTGCAGTGTTGTTGTTGAACAAACAAGCAGTATAACCTTAATGGAAAAGTAAAGTAGATGCCTGAAGTAGACATAGGCTATTATTTCTTATAATGAAGCCACTATGGACCTCCTGAATGGTTGGTATAGCTTAGAGCAGGAGCACCTGAGCTTAGATCTGCTGATTTATGTAAGACATCCAAATAATCAAGGAAGAAGCTGCTTGGGGAACATGAAAGACTTGAGGTGAACATTTTCATAAGATGGTCTTCTGGAGAAAAATCCAGATTTTGGCTGAAGAGGTGGATATGATCTGGGAAATTCAAAGCATCTGGAACTTCCTTGCAGTGAGGAGTACATATATAAATACACAGTAAAATTGTCAGGGTTTTGATTACCTTAGAAGAAGAAAAAATTAATTTGGACTAAGTATTGTCTCAGTGAAAGAAAATCAGGCATAGGAAAAGATTGCTATCAAAAAAAATCCCTGAATTGAACCTCAAAGAACTTAAACAGTGCAGATAAGAGAAGAAACACACCAAAATCATGAAGGGACTAAAGATATTTAGTTACTCAAAACCTAGGCCTTTTTATATCTGCTTGTTTTGTTTTATTTCTAGTTCTTTTTTAAAGGAAATAAAGCTAAGTAGCACAGAAGAACCTTTGGCATTTCTATAGCAAATGTTATTTTCATTCTGCTGTGGAACAAAACTAATTCCCCTTCCTGCCCCTTTGCCCCCAAAACACTGCCTGAATAAAACAAAACTTACATCAGAAGGAGACTCACATCAGAACAATAGGCCAGTGTTCAGTACTTAATGCAAGACCCAAACCTCCAACATCCCAGGAAAATGTTATCTATTAGCTGTACTGCAGTGAATCAGTGTCGTTAGGGAACCAAGTAAATTTTCCAACAATTTTTTTGGTCAAAACATACAAATTACTTTTTGTATTTTGACTAAATTCCTCTTACTGGTCCAAAATAGTTTAACGTAAAAAGAAAAATGTTGCCACTATACTTGCAAGACCCCATCAACGCTTCTTTTGTTCAACAGGAATGATGTATAAAGATGCTGCAATCAAGTTCCAGTGTTGTTATGAGAGGTAGTTTGAAGTCTTGCCTTGTTTCTCCAAAGCCCAATCTAAAGAAAGTGATGAAGAACGTCTTGAGCAAATGGCAGCAGATGCTTGTAGCTGGTTGCAAAGTTTTCATGCAATAGAGAATAATCTTATTCATTCGGAGAGTTTTGAAATGATTTGTAGAAAGCCAGATATTTACACCATGGATTGGTCCTCTATCTCAAGTAGAAGTGGCACTGAGCAAACAGAGAAAAATACTAAAAATACACAAAGTTTTTAGCACAAACTGCACAAGGTTCTATAAATAACACTTACTGAAAACACAAAAAGTAGAAGAAAGATATAAATTACAACATTATTATACTGCCACATTTCCTATGTGACCTGATGCTATAATTTTGCAAATTCATTGCTGTTCTAGATACAGTTTTGAATGTAAAAAATAATTCAGAGAGACTGTAAGTCAGTTGGAGAGTTTAACCAGCAGCATTGTATACGCCAGTAGAAATGCCTTTGTTCGTTTCATAACCTTTTGCAATTCAGGTAGCCACAATATCGAAGCAGTGTAAACCTCTCCTTTAGCCTACTGAACCTCAGTATCAGGGTCAGGAGTCTCATCTCCACAGGAATGGTGGGAAGTGACTTCTTCCAAGGGGTTACTCAGAATAAGGACCTGTATTTATCATATGGGTAGCATATGGGGACTAAACTCCTTCCTGTATAAGCTAGACTGAACACTCTCTTAAAGCACAGGAACTGGGTAATATCCGTAAACAAGCCATGAAAGGATTCAGAAGAACCCTTCTGTACTATGTATACACAGGTAGGCTCTAAATGCTGAGTAAATGCACCTGACCTTGCCCATGTCTTTTCTTCTTGCAAATAAAGGGCAAAGAACATCTGTAGGTGAGATGCTGTAGAACTAATTCTTTAACTGGAAATTATTCTAAGGAAAGAGAAAAAAGGTACAGCTTTTTGTTGCTGTTTTTGTTGGTTTTCTTTTTTTTCTAACAAAATAAGGTTCATAAAGTAGGAGTCTGACCTCCTGGATTATATTGTGGTGTAGGACGATCACTCTATTTCAGACCTCCCCATATGTGTAAATATGAGTAAATAGGGTCATTACATATATTGTGCATAACAGCATAAATTAACTTTCTTAAGTTACAATAGCAATAACGGAAACTCTGAAAGACTTGGGTGAAAACTTCACAAAACCTACAATTGTTGGTTAAAAATAACAAACAAAAAGTGTGAAACCTGGGCTGTTAAAACAAATACCCTCACACAAGCAGAGAAAACATATGGAATAGTGGATTTACATCGGAAATAGTAACAAATGTTGTGTGGTACCTTAGGTACCAGAGTGCCTTAGTTTTAGTAATGCTATGGGACTGCTACTTGCAGCCCCATAACCTTTACCTGCACTGTTGAGGCAGTGTTTTCAGAGCCTCTGTAGTATTATTTTTCCTTTATTCTTCTCATACTCTCGTTCTTATACTGTTGTTCTCACAGCCTTGCGCCTGCAAGCATGAATAGTTGTGGGCTCTCACGGGAAGCACCTATCACTGGTCTAAGAATGACCCCTTCATTCCCCTGTCTCTTTATCTCACTTCATAGATTTTAGTTTATTAGAGAGAATGAAAACACTGTGCACAACCAAGTAAATAATAGTAATTTAAGTATTCAGTAAATAAAACCCTTAATAGGTGTACACACAAGCTTAACAAGCAGTAAGTACACATCACTGCCAGCTAATTCACATATCCCAATCAGTGCTCATGCTATCATTTGATAGGAACAACCAGTGAGGGGAGCAGTTAGAGGAGGTCCTGATAAAAGTGTATAGCACTAGGGGAAAACAAGGTGAAAATCATCTTCCTCATTGCCACCTGCTGCACTGGAGAAATACCCAGAGCTCTTCTAGGGATCCTGTCACTGCTTCTCCCAGCTGGTCACTGGGGAGAGTTTTCCTTTTCCCTTTGCACTCACTCTCTCTCCTTTGTTGCTTTACCTTTCTCCTAAATCAGCTTTTCAGAGTTAATGTATGCTGTCAGCTGTGGGCTCCGCTATGAAACCTCTGTATATGTAAGCCTGTCTCAACATCTTTTGCGCAACACAAACTTCCTACTCGTTCCTTACTCTCATCCTCTGCTCTTGCCTGTGCAGGCTTTCCCAGTCCTTCCTGCTTTTTGTGTCACCCAGCTGACCTCATCAACTAACCCAGTAAAGAAGATTTTTTTTTATTGTTGTTTTTAACTTGAGTTAAAGGCCTGCTGGATTAGCAGGCTGAATCCTGCGGTCAGATGAGAGCAGAACTTCAGTGCAAGGGACAGGGGAGAGCAGCGTGGAGGAAAAGGAGGAGGTGGCGGCATAGGATCTCTCCCTTTAGAGGTCAGCAAGTGGTAGGTCAGTTTGACTAATTCTTTGTATAGTAACAAATGTAACCCATTTTGGGTCAAAGCAGCCTGTGGTAGGGAGCAACCTGGGGAGCAGCTCAAGGACACAATATTCCAGAAAAAGGGCTTCTTTTAACAAACATGTCAGAACCTGAGTGCCTCTGCACTGTTTTCTATATTAATGTGGACTCCTGTGTGGGAGTCATGTCAGTGGAAAACTGAGCAGCCACAGCAGGAGCCAAAAAGAAAATATGTTTCAGGGAAAAATGAAGTCTCTCATCAAGGCAATCATCCAAGCACTAAATAACAAGCCAGCATCTGACACAGTAAGAAAATGGGATTCATTCAGAAGAGGGATAAAAGTCTCCTAACCCTTTTAGAATACTTCCAGGCTTTACTTTTTTTTATTTTTCTCTTTCATAAGACTTTAAAATAGCTTTTAGCCTCAGCTTAGATGGAAAGACCCTTCAGAGGGCTGCCCAAGAACTTCTCTTGCTTCAGGAAAAGTTGATGAGCCTTCTCTCTCTCAGGAAAGACAGATAGTCCATTGCCTTAATTTCCCATTCTCTTAACAAAGCCTTGAATATTAAAGTAAGCAAGACTCACTTCTTTTCATTCCAGGAGACAAAAGAAATGGAGAGACAGAACTCTGAAACTTGGTTCTGTTCTCCTTTTTAATTGCTATTTATTGCACTCTTCACTAGTTGGTGGTGCTGGCATACTTCTGTCAGTGTTATTAACTACTTGCACTTTGTTAGACTCCTATGTTCTAGGACAATTTTATGAGCACATATATTAAAAAAAAAAGAAGCTCTAAACTGCCTAAATCATGAACCAAAATGTAACTTAAGAGACAATAAAGAGTTGGAGAGAGGGGAAAAAAAAAAAAAAAAGAGAAATTCGGGAAAGACAGTTGCATCAACATAATTAGCTTGCCATTTCTAGAGGATGCTGTGGGATATAGCTGTCTGCACAGGTCAGATCATTAACCTCTTTGCTTTGCCTGCTCACTCTACTTCATTAAAGACATTCCAAAGGGAAAATTACATAAACAGTGTTTTGTAGATATTATTAAAATATTTTTAGTATCAATACCATCATAAGAGGTAATTTTTTTCAATAATATCTTGAAGTTTATTTTTCAATATATAGAAATGTTCAGTTGATTATAATTCTTCAAAATTAATTGGAATACTGTCATAGGACTAAGTTTTGGGTTTTGCAAACTTATCCAAGAGCAGTGATTCCCCATCTTTGTAACCCACCAACTAACCCACTATATTTCAAAGGGTTCTTCAGAAGCAAGAAACATATTAGTTATTTCTCTGGAAGTACTACTAACTAGCTTTTAATTAACATTTAAATTTGCTTTTAAAAATACCTTGTTTATATAACCTCTGCTTCAGAAGGACATGTCTTCAAAAAAAATTAGTCAAATAATAAAACATGCATGAAATGCAACAATTTAAACTGGTATATCAAAGTTTCAAGTAAAAAGATTTTCATTAAGTATTTTTGTGGCTTTATAAAAAAAGAAACCAAAAGTAATAATGATAAGCTATTTCTTTTTACCATTTCATACGACATATTAATGAAAATGTAAAACAGCACACAGGGAAAAAATCAATTAATAAAGAAAACCATTTCCCAAAGCTTTTGTTCTCAAGATGTAGCCTCCATAATGGATTAACCAACATTTTTGCAGCATGCAAGAGAAGTAAATATGCTTGGACCTCTGGAAAGTAATACACTGGTGAAATTTCAGGAAAGAATTTTCAGTTTGGCTTTTTCTTCCCCACTCTTTTCATAAATGAGTAGATTGGTAAGGCATGAACGGCATTTGGAGGACCAAAATCCATGTCGTAGGCCCTGCCTTTCCTTCTTCAGAGGCACTCTCAGAAATTTCTTTCAGTTATAGAGGTCATCCAGGTCCTCTGCTTTAAACAACTGAGAAGCTTATTTCTCATCCATTTACCCACCTGTTGTGGCCTGCACTGCCGTTGCAGTCCCCAGAACTATTGCTATTTCTTTGGGCAGTCTGAATTCCAAGGAAAGGGGTTTTATGTTGATTTTTATGGTAGCTGTCTCTGACTGGATTTAGGAAATAGGAACTAGAGTGGAATAGAAATAGCATTTGCCTCGAACTTGAATTAAGCAAGGATCTGAGGTTCACATATTCTTGATCTTCAATCTACTGTACTAAAAGGTTATAATAAACAAAGGTTAGTCACATCGACCTCTGCCTTCGCAGCATTTAGCAACTAATCTTCTTCCTGAACAATTTTCTCTTCCATTTGGGCTTTCCTAGAAAAGAACGAGTAGCCTTGTTCAGAGTTTGGGCTCCTTGATTTTATCCCAGTCTTCAAGAGATACGACAAGAACATAATCTGCTATCAGCTATATGCCCACAGTAGAAAACTGAATAACCTAGCAATCATCTGTACAAATTTTAGCTTCCACAAGAAGTGAAGGAAACTATACAGCATACGTTTAATATCTTCTTTTGTAAAGAGAGGCTACCTTAAGGATTTCACTTTACAAATATGTTCCTGTACGATGTCACCATGTTTTCGATTAAAATCCAGTAACGTTCACATTTTTCAATATATTTTGTATGCAATAATTTGAATGTTTAACTTCTGTTAATTAGCTATTGCTCCATTTCTTACTAACATGCCAGACATTTTCAGGCACTGCTCTTAGTTATCCTGTTTCACACTTGAAGAAGTGGGAGCTGATGCTAATTGAGCCAGACCTATTCAGCTGATAAAACTAATGACTAAGTCTTACTTCACTTTCTGTAACTGAAACCAAATTAGAAGAGACAAATGACCCATTTTTTTTCATTTCCAAACCCAGTATGATTTGTTTCTAAAAAAATCTTTAAAAAAAAAAAATCAATATCTAGCCAAACACTTATGTTGTTACATGGGCGTGTACGCGAGATTTGTATTGATCATGACAAGATATTTCTGTAACTGAGATGTTTCATTTCCTAAAGTATTTTCTCTCTGCAAAATGACAAGTAAACAGAGAACACATTCATAACAAGATTAATATGCAATCTATAAAACATTTCAAGAATATTATAATTCACAAGAAGCCTGTTTCTCAGCATTGAGACAGATGTGTCCCATTGATGTCCCACTGCGTTCAGCACCCCATCTCTCAGAACGCAGAATTACTGATGGTTAACTAACATCGTTAGCCATGTACCGCCTGGTGCTTTCACCCAAACAATGTCCAGGCCAGCTTTGTTTTGAAAGCAAGATGAGGTGCATGCCTGCTTGCTGCTTTGGATTTGCGTTTTGTATATTTGATTTCAAGCTTTAGGAATATTTGCAAGGAAAAAAAATCCGAAGTAGGCCTTTCACAAAGGAGTTATAGCAAGTCTACTGTAGAAGCTCCTTAACTATTAGCTGTGAGAGAACTAAAATTTGGGGTTTTTTTAAAAGGATTTGCAGCTCCTAGCCACTGACTTCTTAACTGCAGTGCACTATGACAAAAGCATCTTCATAACTCTTTTCCTTATGCCACAGTACTTAAATCCTCTTTCTTCTCTACTGCAGTACTCCTTACTCTTACATACACCCCTCACAATTCCCCCAGTTTCTCCCTTTCTTCTTCAGGTCCCTGTCTACTTTAGTTTGCTCTCAGTTCTCGCACGAGGAGGCAGAGCACGGTTTCCTGGCCTGCTGAGGTGTGCATGCTGATTGGTTTGCTGGGGGGACAGGAGCTGAACACCTTCCACCCAAGAGACACGGGTAAGCCAAGTGGAACATCTTCTCAGGTGCTGAGAGCCAA
This sequence comes from Gymnogyps californianus, assembly GCF_018139145.2. Taxonomy (NCBI): domain Eukaryota; kingdom Metazoa; phylum Chordata; class Aves; order Accipitriformes; family Cathartidae; genus Gymnogyps; species Gymnogyps californianus. Next base: position 127,320,361 of record NC_059472.1, read on the forward strand.
ACAAATGGCTTGAAATATTTTGTATGGCTTCTGGTTGTTTCTTCTGCAGGCCTATTGCACAAACTTACTACTTCTTAAATCATCCAGCAAGTTCCCAAGTTTATTTTCTGGGGAAGGGGGAAGGGAACTGACAGAGTATAATACAGCACACACCTTGTTTTCTTGCAACCGGGACAAAAAGAAGTGCTTGCCATGATTATATTAGTTTTAATCGTTCTTTCAGAATTTCAGGATGATGCAATGGTATTACATAAAGAAAATAGTGAAATTGAAAATCTTTAAACAAAGTTAGTTTTCTTGATATAGATTTAGATCAGTACAGAATCAGTAAAAATAGCATTCTGATCCAGAGTATGCATACATACTTTTTGCAGAAATTGTTAGAATATGTTAAGTTTTTGCTTATCTGAAGGTTTTTGTTTTAGTTCACAACTGCACAGTATTTTTGCACAGTATAAGTGTCTGGTGTATATATTTTTGTAATTTTACTGGCCAGAAGAACCAAGTTCAGATGTGACTCTCCTCAGAGTATTTGTCCACAAGCAGATACTTTTTTTTCATATTGTACTTGTAAACTATTTCAGTCACTGGGCTTTTTAGGGTCATTTTTTTTTTTTTAAGTTAAAAAGATGTGATTTGTGAACCTAATTCTTCCTTTGGGATGCTAATCTGCTCAAAATTAAATGCCACTGTTAATGATTCAAAGATAGCATATCCATGACTAGAAAGTAATAGCTAAAATAGAAACTCAAGCTTGCTGTTGACTGGAGATGTAACTCCTGGTTACATTCCTTCATAGGATTCACGCAGGAGCAGTGAGAGCACTGGTGCTGAAGTACCCCTTTGTTCCCATTATTACTATTTCCCCCTCCCTTTTTTTTTTTTAATTTGATTTCAAACTGCTGTAAAGGTTGTCTCTAGACCTATCATCTTATATTGCCTGTCACAATATACATTAAAAAAGGTTATTCTTGTGAGTATGGTATTAGCAGTCTAGGATTAAACTCTATACTTTCGCTTCCCACAATTATTTTCCATGTAACGGATGCTGAGCCTGTCTGAAAATCTTCAGTAGAATGAATCCTAATAAAATCTCGTTCAAGTGCAACCTGTTTGGCCTTTCATGATGTTTCTTTGGAGTTGCAAGCATGCACACCAAAATCATGATATAAAGAAAAGAGAATAAAGCTCTGCTATTACTACTCAAACATACTTTACTACTTAATGTAAAGGTAAGAAGCAAGGTGGGAGGGGGGAACCAAACCAAAAACCTTTCCTGATATGCATCATCATTTCATCTCCTTGATTCCCTAAAGAAACAAGTTCATAATGAGAAGGAATGAGTGCCATTTTAATCTATATGTTTCTTCCACTTTCAAAAATGGGTTTATCGGCTTCATCCTTAGATATATATATTTAAAATCTCATTTTCCATGCTCTCAATTACTCTGGCACATCTCCAGGGCAACTCATTTGACAGTAATAAATTTATCTTACTCTAGAAGAGATGGAAATCTGGAAACTTAGATTAAGCTTCAGTACTTTTGAAAAGTATTTCAGTTGAATCCAGCACTTCTTTCCCCAGCAGCTGGCAAATTAGATTCTGATTTCAATAATATTCATTTGCATCTCATAGAAAATATTTTCTGTGCAGACTCAAGGAGAGACAATAATTTTAGGATCACAATCTAGCAATTAACCAATTTTATTAAATTATAATATTGTTATCAAAGAGAAAGAGTGAAACAGTAACTAAGGCAATAATCATTTTAGGTTGCTGTTAATTTTAGTGTCAATAAATAGAACTTGTTTCTAAACTTCCACATTCTCTCTTTTATAAACTGTTTTATTCCATTTTAGAACAGATGTTACACTATTTGTTCTCTTACTATTTTTGGTTTGTTGTTTCTTTTTTTAAATTCCTTCTTCCTGCAAAACAATGGTGCCAAACAACTTTCAGCTGTCAATCTGAAAATACATGACAAGCTTAAAATATGCGTTGATAGGGTTGTCATCTTTATCTGTTTAGGGGAGAAAGTACAATAGTATCAAACGGACAAACTGCTTGGTAAATTAATACACTTTGAATATTTATAAACTCTAAAAGAAAATCAACACCAGTGGCATCTCTAAGAGTGCATTAATAGACTGTTCAAAAGATTTTTCATTGAAAAGACATTTCAAACCGATAAAAGACTTTTGCAATTTCATTTATAATATGTTTTTTTCCAACCACTAAGATGTCAAGTGTTACATAAAGTTTAGACTGGAGTGTTTGTGTCTTTTGAGATCTCCCCTGCAATTGCATGCTGAATAATAACTCTCTTGGTTCAATTTCTTAAAGATTCCAGTTTTTTTCCTCTCCAACAGCTGTAACTAAATCAACATTTTCCCTGACACCAGACCAGAAGTTAATTCAACTACTTCACTCTTACAGGTATCAAACCTCTGCAATATTGCATCTATCTGCAAATCAGTAACAGCAGAAAAAATAAAGAGACTTTGGAGAGCAAGGCCATATCCTTCATTACTGCTAATGCATCCTTTTTACAAGAAAAGAGGTAGCAGGACTTTTGATGGGTTTTGTTAAGTGACCCTTGTCTGGATGAAACTATGCTGTCTGACCTGACTGTGCCCAGCATACAAGGTCTACTGGATGAGACTGGTTGTTTAATACTCAGTCCACAGTCCTGATTATTAAAGATTATTTTGCAATTTTAGCAGCTGTTCTTTCACCAGAAGTTAAGTAAAATAGAACTGAAGTAAATAGAAAATTCAAAACTAATCAAAACACAGAAACAATTATAGTAGATTTGTGCTTGAGAATCAGTGCTCAGACTGAATTACATCAAAATGGGTTTCAGTCTTCCCAAATAAATCACTGGACTTCTTGGGATTATTTTATTGGGGGTGGGGGTGTCGTTTGGATTTGTTTTTGCTTTGGGGGTTGGGATTTTTTTTATTTCACGTGGGATAGACTGATACTACTTCTTTCCCTCTCATGTTCCTTTTACTTTTCTGATTGCTAATATCTCCTTTTCATTCCCCACTTCCTCCCTGATTTTTATCATTTACTTTTTCGGATTACTTTCTCCAGCTCCATATTGTTAAGTCAAGCCATTTTCCATTCCCACATTCCCAGTCAGAAGATTACTGAACAGGGATGCAAAGGCGCTGCCTGCAACTGAGCTGAAAACTGGAAAATAAAGACTGAAGTTACTGTTTGTGGACTATATTTGAGCTTGGAAATTAATTGTTTGTGACCTGTTCCTGCAGCCAGTTATATTGTGAATTACAACAGTTTCAGAAAGCAAAGGGTAGATAACCTTCCTGACAGCCAACTGTTTTATCCACTAATAAAACAGTTCTGTGCTACGCCTACAGGATGTGAGGCAGTTTTCCTTACCAATATTTACCCACTCCTCTGTCTTGCAAGTCGATTTTCATCTTGAAGAGATTCATCAAGGCTGGGGAAAGCTGAATGAAGTTAATAGCTTGCCTTAAGCTACAGGAAATGAGATGTGCTGAACCTCAAGATTAAAAAGAATAAGTAGAATATCCTTAACTGAAGTTGGGTCAAACAGAAAAAGTGTTCTTACATTTCTTTAAGCACAAACAGAAATAAGTGCTAATTAAGCAGTCGTTATGTCACTCGCAACAACTACTTACCAATTATTTAAAAATATTTGCCAAGTCAGCTAATAAAAACTTGTAGGAATGCAACAATTATCTGCATTAAAATGAGTGATATAAGCAGAGATATCAATAAACTTGCTAAGTCTGACACGACAGCCCATTTCTGAATGATCAGACTGCCCATTATGTATGAAGAGACATAGCAGACAGGCAGGACATCACGACTCTAAAACTGACATCTGTTTGTTCTGGATTTAATTCTATGAATGAATGAAATTAGAGTTGTTCAGTCAATTAAGTATGCATTTATTACATATGCTACCTTGTCAGTTCTGATTTAAAAGCAATGCTTATGGAGGGGCTGCATTTATTAACTATTAAATGTGTTTTGAAAGTGGCCTCTAGATGCAGTGTATAATTCAAGTTTATTACACCATAGAAGCATAAACCTAAGTGGCAACAAGAGGCATATGTAAAAGGGTCACAGCAGTGATTACCAATTATAACTCCAACAGTGAGCTTGAGACAAGATTTAGACTGGAAACTCGCGGACAAAGCCCTGTAGCCACATGGGATGGAGCACCCTGAGAACAGACAGCCAATTTTGTAAGAAATGCTGGAGTCTGGAAATACAGATTTTGTTCCACATGAGAAGTCTCCCCCCCGCCTCCAAAGTAGAAAGGGAGACTTGCATATATCTTTGACCTGATTGCCTTCCTCGTTTTTCCTGATAATAAGAAGCTGAGAAGATGGGACACTCATCTGGCATGCAGGATTTGATCCCAAACAGGTTGTATCCATAAGTACCTGAATTATCAGAGTACGTATTCAATTTCTGTCTCTCAGTCTTGTCTGTTCCACATGAAAGATAATATTCATTGAGTCAGAGAGCAACTGAGCCAATCACAGTCATCAATATCCCAGGCTGTTGTGCATTTTGGGTCTGAGTCACCCCTAAGTCTTCTGATTTCTCCAGAAATTTTATGTAGAGGCTAATGGACTCACTAAATTGTCTCTGGGAGTTTTCAAAGCCCAGTATTCTTTAAGTCATTCCGTACAAACCTCCCTCTTTCAACTGGATTTTATTGTGAGTATTGTCCCAGTAGCAACACAGTAATTCAGGATGGTAGACATGGGCATTTTTCTTTGCTGAGGTCTCAAAACAGAAATTATTCCCTCCAACTTCAAACTCTTCCTGATATTCAGACTTGCTGTAAAATGCTAGCTACATTTAAAAGAAAAATAAAACCCCCAAATCTCTTACATCTGTAGCCTAACATCACTCACCTTTTCCTCATTGTTTTAGGCTGAATATTTTACTTGGAATGAAACAGATATCACTTATTCTTACGTTAATTCTTTTTTTCCAAAGACTACATAGGAAGAAGCTGCCTTGTGCATACAATAATATTTTAATAACAACGACACCTCCATAGATTCAAACTTTCTAATAATTGGAACAAAGGACTATTTTGGCGTCTGCTTTTAAATGATGTCCTTCTGTGGCATGGCTACCACCGTAGGCTCCTCTTTCTCCTGCACAAGTCTGACTTTCCAGTCTTCTGGAGCACAACTGAATATTTATCAGTAGATTCCAGAATTAATTAGCTTGTATTTATACAGTGTTTTGAAAGAGAAATGCATTACACACATATTGATGTTACAAGTAATTATGAATAAAAACCATCTTTGTTAAGATCTGATGTTAATTCCCTGATGCCTGGCATGCAGCATAATTATTTCTACAAAACTCAAGCTTTTTGTAGTGTGGAAAATAGAAAATATTACCAAAACCAGACTTGTATAGTACTGTATTTTTTGCATCTTCTAGACCTGTTCTTCTAGACAGTCGCAGATGAGCATCTCCTCAGACGTAATAAACACAGGATTTTAGAAAAAATGAAAGCAACAGTTAATCATAGACCAAGCTTTCTTGCTCGACTTAATGAGGCAGATCTCAAAGGTTGCATCTATATTTTAAAAAAATACAAATCAGGGACCATTCTCTGGCCCTGAGGTCAATGGAACAACACATTTCTTATTCATATAGCTACCACCTATTCATTTAGCTTCCACCCCAAAAAAAGAGCAAATCCACAAACAAAAACAAACAAACGAAAAACCTAGGCAACAAATGTCAGGGTAGCCTCATTCTTACTGCTGATTGAGAACAAGCCTTTTTCCTGTACCTACCTTTGGCACTATGTGTGAAAACAGAAGTTGCTTTGGGCCAAAACCATATCATGAAGCATACAGTATAGGATAAAAGCTTGTACCTTGGCCACGTTTCAGGAATTTTGACTAAATCTATACTGATAAATAAAACAGGCCAATTAAAGGTACCAATGCCAAGTTTTAAGCAGTCAACAGCAGTCATGAAATCATCACCAACCCTATCAGTTGTTTGAATCAACCACCACTGATTGCAGCTAGCTAGATATCTCTCCTTGATACGAAGATTAGCTCTATACAGACACTATTTATTATATGGTATACATTCCATAAATACTTAATGAGTAAGGTGAATTTTTTACCACACTGCCTTGCCATTGTCTTGTTCTAGCACAAAGCTCTAGAAGCCCTGAATAATGTTAGAGCCACACTGAGAGATTTTAACAGGGAATTTTACACTGTTTTAAATTTGTAAAGGTAGAAAAGTAGGAAAATTGGGGAAACTGCAGGAACAGAAAGAGCAGAATTTTGTTTGGCAAAATAAAGACTGAGAAGACATGTGGCTTCTATGTGTGAGAAAGAGTGTATAAGTGGGGTGAGTAAGGAAAGATAGGAACTACAAAAATATTTTGTCTTTATGTAGTTATGCACTGGAAATTTTATCCTCATTTCCATCAAAAGTCAGGCTCTGGAGGAGCCTCAGCATGTGTGAGGGACCACACCCTCTCTGAAACAGAACACCACCTCCCTCACAAATCCAGTTTGAAGATTAAGCTGAAAAAAATTTAAAGAAATTACATGATGTGTTGTTTGCAATAGTAAGATACTTTGTCCAGTGACTCAGGAATCCCTTCTAATTCTAAATTCCTATTCTTTTTGGAAACTGCTAAATACAAAAAGTTATGAGCTAAAATCCTGGTCCTCCTGAAGTAAATGTGATACAGGACAGAGGTGTCAGGAACATCGGCCCTAGGACGTGAAAACTGGGATATTTCTAGCTGTCTTACCAGGGTGAACATTGCAGGGATCCAGGCAGTACTTTTCCTGTATCTTATTTTGAATGAGACAGATAAAACAGTTTAACTAAAGGTTTGGGGCTGAGCTACCTGTTATTCATGGAAATTTCTTTATTAGATTCAATGAATTATTTCCAATATCAGTAAAGACTTTCACATTTTTAAACACATGGGCAGTATTTTTCCATTTCAGATTTCTTATAATGGCAGAGAAAGACATTTCTTTCTTGTCCCCAGTTGCCATCAAAACAGTCAAACTTCAAAAATATTTTCTTATTAGTATTTTACATTAGTATCTGCTAATATCTGTTCCATTAGCTCCTGCTCTAACATCACTAATTTTAGGAAAAGAATGAAAAAGGACTACATCATGTGTTAGAAGCTTTGGATATATACAGTCTAAATATACATACAGTAACTATTTTTATCTGCTTCACTGCTGAGTTATCAACAGCCTTAGCTCTTAAGACCATGAATATTTAATTTCCATCATGTCCACTGTTCCATTTTCATTAATTGCTAAATTCCCATATGTGTAAAGTTGCATCAAGTGTACATTTTCATTTACAATGGCATTTGGAGATGATTTATAGAGTGAAATAGTTCCATGCTACTTTAGTCACATGCTAAGAAAACCAATAATAGTTATCATTTCCCTTCTTCTAGATGCAAAAATAATTTTGCCAGCTTAGTCTTCAAAAGCTGCATTTTTTTTAATATGATAGATTATCTTTAAGCTTTGTAAGTTATTATGCAAGAATGACAGATAAATTGCAAAATACACTTGTGTGTAAAATAAATTTCTGGCTTCTTTAGGAATAAAGAAAAAAAGAATTTTGAGAACTTCCTAGCAGTTTAGGTATGTTCAAACCATTACGACTGGTTTGAAACCACCAAAAAAACCCAACAACAAAAAACCCCAGACTACCACACAGTCTTTTGACAAGTCACTAGAGATTAGGGAAGCCAGAATTCAGCAGTCTAACATTTTTAGTTACGGAGAACAGGAAAGTACAAGGTAGTCTACAAAAATACTTGTGGAGTTTTACTTTAAAGCCTTCAAAGGTGAAATGAGCACACTGAAAGATGGAGAATACAATTTCTATAAGATTTTTGATAGGAATGTCTCTGGTTATTGACATGGGAGGCTCTTTCTCCTTTTTAAGTACCCCTTGACAAGTGTACCTATTGTACACTTAAAAGCAAGGGCAGGAAGCATCATGAAATCTATTGCAAGAACCAAGACAGTAACAACAAACATTTAAAAGTTTATTGGTTTTGATACGAGTTATTTCCAATTCCTGTCTTATGAAATAAATATTACAAACAGAGACTTCAGGATTCCATGTCCTTGTCGCCCACATTACAGTATGTTCTGACATATTTGTATAGCAGATTTTTTTCCCCAAAGTATGCCTGAGACAACAGATACTAACCCATATACCTGAAAGAAAAGGCAAACTATATATATTCACTGTATTTTTAAAAATGTCCATTCCTCAAACCTTGGTTAGTCTCATCTGACTAAATGTACTTCATATCTGAACTAGACATCTGGTCTCCCTTTATAGTTGGAAGGGCAATGGATGTTTCCTGGTCATGATTCATGTCTTTTAATGTAGATGTCAAAAACCGGTCAGATGAATCATGCCCTGAAGTTGTCTATTTCTATCCACTAACTATAAAGAGAGAAGATGGCTCCACTGCAGGTAGGTAGGTAGGTGAGAGAAGTAGTGTATTTCATATACTCCAAAAAGTCACAGAAAAACAGAGGTCAGCTGCCATTTATTGATCCACTCCACTGTTCGAGAAGCTAAACCAAGGTCTATTAAAATTTGGATAATGAATTAAAGTAGGGTTGATGTGGTAGAGGGGTTTTGTGGTTTTTTTCCTTCCACTAAGCTATTTCTTTCTCATTGGATCTCACAATGATTATATCAGGTAAAATGCTATCACATCATATTTTTAAAGCCAAATATTAAAACATGGTATCAATGCCAATACCCAGGCATATAAATCCATTATCCAGAAAAGTTTTAAAATTTTTCGTCACTGGAAACCAATTTAAATTCAAGCCTTTGAGAAGTTAAACTCCATTTTGTGACTGCTAGGAGATAATGTTTGCTTAGAGAGTGTACCTGCACAAACATTTCAGTATTCCCCTATTCTACTATAAACTCAAAAGGTGGTTCAAACATCCCCTGACTTGAGGTCACTCGTGACTTTGTCCTGGAGCAAGCATTCAACACAGTCAGGAACCAGACTCTATTGAGGAGCACCAGCGAATATGCATGGCCATGCTTGTTGGTTCACAGTAATTGCCCCATGTGGTTAACTGCAAGGAGGACTCCTGTCCGCCCTGGACACCCAATTCCTCTCCTCCAGGGGACTCCACACAGGCATAGCACACAGCATCATATTGGCAAGGAAGCACTCAAGTAATCTACAAATTAGGGCTAATTCCTGAGCAAGAATCAGTGGTCTAATCTTGCCTGGTACAGTCCCACACTTCTTCTACATACAGTTATTCTCATGAGTCATCTTGAATGATTCATGTTGTTTATAAATAGGGCCAGAAATTCTGAATGTTCCCTTGTGTAAAACTATTTGCAGAACAGGCCCGAATAAAATGTTTTCTTACAGACAGTATCAGACCTGACGAGGTAAAAGACTCAACTCTAGCTATATATGGCCTTGTTTGCTATGTACTGTGATTTATCTTAACAAAGTTTTCTGAAAAGAAGTTAATTTAAAAGATTGACTTGAATGAAGCTAGGGCTTTTGATATATAAATAATGGGACTTTTCCCATATGTAAAAAATAACATATATATAAGAAGGATGAGTACAAGAAGTTAGATTGATAGACAGGCTGGACATGGCAAAGAGAAGACAACAGGAGAAGAAAAAAAAACCAAAAACAACTTTTATTTGGTTAGCATCACATGTTCTACTAGCAACACAAGATCAGGTTTCTGCCTTGGCTTCCCACTGTGTCCTACAGGATGCAGTAAACTTCAGGTTGTGCTGCACTGACAATATCTTGGCTTTTGTCAATAGTCTAGAAAGTAGATTGGCTATTGAGAAGACATTGGCAACACATTTCCTTTTCTGTCCTCAAATACTTTTAACACCTAAGGCTATTCATGAGATACACCAGCAGCCTGAATTTCTAATATTCACTCATTAATGAGGACACTAAAAATAATGGTTAAATAATTTAAAACTAGTACATAGAAGGTATAACTTTTATGTTATTACTATCAAGTGTATGTTTTCAACATTTCTTATGAAATAATCAAAATACCACACAGTGTGAGATTTTATAGGCTTCTTCTAAATTACAACCTTTACTTTCCAAGTTCTGCTACCTAACCCTGTATCTCACATTGCAGCCTCCAACATACTAATAGTCCCTGGAGACTAAGACATGACCACTTTGATATGTATTTGCAATTCTCCTCGATATAGTCACAACAATATTTTTGAGTTGCTTCTCAGCTGCCTATTTTCTCATTTACAGTAACAGAATTTATGGCCACAATTATGTCATGCACTGAAGCAACTTTATATCACTACAGCTTTGTAGAGATGTAGCTAATATGCTTAGGCAGCCATTAGAGGCACTCCCAGGTCTCTAAAAGATGACTTAGAGGTAAAAGATAAAATGAACTCTCTCTCATATGGTTAGTGCAGGGACCACTTCAGAAAAAAAGAAAAACCATTGACCACTCCCTTCTGTCAGGACTAACTCAACTTGATAGGAACATATGTACAATTTGTTAGCTGTTGATACAAACTGGAATAACTTAAAAACTATTTGGATCTATATAGTGGACAAAATATCATCCCAAAAATCATGAGTATGAGAAATGTATCTTTTATTTTTCCAGTCCTTTAATGCATCTGAACAGCAGTTGGGTATCTAGAAATCTTTTAACCTTGTAACTATACAATTGAGACAGAAATTAAACATTTATGTGCATATTTGGTATAATAATAACTTAAGTATTATTTTTACATCTATTCACAAATAATGTCTAATTCAGTTTTGCCTTTTAGTCCCTTTCATTTTTCATCCCCCTCCAAATACCTAACTCCTCCTTGCCACCAGTCCCGCCCCCCCCCCCCCCCCCCCCCCCCCAAACCCCAGAAGTCATGCTCAGAAGCCCTATGCAATTAAAAAAAACTAGTAAGCGTGAGACCCATCTTCTCTAGCACAAACTGTCTATACCTACAAGCCAAAAGAGGAGGAAGAGCTTGGATGAATCACGCTCTGGAAACACCTAACTCAGGACAGTATGTACCGTCCTCTGAAAGTACTTCTCACTTTTCACTAATGACTGAACTTTATACCTTTTAGATATTTGGATGAAATAAATTACATCCTAAAATTCTAATGATCAATAAAGCTTGCAGTTTGACTAAAATATAAGCAGGATTTTTTTTAATCTGGAACAAAAAAAATTAAAATAAATTGTGAATGAAAAACTGGAGAATTCATGACTCATACACAATTTCTTGGAGATAATACTTCAAATCCATGAAATCTACATTGGAAAATTTCAATGCAGTTCCAGTAAGTTATGCTATTATAGTGTGAGATTGCAATGAAAAAAAAACCAAACTCAAATCTTGTCAAGTCTTGTTGTAATGTCACCACAAGTCTAGATTTATAGGGAGGAAATTAATTCACTGCAAGTCCACACTCGCTGACAATTCCTGTTGCAACGTAAGAGTACAATAGCAATAATAATTTTAGTGGAAACCTATAAAGAATCCTCTATAATGAAATGAAATGCTTGTATCAGGTATATTACTGTTAAAAAATGCAAAGGAAATTAAAGCAAATAAAATCCATGTAAAACTTATTATTAGGATTCACAGGTAAATCTGCATATATAATCCATCCCTCCTCTTCTGGTTACATATCATAAAGCACAGATTTACCATAAGCTTAAGGAATATACATACACAAGCTGAACAGGAACCTTCTACCTCATCCCTCTGAATGGGGGCTGCACCCATGTATATCATATATTTGATATAGCCTGTATGTTGTTTAACTATGAAATTTGTTAGATCAATGTGATGGGAAAGACTTCAATGTTAACTGAAAATCGTTGAGAATACATTTTCTAGTTTATGACTGAATATAAATGCAAGCAGCTTTCAAAAATTAATTTATCAGCAAAAACATTTAAAGAAGATCATCATCCATTTGTGTTTGAATGAAATTCCCTTCCGATTTACTTAACACAAAATCCACAGCTAGATGCCAGATTTTGGCCGCTGCTGCCCAGGTGAGTTTTCCTCTCTTGACTCTCCAGTTCAGCAAATATTAACTGGGTCAATAATGACAGCCCACAGGCTTCCATCCTAGACAGAAAAGGTGCTTGAATGTAGCATAAAGAAGTGGAAGATTACAGATACGTGATGTTAATTTTCAGCAGGTGTTAAACAGCTAACATAAACATCCTTTAAACTGCTCTGATTTACATCAAGGCCACAACAGCAGCACTTTAAGAATCAGGAGGTTGCATATGGCTTTTAAATTGTGATCTCTCCACCTCCAGAACTAAATGACTTCCTTTGAAACAGATGAAAATGTGATAATTTGTCTTGTTAATTCACTGCAAAAGGTTCTGTACCTGAATATGTCTGATACTTTCAGCTATGTTTCTGGTGTATGTTTACTTTGAATATGTACTTACATTGATGTAGTCATTTTCTATGATTTCTGCTGACATGAAAGGCCAATGTATTACTTTTAGAAAAAAGCAGATCTTTACAGCTCATTGCTATCTCTGTTTCCCACAAGCACATCACAAATAGGTACACTAAGAACCAGTTTGAGATGTTCAATAAAAAGTATTCTACACTCTATAACCAAAAAAAGACTCAGACTTGGTCAAGAGTCACCCAACAGAAGTTGAACTGGACCACAGCAGCAACAGAGGAAAATAGATCAAGCACATCAGCATCCTGATATAATGTCCTGACTCATTAATGGGTCATACCTGCTTGAGCTCCTGCCCTCTCCACTTAGATGTAATGGAACATCTCTGCTAGTCTAAGTGCTGGAGTTTACGCTGTTTTCCTCTGACAGTCTGTGACAGCTCTGTGTATGCAGACTTGTATCTTTTCCTTAGCACATATTGTTTGAAAATAAGGTAAACTACTATAAATAATACACTGAAAATTAATTATAGAAATGTAAATGATCTTGGAAATTCAGTAGCATCCTGTAAAATTTTCCAGTCTATGGCAATCATGACATGCATGTGGAGAATAAGCAGTTCACATTAGAAAAGAAACATCATCAGCAAAATACAGGAAAGTTTAAGGTCAATGTTTTAACAACACTTGAATTCTTTTCAGTTCTTTGCCTGGTGCATAAACTCAAAGCGTGTTTGATATGATGGTATATTGAAAGGTGTCCAGTGGGAGCTGGGCCATGAACTTCAATGGGAACAATATCATGCACTATCCTTTTAAATTAGGACATGTATAATGAGCTTGATTAGGAGAAGAGTCTGCATGTAGCTTTCCTTAAACAGTTTTCTTGGTCCTGCTAAACTGGTTATTTAGAACTCAGGTAATAGTCACAAGACCTAAAGAAACAGTCCAGAAAAGTGACAGCATGTATGTGGCACCACAAAGCAATCCATAATGGTATGGTAACTTGATCTTAAAGAGAAAAATGTCGAAAAAGATAATGAAAGAGCAACTTAGAAGAAACACTAGTGCGTTCAAATGGATATGCTCAGACATATTACTTCTTATCCTTCAGTTTCAATAAGTTTTAAATTTTAAAAAGTGAAAGGTTTTATTCAATATTGTATTTTCCTACAATACACTGTGTAATAATCAGAAAAGCAGTAAGTGCACCTAAGGAGAAAAATAAAAAATAAAATAATCCTATTTCCTTCAACTCAGTAGAATCACAGTATAATTCATGTAAAAGCAGATGTAAACAAGATCCCGTAAGCAAGCATCTACAGACCTGCATTCCCTTTCCTTAGCACAAAATGGTCTGAAAACAAGAGCAGCTTCGTTAGAATCAGATGCTGAAAACTGAATGTGGAACTTGGCAGGTCTTGGGAACTCAGCAGCATTTTGCAGAATTTGCCATTCTATGGCAAATGAGGTACGAAGCGGGAGGGCGTTCATTTTATATAAATAAAATGCAGGAGTCTTAACAGTGAATGTTATAACACTAACACAGAATACTGAATACCTAATAACTTTGAAGAGGATTTCTATCTATTTTTAAAAGGTTGTTTATACTGTTCCAGAAGAGACACTTATTTTTAGAGACAGTGTTGATGAATGCAGCCAAACTGGCAAAGCAAGACAAGAAGGACACCCACTGTCCCATTCTGATCATTATGACCACTTATTTTTTGTGTTGACACATACAGGTAATGCATCTTTTTATAATATTGTTTCTTTTCTTTCCAATTGCTTAAACTACAAGTTTCTCAGGGCCCTGCCAGTCCCTTAAGACATGCTTGGATTGTATTTACCACAGTGGATTGCCTTTCCCATTTTATTGTGCAGCACTACTGCAATATATTGCTGGTACTTCTGTCCTGGAGACTTATTTGAAGATACAGCAATGTCATAGCTTCCTAAGTATCCTATTTCAGAATACCAATGTAGTCTTATTTCCCTCGAGAGTCGGGAAAAATGCTCACAATAATTATACCTTTGGAAATGCCTCTCTAGTCACAAATTATCTACTAATAAGCATAGTTATTTAAAACCACAAACAAATGAAATCATTCATTGAAATGTAATGTAATTTCCTATTTATGTATTGTTCATGAATGACTTGCTGTGACTGCATAGCTACCACTTATATTAATATACCTCAATTCTAAGTAATGTTCACCTACAACATATCCTAACTTGCTACTAAGGACACATGAGCATGAAAACGTATTTCACTTATGATACTTGGAAAAATTAAACAGTTTGAAGAGAAGTTTGAATTAGGAATGAAAGAAGAAAATTCCAAACTCAAATTCTAAGTTTCCTGATGAAATAAAATTTTTTTTTTTTAAAGAAATGGACAAATTTTAACTATTTAGAAACAGTACAGAAAGTAATTTAACAAATGTGTAAATCAGAACTGGTACACAGCAAGGGTGACAGGCAGTATTGTAACAGTGATATCAACTCAATACTTTTTCAAAATTCTTTGGCTTACAGTAGGACACATTAATAACTTACATCTATAGACAGAAGTGATTTTGTGGTCTACTTTAAACATAAAATTTTACTTCTAATATTTGTATTCTTGAAATCTAACATTGACCTTCATGCTCACAGTTTCATTTTCACTCTCTTGACATAAGGACATACACATTCACATACTGGACTTGGAAAAACTTACTCATTCCTTTTTCTTACAAAATGGAGTGTTTCTCTCTCTCCCTTTGGCTCCCAAATTGCTATTATTCAACATGACACAGAGGCTCATCTTCTCGAGTATATGTACTGTCATAAGTAAATATTCAGCAGTTACACAGGAGTCCCTTACCTTTCACTTTGCTACTTGATCATTGCCATCAAGAGCCAAAGTGATAAGGTGGTATGAGAAGCCTGGCTTAGAGAGGTTTGTGGTATGAAATGGAGCAAGGAAAAACAATCAGAAGAGGGGAAAAAAAAAAAAAAATATCCCTCTTCTGCTGTGTAATTTACTAGTGTATTTATTTCATTTGCAAGTTATTTTCCTTAAAATAATCACAAAAGAAGCCTTAAACTTAGGCTATTTAATCTTACACACTTCTACAAAGAAGCTGCTAGTAACACGTACAGAGGAAGACGTGGGAGTTTGATAGACACCAGAATAATCTCCAGTAGATTAAACTGAATGCTTTCATTAAAAGGGTCACATTTTATTGAATTTTATGTATGAGGGAGATGTGATTTCAGAAGAAACCTCTTTTTATGCCTTTATAGGAAAGAACCTCAAAGACATGACTTGAAACTTCTGCCGCAAAGCTTACGCCTAAACCCAGATCAAATTCTATCATATTTGGCATGGAAAAATCCATTACTGGTAGGTGAAACACAGTGAAGGAGTTTGCCTTGAATTAATAAATTAATTAAAGATCTAATTATGCAGCAATTTCCGTGTTCTTCCCTCCTGAGCTGGGATGTTTTTTCCGACTGGGACAGGACTGCAACATTCAGTCAGCCTGATCCAATCCTGTTCTCCATGTTTGTTAAACAAGTATATCAGCACTGTGCTCACATATTTAGCTCCCAGATATTTCCTCAAAGACACAGAGGAATAAAAATAAAATCCCCATAGCAAGCTGCATATTCAATTGGCTGGGCTGGTAGAGTATTGCCTTTGGTTCACAGCCTAACCCAGGCAGTGTTGAAGGGGTACTTGCCACAGGCTGAATCAAGCTGTTTCACCAGCCACAGGAGTTTTTAGCAATGGTCTGGTCTTGGACAAGTCAAGCTAATCTCTTTTCTTTTAGAAAGTCAGCACCTCTTTTCCAACAAGGTCTGTTATCCTAACAGAAAGACATTAGGGAAAGGCTTGACGCTTACAATCTGATCTAGATCAATTACTGTAGGGCTTTGAGTCTTTCTACTTGAACCTCTCTAAGATCACTTGCAATTGTTTAACCACAGTCATCCAGTTCCCAAGCCTACATGTTAAATGTATCCTTTTCTGATCAACAGCTAAAATTAATCAGGCTGTCAGTATGTAAAATTTCTTAAAGAATGTCTTTGGACGAAAGCCTCCACCTAAATATTTCATTACACAGCTACTTCGCTAATCGTGGCATCAGATGTTTTACAGGCAGGTAAGAGGCAGATACTGTTGTTTTCTAAACATTTCTTCTCCTTACAATGAGGCAAGTCTTCTATCATCTGTAATCCACGTAATATTATTTCTTTCTCCTGCATGACATGATCCCTTAAAGTCACTCTGGTTTGTTTTTTTTTTTAAAAGAAAAACATGCTCTTAAAGTCAAACCCAGGAAATTTTTATATAATGTGAAAATTTTTGAAGGGAGTTTTCCTCCTTTTCAATATAGTATATATTTCAAGAGCTCATTTAATAATAAACATGGTAATTATGGAGTTTCTCAAAGAATTCACTATACTTCAACTACAAAGATATTTAAAAAACATATACATGAAGATGGAACATTAAGGATAGCACCTCACAAATACACCTTTTAAAGACTGGTAGCAAACCTTACCTCTGCAAGACTCTGTTTATATTCTTTATAAAAGTTAAGGCTATATAGTTATTTCTTTATCTCCTGTTTGCATAGCATTTGTTTTATTAAATTAATTAGTCAATGCCAAAAAATAAAAACTTCATACCAAAAAGGCATTGCATAAGAGCCATAATGGAGTGATTATGAACGCTTGCAGATTTGGAAAGGCAATGCTTGAGCCTACTGAACTTCTGAAAGGACCTGTATAAATAAAACCCAGCACAGCCTTGCCGGTTGCTCTGTTTGGAACACAAGAACTCCTAGTGACACCATCACAAATACATATTACCTGATACTATGATGCAAGCTTCACCAAAAATAATGTTTAGCATATCTATTCACTGTCTCTCATATCTCAGCTGCTAGGATGGAAGCATATCTCTTCTACCCAGGAGTTCAGCATTTCCTAAATTTCTGACTGCTCAGAGGAAACACTAATCTCTCTTACTTCCCCCCCCCCCCCCCCCCCCCTTTCTTTCTACCTGGTTCTAATAGCATGGTAGGAGAAGATGTAGAAACTCAACTCTATCTATTCAATGTTCCTTGTACCAGCACAACCCATTTTTCATATTAAACTGTATAAGCAATATTTTTGTACCTCAGAAGAAGCTCCACAAGAACTGGCTGATTACATTATTGATTAAAGGATGAGGTTTACAGATTTATATTTATCTTCCTTATTTAATCTTGCATCTTCAAGAAGATGACTGAAATATATGAATTTAGCAATTTCTACTAAATAAAATCTAACAAAACCCCCTAAATACTCATGCAGTTATCTATAAAACTCCCTAAAGTCTAACTAAAATGTAAACTTAGTAGTTTTTACAAACCTCAAAATACGAGACCTTTTAAACATCTTTTAAGAAGTCAATTAATCCAGTGATTATGCACCAATTTTAAAACCTCAAGTATTACTTTAGGCTCTGCATGGTGCTGTTCTGCTCTGTATTTTACCAAGACAGTTTCCAGTAGCTGTTTCCTCTCCATGCCAGCCAGTATAAGACCATTCCAGTTGCTGCTCATTTCCTCTACTTATGCCAGGATGCAGGAGCACAGAGCTTAACATTTGAAGAGAAGCAGAGACTGATTCCACTGCCAACAAGAAATTAAATGAGATCTGAACAGGCTAAATCCTGCTACTAACAGCAGACATATTTCCCATTTTCTTCAATGGAACTGTGAATATCTGTGCTTTGTCTAGTACTTGCATTCATTATATTTGTAATCATAACTGCATATGCTGTAAATCTAAGAATATGTGTAGAGATGTTTACTGGGAACTCAGAGACACAAAATCTTGTTTGCATGAGTATACATGACTATCTTACATGTCAGTTGGCAGATTTAAGCTTTTTACTCAGCACTCACAGAGAATTTTAAAATAAATTTTATTCTAATCTCATGTAAACAAGTTCCACTGAAAAATAATTAAGTTGTACCAACGTAAACTGGCATGAAAGATTAATCAAAAGCTAGTAATTTCTAATGTATTTTTCCATTGTTCCTACTTCATCTTTTGCATCTAGATCATTGCTGACACTTTGCTATTCAGCATAACAGATATGTCAGTGTCTTTATTTCCACCTTTTTTAAACCAGTAATTTGAGAACAGGCAGCTCTAGAAGAATCTATGCCTTAAATTTACATTGTGTACATCTCTGAAAAATCCATTTGGGATGAAATGGAGAAGCAATGAAAGGAGGTAACGAAGGCAATGGAAAAAATCATACTTGCTTTCTGCATCAAAATGACTACGTTTAGAACATATGCAAAATACTTTTTTTTCCTTTTAAAATAGAGATTTACTCAGCTGAAAATGACATAACTAGCTTTGTTTTGTCCACCAAAATAGTTTTCAGCAATATTATTTTAATTCTGAACAAATCTTTCAGTCTAAAAAAAAAATGCTAAGATTTTTAAATATCAGGTAGAATCTAAATAGGAAGAGTTCAGAAGGATATGTTGTTCATTTATGACTTTCTACAGCCAGATTCTCCACTGTGACCATATATCTAAATGCTTGAAGGGAAAGCTAGTTATTCCCTTACTTATCCTTTTAAAATGAACGTGTTCCTTACCATGTCTTTCATTTCACATTTTCAACTTCCTTTAAAAGAAAGTCTTACAAGTCTAGCTCAGTATGCTGGGACTATACTTTCCTCAGAAACTCAATTTCTTAACTACACTCTTCAGTTATTAGTGATCAGTGACAGGTCATAGATTTATAGCCTTTCTGCTCAGAACTGACAAAGCCAGAATGAAATATTTTATGTACCTTCCTGTGACTTACAAGCACGATGTGAAAAAGTAATATCAAGTTCATAGATTAGTATTTATCTATATATCACTCCTGGGACCATAACACTTCAGTTTTAGGCAACATATTATAGTAAGAAAATGAATACTGTATTCCATCTATTTCATGATCGCTTTACGTACATCTTGACAGATAATCAGGATGATTATTTTAATTTACACTGAATATGCAAATAGATCTGGCAATAACTACATTTGAAGTGTTCTGTGTTGTAATTAGAGGAGGGTGAAAACCACAACAAATTTGCTTTAATTATTTCCTCAAACTTAAAAATAAATGGGCCATATTCTGCATTCCTCCTTCAGGCTGAATTGGATTTGCACCTTGCAATTCTCAGTTCCCCTTGGGTAACAGGTAGCGATAACTACACCAAGCAGGTCAGAGCACTTAATATGCATTCCTTCCAAGATATAAAACCTGATTTCCATCATCCCTTGTCTTTGGGATTTAGGGAAGCAGCACCACAGAAGCAGCTGCTTTTCTTCCTCCAGGATTCTACTGGGAGTAATAGAAGAGACCACAATGGGTAGAAACAGAGCTCCACATAGATCATTTACTACCATCGCCCATCCTCATCATTTCTGGCTTAGCATATATCTGCTCTGAAAATAGCTCCACTGAAATGAAGGGAATTATTAATGGCATAAGATAGTAAACAGAGTCATTATAAGATGATCAGTACTAAGTTGTTGCCTTCCTCCCCAAATCTGTCTTCTGAAACATAACCTCATACTAGCTACGATGAGGAAAAGTAACTCTATCCCAGCCAAAACCAGCACAACCTGGTGAAACCATGACCTCTTGTCTCAATCAGCAGAAAGCGCACCTGAGCACTCCTCACCACTTCACTACAAAGTTCACAGAAAGTAGATTAAACTATGTTGGCTGATTTTGCGCAGAAACATATCAAGAACACTAATAAGATCCATTATGCTGGCTGCACTGTGAAGATACTAATCACCCCCGAGAGAGTACAAACACTGTAAATCAACATGGCTGTTTGTGCAATAATCATTTGACCATGGCTTAAGGGAACGGTTGCAGACTCTGGCCCTGTCATTATTTGTGAAACTAAAATTCATTTAAAATCATTCTCCAGCAGAGTTAGCTTGCTGGAATTATACATGAAATACAGACTCTCTTGACCTGAAAAAAGATTTTTGTCCTCTTCTACAGAAGAGTCGTGCATGTTTCAAGGAAACATAGCTTATCTCACCCTACACAGCTGGGACTGAACATAATGACTGAGAGGCTGTGAATTCCTCAATCACACTGATGAGCCAGTACTTGGGCTCTGCACCAGGACACAGATCAAAATTGCAGATAAGTTAGGCCCGATCTTGCTAATCGCTATGCCTGTAAGAAGCCTTCTCAAAGTCACAATCAAGATCAGAAAGATAAACAAAATCATAGGCCCAAGTGTGGAACTTCTCAAATAATGAACATGTGTACAGTGTGATCTGATCACAGGCGTTTCACATGCAGTTAAAAAAAAAGAAAATGAAAAGTTGTATTTGCTGAACACTGGTTTTACTGTGAATTGTTCATTCAGACTGTTGTCTATGTTGTTCTCACAGTAATCCAGAGAAATAAAATGCCAATTCACTAAACTGAAGTTGAACTGGCAACCAGCAGTGTCCTGAGATAGCTCGTGTCTCTGCATATCATTGGTGAAAGTTCCATATAGAAGCTTTTAAGAGCTAGCTTGAATGCTGAGGTAATTCACTATTGCAGCAGCTAGTGTGTGACTCAAAACCTCGATCATATAGAAAGGAAACAAAGAAAACAAAACAAAATAATTGATAGCAAACTCCCATAAACTGTCTTTTTTTTTTTTTAAAAAAGCATCTTGCTCAAAAGGGAGAGAGAATTTCACTGAATTTGAGTATTCAAAAACAGAGAATCACAGCAACATATAGACAGATTACAAAAGATAATCATGTTAATCTCCATTAGCATTTAGGACCTACCTAAATCTAAGGATTTATGACCACTATTATTAATTATATTCCTTAAAGTCTGTTTTCACAGAATTCTTACCTTCTTCTTCTAAAGATTATGTACCAAAGCAGAATACTTGTGATAAATTACTTTCTATTAAATTTGTTTTTAAAAGTATATCCATAAAAATATAATCTAATCCAAGTTATATATTCATAAGTACACATATTCACTTTCTAAACAAATCTTTGTGTACACATCTAAATGAAACAAAAATAACTATGCAACACGGACTAAAAAACATCATGTTTTTTTCTTGTTTTGGGACTCTCTTGACATTTAGGACTCTAGTTCTAAATCTATTAGGTGAATCTGAAGCAGAAAATGACCATTCTGTTATCTATCTATTTTCACTTTGACACAGATTCTTAAACTTCATATAATTACTTGTATTTATTATGATCTACCTACCATCTATATAGCTCTCATAGAAATGCTAACACACCACAGAAGGCTGCTCTGTTGACGGCAGGTTGTCTCCGATTTCCACCTGCTATACTGTATTAAAATAGATAAGAGAGTATTAAATACATCAGCAACACTACTTAGTGTAATTGCCGTGGGGATGTTATTCCATCATTACTGAGACATACCACAGTGCAGAAGATAACCCTAGGATGCAGTGTATGCCAGGAAACCGTTTTTCACATATTCTCTAACTGAAGTTAAGCCTAGCAAAAACTAAACTACAAACAACAAGAAAAATGGTAAGTAACAAGTGCCCCCGAGCCACTCTTCATAAACTGGAACTAATTCCATATACTGGTTGAATTTTGTGGTTGGTTTCGTCCCAGAGACTGTGACTGTAAAAGGGAAATATCCTTCAAAATAGAATTTTCATTTTGAAGGTGAAAGGATTTAAAAATAGACATAGTTTTTTAAACTTTTTCATAAAAGCCCTAAACAATGTATTTTAAATCTTCAAAATTTTTTTCTGTTTTGTTTTGGTTTTTTTTAAATTCTGTTAGACTCCCCAAATTAAATAATCTGTTGTTTATACAGACTCATTTCAAACGTTTCATGCAAATTGCTTTATACAAAATGAAGTTATGAAATGTACATACATATTTATACATACATACACAATAAAGATCCAATCATCAAATTTTGATCTTGGTCAAAGAAATACAAACCCTAAGTAATTTGCAAACATCAAAAATTATTGAGTTAAATAATATGGAAAAGTTAAAAAAAACCCCAACAATCAGGCAGCGATATTAGGATGACCAGCTTTTTTGTGGGGTAAAAAATAGAAACTTAACTGCCACAAAAATTAACATCTAAAATTTTCTCATTGAAATAATGGGAAGCAACACCTATACTACAAAGGTCTACATGTCAAAAACCAAAGGTAAATAAGTTGAGTAGACATAGTGTAGTAAATCAAAAGCTTGGGCCACAATCAAGACAGGAAAAAAAGCTCATCCCTTAATGCAATGTCCTTCCTTTTCCACTCAAGCAGAAATTAAAGAGAAAAAAAAAAAAAAAGATGCAAGATTTTGACATACACTTCCTGTCAAGTTTGTGCTTAAGTCCTTTCCTAAATCAGGGCTTTGATAAGCAATTTAAGCACAATAAATGTGAGTTATCATGCCTAAGATGTCCTCTTTCCCTTGGGATCTGAAATGCATACAGAAACGCATTCTAAATCTCCCTACAGACAGACGAGTGGGAAGATGTTTGGTGTGACAATAAAGCAGAACAAAAAGAAAAAACAACTTTGTGAGAGAAGTCAGTGTTGATGATAAGGCCACTTATCAAGGCAACCAAATCGCTGGACAGAATTTGAAAACCAGCAATTGGGACACAGTGTATAGGCAAAGGCTGTGTGCTCTGACAAAATAATCAGAGCCCCACTTTGTTTTCTAAAAAAGTAGGATTTTACTACGCTTTCCAATGCAATCAATCCCAGATGATTTTTTTCCCCCATTTACCACACATAGCACTATCTGGTAGAGAAATATTGCTATATTCAAGAACCACATGTATATCTGGATATTTTTTTACTACAATTTTTGGAAACACTTAGAAGGCTAATTTTGCTTTATTGCTAGTTCTTGTTACTCCTTTCAGCATTGAAAAACTCTTACTAAATAGAATATCTTTGTAATGGTTTTTCTACACTACAGTTAAGCTAAATAGAAAATCTGACTGTACAGACAAGTAGAAGGTGCATGGTGTTGCTTTAATTTCCAAAAGCATGTCTTACCTACCACATATAAAGACACACATGACAATAAACAGGAATGATGGTGTAGTGATAAACAATTGGAGCATTTGGAGCCCTGCATGTCATTAAAGTGAAAGGTATGTCACGATCCTGGTTTTCAACAGTAGTATACCATAAATTAGACATGGCATCATTTGGTAGTAACTGCAGTTGATTGAATAAAAGCATAATACATGTCTCCTTAATGACACGCACACTGCAAGATATTTAAACATTTTTTGTTCTCTACTAAAATCAATTTTCTCCATGTCATTTAACAGGGCTGAAAGACTCTGAGACATAATCATATGTGATATTTAGGAAAACTTGACTCACAGCTTTGTGTGAGACTTTGAGCTATATTTTCTGGGATCTTTTTTTGACTATAGTATAATACACCTTTCCAACTCCATTATTCCTAGTTAAAAATTAAAAAATAAAATTAAGGCATGAAATGGCTAGTCAACAAGGGGAAAATGGCTTTATAAGTATGTGACAGTATACGTAGATTTAATCATAGTAAACGTTAGACACAAATAGCAATACACACTAAAAATAAGCATGTTGTCACGGTAGTTCACATACTTCATTATCTCTGCCTTTTCTTCTATCCATTATCTTTTTTCCTTAATTCTACAGTATCTATTCTAGACACCTTGCCTTATTTTCCCCTGCCTGTGTTGTTTATAATAATTTGTCACACATTTTTGTCTCTGCCTCTAGTTTTCATTGTTTTAAATTACGTATTGTTTAAAATAAAAATGCTAACATGAACACAAACCATTGAAACTATCAACATGTTTTCAGGGAGAACATGTTACAGTCTACAGAATTTCAGAAGTCAATTGAACATAATATCACTGGAAGTGATAACAGGCAAAGGGATTTTTTTCATTAAGAATTTCTCCATATAAAATATACTTAAGAAATCTAAATAGTTAGTGACAAAGAAGTACTCAGGATTCATATTCACAAAACAAAATGAAAATGATCCTCTATGATAAATCAATAACAGTAAGAAACAATTAAGTTGTATTTTTAATCAATATTTGAGCAGAATAATTTTTTTAAATGCTACTTTTTGCATTTTGATATGTGTATCATCTGGCAACAACACACCCCAAAAAATTTGCATAGAATATTACACAAAGCGCTGCTAGTCAACTCTATGATCTTCAGAAGTGGGATATATATTAGTTTTTTCCTTAAGATGGTTTACAAATAGCATAGTTATATTCTCACCTAGCACCCCAATAGATTGAAAGAACAACTATAATTATGGTCTGCATTTACAACTAAAAATGTCTGAGAATACTTTTTTTGTTTCTGTGTATTAAACTTCCGTTTTGTCTCCTTACTACATCAGTGTGTAGGTGTTGCAAAGGTGGGAATAATTTTTACAAATTTTTGTTGCATATGTTTATCAATGTTTCAAAAGGTTACCTTGCAAGTTATGCATGTTCATTCATGTCAGCCATGCATTATTTATGAAATGTCTGTATAATGATAGATTATTTATACTCTGATATTTATGGCACATCCTGATCTGAAAGTCTATACAAAATTGTCCAAAAAACAGCAGAAATAGCAACACTTAACATGAAAACCTATTATTAAAAATGGATGGCAAACAAGGCTTATAGTATTAAGTGTTTAAGAAAAACTAAATAGGTATTTTCTACTGCTGCCTTGCAAATAGAAATCTGACTTTAAGGTTCACCATTTAGGGTTTAATACCTATTTTTGTGGCTGCACATGGGCATAGGAGTTTTTTAAATACTTCTGTCTCAACAATAAGCTATTGCTGAGCTGCAATGTCCTGTGGATACTTATGCTTCCTCAGAGGGTTTAAAGGTTAAGGTTTAAATAAATGTGAACTTCTGAAATTTATCCCCATGAAATAATTATTTCCTTTACAATTCAAAAGATATTTTTCTTGCCAAGATCATGTAAAAGCTTATATTTATGTGTTTTAAAGACCTTTTTGGTGAAATCTTAAAGAACATATTAAGACAAAGTCTTCCAGTGCCACCATTCACATGATTTATACACAAACACTTAAAGAGTGGGCTTGGACAAACTCATAAAGCTCAAAAGAAGGGAAGAGCATAAGCCTCAGCCTATGATCAGTTGGGAGTCAGCAGGATTGAGTATGCTTCTTTATCAGCAAGTAACCAATTAAGTTCTTCCTAAGCAAGAAGAGTGGATGTGGTAACTGAACAACAGCTGGATGGACAGCCAGCTGTGCAGGTGGAAAGCATGTGGGTCACAGAAGGCGGCATTTGTAATCCTACTCTTCACTGCCCGCGTACACCCAGCCTCTATGCAAAAGTGAAAAAAACATCATACATATGGAAGGATACACTGAATAGTATGAAATAGATGTAAAAAAAGAAAATATTTTCAGAAGTCAAGGAAAGGAAGAAAAAGGAAAATTAGTATTCCAGGGACAGGCCTTCTAATAGGTCCGTCATAGTAGGATTTCTCTACATTAAATTGCTGAAAGAGTAGCACGTGTGCATTTTCAGCTTAAACCTTGGCAGTCTTCAGCAAATAAAAGGCTCTGGTCTTCCATCTATTTATTTCACTCATCTATCCCATCTATCCGTCACTCTGACTCCTACAAAGGGAGTGTGAAGCATTCACACAAAGAAAGATTGTAGCTGGCTATATGTGGCAGAAAGAAAGAAAACAAATCCTACAACTTTGTAAGTTCAGTGAAGTAGCTAGAAGAAGAAGAAAAAAGAATCCCTTATGGTGACAGGATGGTTTGTTTCTTTTTGTGATGTTTTAAAAGATTCCTTTGCATTCAGAAAGAATGGATAAATCCAATTGGGAAAAATGTACAAGCAGACAATAAAAGAGTATTTGAGGCACAAAATGGTAGAAAGTAACAGTAACACCATGGATAAAATTTGAAAAGAACATGGAAATAAACCCTTTTCTACAACCTGGTTCTGTTTCAACTAATTTGGCAATGATAACTGGAAAACATGTAGCTACAGGAGAAACCATAAAGCTTCTCAAAACACAACTGACATAATAACTGAGAAACCCAAAATTTCTGTTTAGCTGAAGTTGCATAAACAATATTATATCTTCATTATTGCTCTGTGGATGACATATAGCAACAGCTGTAATTGCACGGCTTCGCAAACAGTCGGTACTATTGCAGAAGTCACTGGAACTTAGCACAACTGTACTGCTCTGCTAAATAGGGATGGGACTTGAGGCCTATTGACAATATTCTGATATTATGTTGGTGACATTGGCCACTCCAAGAGAGAGCTTGGAAAGTTTAGGTTTAACCAGGGTAAAAGAGATTTTAATTTTTTTTAAGTTTTGACAGTTTAATTGAAATCTCTGTTTGAAAAAAATATTAGTTCACAGCAGTAGCCAAAAGCTAAAAAATTTGTCTCACTTCTGTTCTATTTAAATAATAGCAGTGCTAATGGATTTGGGAAGGAAATAATTTCTTAGTATTAAGGAATAATAGCTAATATTTTGGAGGGCATTGTACATCTTCAAAATGTTTTACAAGCATTAAATATTCTTCAGAGCCCCCTTGCAAGTTAGGTGTACATAATATCTCACTTCAAGGATGGAAGAAAACTGAATTAGGGAATTTTGTTAATTACTCAGCCTTGTAACAATAACTGGCCCAAGAGCCAGAATTAAGGTATAACTTAGATCGTCCAACCTGCTAGCCTTTTACTCAAACCTAGAACTACCGGATATCTGAATTTCCCCTCGGATTTGTCTTTTTAACCCACCTAGGCTTCTTATCTGGGAAGAATTTCAGCATTTCCTGCATTTGTGTGCAATACATATTCCATGGACTTACTTCTGAAGGAGCAGATCATAGAATCATGGAATGGTTTGGGTTTGAAGGGACCTTAAAGTTCATCTAGTTCCAACCCCCCTGCCATGGGCAGGGACGCCTTCCATTAGACCAGGTTGTTCAAAGCCCCATCCAGCCTGGCCTTGAACACTTCCAGGGATGGGGCATCCACAGCCTCCCTGGGCAACCTGTTCCAGTGCCTCACCACCCTCACAGTGAAGAACTTCTTCCTTGCGTCTAATCTAAATCTACCCTCTTTCAGTTTAAAGCCATTACCTCTTGTCCTATCACTACATGCCCTTGTAAAAAGTCCCTCTCCAGCTTTCTTGTAGGCCCCCTTTAGGTACTGGAAGGCTGCTATAAGGTCTCCCTGAAGCCTTCTCTTCTCCAGGCTGAACGACCCCAACTCTCTCAGCCTGTCTTCGTAGGAGAGGTGCTCCAGCCCTCTGATCAGCTTCGTGGTCCTCCTCTGGACTCGGTCCAACAGGTCCATGTCTTTCTTATGGTGGGGGCCCCAGAGCTGAACACAGTACTCCAGGTGGGGTCTCACGAGAGCAGAGTAGAGGGGGAGAATCACCTCCCTCGACCTGCTGGTTATGCTTCTTTTGATGCAGCCCAGGATATAGTTGGTTTTCTGGGCTGCAAACACACATTGCTGGGTCATGTTGAGCTTCCCATCAACCAACACCCCCAAGTCCTTCTCCACAGGGCTGCTCTCAATCCATTCTCCGCCCAGCCTGTATTTGTGCTTGGGATTGCCCCGACCCATGTGCAGGACCTTGCACTTGGCCTTGTTGAACTTCATGAGTTTCGCATAGGCCCACCTCTCAAGCCTATCAAGGTCCCTCTGGATGGCATCCCTTCCCTCCAGCATGTTGACTGCACCACACAGATTTGTGTCATCAGCAAACTTGTTGAGGGTGCACTCAGTTCCACTGTCCATGTCACCAACGAAGAAGTTAAACAGTGCCGGTCCCAATACTGACCCCTGAGGAACACCACTTGTCACTGGTCTCCACTTGGACATTGAACCGTTGACCACAACTCTTTGAGTGTGACCATCCAGCCAATTCCTTATCCACCGAGTGGTCCAGCCATCAAATCCATGTCTCTCCAATTTAGAGACAAGGATGTTATACAGGACAGTGTCAAATGTTTTGCACAAGTCCAGATGGTTAGCAGGACCATGGGACATACAGAAATCATGGACAAAGCCTTTACTGATGGACAGACTATCAATGCAACGTGTATATAACCAGCTTCAGAAAACATGAAGTCTCCTGTGCATATTACTCTGGTTTCACTGGACTTGATAAGTTGCTATAGGATGTCACACGCAGCGTTGCCAATGCTTCCTGCCATTCAAGGCCTGGTGAGCACCTGCTGTACCAGGTCTCCACGCCCACTCTGTCTCTCTTGCAGATGGTACGGATGTGGCAGGTCACCTTGGTTGGTGCAACGTGCCCAGGGCATGTGAAACACACTACAGATACCATACAGTGCTCTCACATACAGGTTTTGTCTAAATTAAAGGACATACAGGAGACCTATTCAGACCACACCTCAGTCTTTAATGCAAACTCATTAACAAGAGACATGATGTAAGTTAGTTTGAATTAAAGTAATAATAATGTTTACAAAACACAGACATCAAATACTTCCTATGAACCTGCTGGCCATGTATTTTCACAATATAAAATGAAATACCTGTGCAGCTGCAAGCAATATCAAGAGAGATGAGGATGACATTCCTGTGGAAAATATTCTAGCTAGGAAAAATCTTATCTGTGGAGCTACATTTTCAGCTTCTTACCTTTTCGAAGGCTGGGCTTGCAAGTTCCTGAGGAACAGTGATGGAGAGCATGCAGTGACAAGCAGGTGGTATTTCAAACCTGACAGGGCTCACTCTGAAAAGTTATATGCTTTGGTGGGTGCTCCGTGCTCCTTCTCTTTTCTGGTAAAAGAGGTTTTTTTCCTGATTAATACTATGTGAAGCATTGTTACAGGGCTGCTCTGTTCCACTGTAATCTCCCACTGGCCTGCTGGATTACAAACTAATGTGAGGTAAATGGTAAACAACAACCCAATCGCTCCTGACCCACTTATGTTTCCCTGTAACCTACAGTGTGCAGCTTCCTGCGTTCATCTGGCGCTACATCTATTCTATTTAACTATCTCTACATTGAAAGACAAGGGTAATACTGGGGGTTTAATTTTCAATTTAGCTTCATTAAGAACTGAATCAAGTTCAGACTTAGTGTAAAATCAGTGCAACCCTGTGAAATACTGTCCTCAGTTTTAATTTGGCCAGCAGGTTTCTGTACATTGCTCTGCAGACGTAAGCTTCTGGTGATGATAAATATAACCAGTAGATTTAAATTCAACTATCAGTACTAACTTGGTTTGTCTGAAACAGCATGTTATCTTTGAACTGTTTTCAAATTGTATCACTGCAGCGGTTAGAATTTACTGTAACATTTACATGTATATATAGATGGATAGATTGTTTTTTTAAAAAGAAAAATATCAATATTCTTCAACGACTTAACTTCACAACTACTCTCCTGTATGGCCATTTAGTCACAGAGAGAAAAGACCACTTATGCTCCCTTTTGTCCCATCAGACTTCAGGCTTTTATTCCTTACTTCCTTGCTCTAGTCGTTGGAGAGAAGGACACTTTTCAGATGGCGAAAACACCATCTGGAGCTGCCTGTCCCTTTCCCATGTCTGGCAATCCATTTAGGAAGTGCGTTCATAACAAAGACACTGAAACATTTGGTCCTCCAGAAGTTTCAAATTTTAATTTAAAATTGACTTTACTCCTTAAACTTATCTGAAAATTACAGGTGAATATTCACAAGAATGAAGTCACTTATAAAAAATAATGCACTACAAGTTATAAATTGGATGCTGACTCATCAGAGATGGATGATTATGTATAAACTAATTTTGTATCTATGTTTTGAGAACTGTCAGGAGGGCTTGTTCCTTATTACCCAATTTCCACACATGGAAGTATACAGGCCAAGCTAACCAAATGCTCCTATTTTTACTCCCTTACTTATAAAGCTCTAGCATTCTACAATCGTTGATTCGGAAGGAAAAATTGGAACTCACATCCTTATAATATTAACAAGTATTTCTGTGATGTTGATTTTTATGTTATAAATGCATGATATAACTACATAGCTTTTCCTAACTGTGGATAAAATTATTTAAAAATACTTAATGGTATACAAGGTAGTTCAGTTTATGTGGAAACTACTTTGATAGCATTTTTAACATTGCATAGAACAACAGAGACTGTAGTAAGTACATGATGTTCTGACACAGCATGCCAGATAATGTTGCTATTTTAGGAAGAAATGGTTTTCATGGGGATAACTCACCAAAGACTGCATAACTGATTAGAAGTATCTTGCAATGTGCAATTCATTGGTCATTAGATTAGTAGTTACTTTAGTATTTAAAAAAAAAAAAAATACAAGCAAGAACCAGACTATGCTCCCCATCACTAAACCAGTTAAGTTCATACTCCTCAAGTATATTTTTAGGCAAAAAGAAAACACTATTCAGCAATACCAAAGACATTAAATAACTGAATATATAGTCCAATCATGGTTTAATTATCAGAAAATACATTATGTGCATATTAAGACTGCTACCTATATCACACGTACCTAAAAAAGCCCTCCTCATGCACAGATGGGTTAAATTTATGGATACAAATTTGGCTCCTTTCTCAAGTGTCACAGCTATCCCCAGCTGTTTCACTTTGTGTGCTAATATATGATTTAGCTGAAACTGTGCAAAAATGAATGTTGCTAGATAACTCCTTTAAGTGTCGTTTGTTTCTAAACTGTTTCAAGCAAATAAATTACTCCTGTTAACTTAGGCAGTAATTTCTACTGATGAAATTAGCTCAAGTTCCATCTGCTTCAGGCAGATGAATGGAAAAATATGCAAGACAAAAACCAAAGTGGCCTTGCTTTTGACCACTTTATTTTGCTCTCTGCATCAATCCTCTTAAGAGAAAGAGGCGTAATTCTGACGGTGTTATATGAGATCCCTCCATAAAAGCAGGAAAAAGGTAACTTTCATACTTAATTGGTTCCACTATTTCCAGATGTGAGAGGCTTGAGAGGAGCTATTAAGAGATTCTTATAATAAGTTTTACGCAGTTATGAAGGGTAGTTATATGGTCTATTTTAGACCTTTAATTAAAGTGCATCCAGGAAGCACTGAAGATTAGGAATGCAAGATTCCCTTTACAGTCAAGAGAGAAAAGCACTTTCCTCTACTCCAGCCTGTAAATAACTTAAACCAGTTAACAAAAAAAAGTGCCAAATTCGCCATACCTTTCAGAGCTTCTTTCATCAGGAAAGTGAATCAAATGAATCATTCAAAGCCCACTCCCAAATATCCAATTGACACAAAGCCCATCTTCAGTCCTTCTACTCACACTTGTGAGAGAGGAATTGACTGAGAAATTTGTTAGCTAAAAGGGAGGAAGGCAGTTCCAAGAAAAGGCTCATATCTAAAATAGCAAGAAGGAAAACTAGCATATATGATTATTACACATCATCTCAGCATTTCAACTGATTCATTTCTTCCCTCACAGCAATAGATTCAGAATTACTGTATCAAGCATTTCTTTTAGGCTACTGAAGCCAAATACATCTGAACTTGGAAAGCATCAATGCAGAGTCAGTTAAGCGTCTATTTCAGAGTGTTATAGAGAGTGGTACTTAAACTGCTGTGGATTGCCCATGCTTGCTGAATCTCTCAGGAAAGTTTTAATCTGTTGCTGCTTTTTGTAACAAAGCAAACAGAACATAAAGTGAATGTCTTCCCCACACACGTCTGATTCCCCCATCATCTTTTCCCTTCTCAACACTAAATCCCCTGCCTGTTTTGAGCAATATTTAACAGGGGAGAAGAGGTCTAAAGGGTGCCAAGATGCTATAAGCTTCATAAAACAACCAGGAGAGAAATTATTTATGCCCTGTTTTCACAAAGCTTCAATGTCAGCTTGATTTTATTGGATTTCAGAAAATTAATATAGGAGCTCAACTGCAAGAGGAAACAAAGCTTCATTGGTTCTTTGGTACACAAAAGCACTTGTTCCCCCTTTCACATATTTGCGAGAGCTGAAGAGAGATTTTTGTATCTGATACTTTAACAAATTTTAAATGTTAGAATTTCAGCACTTTGTGAAATTAAGCAACAAAAAATACTAATTAAAAAAAAGATTATACAAAGAAACTTTCTAGATGCCCTTTTGATTTAATACCATGATCACTGCTTATTAAAAGTGACCAGTTCAGGGCTAGGGTCTAAAGTTTCACATTTCTCATCACTGAGTTTATATTCCAGTTACGGAGAAGAACTTGGGCTAGCGCTGTAGTTCCCATGAGACACCTATGAAACCTGTGTATTATTTATGGAAATAAAAAGTTTCAGTACTTAAACAGTTAGCCTGGTGAACAAGTAAGCAACTGAACGTCCCCACACTTCAAGGACAGCTTGCTCATACTTAGCAAAATGTATTTTCCACTGGATCTGAGCTGAGTCAGGAACTGTCTTGGGAGAAAGGCAGGTTGGGCCACTGGTGCCTATTCTGAGAGGAAGGAACTGCAAAAGACACTACCTTGAACAAACAAATTAAATAAGTGCATATGGCTAAAGTGCTAGGAGGTTCTGATCTTGATGATTTAGAGAACAGGAAGACACACCATGACACCTTAGAGTATTCATAGTAGTTACATTTTTGTTTTCAGTAGACTGAACACAAATTCAGCTGTGCCTCAGAAAATTGAGTCAATACCAGTAAAAACCACTGTTGACTCCTCATGTGCTCCTGATGCTTTATAAAGTGTGCTAGAACACAACATGGCAATCCTGAACTTATGAAATAACAAACATGTCAATGTGATAAAATACAGAAATTAATTAATGCCACATTTTATTGATGTTAAGCTTGTTTGGGTTCTCTTATTTTGGGGTTTTCTTTTTACACATTTATGTCATTTTCTTTTTACTTTTAGTCTGAAAGCTGCATTATCAGAAGAACTTTTTGGAAAGTAGAAAGTACATTTTTATAGGAATATTTTTTTTCTCCTGGACATTTAAAACAACGTTTATATTAAAAGTTTCTGTCTTGCTGACTGAGCATTAACGTTGTGAAAGATATGCGTTGCAAGTAAAGATAGAATTCCTCTTTTAGACGCGCTGTTTCATCATAGCGTAGGTTGTTACAAATCCCTTGTCGTGAAAAATCCTCTTCATTTCTTCAAAGTCTGTGATTGAGAACATTCCAAGATTAGAAAAAGAGAGATATTTTCTGTTTTTAATGCAGGATAAGTTTCTGTGACCTAGACTACCTAGTTCTGTGCTTTGTTCCTTCAGGTTTGTCACCAGTATAGTTTAAGCTAAGTTTAACATTTTCTGCTAGCCTGGTCTTGTTAGGATATCTTTTTTATGAGAATAAGTTTGGAAATACAGGGTAAGGATGGGCACATGCTTCTCTTGTACAATAACCCATTCACATAAAGTAACTATCCTACAGAAAGAATTAAGGGTGTGAAATACATCCCTTTCATGTAAAGAATGGGATAGATATGGTGCAAGGGTGGCTTTTTGTTGTGGAAGTCTCATAACTGTAACTCTGGTAGTAGTTTGCACTTGTGGAAATAAGATACATCCTTCATTCTTCTAACTTCTCTGTTTCTCTTCTGTTACAATTATCAAGTCCTCTACCACTACACTTGAGCAAGTGAACTACTTAGACACTGCTAGAGATCCTGAAACTACTTTGATCATCCTGACCCTTCTTGAGTAAAAAGTACAAAAGGCTTCTGAAAATTACTTTTTAAGCTTAAAACCTGATAAAATTGCAGAATTGATCCAAAATTTCAGACAATTAAAAACTGAACATAAGTGTTTTGGTTCAGAACCACAGGAGGTTTTTTTGTTTTGTTTTCCATAATAACACCATAGGTTTGATCATAAGTACAAGCATAAATTCATTTGGGAAGCATTGGGAATTTAACAACAATAACAAACATATCCCTTAGTGTGGTGTAGCAGTACTGGCAGAAAGAAATAGAATTTCTATGGATACAATTTGTTTTATTTCTGGGGATTATTTTACCTTCTTGATAATACAGAGAACAGCTCTTGGCTCTTGCCTCATAATCCCAACACACAGGCCCGAATATCACACAGCGCCGTACTTCAGACCCTTTCCTGTCAGGTGCCCACATTGTATATGTAGCTGCCAGCCCTGACATTTGATCTGCTAATCACATACTAATCTGGCACATGGGTTCCTGGAACAAGAAAGGCATTGGTGCTTCCCTGCAGCAGAACAGCATGCCATGTAGTTGGACTGAGTCTGGCTGGAGAGCATTTCCCACTTTGTACCCTCATCCTGAGACATATTGCATGTCATAGGGCCCAAGATGGCATTGTCTTATGTACCAAAGAAGATACTGGTGAAGTCTGTCAAAAAGCAGATTCATTTTTTTTTTCACAGCCAAGCTATCAGAACACTCACTGCAGTGTTTTACTGTCACAAACTTTGCTTGCCAAGCCTGAAAAGCTATCAGGAAGCACCTGCTTTCAAGAGCAAACTATTTTGTTATTATATTTAGTTTATTGTGCCATTCACACACTCTCCCTGGAAGCCACGAATTAACCATGATAAATGAACACCAAAACATTCAAGTGCTATGCAAACTGCTACAATACTCTGAGCGTTAAAACAGATTAAATAAAATCACTGTGCTCTGCGCAGCAATATGTTAAACTTTAAT
This sequence comes from Gymnogyps californianus, assembly GCF_018139145.2. Lineage (NCBI taxonomy): Eukaryota > Metazoa > Chordata > Aves > Accipitriformes > Cathartidae > Gymnogyps > Gymnogyps californianus. The sequence continues at coordinate 127,355,629 of NC_059472.1, forward strand.
AGCTAGAAAAACAGCAACTATCAAACTAAGAAATACCATTACAAAGATTCTCTCATTAACTTCACTTTAGAAAAATATTTTCGTTAGAATAATTACTATGTACAATTAAACATGAGCAATCAATTTTATGTACTTCTGAGCATCAAAAAGGTTAGAAGACAATACTTTCATGTTATAAATATAAAAACTTGTTTCTCTCCCTTCATTCTCGCTCATCTTAAAGTCATCCTAACATAGAACAGAATATGTAAAGGTGGCAGAAAGTGTCTCATAACCTTTAATTGTATCCCAGGAAGTATTTTTTTCAATGACAGTTCATATAAAAATCACATATCAACCATATCAGGCTGGGGAAAAAACCTACTGTAATTCCCCCAATTAATTCTAACCTCTTAGCTTTACTTGTAATTATTTCACTCATCTCCCAAAACTCGGCTTATTAAGATCTATCCACCACGGTGTGGGTCATACAGTATTTCTGTTGTTGGGCTTTCTGGCCTTTTTTTTTTCTTTCTTTCAGTGGGAAGACCCTGCCTACAAAGAATTCATAAACGGGAAATGTGTTTTAAGAAGCCGAATAAGGGTAAAAGGTGAATGAATGACTATAGTTCCAGATGATTTATTTATTTAGGTGGCTAATAATTCCCTGAACTTGCTCTCCTGCTTTCCTGGAAGAGACACTCCTTGTGCTATTCACTTGTGAGACTTCAGTTGGACTATTTACCTATACTTTGCACCTTAACGATGCATATAGTGGCTGTTTTTCTTTTCTCCCTCTGACTGTTGTCTGCATTGGAAGAAATCTTTTCCTTGTCTCAATTTCTGTGAGTGATTGATCATAACTATTTATATAAAGTTCTTACTTCAGTAATTTGTTATATCTCAGGTGAGAATGATATCACATCAGGTTATGATTATTTATGTTTAAAAAACAAACCCACAAAAAAGACAGCAGAAATTAGTAATGTTAAAATTATTCACCACGAAAGACACAAACAGAAGGCTTACAGCTGCCCTGACAGTTCAAGCAATCATTCCCAGAAGACTCTCTTCAGCAAAAAGATGAATACATGAACTATTTCTCCTAACTGAAGTACACTTTCTTCTGTAATTAAAGCAGGTTATCACCTGCATATATGTTTCTGTACTTATAAACATATCTGAAATAAAGTGTTGAAAGGTCTAGATAGATAATGCCTTTTCTGAAGATACTGTTGGTGTCAAAAGGAAGCATGTCTCAAATAATTATTTTGTTTAATTAGGACAAAAGTGGGGGAAAAAGAGCAATTCAGATAGCTCCAGCTAGATGCAGGCAACAAAGTCTCTGTGCATTTCTCCAAGAGTTACTGCTTCCTCTATCTGCTTCGATTATTAGCACTGAGTTACAATTGGAACCAAAATTCCAGGTCCCCATCTGGATCCTGCTCATAACACTATGAAAACAGCTCAACATCCGCCAGTTTTATTTGTATAAGAATTATGGCTAATGAGTTTAAATGTCTGCAGTAATTTCCACCTGTCCATCCTGACTTGCTGATCACTGCCTCTGCTTCAGGGATCGATCTGTTGCCTGGGGAAGCAGCACTGAATCGCTGTAATTCACAGCCCCACACATGGAGTTAAGCTGGGACTGTTCACTGCCAGGGTGTAATCTGTAACTGCTCAGCGGCTGTTTGGTCAGATCCGATCCACCCCAACAGTAGGAGTGGGAAGTTCTGGGAGAGGGGCAGGACGGGCGGCAAACATGAGAACCACAGCAGATTTTCAGACATACTATAAGCAAGTTTATGAAAGAGAAGATCATGTGCTATCCAGTCATCCACACAAAAAAAATCTAAAATCAGTTAAAACAAAAGAAACAACAAACCCCCTGGTTCCTCATTCCCTTTATAAAAGTAGTCGGTTATAAAGGTAGTCCTTTATAAAAAAAGTAAAACAGAAAAAAACCCAAGTTGCCATAGTCAGTTCTTACTGTGCTTTTTCATCAGGTCAGCTACCTAACGTACTTTTAGTTGTTTCCTTCCCCCATATCAACCATCTAGAAGTTACAATATGATGAAATGAAGACTTTAATTAATTGTTTTTAGTGGCTAAACATTCACCAAGAAGACAACAAAGACATGTTGGCCTATGACATCCAAGACTGCCAGATGGCTTTCCACCAAGTGCTAGGTAGGACCACAGGTAATTTGTTCTCCGAGAAGAGAGAAGACAGTGCTTTTAATCCTCTCACAACAATACTCATTCACAGTAACATTTCCCTGGCCATATTCTGCACCGAAGTGAAGCTTCCTACAGTGCTACTGCCATTTAGTTCATTGCAAAGCACTACCTGCTGCTCACTCAGCAATCCCATCAGTCAGTCACTGCTTCTTTGCACCTGCTCCCTCCTTTTCTCTGTCTTGGCCAAAGATGACTCGTACACTTTACCACATAAGACTACCCCTTCCCTCTGAAAAAATAAATCACAACTCCAGTTTATACTGTAAGTAAAACTTAAAAAAAATCAATTTTGTATTTAAGATCACTTATAATCTATTTTTTCTTAAGATTTTTAATATATCTTAAAGGAGAATTGCCTGCTTTTTCAAAATTCACACATCACTTATGGCTGCTGGCCGCAGATACGAAAATGAGTTAACAATTATCTGTAATTGCTAATGAATTTGAAGACAAAAATCACAGATTCAGAGGGAAAAATTACAAGCTCTTACAGGGATGTCACAGCTATTGGAGATAGTTGGGTGCAAACCTGCACCCTACTGGAAGAAAATCTGGAAGTAAGCTTTAACGAGCACAACCTTGAGCACACCTGTAAGTGTGGAAAGGATGAATCCTCTATCATTGGTCTCATACTGCACTGCAGTGGGTTCACATAACTGATGGGAGGTAGCCAAGCCTACCACCCTTTTCCTTAAAGAATGACTCAATGTAGTACAATGTAAGAGCCATTGTCTGCCTAGTTCCAGACAAGAATTTGTTGGTGACAGATCCATGGAGCATGCTGTGGTCTAACCACTCTCAGATGCATACTCTGCAAGGCAGTATCAGCAGAATCACTCTTCTGATGAATTCTAAAAATGTCATATAGGTCTACTTTAAAAAAAAAAATTAGGTAAATATTCCTGTAAAAATACAAAAAGGTAACAAAGAGATTCAGGATGTCTAATGCATTCTGCTTTCTGTTTCCAATGCAGAAGCAGCTCTTGAGCACAACTAAAAAGATAACTTGGTTATCTGTAGCTCAGCTCTTCTTCAAACAGGTCCATTAAAGCCACAATATGTTTTAAAATCACAAACACTAAATTACAGTAAGATTTTGAATAGCCCCCAAAATATAGTGTCTAACTGCACTATTCTCTCACCTTTTTCCTCCCATGCTGTCACCCAATTACTACAGCACTGAAACAGACACAACCTATAGCTATATATTTTCCTCTGAAAATCAGCGATCCTGTTAACTTTCCTTATTCTTGGCAAATGTGTAGCTCAACCTCTTCCATTAATACTTGTTAACTATACTTTTCTACATTGAACTTTTAATTATTTAAATGCCTAACACACAGTTCTATAACTACAGGTATCATGAGGTCCGTGCTTCTTCCCACTGTTCTGGAAGTGGAAAAGAGAAAATATCAAGTCCAAACTCCTAGCCTCAAGATCTTTCAACTCAATAAAGAAACAATCCAGTTTAGTAAATGCATTGAATGTCTTATCTCACAAACTGAATCCATATATTCAAGATATAGATTAAAATATTGTGTATTTTCATTTGGATCGTAAAAAAAAAAAATCAACTTATTGCTGATATACTGTGATTATTATTGATTTAAAGTTCTTTTACCCACCAAAGAAGCTGTTTGATCTACCACAAAGAAGTCTGTTTTTCCTACAGAAATATTTTCCTCTAAAACAATGTAGCATTCACATTATGTTTCTTATCATTGTTAATTCCAAAACGTGAGAAAAGGCACAATTTATGCAAAAACATACTCTTCTCATCACAGAGGATATCTGACATTTAGGGAAAAACAAAACAAAACAAAAACAAGCTATTTGTCTTAGGACAATTTTCTTGTTCTAAAAATCAAATAAATGTCAAAATGACCAGCTTAGAGCTCCCTTTCATACATTTGGAATAAGATGTCTAGTCACGTATCATAGCAAGCTGTTGAGGGAGTTGGAAGACAAAAAGAAAAGGGCACCAAAAAAAGCTGTAACAGAGTTTCAGGTCCATGCTGTCCAGATGATTTTTTTCTGTATTTCTATAGGTTCAAATTGAAGGAAAAGCAAAATAACCCTGACAACTTTCAACCCTTAAAAGTCCTAAGAGCTGGAAACTGGACTCTTAGCAGTCATAAGTAATGCCTGGAGAAAAAGTGAATTCAGTGCTGGCACACTGGAAGCTGTTTTCTCTTCAAAAGGGAACAGTTACAGCTTTGCATAATAATACCTCAAAACTGCCTACATCCCCCCAAAGGTAATACATCTAAATATTGACATTTAATTCCTTTACTGCAAACAAGATATCTTGCATTATTTTTTCTTTATGGTAGAATTAAAAAGTAACGATAGATTAAATGTCTTTATTAAAGAAAATTCAAGTTAGATGGTCACAGTTGTTTTTTCTTCCATTTCTTCTTTTAATACAGGAAAGGTCTAACTCAGACTCAATGCGTGGATGCATTTACATTTTACTACTGATGTGTTAAAAAAAAGGATTCATTTTGTGACAACAAATTTTCTTCTTTTTCCCACTTGTTGGATCTATGAATTATTTTCTCTGTTAAAAGCTGTGTTAACTTCTTTTAACTATTTGTCAAATTCTGTGAATTCTAAAGGAGATAATTTCCTGATATTTCATGTTTTCTTCTTAAGAGTATATAAGTTCATATTTCCTGAAACACAGATGTAGGTTTTTTGCTTTTCTGTTTTGTGCTTGGTACTAAGGAAAAGCTTTCGTACTTAGTGCATAAATATTTTTGGAATGCCTTTACTAGAAAAAAAAATAGGAAAAGCTAAGGTACTATTTGGAAAGGTCATTTAAGGTCTTGGGCCAGACTCCTCATTCATTTACCTAAAGAAGATACTGATACAATTTCGTTGAGCTCAGCAGGATACATCTACAGTCACTCTAAGGAAAAGATAGACTTTAGTTACAAAAATGTTAAAAGCTGTTGCAAGGATTTGCAAAATTCTATAACACCATGGTAAAAGTTGTACCTGAACAATTCCATTCTCACTGAAGTCAGAACTTTAATTATAACAGGAATAAATTTCACATCGGCTTCACTGAAAGCAGTTAGGCCAAAAATTTTTTAAATTACGCTTTATTTTCTTTCATTTTGACCAAAAAAAAAAATTGACTTTGCATGCTGCCAGTTTGCCATTACAAAATTCTGTGAAAAACCTGGCTGGCAATGGCAGCTGTTTTACTTGTATTTTCAATACTTATAATTTCTCAAAGGTGGACAAACTTACCTACAGAATCAGTTACGTCCTTCATTCCACTTGAGAGGAAACATTTCGGAAGTCTCTTAGGACATTTCCCTTGGCTATCCTCATTACTGCTTATTTGCTTTGTTCCTTACACAGAGCAAGTGTGTTCCTATCAGAGTTCACTGATCATAAAGAATCAGTGCTGCTTTAAGGATAAAATACAGCAGAATTCGGAATGCTGAAAAACATTAATAGAAAATAATTAAACTGTCCATGAACTCTCAAAAATATATTCTGCTGAAAAATGTCTCTTGAAGACCCAGGGACAACTGACTCAACCTAGGTTTCTCTCAGGGGATCAGAAAGCTCTAGACCTAGTCTTAAGCAGCCACTGAAAATAGAATAGAACACTTGTGAGGAGGGAAAAAAACACCCCAAACAAACAAAAAACCCCAGCAACAAACAAACCACCCTTCCTTGAAAAGGGGCAAATTATTGCAACGTCATAAGATAGCAAACCACATTTCTTAAAACAAGTCCTACATCTAAGATCAACAGGGAAGATGAGGTGTTTCTCCATAATGCAATTGTCTTCAGCTGTCCTTGAAATGATTGACAGCCCAGCATTAAGTTTTAGGGATGCTCAGAAGATATTTAATGTCAAGTTCAACGTTGAATATGCTAGTATTTTAAGAACAACACCTGTTCCAAAGCCTTTGAATACTATTATCAGTCCAGGAAAACAGAAGGAGCCAGAAACACTTGGCAAGAGAAACTCCAAAAGAAGACTTTTCTCACTGTTTAGGAAGTCTCTCTCCCGTCTGCAGTTTGAGAATGCTTTGTTTGTTTCTTTATCCCCCCCCCCCCCCTTTCTTTTTTCCTTCTTTCTTATTTATTTATTTTTAGACTGAGTGGGCAGGAAACAACATTACTTTGGGAGCAGCTTGTTCCTTACATGCTCTTTACTTCTAGTCACTTTAACACAAGGTAAGGTAAGGTAGCTTGTGAAAATGCAGAACTGCTGTAGCAATTGCCTATGTTCACCTTTTCCAGGATACAGCTGATTTAAAACATGCAACTTACTTTTCTTTCAAGAATACATTACATCACAATAGTACTAACAGTAGTTAATGCTCTGTAAACCCATACCTTTCCTGATTTATTGTAATATATTCATGCATATCTATTTGCTTACACTTCTACATGTGCTTGAGGCACTGTTTTTGTTGTATTTCTATTGTTCTGTTGCTCTGAACAATACTCTGAGCACATTTTCTTTGCATCCAAAAAGACTGGGAATGTGTATAAAATTACTACATGCATGAACAAAATAAAAATAGGATAAAATAGAAATTGAATGTATAACTGCAATGATAACAATAAGATAAATCTATTTTCAGAGTAAACCTGTTTACCCATTGAAATGTTATCAGAGAAGAAAATAGTATAATACACCTGGAGAAGAAAAAAAAAAGAGTGGCTTTACAGAACATGTCTAGTGGGAATCTTGATAATCACCTAAGATTTAGAAACCCTCTAAAGAGTTTCTTCTGTAATCCATTGACAAAGTATACATTCATTCAAACATATGTCACTTCAAATATACAGATTTGTTTTGATCACTGCACTGATTATCAAGTTTCTTAGGCTCACGTATAAAATTCTACCCAGAAACAGTACTGAGGATAATATTCTTGTATTATTTAGAAAAAAAAAAGTATCTCATTTAATGACTCTTTTCCACTCTTAAATTTCAATTGCTCATCTTGAATTCAAATACAAATTTTACTTCTGAAATAACAATGTGTTTTACTAGTCTAACTTTACATTTACGAGCGTTAACTTGGAACCTAAGACTTAAAAGTGGTGTAGTTAATGAATTATATAGCCTTCTGAATGGATGTGCCGCAGGATTATCATTCTAACTTCTTTCTGTCTAGCAAAAAAGGAGAGAACACCACCTGACAATTTGAATACATCAGTATTTTCTCTAGCAATAACATGCTCTCTGAATAAAACATACAGTAATGATAATTTTTCATTATTTTAAAGAATAATCCAGTGATTGGATATTAAAAATGGCACCTGCACTTTTTTTTCCTTGAATCAGATCCTTAGGACCAGAACTCAAGAATTAAGAAATCTTAATTCCTCCAATTCTGTGTCTTTCAGGTCCAACTTCAGCTCAAGTTAGAATAAGAAGTTACCATAGCTGCTGAAAGCAAAGATCACCCAAATAAAACAACCTTAAATTATGAGGTTCTACACCCCCAACACTTGTGCCAAAGGAAGAGGAAAAGATTTTTCAAGTAGCTCCTTAATCTAGCCTCTCGGTTACTTCCAGCGAAGAGCAACAGCACAACACATATTCCAACATCTGACCCCGGTTTATATCCAAAATCATGTTTGCCTTTTTTTAGTAACAGAGCTACAGCAAGCTGCGACACAGGCCACGTCTTACAGAGACAAGTACAGAAAGGAAAGTGTTTGCTTTCTTTGTGCTCTGAGCTGAGAACAAGCAAGATTTTTTCCTGTGTTGACAGTATACTTGTGCAGTGACAAATACATGATTCACTCAAAACAACACATTATTTACTTATCCAAGGATATAAGCAAAAGGCAAAACAAGTCTGCATAACAGAAGACCAACTATATATGCGTCTTTGGAAATTTCGCTCTGGCCAACTCACTTCATCTCTATGACAAAGAACAAGACCACTTTCTACTGCACCTCCGCTCCTTCAGAGGGAAAGTTTGACAGGCCATCAGCTTTTCCACTGTCACCGCTTGCAAGTGCCTTTGATGTTGACCAGCGCTTATCATAGTTTGAGTCTTTTAACCTTCTTTGGTCACAGACTTTTGTCTTTGGGAGGTGGGCCACTGATCCTGGAGTCTGATCAATAACATCCTCCCCCTGGGAAGCTCAGCTGTTGTTTCCCTACACCTGACACTGCTGCAGTTCCTTGAGCCTGTTTTGGGGGAGAACCACTGAGTAGCATCAGTAGCCAAGAAGTATTTTGCTGCTTTTGAAATTTTTGTGATAACCATGTTATGATTAAATTGACACACATTGACAGCACATTGACAAGTCTAGAGAGGATAGGATTCAACCTGAATGAGACGGAGAATTTGACAACAAAGTCGCAGAAAGTGTTAGTGCATTGGCTCAACCTAGCAGACCTCACCAGTTTGTTTGTGAGACAGAAAAGCAAGTGGTGAGGGTGCCCGGGGAGGGGGGAACGGGGGAGAAATCTGCCCCTGCAATCTGGGAAGATCGCTGTATATAAAGGCTTTCAGTTCTGTACCAGCTGCTGATTATGCAAAAGAGACAACCTGGTTCTACCCACATTGCCAGTAGAAGTAAGCATCTCAAATGTGATGTCAGCGTAAATCTGTATGTTCTCATCAGGTACCTTTCAATCACTCCTTAAGGGTAACTAAAGCAACTGGAAAACTGAATCCATCTGACTGGTAAGGAAAAAAAAAGTTATGAAAATTCCTGCTTGGGTACAAAGTTCTATTTGTTAATACTTGAGCAAGTTTTTAATTGGAAAATATATCCAAATGCTGACATTGTTCTACAAATAAAGAATTATCAAATTATCACCATTGACAGTGAGCAAGAAGGAATTAACTCAGCTTGATCTTCAGATTAGACTGATCATAAAAGGTTGTTAATACAGATGTGGAAGTACACACTTAATTTGGAAACTGATCACATTTGATAGACATAAGAGACAATTATAGAATTTCAGCTGTCATTTTATAGTATAACCATACACAAAATCGTTGTACTTTTTTTAATACAAATTAATGAAGCCTTTTGCTGAATCTGTTAGCTTTGCTCTCTGAGAAAGTATCGTAAGTTTTCAGAAACAACCTCCTCTGGTGTGGATTTCATCTATTTAAATAAATAAATACTACATACAGAATATTTATTTATTTTTACATATATATATATATGAAAGCAATAGAACGTTATTTCCTACCATGCAACCATTTCTGAATACTTTGCCTAATCTAGACAGGGATGAGAAGCAAAAATATGTAAATTTTCCATTCAAAACCTCGAAGTGAAATATCTCACTTCAGACATTTACTTTCACACTATTTGGGGGGGTTAATTATAGGCTTATATTTGAAATATTTTCACACTTGAAAATAATATTTTGTCTTGAAAATCTGGGGAAAAAAAAAAAAAACAACAACCAACACAAAATCCCAACCCCCAACCTACTCATTTAAAAATGTGAATATTTGTTTTCTGAATGAGCAATAACCACATAAACACATTGTTAACAGAGGGGGCAAAAAGTATTTGGATGACCTGGTGCTTGGTTATCGGGGGGGTGGGGGGGACAGTAAAAAAGCCCTTTGAGAAAACATCGACTTAAACTATGATGTCAGGAACACAAAAGACAGTTCAGAGTTGTAAGAAGGTGAAGGTATAATAGCACATAGGCAGATCCAAGAGCTCTGTCATGGAAATCCAGATAGGCAAACCCCTAATGCTGTTCTTCCACATACGTAACACGGGTAATGGGAACTTCGCAGGAGATCTCTGGGATCTCCCGCACAGCTAAGAGTCACCTCAACATTAATCTAATTCTCTTTGTTTAGCATATATTCTTTACATAAGAAACTAGGAAATATATATGTGTAACACACATAATACAAAATGTCTACAGTGAGACTTCTGAGCAGCTGAAGCAATTGTCAAGCAGTTGTTATCTATGCTTTTTCGAGATATGCAATTTTTTCATAATGTGATTTATAATTGCTAATTAGACATAAATCATTACAATGGTAAAATTAAAAGACTTATGTGAATGAATTTTTGAAGAGTTCTTTGCAAAGCAAAGCATATTTTCTAATATTATCTGGAATCTCTTCTTGCACTGTTGCCCAGAATTAGAATTATCCCTCTTCTGGATTAAAGATGCATTGGTGGATTAGTCTATCACTGATGACAACATAATATATCCTTCCCAGAGGCTTAAAATGAAAGGAGGTCTGTTAGCTACAGACTATGTTAAAAAAAACAACCAAAAAAAAGCCCTTTGACACCAAATCATATTTTAACATTTAAATATCATGTGTGAGGTCAAAGTAGCTTGGGAAACATAGCCTCAGGTTCAGTGCCATGTATCAGTTCTATTCCTTTCACAGACAGTATCACCTATAAAACTAGTAAGACATGGGACTGATTCCTGCAAGGATTAGCCATCAGTATTACTTCTAGTTTTAGCCACCTGAACAACCTCAGGAATACCACCTGGACAATTTAAATGAGAACAAAATTTGCTTTAATATTTGTGCTTGATGCTCAGGTATGTAAACACATTTTTCAAAATTTTACTTCTTTATTTGAAAATTTTTTTTGTTAGTTAAAGAAATAATAATTTTATATTTAGATTTATAGCATTTTTAAAGGAAGAAATATGTTGTATCAAAGCAACAAAGGAGATGAGCTATTTCTGAAGATTTTAAATTGAGCTATGATGTGGATTGGTATACGTAACTTTATTTCAGATAACATTAAATTGATTCATCATTTTACTCTCACACTCTAGATGTTATGCTATTCTATAAATTAAGAGACATGCTACCAGTTTTCAATAGAAAAGTACCATCCTCCAAAGTTTTATTAGATGTAAGACTATGTAGTTCATAACAAGTCTTCCCTTGTGAACTTCTGGGAATATTTCACATGCTGATAATCATACAATGATGATTTCTAGAATAGGCCTGTTTAATATTTAAGCCAAATTTTGAAATGTTAACTAAAAAAAAATTTCACTTCCTGTAATAAAATATAATATGCTGTATTTTCTGGAGGTACTTAAATACCTTATTACAGTCTTTTTCAAATACATCCCAGGAAAAAGTAGATGAGTTGTTAACATTAGAGATTTCAAAGTAAGACACCAGGGTCTGTTTCTCCTTGTTTAAGAAAAGATTGGCCCAATTGACTTCATGAAGGTTAGCAGAATTATTGGTTTAAAAAAGTAGCTACCTTTGGCTATAGAATTTGGCTAAGCAATAAACTTTCTACCACACTTGTCTGTTGGTGTCACTGAGAACACAGGGATTAGACACTTGTCTAGTGTTTATTTAATAAAAGACCTACATGTCATCACTAACATTGCTTGCTAAATTGGATCTTTGAAGAACAATATAGGATTCGTGAAATGTTTGCGTGTACAGCTCGCAGTCTGTGTGCTCCATCCTTTGAAAGGAAGCCATTGTAAAGGGGGAGGGTCCTAAGCACAAAGCAGGGAAGAACTGCTTTTCTGGCAAATGACAGTATCAGCAACAAAACTCTTATTAGAGCCGCATGCGTCAATATGCAGTAAGTAATACCCATATGCTTCATAGAAATAAAAGGGTGGAGGATGAAGGAGAAGTACTTTGAGTTCTGTAGTCGAAGGAATTTAAAGGTACATCTAAGCAGTCTTAAGAGGGATTGCTTTATAATGAAGTATCAGTTACATACAGCCCTGAATCATAACTAGCTATGTATCCTCAGACTAGCAGAGCAGTTATAATGCAGTTCTGTGCTTCTCTGCAATTGATCTCATTGACTGTAGCGTTTTCTTGACATTTTACAACTTACTGGTTCAGTAATGACAGTTCAGTTGTCTTAATCACACACTAACTGAACCATTGAGAAAATGCCCATAGATGCATAATCAAGAAGATACCAAACCCATTAGATTGCAACGTTTTCAGTCAAGAAACAGCTGACAGCAACTCAAATCTGAGTTTGTTTTTCCTCCACTTTGGATGCCTGGGTTTTTTTTTTTTTTTAAAGGGACTTAAAGGGAAGGGAGTTCATTTTGGCCCGTATCTGCTCTCTCCCCCCTCCTTTTATTTTCTTTGATATGCGCGAGCCCCATTAAAGAAGAAACAAAACTCAAGATACGGGCAACCCCTAACCCGCAGCCATAGGGGAGCAAGCCAACTTCCCGCACGGGAGCCAGCTCCGGGCGTTAAGGCAGCGCCTTGCCAGGGGAGCTGCCGAGCGGGGCCGCGGCGGGAGGAGCCGGCCGCGGCGGGGAGCGGAGTGGAGCCCGCGCCGCCCGCGGGGAGCGGAGTGGAGCCCCGCGCCGCCCCGCCGGGACCCGCGTGGGGCCGGGCTCCGTCCATGGTGCTGCAGCCGGACGCCGCTGCCAGCGCCGCGCTGCCGCTGAAGGGCCTTTCCTTCCTTCCTCCCTCCGCTAACACCCTGCAACAGCTGCTGCCACTGCTGAGCCAGACTTACAGGAATTCAGCTTTTAGGGAGATTTAATAGCGGGGCTGGGGGCAATAAAGGGGGGGGCGGGGGGGGGAATCCCCAGACCTCCTGCCCAGGCTCTGAAGCCTGCCTTTCCCTCGCAGTCTCTCGGCTCCCAGGGGCGCGGGGCGGGAGGGGAAGCCCCAGCCCCAGCCCAGCGCACAAGTTTCCTGCGGAGATCCTGGCTCCAGCGGCAGCCCGGCTCGCCCTGGCCCCGGCCCTCCCGGAGCCGCCTCGCAGGGGGTCGGGAGGAGAGGGGACCCAGCACCCTCCTCACCTGCAAAGCTGTGGAGAAGCCAGGCAGGAGAGCGGGAGGGGCTGGGAACTCCCTCGCCTCCCCCTCCTCATTGCCGGCTTCTGGTACCAAGGAAACCCCCGGAGGGTGGAGGAGAGGGATGAGGAGGCTCCCATCGCATGCACAGTGCCCCCCGTGCATTCCCTTCTCTGGGCGCCCGGAGCCGACGCCCGCTGCCCCAGCCCGGACTCACGTGTGCCGTCAAACCGGGTGGCGATGGTGTCGAGGAAGGTGTTCTGGGGTGCCAGTAATCCCTTCATAACCGGCATTTTTCCAGCGCGGTGCGAGGTTCCCCATCAAAGTTTGCCTACGAGGGTGGTTCGAGAAGAAAGTGCAGAGGGTGCCCGGGGGAAGGGAAGGAGGAGGCGGGAGGGAGGGAGGGAGGGAGGGAAGGAGGAGGAGGATGAGGATGGGGATGCCGCCGCGCCGCCTCCGGCGCCGGGAGCCCCCCGCTCGTCAGCCCCGGCACCGCAGAGCGCTCCCGCCCCCGCCGCCGGCTGCCGGGCGGGGCGGCCGCGGAGCGCCGCGCACAGGTGCGGAGCCACCGCCCAGGGAGGGCCGCGCCCCGCCGGCCAGCAGCGCCCGCGCCCCCTCCCCTGGCCCCCCGCAAAAGGAAAGGGGGAGCGGGGCGCCGGCAGATGAGCGGCCGTGAGGGAGGACTGGCTGCGGGGAGGAGCAGGGAGAGGGGGCAGAGCGACCTTTATCTACCTGCGGCTGGAGCGGGGCGGGAGCAGCACAGGAGCCAGCGGCCGCCCCGGGGGTGCCGGGCCCTCCTCTGCCCGCCCCCCCCCCCCCCCCCCCATCCCGGCCTGACCCGTCCGGCTCTCAGCTCTGGCACATAGGAACTTTCCTAGGGTTTGAGCCATAATAGCTCACGTGCACCCTGTTTTGCGAGTAACAATATTGCAGGATAAAGCTCGAGATCTTACTTCGCTGAAAGGAGAAATGCTATTGACACGTATAGCAAGTGCCCCTGTAGATGTTCATTGGAGAGCGAGGCTAGAACATGGAGAATGCTCCATCAGGTGCGTGGTCTCATGCGTTATTTGCATGTTGAGGCTGTTTTGTTTATTTATTTCTTTAAGGGATAGGCATTTTCAACTTCACTGTGAATATTTCCTAGATCATTTTTTAGAAATTCCTCCCTGAAAAATTCCTGGAAAAAATAATTTTTTTGCCAACCAAAGAGAGAATCGAGACTTAGATCCTAGCCCAGGAGGTCTAACGGGTAAATTAAAAAAAAAAATTAAAAAATAAATTAAAAAAGATAAAAATGAAGTAGCAGGCACACAAGCTGCTCCTACACTGGGATAAGTAACTTGCTCAGGCTGGTACTGTGACTCTTTAAATGCTGCCAGATAATGCCCCATGGTACAGTCATTTCACTTACTGTATCAGCAATGGCAAAACTTCTCCATGTTCTTTCAGGACTAAAAGACACTGGAGAAGAGAAGTGTGAGTACACTCCCTGATCTACTCCACTGTGCATCATGGAGGGGAAGCCTGTGGGTCTCTTGCTATTTTACAGCATTGCTATTTCTATTTCTTGCTGTTCCCATTTATCTGGGATTCTCCCTTTCTCCAGATAGAGAATTTTGATTCCCACTTTTTAGGATAAGCAGCACAGAGAGAGGCTCAAGAAGGGACAAAAAAGGTCTTTCTTTACAACAGATAATTAAAAGGAAAAAACCCAAACCCAAAACTTCAGAAAATGCTGATGCATAGGTTTCATAGCACAATACAAAGTCTACCCACAGTAACCCCACCTTGGCTCTGAAGAACACAGCAGTATTTTACTGAGATCGTTAATCTGTCCAATTCTCCTTGTACTGGAGGCCTGTACAAAATAGTTGATACAGAGCTGCCAGCTCAGTTTTCAGAAGTGGCATGTGAAAAAGGAGACTGCATTACAGTCACTATTACTTTGGAAGTCTCCAAGATCTCTCAGTACTATCAGTTTCTTAGTTAGCTAATAAACTTCAAATTCATGGCAGGCTTTTACCTTCATTGGGAATCACTACTCTTGTCCTTAAAATGTACAGTTTTTAATACTGAATGCCAGCAATTGTTAATTTTCTTTTTCAAAATTATTCTCACATCTTCCAGTTCAATATAAGCAGAACCCCAAAGTTAATTTCTCTTGATAGCTTTCCGTTTAGTCTCAGTGGCAGGTATCACACTTGCAGTTAGGTTTGATGCTACAGCATGTCCCTACTGGTGAAATAAAGAAAATCCTGTTCTAATACTTGCAAAATCCAGTAGAGCACAATCAGATTTTCACTTCTGTCAAAGTGCTCAGCAACAGAGGTTATTAAGGTAAATCTGAACCTTTGAAATCTGCCAAGGGACTCATATACGTTGTAGCCTGTGGGCTGTGGTCGTGTTTCAGCTTGCATTCTTTTCCATAACCTGCCCCAAACGCCATCTAAGTAGGGATAGAGTAAAGGAGAAAGGAATATATTCTCAATCCTACTACAGGCAGTCAGGAGACAGTAACCTGTGTATACATTTAAAGACAGAAATGTGTTTCTTAATTTTAACTCACCAAAAATCATCACTAAAGGGGGGGAAAAAAAAAAGATACAATTTTCCAGAGAAGTCAAATTGCCATCTAATAACTGTGCCAGGCCGTAAGTGGCTAATACAGTACTTCCTCACGCACAACGAAGTCTGAGCTGTAAACGCCATGCTGTTTTGAGGGCTCTGACATAACCGCTTCAGTAAGTTTAGAGCTTTATTAAGAGTCCATGGAAATTTCTTAACAACCATGAGACAGAAAAAGTTTAAATAAAGCCTTAGGACTTAACTTGGGAAAAAAACCTCCCCAAACAATTATGCAAATACACACTCCAGAAAGGATGGATAGCTGCCAGAGGAGTTGTGGCATGTTTCATGTTGATAATGGTGAACACAAGTTACAGTTACTGAAATGTATTCACCACTGGCCAAGAGGAGGTGATAGCAACGGCAGTGAAAGCTCTACCAACAATGAAAACCTGGTGATGCAGAAGAGGGAGGGACAATATCAAATTCTTTATAAGGAGAACATGCTGAAGGGCTCTTCAACTGTGAGAACTTCAGAAAAGAGGAAGGGAGTTTGCTGTGCCTTGCAAATACTTGCAATCATGGCATACTGATATAAATTGGTTATGACAATAGCTATGTACTATGAACAATTGGTAACAATTAAGCTTTTAAAAACTGTGTGTGTGTTCTACATACCACAAAACAACCACCCAAAATTTTCTGAAGTAGAACTAATGAAACATTTTACAAAAATGATGCACACAACAAAAAACCTGAAACTACATAAGAAGAGAAACTGAAGCTAGCATCCTATTTTGCACTTGAATTTGGCACAGGCTACAACGTTTTACTCATAAGAGTAATCCTCCTTAATACAGACTGGTACTTAACTTCAGACACTTAGTTACAAAACACAGAAGCGTTAAGTCTGGAGTAGTTCAAAGCAGACAAATTTAGCAGGTTGAAATTTCAGTGAGCTGAGAACAAGAAGTTCAGGAAAGCAGAGACAGAACAGCTGAGAGTGTTTAAAAGGGAGGTGAAGGAGCAGCTGAAAGTTTGTGGCCAAGTCCTGAAAAATTATTTCTTAAGCTTTTAGCAAAACACAAAATAGAAACTCTGAATAGTCACAGACTGTTTTTTGTTTTTCCCTTTTCTCTTGTTTTCTTTTTTCCTTTTTTTTTAATGTTTACGAAAAGGTAAAATACAAACCCAGGTGATTTTTATCTTGTTTCAGGAAATCAGCTTTCAATTCTGCTATATTAATTTTGAATTTGAATATCTGGGATGCCTAGATACTGTCTCTAAAATATTACATATTTTTGCTGGCAAGAACAGATAACCAAGAGTTGAAATCTAACTTTGATTTTTGTGTTTAAATCTATATCCACTTTAGGCAGATAGCCCACTCCCAGTATTCCTGTCTTTGTTTACTGTGGAGCATTTTGCTGAATTCAAAATATAAAAAAAAATTTATAGAAAGACAGTACCAGGGCTGAGAAACTAAGGACTAAGAGCACTGCTGCTGTGCTTCAGGTTGCCATTAGCGTCTGCATTGCAAATGAAATTTAGTCAGGGGCTTACAGTTTAGACCAGAAGTACTATCTAAAGAAATAAGGTTTGTTGCTTCAAATTACTCAACAGTATGTAAAATATAATCTCAGCCATACGTTTCCTCCCACTTATCCACAGCTACTTGGGCATTCAACATAGCACATTACATTTTGAGGGACTGTATGATCTTTTTAGATATTGCTAGTTACCCAGAAATGAGGGCATGGGCAGACAGTTTTGCACAGCACATATGCAAGGAGCAGCATGTTGTAGCATTTTTGGTCATAATTGCACACCTTCTTTTCTTCATTTATAATTTAACTGAAAGCACATTTTCCAAGTTTCTTTATTAATATTCCACAGTACCATGAATTACCTCATAAAAGAGGTTAGGAGCATAAGCACTTGACCTCAACTTACCTGCTACAATTATGCAAATGAAAACAGTTAGTGAAAATCAAATTAACAATCCGAAAGGATTGCAGGATTGCCTGCAGCTTACTTCTGTGCTTGAAATTGCCACCCACTTATTTGTTTGTTAACCTGGGCACCCAATGGAAAAAAGGGAATTATGAAAGAGTCTGAAAATACTAGGAAAGGGCAAAGAATGGCAACCTGCTGTTCATCTGCCATGAACAGGCTAATTTAGTCTGAAGTAGTGTATGTTAAGAGTATTATCCTAATACATTGTGCTTAAAGAAATGCTGGCCCCTTTCTTTTGTTGTGCATAAGCCAACAACAGAAGTTTTCAAGAATAAAGCTGCATAATTGAAGCTCTGCCAAGCAAGGGACAGTCTGGCTCGAAGTTTAAATCACCTCTGGCTCAGGAGGTGACTAAGTTGCTATAGACTGGGAAAGCTTGCAAGAAAAAGGGTTACAATACTTGTCTCGTTAGTATGCTCTTGCCCCACTATCTGCTGTTAGTCACAGTGGAGAAATGACATTGGGTTAGACAGACACTTGGTCTGACCCAGTAAGGGCTGCTCATATATTATGTGAGTTATAGAAACCTACATGTGGCTACGTATCTGCCAGCAATTCCTACTATAAGACCATGTTTTCTGTTGTATAAAATTTTGCCAAACATAGCAATCTGCTTCAGACAGAACATATCTCTGGAACATTTCAGCTAAAAAAAAAAATTTAAAAATTCAGCCATTTCCAAGATTCAAGTGAGGAGGAAAAGTACAGGTCAAGAAATCTCAGCAAATAAAGGAGCAACTCACTGGAACATAATGTAAAGGAGGAACCATACTAGGGAATGGGCCTGAGACATGGTTAGTAATTAGGATGAAACTGATGAGCGCAAATGGGAAGCAGACGTTGGAGTAAGGAAAAGCCAGAGCTCTGCGGGGAACCTGGAAACCCTTGAGGCCTTAGACAGAAAGTAGAAGTTTGGAGAAGCAAACAACCAAAAAGGTTACTAGGAAATATATCCCAGCTGAATTAGACTCAGTGAGAATGAGATGGAAGATGAGCAGCAGGAGATGAAGCAGAGCAGCTCTGAAACAATGGGGCAAAACATCAGGAACAGAGTAAAAAGTGAGAAAGGAAACTGGAGGTGGCTAGCTAGACAGAATGACAAGGGGAAAATACAGGATTGGATCAAGGACAGTTTGTGGAGGAAAGGGTCAAACAAGTGAAGTACAGGGGAAGAAAGCAGAAGAATCCATAAGTGATGGTACTCGGAACGAAGTTAAAGATTCAAATCTCACTTTCCTCTGCTGCTGGCAAACACCTATGAAACATTTTGGCAGGAGCCTCATTTCTTTTTTGTGCTGGTATAAATAAAGGATGCAAGCTTACCAATTTTCACAGACATGCCATTCACGAATGTACTGAAAAATCAATGTGGGAGGTTCAAAATATTCTAGTTGTACTGATATCACCAGCACATTAGGCTGCAATTTATGTTTTTGTATTTCCTTTTAAAATATATAGGAAATGACACATGTCAAGTTTAATATCATTATTCATATTGTTCTATTACATAGAATGATAATGGTCTATACAATATTGATTTGGTCTTTGTATAGTTAGAAAGCTCATCATACATTCACAGACCCAGGTTTCAAGTGTGCATCAGATTTGTATAAAGAGAAGATGCTGCCTCATATCTTCTGGAAAGTAGAAGGTGAATTAAGACCTGAAGATAATTTTCTTGTCAAACCAAAAAAAGAGTCAATGGTGAATAAACTATATCAGATCTCAAAATTAATAAGGTTATAAAATATCTATTTCTGTCCTCTCTTCCCTATCCATAAAAGCAGGATCATAATTCTCATCTCTAAGGATTGCGTGGATACTGTTCATGTTTGTGTAACAACCAAATTTTATAAAAACATCTGATAAAGCTAGGAACAATTTAGCAGTTGTCATTCAACAGATGTTTGGGTAGTGTTCAGAAAGTTATGGAACCACATTTCAAACAACGAGGAATTAACAAGACCCTGAATTGTTCTATCATTAATTGAGCACCATCGTGTGGGAAAAAGTAATCATTGTTGTTTATAGGAAAAATATTGCTTAAAGGAGAAATGTACCTCTATGCACAGAGTCGGCATCCAAAGCTGAATAAACAATATCTAGTTTGAATCAGGTTTGGTTTCCATCAGAAAACAGAACTAAAAACCCCACCAAACTAAGCCCAAACCCTCAAAAAATAAAAATAATAATAAAAAAAAAAATCACACTGCACTTCTGGAGATGAAGCTGAAGCTTATGGTTAGCTAAATGGGAAAAGAAGTTTTCTTCTTGAAAATCTATGCAAGAAAATAGAGAGAAAGTTGGATTTACAAGAGACTGGAGCACTGTAATGGCTTATTTGTGTATTTCCTGGATATGAAAGACATCACATGTCTGTTTACCTCACTGTGGCATTGAAGGTCATGTTGATGTTAAAGGATCTTGTAGATTCTATAGCTCAAAACAACGTTGCTGGTTCAGTTCACCTGTTAATGATGAGTGTTATTTTTGTTCCCAATTCTTTCTTTTGAATACTTAGTGAATACAAATGTAGCCGTTGAGAATATTCTTTACAGTAATATCACAATTTCACTTATTTATGATCTGGAGTTTAAAACTATTTCATTATAAAAATAATCTTTTACCTTTTATCTGCTTGAATTCAAAGAATACATAACCAGAATTATTTGCAAGGTAAGATCATGCTCAGTGAAAACAAAGGAAAATTCAGCCTAAAAGTATAAGTGATACTGTTTGTATAGGACCTATAGTAGGGTGCTTTGAATAAAGACAGTACTCACAAGCATAGCTCTAACTATGGGATTTGCTCTTAAGCGTGATCTTCCTACATGCAGATGTTAAAAGTGGTTCCTCCCACAGATCCACAGACATTAATTAGAAATTATGCTACCATGCTTCCACATAGATGTCCCCCAAACACTGGGAAATAAGTATCTAAATTTCCTGTCAGTGGAATTTCAGTTTAGCATGATCACGTTCCAAACACCATTATTAAAATACAACTCCGAAGACAGCACAAATTCCTTCACAAGTACACCTATCTTAAAATGATTAAACTGAATAAGTGGAAAATAATTTCTTCTGTTCCCATCTGATATTTTTGGAACAATTTATATAGGGCTTAAGCTTCTTCAATATCACCAGAATAACTCACATGATTCAGTGGTATTCTTCATGACTTAGACCAGGGCAATAAAGAGAAGGATGAGACCCACCAGCTGTTTTTACTTTAATAGTACTTCTGACTTGCAAAACACCACAGGTAATGCTGAAAGTAACAAACAGTACAGCTATACTGGTCCCAGTGTTGTAGTGCTAATTCAAATTAAGATTTTGGTTGCCATTCATGAAGTGACAAGAGAGAAATAAATGACAACAACATTGTTTTTTATAAATCACTGCAAGTCACAAAAGACTACCAAGACACAGAAAACTCAAAATGAAACAGAGACTAGTATTTCACTAGATGTCATCTTCAATTTTGTTTTCAGTGCAATTGCTTTGACAGAGGATTCATCAATAAAAAGCCTGGGTGGCATTACTAGGTTTTATTCCTTCTTCTCTCCTGGATTTTACTGCATTTTAAAAAGTGAAAAATCTCATATTAAAATGTCAGATTATTAGCTAAAACATGTTAGATAGCATTCAGGAGTTCCATGCTTGTAATATACAAGTATTTCTATCACTTCATATCATAAAGACACAGAAATTAGTGCTATGATGATTAACGTATTTTTACTAGACATTCAAAATGAATACATAAGTTAGACCTGACATATAGTTTTTCTACCAAAACGTCCTACTAGAGAGACATAGGTTCAAGTTCTTAGACATTTAGGCTTTTTATGGTAAATATGGATACCACTCAATTATATGGTTTGTTTTGGGTGTAAAGTGAACAGTAAAAAGACATTTTCCTCAAAGCTGCAATTAGCAAGCTTCATAGAAGTCAACAGTGATATTTGAATCCAGATAATAAGTTTTACTTTAGGAAGCTCCCAACAGGGAAAATTGAGGTTTTCCCCCATTATATAGCTATAATCAATGTATTTTGTACTATCTTTCATAACGTCTAAACAATAACTGGACTATGTTTGTGAACTTCAGTTCTTTTAGCATTGTTTTACACAATAAGAATTCAAGGTTAATACTCATGGCAGGTCAAATGTAACTGCTACCTCAATACACGTTGTATGTGACCTTAATGGACATATACTTTAAAGGTATCCTGAGGTCTTTAATCTTTGCCATAAAAGACTGTAAATGCAGTGATCACAGAGATCAAAAAGTGTGTTTGATGTATCATTAAAGTGTCATAAGTAGTGGCTCAAAAAACTTCTGTGAAGTGTTAGAGAAAGATGTGTTTACCTCTTTAAAATATATTACCATATTTCCAAAATACGTGTCCATAAAGTGTAAATACAGTTTAAAAAAAAAAAAAGGACAATTTATTAGTAAAAATACAGCCTCACGAAGATCAAATGCTTTGCCAAGAGTTAGTTGTGAGTTATTTGCCATCCCTACTGAAAACAGAGGGAGGTTGTTTGTTCCCCCTCCCCCCCCTTTTCAGTTTTCAAACACAGTCTGGAGTTTACTTTCCATCTTTTTATCAGACATTATTGTTGTCATTCTTTATTCAAGAGCCTGAGTATGGGTACAGGGGTATGGTTACCAAAAAGAGAAATCTACAAAAGACCTAGTGATCTATCTTAGTGGCCAGATACCTAAAATTGAGTAATACAAGTATTTCAGGACAGCACAAATTATTAATTACAGAGTGGTAAAGCTATACAAACCAGAGCCAACTACATCCCATAAATACAAGTGTTTCTTAGTCTTTCAAATTTACAAACAATGCTATGCATTTTTGTTTTACATCTCAGCTCCTTTCTTACTTCCAAAACACAAGTATTCACACACATACAACTCCCCACACACCATAGGTATATGTATGGCATTAAAAAAACATTTATGAATATATATATATATATATATAGTTTACTAATATCTTGGGGAGGGCGGGGGGAGAGAGAAAGTGTGTGTATAGTCATGTATAAACCAACTTGCAACCAGAATGGTGCAAATAACTTATTATTGGTTAACCGGTCAAGCTCAAAAGTTTGAAGACAAAGCAGGGAGGGTATCCCTTGATAATCTTTCACATATTTCACTTAACTAATCGAGGCAATACTAAATCTGTCAGCACACCGAGTGTAATAACATCTTGTTTCCTAATTGGAGACGGAAAAGAGTGAAGAGGAGAGGAAGAAGAAAAGAAAAGTACTAATTTTAAAATAATTGAAGTGGGTTAGACTTATTTCAAGAATCCTTGCATCAACTAGAATAGGTAAAATTAGTAAAGATACTGCAATACATATGTCCTTTCTGAAAGATAGGAAAAGCAATAGGAACCATTTTCCACAGCTCTTAACAAAAGTTTTGTTAACTACAGTTCAGGTTATATGACTCTTCTATTATACTGACAATCACCATATTTTTCTTCCCACTTAAGTCAATTACATGATAGTTTAAAAAAAACCAAAAAACCCTTTTGATGTGCAGTAAATCTTATTTCTACATTAGAAGTTCTTCAGAAGACAACAGATAAAAGGAAAGTGATTAAGGAACAAGAGGGTAACCTGATCCACCAAGAGTATAACAGATCAGCCTTAATACTGATTGATCTGCTTTTTAATCTTTTCCAACTCAACTTCTTTCCCATCTTAATAAGAGTTTCATTAGTACTTCCTCTCATGAGGCCATTTAAACATGAGAACTACTAAAGATACTTCAGTAGTCACATGTCATACTTTTCTACCTAGAAGATTCTCTATATCTGTACAAATAAATTAAATAAACTACCTCTGTTTTCGTTCTTATTAGAAAAACATACACCTTAGTCTCTTATTTCGGAAAGATTTTCTTAAATATGTGTCTTCACTGAATGTACACGTTGAGTTAGACGTTTGTGAAAAGATACACTGCAAAGGGATAGAGAGAGAAAAGGAACATTGCAGGAAAAAAGCACCATTGTTAGTTTGGAGAAAAAAAAAATACAGCCATTATTGGCAAAGAAATCCTAAGCAGGAAGATAGAAAAGGAAAATTAAAAGGAAGCATCTAATAGGTGAAGTTACTGTATTTGGCACAGGAATAGGTTTTAGACTATATCTGTGGTGCAACATATGTGACATCAGGCAAAAGGGGTCTAAGTAGGAGGAGATGATATCTAGGGAGGGAAGAGTGGGCAGCACACCAGGTCTAAGAGAGTGAACAGCAGGAGATTCAGAAACTGCTTAGTTGTACAGAGGCCTGGGGGGGGAGAAAAAGAGTACAGTATTTTTGTCTGTAACTGAAACAATTGCAAGCATATGGAATTCAGGATTAAGGTGAGTTATGCTGTAATCACATCCATCTTGTTTTTGTGTGCTTTTCTCCCAGGTAACCCCCAACAGGGCTGAAACAAAAGGTTATTTTGGGACTTTGGCTGAAGCAATCAATCTTGAACTCCAATCAGCTCCAAAATAGGTTGTGCTAGTATGCATGACACTGAGAATCCTTGTTTTTATTCAGATTTTGACCTCTCTCAATTATTTTCAATATTTCCAAGAATTTGGAATCTCAGATATGCAAATCCTCTGTTAGTTTACCTTCTGTATAAAATCCTTCATATACTTCTATATGTTCCCTCTATAAACAGTGCCTCTGCTCTGATCCTGCAATGGATCCAAGCAAGTAAAGCCTTATGTATGCACAGCTCTCTGTGCATAGCAAAATTAGTATAGTATGATAGCTAGGTGTAAGGATTAGACTGGGGATCACATTACAGGATTAGGGCAAATATAAGTGCAATGGATTTTGTAGGAAATGACCAGCCTTGCAGTAGATGCAGTCTCAGAGTCCTATTTATAGTATAATCTACTTCCTAGTCAGGTTAAATTAATATCCTGATCCTTTTTGCATATACTAGTTGGCATATTCTTGGTACAATTTTCAAGAAGAATCTTTTATCTAGGATAGCATTTGCAGTTACAGTGCAGTTTAAGACTCAATACAGAATTTGTGTCAGCTCTTTTTGTCCCAGGAAGAGCTGAAATTAAAGTATTAAAACATAGATAATGCAGACATTGTCCTGAGAAGACTCACAGCTTCTCCCAGTCTCATAACAAACAAGCACACTAAAACCCATGGGCACTGTCTAAGCATTTTTGGGAGGTTTTCTAGCCATGGAAAAGATTTTCCATGTTCTTCTGAAACACATTTATTTTCCAAGAACTAGCAGGTTATTTTTCTGCTTGGACTAAAAACCTGTTCAGATTATTTCAGCCCAAACCTTAATTTGTTTCACACTAAGTGACAGAAATCTATGATCACCTTCATATTATTTGATCTAGTGTCAAACAGCAGAGGTGAGAATCATTCTATCTTTAGCAATACAGTGGGATCAAATAATGTGGAATCAAATCCAGGGTGAGCTGAAATACGCAGCTTGGAATTCAAGAATTGAACAGAATTCATTTTCCCACTTTTCAGTACCATTTTTCTAGTGAAGTTGGTCTGCCAGGTTATCCATAGAAAGCAGCAATCAAAAGCCTTACAAAAATAAGGATCAGAACTTTACTCAAGTGAACTAACAAATATATTAATGTTATGAGCAGATACTTTTATATATATTCCCAATATCTGATCATCTGTCAGAAGAGGAACTTTCACAATTAAGGGCTAGGTATTGTGAATTTCTATATCTATCATTTGCTTTCTTTGAAGCTGAATATATGTGTAAACCTGTAGGTGCAGTTTATGGTGTGTATTTTATCTGAATGGTATTGGCTTACAATTTCTACAAGTAAATTTAATATTACTAAAACGTATTTTCCAAATAAACTCCTAGGTTCCTATAATCCAAACAGCTGTTTTCTCATTAGAAATTGTGGTCAGATATTTACTAGACAGGGTTACAACCATATTGTCTATGCTCTGCAAGTGGTTGGAAAGAGATTTTTATAGCTAGATTAGCAGAACATTACAGAACTTACTGCTCTGGGCAGAGAATAATTAAAATAATTTTGTTCTGACATTAAAAAGAATTTTAATTTGTTATATTCTTTTAGCAGTTGAAAGAAGCACTTTGCTATTTTCTCTCTTGCATTCAAACTACATAGTTTGTAGTTTATATTTTATGATAAACCGTATGGAAGATGAACACTTGCACAATTTGTAAAGAACTGACACATGATCATAACTGTTGCAGAAACGAGGGTCTAGGAGGTTTATTTCAGTTACAAGAAAAAAGGATTCATTATAACAAACAATAAGTGATTAGACCACAAAAATGCCTGCTGATAAAGTCCAAGGATTGCACTGATATAACATTTGGTAAACAAGAAAAACAAGCATTTGGAAGTCAACAGGCCAAAGCAGGTTATTAGGTAAGTAAAATGAGAGTCTAAATGGCTTATTCTATCATCTTCTTTTAAGCCTCATTGTCGCAGCTGAAGCTCATTTCCTCAGTGAGACCCCATAAACAACCACCGCTCACGCATTCCCAAGAGTCACAGCTCCATCAGTGTGAGATCTTGGTCTCCAAATTCTTGCCTTCACAATTCCCTTTACTTTGCCACCTGTCCAGCCTTTTCATGTAAACCTGAGACTAAACGCACTCTACACAAAACAAAAGAGCTCACCTATCTCTGACAAGGCCTAAGAGTGGAAGACACTTTATTTACCCAATAAGGTCTCCAAGATAAGGGCAGGGCAACAGTTGTTGGAGCCAACATCACCCCAAGAGTACCTGCTTGTGACCAACTAGTCATTTGTCTGAAGAATTTCAGCAAGAAGTCACGTTTCCTCCTCCCCTCATTCCAGCTATACTTTTGCTTTCTTCTCTATGCCTCCTTATTTTCCTCAAAGTCTAGGTTGTCATTCACAACTTCCTAACTGTCTACAGAATTAATTCTGTCCTCTTTGGCAAGACAACTTGGCAAAGTTAATGACTTGAATTGATACAGCAGTTCTCAGAGAGATTTATTTTAATGTTTTGACTAATCCTGTTGTTCTTCACAAACATTTAATTTCAAAACACTGAATGCATCTTCCAAGTTTGGGATATTTGCATATTTAAGTACATTTCCAGACTCTGGTATGAATATTCTACATTTGTCAGAGCTGCTAAATATTGATATCCTTATCTTGAAAGTCCAACCTCATTCAGCTTCACATAGTAACAAGGTTATTCTAACACCTCTGATTTCTGGGCCTCTTATCCTATCTAAAATAGTGCAGAACATAAGATTGCACTTGTACTTTAACATCCTTTACACCAGAACAGAGGTCACCATGACATTTCAGATTAAGTATTACCTTCTTATTTTCTTACTATGAAAGAGATATGCAATAATTTTTGCAATTTCTTTTTGCTAACCTTTGGACTATTTGTAACTTTATTAAAGCATTTTGTGCCTAATAGGAGAGAATTATTAGATGGATTTTAATTCCTCCCTCTCCCTATATCACTGCTTATTGACTAAAATAAAGTGCAAGGATCAGCTTCAGCCTGTTCAAATTTCAATTAAGTTCAGGTAAAAAATTGAGTTCAAGGTACTAACAGCTAAAGATCAAATTTACAAAGGTTTTTAGGTGCTTAAAGAGGAAGGTAGGAAAGGTACAGGATTTTCAGAAATGTTTAATTACCTTGTGTAATTTTGCCTCCTGGGGGTCACCTCATTTTTTGCTGTAAATCCCATTGGATGTGTGAGAAGGTGTTCTCGCTTTCGCCTCCCCTATGCATGAGGGAAATTGTTTACAGCTATCAGGACCCTCCTTCTCCTGGATCTTAATATCTCCCCAATTCCCCCACATAATCATCCCCTCATCTTTACTTATCAAGCTCCCTCCTGGGAGCGCCTTTCAGGGCAAGTCTGAAGAATGTGAAGTTCAGCAGATAGCAGGAATGAATACTTAGGGGCAGTAACCTCTTCAGCCATCCAGCTGCAACAGCTGAAGGAGGATGCAGTCAGACCCTAAACACTTTGGAAGTCTGGCCCCTGAGTCATATATGATCTGGGCCCTTATTCTCCAATTAGTAATGTCATGAAAAGAGCAGCCTTACTCTAAGTGGCACATGAAGCATTTTCAATGAGAATAAAAGAAGCACGTGAAAGATTCTGGAAAAAGTTAACCTAAAAAAAATAAAATTCTGTAAAATATTAATTTGGTGAAACTTTTTCCTCAAGTGAAAATACAAGCTAATGACCTGCTGATTGATATCAATTGCATCTTTCGTGTACTTTTAGATCATGAAAGTGTGGTACAAAAGGTTGGAAATTAATTTCACAGCTAGCTGTGCCTCCATTTCCATAGCCTAATTAGGCAATATGGTACTATGAATCTTATAACTAGCAGAAATTTATTCTAATTAATATTTTCACTGACTACAGTTTGAACTGCAGGAAAGCAGCTTGTATATGCATATTTTGGCCCAAACACTTCAATACAGTGATATACACAGTTGTTGCAAGTATTCTGAGTGCAACTCGTGCTAAGGTAAGTGGATGCTTTTTTTTTTTTAACTTACTTTTTAAAAAATGAACTTGGAATCTATGCCCTAGTCCTACAAGCACAAGCTTATGTTCTCCAGAGCTGATCCAGCAAAACACTTAAAACATATACTAATATAGGACTGGTAATATGCTTAACATTAAGCTCTGATTTAGTGAAATGCTTTTAGCACTTGCTCAAGCGTATTTTGTAAGATAAACATACTGAAGTATTAAACTCTCACCACACTTTTTTCCAGGCCTATGGTCAATATTTGCCTCCAGCCATAGCATGACCTGGTTACTTATGTGTTTGAAAGCTCCTGAATAGACAAAAAACCAGCTCTCTGCCGGTGTAATTGCACTGATGGCACTGGAGTTACAACATAGCTTCCAGCCCATGGCTTTAAACGTTGCACAACATACACATTTTCTAAGTTCGCATTGGAGCTGTATATTATTGCTGTCACTGCAGGTGTCGTGGACTCAGATCAGACAAGCAGGTAAAAGTTTAGGATATGGGTTTAGGTGGGCTTTCAGAGCCAGAACCAAAACCGCAAAGAAAAAAAAATTAAAAAAGAAAAAAGAAAGAAAAAAGAAAAAAAAAAAAAAAGAGTAGCTGCCCAGACTTGCTTGGTATATTCAATTTCTACCTAGAGTAATTATGATCCATCAACTTATCTGTAGTTTATCTGGCTTTGAAAACTAATAGTTTTTAGATGTAGATGGAATTACTTTTTTTAGAGGAGAAGGAAAATTTTTCTTAGCAGTTTTATTCATGTGCTGTTAACCCAACAATCCATTCTGTTTCCTTAAAATCTTAAGGAAGATGTTGCAGCAACTTATGTAGCAGTTGAATTTGCTAAGAGAAACGCAATACTTCCAGCTATGCTCTGAACATAAAATTGATACTAATGTTGGTTTTTTTCTCCCTTATACACTTTGTATTTTGTCTCATGACAATCCATTCCATATTTCCTTCATTATTATTCTCACCTTTTATACAGCCTAGGCACATTGAAATTCCCATGTCCCATTTCTAACTATATTTTCTCTTATTTCCTAATTATATTATATATGGTAAATTAGTAAGGACTAAACACAAACAGGAAGGTATTATTTTGTTTGAGGAGTGCTGTTCTGATTCACCAAACACTGTTTACAACATTAGCAAGGCTTCATTTGCAATACAGAACAGTATGTAACTCAGTGTTATTGTTTATTATTGAATGTACAAGTGACATACTTCACAAAGGCATCAGTAATGAAGCAGACTGGAGAGGCAACACCCGAGATGCATTGGCCCAAGACCTATCATCTTACAGTAGCACTTTTCTTTCAGAAATATAAATACTGCAATAAAACTGTGTGCCATGTAAATTCTTTCATAAAGCTGTCTCTCCATAGCCCAAATTCAGGTGGTTACATAAGTACGTGAACCACGTTAAGCGAATGAGTTATTATAATGAAGTTAAACACACAATTTATATCAAACTAGTGTTTAAACACCCTTTATGTCCTTGTATGTTTTCATGTAACATTTAACAAGGCTTCAGTCTTTAACCACTTATTAAAATAGAGCTGCTCTCATATGCAAAATCTAAGCAATCAGCTTAAAGAGAAAAGATTAGACAATAAATGAAATATTTTTATATTTGAGTACCCATGTGATTTTGAATATTACAAAAGCTGCTTATTTGCATCACAAGGGCCAGATACACAAAAACATTTAAGCACTGAGTATTCTTCCTTTTCAGCATGATACAATTATAATATTAGAAAGAGAATGAGCAGCTGTTAGGTAAATCTGTCCTGGCACAAATCCATACAAATAAACAGATACTAAAATAAATAAATAAAAGAGGTACCTCACCCAGTTCATGTCACCGAGTTTCAAGTGTCACTTACTCCTAGTAGTCCCCATTCAAATCTGAGTGAGCACTGGTATTTCAAAGAATACTCTTAGGGGTCCCTGAGCAATCTACACTTAAATTCTACTGAAAGTGTATTTCTACACACATCCCCCCAATTAAAAAAAAAAGAAAAAAAAAAAGGAAGTTTAGCAACCTCTTTGGAGGCTGCTAAAAGGAGCCCTGAAGACCTTTGTTGAGTCTGAAATAAGGACCTCTAGTCAAACTCAGAGTGATACTGGTGAAGTGTATTAAGATCTTACAATCTTACAACATCAGCTTCAGTTACTGATCCGATTTCTCTGTCATCCACTCCCCAAGACTCGTACCATTCACAATTTCCTTCTGCATTATCACTTAGGTCCATCAGTAACCCTTCTCCTTTCAAAAGTTTATTTTAGATTCTTTCCATTAAACACGTCTGAGGTTTTTTTGACTTGTTTCTACCTAAGCACGTAACCTGACACTTTGTGATATTGAATGAGACGACTTAAGGATAGTGTATCAATATTTACAATGAATTTCCTTCCTTCTACTGCTTTGCATCATAACTTGAATAGCTTTTTAATCTAATTTTCAGGATTAATTATTTTTGCTTCCCACTGGCACTGTAGACAGAACACAATGAGTATCCAAGAGATCTGGAACCAATCCAGCTTCTAAGAAAAGTCTTTAATAATTTGATTTTGCTCATCTCTCCTGGTTTATAAAGGTCTGCTTCTAGTCTTGCAAGACAAATTCCAAACTCAAATTTCAACTAGGACTTTCAGTATATAGTACTCGCAGGCTTTTAGTATATAGTACTCGCATCAGAACTCACACACTTTCCTGTTTAGTTTAAGCAAAAAAAGTCCTTCCTTGACAATACTGCACGCAATTACAAGTAGAAAAGAAATTCTAAGAACTTTCTAGACCAAGTGATAACACATGCTAGCAAGCTACAGTTCACTATAATGTTAAAGTAGGATGCCACCTACTGCTTAATACCCTGAATTAAAAATAAGAGAAACCAATTTCCTAACGACATAAAACAACCTGAGAGCACTCATGACTAGTATTTTGTAATGCTGTTGCACTAGTCCAGTTCTCAGTAAAGAGCTTCACATCTAGCTTATAAGGTAAAAATTGGTACTGTATGACTTCTACTGCTGGAGGTGTGGTATTCTTCATAGTTAATTGAAAGAACACATGCACACAAAGGGTAAGTTTTTCCCTTATGGAAAGTAGCATTACTTAGTGACATAAAATTAGTTTTTAACTGCAAGTTTGCTCCCTAGTTCACTGAAGTTAGCAGAGGCAGTCATTGGCTTTGGATCAAATCCCTACAAACAGTGGCCAACTCAGCGATGCTTGCTTTGATATCTAAAAGTTTGATGCAGAAGACAGACAGACAAAGATAGATGCAGTCTATCAATTCAGCCTAGGGAGTTTACTTTAAGCTTCAAAAGCCAGCTAGCAATATACCTAGAGATGTACATAAATGTTTGCAATGTTTCTAACTGCACAGTATTCTGTAAGTCTTTACTTTGCTTTCACTTATATAACCTAAGAAAAAAAAATAATCCATTACGACTACAGCCAATGAACAAAAAGAAAACTAGCCTAAAGCAAGCAAAACCAGCTTAAAAAGTTACTGACTCGGTACTCCTTCCAACCTCCCTGGAAGAGTTTCAGCCTCCTCAGTTTTCCCAGTAGAATTTGTTGAGCAGCTGCTCAGTAAATCAGACCAGCAAACTCAACTAGATTCAGAGCAATCTTCCAAACCCAGGT
This sequence comes from Gymnogyps californianus, assembly GCF_018139145.2. NCBI lineage: Eukaryota > Metazoa > Chordata > Aves > Accipitriformes > Cathartidae > Gymnogyps > Gymnogyps californianus. The sequence goes on from NC_059472.1 coordinate 127,387,416, forward strand.
TTCTTTTCCCACCTGTATAGCTCCTCTGATCCACGTCATATTGTAACCCTGCCAACATCTGTGTCAGCACAATGCAGGGGGCAAGGATCCTTAGCACAAGATCTGGTGGTGCAGGGATTTCTGAAGGCACCTTTGCTGCCAGGGACAGCGCACAGTGTAATTTCTCAAAGTTCTCCTCTGCTTACAAATTGAAATAAAACAGACATTTCTACTACATTTTAATTACATGTGACCTCTTCTACTCAGGAAAGAGCCAGAGTAATTGGACAAATGTTTTGTATCTTTTACACGAGAGGGAAGTGTTGAGCAGAGCACACAAGCACCCCACGCTTCCATTTGTGATTCTGAGTGCAATTCCTCAGCACAGCGTTTGCATGTTTGCCAGAAATGACGGTTTATAAAGGAAAATAATTACTAATTTAGAGGATGGAGAATTAAATTAAGGATTTTCCTAGGGTGTTCAGACCATTTTGAATGTTTCCTATTGCTGGCCTTAAGGGGGGTGTGTGTGTGCAGGGAAGTACTTTGCCACTGGCTTCAACTAGTTTTAAAACAGATTCATGCTACAACTGTAACAGAGTCAGATAACTTCTCTTATTTGAGTCAAAAAATAAAAAAAGTCAAACAAATAATGCGTACTGAAAGAATGGCTTTAATCCACCTAAAAGTTCTGTCACTCACTGTATGAACTGACTTACTAAGAGATACAACAGGCTGAAATTATATTAAACTTCACAATTGAAAAACATAGCCAGTTTGTTTTGGGTTATTAATCAAGACCTTAAGAAAAGGATGTAAAGCTTCTTTTGGGGGAAGCAAGGCACCAAATTACAGCCCTGCTGTAATGCCAAGTACATCCTAGCCATCCAACAGCTTGGTCCAGAGAATCCAAGCAATGGCTGTTCTTCCTACATAATATATAATAAGTTTATTAAGCATATCATGGTGACCTTACATCTATCATATGCTTTAAATACCAAGCATGCACACAAGTTCCAAAAGTGTGAGGATCAAGCTGTACTGCAATATCTAAACATAGCACAGCTTGTAAATTCTCCAGCAACAAACACTGCGTCTTTCACTTTAAAATTATTAGCTCTCTAACGAGCCAAGATATCATCATCATTAGTCTAGCATCTAATCACCTACCACATGGAATCCTCAATCCCCCAGGTCATTTAGAGACCTTTTTGTTTCAGTTGCATAATTGCAATAATTAAACTTCTTATTTCTGGTCCTTTATAGTGTTGTTTTAGCCTGCAGCGGTTTCCATCAGGGATAAAGTGGGAACACTTGCATAATTGCATTGCTTACTCAGGACCAGCCCGCTCACTGTTGTGTTGGATGGGGTTGTCCATACATGTTTCCTCAGAATCTACCCAAAAATGTGACTTCTGATGATATTTTCAAGAGGATACCATTATAAGTACGTGCATAAAGGGACCTGAAGTGATATACAGGAAAACACTGTGTGAAACTTTTCAGTGAAACAACCTTACAGCTCAGCTGTGTGACTGCAAGAGTTGGCTGAAAAGACACAATTCTGTGAATATGGGAGTTAAAAAACCTCAGGGTAGGCCTCCTGTGCATCCTGTACTTCACCCAGTTCTATGGGTAGTTATGTTAACCCAAGGAGTGAACTTCAGGAGATTACTAGTGGAAGAATTCCAAATATTGACTGTCAGATTGAAAATTATGAGGAAGAAACCTAGGAAGAAGCTTAATCACCCAATCCTAATTGCTGAAATTAATAGAAATTTTGACAATGAACTGATGTATTTACTTCCAATGGGCATGAATTACAAAAACATTTCCAGCAAAGCCTTTTTTTTTTTCTGGTCTGGAATCTGATTTTCTGGGGTAAAACCCCAAACCTTTGATGTTTTGCCTCATTACCTCAAAAATAATTTTGTTTGCCCCCTAAAACCCATTCTGTTTCAGAAGAAGTGAGAAGTTTAGCTATATCTAGTGCTGGATGATTTTCCTTGTCAAAATTAGGACTTTTGAACACTGAAAATATTCCATTAAAAACTTGTCTAAGGCTTAAAAGGAGATTTTCAACATTACTGCCTTTCGGAGACAGAATATTTCACTGGTATTTATACTTTGAAGGCTTCATTCGTAACCTCTTTTGAGGGAGAGCTCAGGGGAATGTTTTTTTCAGATGGCTATTTATTAATTCCCTCGCTGCTTTATTCTCTCTCACATCCACCTTACCCTTTATTTAGCATGGCCTTTCATGTGTTCTGCAAACAGAAAGGATGACCCCAAAACAGAAATCCACAATCTGGACTTAACATACAGAAACAGCATCCAAACACATCCAAACATGCTTTGACCCACCCCATGCATGAGGTAGCGCTGAGTTAGCCCTCCCCAAAGGTACAGCAATGTTTGATTTTTAGATCAAAGCGACAGACATTTTAATTGGTTTTGTCGTACCATATTCTTTGTATGCGTCATCTGATGAAATGCAAGCCTTATTTATTAATCAAGAATTAATAAGTCTTATTTCACACTGTAAGTGCAAAAACAAGCCGGTAACAGAAACAAGCTGTTCAATAGAGAATCAGCAAGTCTAACAGATATTCAGGTGTCCCACTTGGAAAATTTGGGTTATATATTACAACTCCAAGCTATTAACTTTCTATCGCACATGCCTAAAAGCTTTTCTTAAGTAAATTGTTGCAATACTTTGGGTTTAAGTAGGATTAATGGGGTTCGGGAAAAAAACAACTACACACAGATTTTTATTATAACACTGCTATGGGTGTTCTTTCAGCCAGAATGAAGACTTTCAGCACCTTTTTTCCTGCTGCTCGTACCTCCTTCATGAATAACATTAAAGACTGATCAAACTGTTAGGATTTCGCCTAACACGTCAGGGGAAAACCACTGCTGACGTCGCGGCGGCTGACGTGGCACGATCCCCACCTAGCGCCCCCCGCGCCGCACTGCAGCCGCCGGCAGCGCCGCTCCCCACCGGGACACGGCCCGGGCAGCGCCCCGACAGGCGGCAAAACGGGTTTGCCTCCATCAGGCCGGGTTTCTTATCTCCGTGTACGTACAGATGCATACATACACGCTATATGCATACACACACACGCTATATTCACTTCAGCTGCTTTGTGACAATGCGAAAGAAGCAGTTGAAAATTAAGTCTAATTTGGCCTTTTAAACATCATTTCTAGTAACTTTATCTAGCACCTGAAGTGTAGGCATCAGGTTATCTTTCTCTTTACTATGAGAAGGATGAGGCAGTTGTACAACAGGAAAAGGGCTGATTTTAAGGTAGGAGTAATAGGAAGAGTGACAAGAGAAAGACAACAAAACTCACTCTACGTTTTGCTGTTATGCAGGTCACCAGTCAGACATGACAGAGGACAAATGATACAAATGTATTAAATCAGTGAACTCTGATAGTCCACAACAGCAAGGCTATAATCTACCTGTGCAATGCAACTGCAGCCCAAGTGTTTGCATGAAGCAGTATTGAGCAGGGCTTGCTTTTGATCTCTACAGGATACCATGTAATATTGGTGGTTCATGTTTCAGAAAGATGAGAATGAGAAAAGACACTGAAATAATCAGATAAGCAAAGATCTTTCCTTTTTAGAGGTGGCTTAGAAACTTATAGGGAAAAAAACCTTAAACTGTGAATGCTGAAGCATGTCGGATAATTGTGTGTACATCTGCATGAGTATCAGAAACTAAAGTTTTGAACTCTCAGGAACAAGCCTACCTCTTAGGATTGCAATCAGCAAAGTCCAGTTGGAGATCAGTCACTAGCAGTGTACCCCATGGTACCGTGGCCAATACTACTTAACCTCTTCATTAATGATATGGGTGATGGGATAGAGTGCACCATCAGAAAGTTTGCAAATGATACAAAACTGGGAGGAGTGGCTGATATACACCAGATAGTTGTGCAACAGTTCAGAGGGACCTCAACAGGCTGGAGAAAAGGGCTGACAGGAACATCATGAAGTTCAACAAGGGGAAATGCCAAGTCCTGCATGCAGGGAGGAATAACCCCATGCACCATTACATGCTACAGGGTGAGGGGTGTGTGCACCAGCACCCATCAGCTGGAAAACAGCTCTGCAGAGAACAACCTTAGGGTACCGGTGGACAATAAGCCGACCATGAGCCAGCAATGTGCCTTCGTATCCTGGGCCAACAGTATCCTGGGCTGCATTAGGAAAAGCATTGCCAGCAGGTTGAGGGAGGTGATTCTTTCCTTCTGCTCAGCACTGGTGAGGTCACATCTGCACTGCTGGGTCCAGATCTGAACTCCCAAATACAATAAAGAACTTACTGGAGCAAGTTCAGCAAAGGACTACAAACACAAGCTTGGAGCATATGACATGTGAGCAGAGGCTGAGAGAGATGATACTGTTCTTCCTGGATAAAAGAAGGCTTGGGAGGTGGGAATGGAGGAGTCGGGAGAGGAAATCTTGTCAATATATACAAATACCCAATGGGAGGGAACATAGAAGAGGGAGCCAGACTTTTCTCAGTATACAATGACAGGTTAAGAGGCAACAAGCACAAATTAAAAACACATGGAATTCCATCTGAATAGAAGAAAAAAATCCTTTCTTTTATTTTAAAGGTGACCAAACACTGGAACAGGTTTCCCAAAGAGGTTGGAGTCCCCATCCTTGGAGATATTAAAAAAATCCAACTTCACACTGTCCTAGGGTAATCTGCTTTTGTTGATCTGGCTTGAGCAGGGAGGTTGGTCTAGATGATCTCAGGAGATCACTTCCAACTTAAATGATTCTGGGATATTTGCTAGCTGTAAATGGTACTGGCTGCTTCTAAATTTTGATAACACCTGAACTGACCAAAAAAAAAAAAAGGTGGCACCTCCCCCATTAGAAGGCTGACTACGTCTTGTACTTCTGCACATAGGTTATTTAGATTGGGAAAACTGGGGAGCTTGGGAGCCCAGAGAGAAGGTGAAGAAGGTCATGACTGGAGGAAAGATCCTAGAAGTGAGGGAAGGTCCTGGAGATCAAGGAATGGATGGAGACAAGTGCCAGGTGAATGGCCTCTGGGACCTTGGCTGGCAGAGTCCAGGGCTGGGGGTTGTAAGCAGTGGCACAGCACAAACCAACAAACCTTTCTACCTGACCCACCTGGACCTGCAGCCAACTCCCTGATGAGAAGTTGAAGTCAAGACCTAGTGAATATAACCTAGGGGAGTGGGGGTGGAAGTGAGCGAGTATCTGAGATATTAAGTAGGGTAAAAGCTCTAATCTCATTGGTTCTTAATCTCTCTGCATCCACAGCACTGGTTATAGCTACCATATGGCAAGCAATATCTGCCTGGGACCTGGGAAGGTCTCTAGTACCTTGTGGTCATCTTTCCAAACTGATGCCTTTACTAAAGTAGCAAATGGAGGCCTAGCACCTCCACACTACAGGTAAACGCATCTGAGGGCAACTCCCTGTGGAAGCAGAGTACCTAAACTTTCACCCTCGGAATAACACGCGATTAACACAGAGTTGGCCTCAGCCAGTCTCCCACAGGCAGACTATATTTGTTTAGCTGTGAGTCTACCATAGAGTTATTGTGCACAGAATGAGAAGCAAAGCATCTGCCATGTTTTTCTGTCATTTCCTCCTGCCAAAGGAGGCCCAATACACTACGCAAACCTTCATTTACTGATTCTACTTCCATTTTGTCCTTACCTAAATTGTCCCCTTACAAGTCTTTCTCTACTCTGCAACCCACTTTTTTTTCTGTCTCATAATACCTCTTGTATTACGCAGGTACACTTACGCATATTTGCTGCTCTGCTAATGATGTCTGTCTTGAATGCTCCATTGCCAGTTCCTCCAACATTTCCAAATTTCTTCTGTATTTTCTCACAATTGTAAAATACTTTCTAAATTGACCACAAAACTATTCCCTTGGAAACTGACCCCTTTTAAGCATCATGACAAAGGTAGGTCCAGAAGTAAAGCCCAGCCAACTACAATTAGCATGTTTGTGCAGCAGTCAGAAATAACAGATTTTATTTATCAATTAGTATCTGACAACTTCAGAATGAAGCAGAAATATCATAGGAACACATAGAGAATCAGGATCCCATTTCTGTTATCTACAGTCTCCTTTCTGTTCTCTTTTTTTGTTCCTCAAAGTAACTTGTGCTTTGTTCTGTATTAGACTATGTTTTCCTTGGAGCAAGAGTCTTATTTAGCTAAGTACTTACAAAATACTTGGACATTCAGGTGAGAATCTTTATGTGTGCATATAAAACAAACAGCAGATGATAATGAAAACAAGAGTTAACAGGTTTCTGACTTGTTGTGAACTAAAATTTGTGGCCCATATTTTCAATTTAAGATTAATGAATGCTGTAAGGAATTATATAAGCTTCATAATTGGGGGGGGGGGGTTGGCAGACTGGCAGATTTACTTTTTTTTTATTCTGACATAATTCTTTGCTGATTCTTATTATTTCATTCATTGTGGACTTTTGCCTCCTGCAAAATGAGTTTTAGTCTTTCAATGTAGACTCTATTCTCAGAAAAAGGTACCTCAGGTTGTATACATACAAGTCTTACCAACAAAGAAAAGGTACTATAAATGGTGCTTACATTTTAGGGGCACAAAGTAGCTCTTGCAAACTCAGCCCTGCTAGTTAAGTGGTTACTATGGCTACTTCAGGATTGATTTTAAGCACGAGTCCAACCTTACGCTTGAGCTTACACTCATCTCATACAAGTTATTTGGATGCAAGCCCAGACTGTGGTGAGGAACAAATCCTGTTTCCATGGCACCCTTTAGCACAGGTCCAAGCATGCATTTGTCTACAGTGAAGAGCAGCAGCACAGGAACAGTAGTACTTTCTCAGTCCATGTCTCCCATGCCATCTCCAAAAATGCCCTGTGCATGATTGAGGTAGTGGAAACAAGCCCAGAAACACGGCATGACTGAGGTAGTAGAAACAAGCTTGCCCTGTCTTCTTGCTAGAAGCATGTGCCATCAGGTCCTTCGAAAATGGCGCTCCACAATACATATGCCACCAAGATCTGGACACCTGTGGGTGCAGGTCCCAGAGCAAACCATACTTTCCCCTTTCTTGTGCCTTAGCAAACGGGCATACTGATTTACCAAAATGGAGTTGCTCAATGGCTGCCTGAAAAGACTTTGTGGAGAAACTACCAAAGAACGACTTCTAGAAGGCATAAGAGATAAAAGCATGAGGGAGTGAAGTATTAAAATATATTTAAATCCAAGGAAAGTTTATGAAATATACACAGTACCAGTACTTACCCTGACACTAGCAGCAATCAGGCACAATAGGAATTAATGGGGGTAGGAGCAAGGAGAAAACCACACTTGTGCTGGAGCACATTGAAAACTGTAAAACGAGGCTTCACAGGTCTAAAGGACAATGAAAAGCTCTGCTGTTGTTTCTTCCTATTTCCTTCAACCTCCCCTTTGCTGCTAAAGACATGCAGGACAGCTTTGGCACACTTGAAAATACATACATATATGTGGAAAAAGTCTATGTGCAATTTTCATTCTAGGGAGAGAAAAAAACCCACCATTAGTGATATGTGGCCTGATAGGAATCATATTGTTCATGACTGCAAGGCACTCGGAAACAGGTGCAGTGTGAAAATAAGTATCTTTTTTCCTCATTTCACAGCTAAGATAAAAAGGTAAATTTCACTGTTATCTTGAAAATACTGGATTTTTTTTTAAAAAAAAACTTCAGCAGCCATGAAAAATGTCCGTCTGTCCATGTGTTTCGCCCCCCCCCCCCGTCTCTGCCAAGCTTAGCATTTGAGTCACATGAGAGAAATCCAAAACAAAAAATAATGTGCTACCGGAAATATCTCTTTCAAGGGCACCTTATAAAGCTGCAGGGAGAAATTAGTCTCTTCAGCTACTTCAGTAAAACACATATCTTCTTAAATGCTAATCCTTTTGTACCTTGATGGTAGAGTGGTTTTTTTTCAGCAATCGTTTTGATCCCAGTGAACTCTTAACACGACATACACATACCTAAATATTTAGTTCCTACTATGATCACGTCTACACAGGTGTTTTTAAAAGAAATCTTACAGCATTATTAAACTGAAGTGTTAGTTTCCAGGACAAGAATACCAAATACTCATCCTGTAATAAGAGTCCCTGTGAAAGTTGTGAATGAATTAGAGTTAAGCCATGCCAGTTTGCTATATCACCTGCTTCTCCCCAATAGCTAGCTGAAGGAATTTGGAAGAACTGGTTTGACAACATTGGCACAAAGCAGGAGTAAGAGCACCAGAGGAATCAATATCAATTGCACCACCAACAATTAGTTTACAATCCAAATCCAGTATGTTCCTGCAAAATGTTTCAACCCAGCATCTAGCATCACAAAAAAGACATCCTTCTGCTTCATTGTAACAATCAAATCAACCATTTATCACACTAGCCTGCTAAACTGACAAAAAAGTTATCCTCACCTTTATTTGCCTTCACGATGTTAAAATATTTAAAAGCTGCCGTCTGTCTGCCTCCGTAATGCTCTGTCTGCACACACCCAGCCAGATCTGCAGCTGGTGGAAGTCAATCCAGCTGCACTGAGGCAAATTGAGCCTTATTGATCTGCACCAGGTGAGGACCACTACAGCCAGTGGAGACACACTGACAAACTCTGCCATCACACTGTGACCACAAGCAAGAAACATGTGCAAGCATGCTCTCAGTCCTATGTTTGACTCAAAGGACTTCAGTCACTGAAGGCCAATCAGGTAATAAGAGTGATGCTTTTGCTTTGTTCAAAATGAAGTCTTCTGAAAAACAGATTTTTGATACTTCATACCTTCTCAAGATTGAGTTTTACTTCATTCTTAAGACCTTTCTAAAGACTGACATAACAACGGTATGTAAAGTGAAGAAGCATAGAATACTCTAAACACACACACAAAAAAAGATCATTAACAAGCATAATTCCTGAGTAAACTTCCATCTAGGAGTACACTGAGGTTTTAAGTAATATTTAATATTACTTAACACATTTTTAAACATCTCAACACAAACTGTAAATGCAGTCTAAAAATCTTAAAAAAAACCCAACCACAACTGAATGTTTTCCATAGAGAAGAGACTTGCTACTGCATGACAGTCAATTTAAATGTCTGTCTGTATTTTTTTTTTTTTTCTTTCATTCAGTGGTAATTCAGCTCTTCATCTTTTTCGATTTTCTTTACTCACTTTCAGGCAATTACTGTTGGGGGCTCTGATGTTAATGAGTTATACACAGCATATTTAGAAATGAAATACGCTTTTAGAGTGTGAAGTTAAGTTAATGGAAGCATCAACCTGAATAGATGCAAAAGCCAGACATCTTTGATATCAGTGCTTGATTGATTTTATAAGTCAGGTGTTCATATGAATAAGTAACCCTTACTTAGCTCAAGGAGCATTTTGACAAGAAATTTGCACTGATGAGCTATAAAGGCAGCCTTTTTATAAGACTCTGCTTTACATTGTCCCTCATATTTTTGATCTTGTTTGCTTTCACCCTTAAGTAATCTAAATCCTTAACGTCATGGCAGATCTATATATTACCATAAAAGCTTTTGTACAGCTACTTATAAAATCTTTACAAATTAAGAAACCTGTGAAACTATTGATGTGAAAAGCATGACCCTACTTCTGAAAATATTGTGCTTTATGTATAAAGGGTTCTTTTTGTCTTCTCTTAATTGTTACAATGAAACACAGCTAACGTGTTGACCAAGTATTTTCCAGTGAGTTCAACAGTTTACATTTAAAGTCATCTCATTTTTAAATACTCTTCTGTCCATTCTTTATTTAAATTGACTACAGACATTAGAAAATACTATTTCAATAATAAAATACAAGAGATATACTTCAAAGCATAAAAGCTCAATCTATCTTACCAAACACACAAGCTGTAAGACTTTTAACCGCATCAAAACTAAGTTAACCAGACTTAGCAACCTACTCTCTTGTTTTTGGACTTCACTTTCTTCTTCTGATTAAGCTAAATCCCTAATGTGAAATGAAATTAGTATATTAGACTAAAGACTCAAAGTTGACTGAAGATTGTTATTCTGTCCCCAATGAATATCTATTTATCACATGGAAGAGACACATAAGGATGTGCTGTGAGTGTACAGCCACAGAGACTGAATGTGAACAGGGGAAAAAAGCCAAAATGGCATTTTACTATAAAATCTTTGCTCCTAATGTGAGCAGGAGGAATTCTAGTCTTCACTGAAAATGCCTACCAAGTTGTTCTTCTTCCTCTCTCTTACACCCCTCTACCATGGTCCTTTTGAGGAAGCAATATTATCCAAAAACCTCATATGATCATGTCTATGTTCCAGAATTATTAGCCAAGATTAGAAAATTTGTGGAAGGAGAAAATAAACAGATGAGATACATATATTTGTCAACCACAAGGGTACATAAATACCAGAAAAACTTACCTATGGAAGTTGTAGACTTTCTACTTCTTGAGGTCTTTAATCCAAAATTATCTCCAAAAAGAAACCATAACAAAGCAAAAAAAAAAAAAATTTTTTTTTTAGAAAAGCAGGGAGCAGAATAATCACCTAGACCATTAGTCAACTAGACTTAAGGCCACATTAATTCAGTTTATATCCTTTTACAGAAACACTTTAACCTGTTGAAGACTCCACTGTCTTTCCAGGCAATCAGTGGCACTGCTTTGCTAAGGGTGTGTTAGACAAGCATCACCTGATGAAATTATAAGGTCTGTGCTAATGTGCAGGTGGCTCACATTAATAGGAGAATCCCTCTGGTTTGCAAATCTGTTAATCTATCACAATGTGCGTTATCAAGACAATCTTCTATGCTGCCATCAGGTGTCACTCTACGTAATCAAACACAAGAAATCAAAATGAAATCTGTCTGTCTCCCAGCTATCTGCTTAAAATTGTTGTGTTTAAAAAAATATTTTAAGGAATGTCCCTGTGCCCAGCTCTTGAGAGGTGAAAATGAAGTTTTTTATATAACGTCAAGAATGCTTGAAATCAGCCTGACTTCTGGCAAGTTACACAGTTACAACTGGCAAGTTACAAGTTCTTCTTGGTTACACAGCCAAGACTGGTTCATTGCCAGAGGCAGGGAAAGGAGGCTTTCTAGATTATGGCTTTGCCTTTGAGCTTATTTATTTTATTTTAGCTTATGTGATACAGTAAATCAAGTTTCAGAGCACTTCAAAGTAGAGTAGAAACACCACAGCCACAACATAAAGTCCTAAACTAGAACATGCTTTTTCTGATTATTCATGTTTGTTCAAAAACCTGTAGAAGTAAGTCTGCCAGGTAGACTTCATCCCTAGACTAGGTATCACCAATCTACAGTGCTCCAATGTTATGCTAAATGTGATTTTATCTGTTCCCTTACAACCAATATTAACATTGATTTATGTACTCTAAGCAATTTAGCCCTAACTGCGGTTAAGTGTGTAGTGTGAAATAATCCCACACTTCACAGAGCTAAACCTGTGACCATGCAACTACAACTGTGAAGCATGTATAGAAACTGGGTAAGGCAAAGTGATCTAATTCAGTGGCAGATCATCCAAGATTTTGCAGATAAACACCTAGGATTTTAGCTCAGTCTGCAGCTGTATCATAAAGAGCAGAAAATGGCTTTAAGTTCTCATGCCATTCCAATCTATCCAAGCTCCATCTCATGAAACGGAGAGGTTCATCTGCAAGACACAAGTTGAAAATACTTTGAATATTACTTTGGTAATAATACTAACCAGTTCATTGAGTTATAATGCTAAATTCCAAGGTGTTTCTTTTTCTGTTTATGCACCAATCAATAAATCCTACCCCAAAGTTTCAGTTAAGCAGTATTCATGCAGTGGTCCTGGCATGGAAACTAGCACAACCAGCAGCCTAGCTGTTATGCATTTGTGACAGTTCAGGACCAAAAAGCATGGTTAGTGGCAGCCACTATCAACTCTCTACCTGGTAACAGCCCCATTACACCTCTGTTCTTCTTCTAGTGTAACTTCAGATGATTAATAATCTGGAAGACTTTTCTTGGCAGAAAAGAAATCTCCAGAAAGGGACAAATTTTCAGAGTCCAGGCATAGGGAAGTCTGAATTCATGTATATCTTCTGATGCAGGAAAGTCTACGCAATATCTGGTCTGCAGCCTGAACATGGGAGAACAAAAGGGTAGCTGAGCATTACAAAGAGAGATTGCTTCTCCATCTGCACTGCCTAGCAGCAGCACCTGATGTAGTCTCCAGAGCAGCAACATTGCCGCAATTCACCACTGCAAACCAGGGTGAGATGCTGGCACATCTGAGTCTAGTGGAGCTCTGACTTCAGCAAGGCCAGAATTCAGTCCAGGTTCTTGTTGCCTCAAGAGACTTGAAAGTGTGCTCACAGATATGAAGTACGGACATTTATACGACCACAAGCTGTAGTTTGTATTTTTATTTTGAAGGCAGAGTCTTATGGAAACCTATTGGATGCTCATGCATTATTAATTTTCTTCAGCTATAAAAATATAAAATGGAATGTACAATAACATGTTGTTTATTGCTTATGCCTGTGTGATGCTCAGAAACTCGGATCTCCTGCCAGACACTTAGAAGCAGAACTGTTCCACTTCATGCTGATGACACTGCTCCATCAAACAGCACTAATCAAATTGCCCAGGGCCTTCCAAACAAACTGTTAAACTGCATCATCAAAAAATAGTCAAATGGAACTGCCCATCTCAGTCTTATACTGACAGTGTGAATTGGAAAATCTCCAAACATATTATAAAAATATAATAGGTTCTGCAGATTTGCTTCTGAAATTCCAGCCATGTTACATCACTGTCCTTAAATGAATGGCAGCTGATAGCTATCACAATATTTAGCGGTTTATAAAGAAAAATGTTCCACTTTAAAGGTAGCAATGTGTTAGCATCAGATTTTAACATGCTTAATGACAAAGATTCCTGCTTATCTGGAAAAGTTGCTAATACCGGTCTGCCGGTTACTCTAAACATTTCACAGTAATTAAAAAAATGACTTCATTCTAAAGAACAAACACATTCTGGTTTTCTCAGTTCTTTACCACAGAAATATTAAGTTTTGTGCTAACAGAAGATCACCTTTGTACCGTTAAGTTTTGGGTTTGTTTAGTTTTATTTATTTCAAGCAAGCATTTCAGTCAATACCACTGACGTAGAGCAGTAAAGCTGCCCTTATGCACCTGTTTCTTTCATTGATGAAAAAAGGCAGGCAGGTTTTTTTAGTTAGTTGATCATCTCCCTCTTGGTAGTTGTCAGTCTTACCTGTGTCTTCTGCTTTGGCTCACAGCTTTAGCAGTGTTTTCAAGATGAAGAAGAAGGAGCAGCTGGTAGGACGATGCTGTCAGAGGCAGGCAGCTTTCTGACTGGAGAAAGGCTCCGGCATCACAAGCTGTACTCCAGGAAACTGGGAAGTGTTCAGACACAGGGGAGATGTCATACATGTTGTCTTCTCAAGGATAATTAGCCTCCTTGAATAACAGGAGAAGATTAAGAGCCTTTCTGTAATATAGATTTCCCGTTTGGAGCGAGTGGCAAGATTTTGTGAGGATAGTATTCTTATTTCTTGCAATGTGTGTATCCAGTTGTTAGCAGATGCTCTGAGTTATACTGTTGGCCAAGTCTGTATTAGCAAATAGTGTCATACATTAGGAACAGATCTGTGGAATGAAACAGTTTATGCTAAACCTCTGACATCAACACTATATATGTGTCCTGTGCCTGAACACCTGTTGAGAGTGAATGAGATGTGCACTAGGGAGCACAGCTTCCACTTTAGTTCCATCTGAAAGGATGAACCACTCCAAAATGCAAACAAAAGCACGGGAAGTGGGGATTATTGGGTGATTCACTGCAAAAGCATGCTCCTGATCTGAACAAAAATGCTGGTGTAGTTGTACTCTTTGAAAGCCTCTTCCTGCTTTAGCCTCCCAACCTCTATAAGCATTCAAGAGCCAAACTCATGTCTCAAAAAATGAAACAAACATATTCTATCTTTCAGATTCACCAGCTGAAAGTTGTCATCATACACATTGCCAGAGAGGACTTCCCAAGCCTGAACTTACTTGGCCCTATCTAACACTCAGTTCAGAGTTTTGTTTGAAAGTGGTCAGTAAAACAAACAAACGTACCAATATTTAGATGGTAGAGGTGTGTTATATACTGTAAAATAGTTGCAGGTGCATTCATATTTTTCACCATTTTATTTTTCACCTTTTTTCCTAGGTGAAGTTGATGAATATAATATAAGAAGCAGCAACAGAGAGGTCTAGATAGGTCCTGGCATACTGTGGGCAGCTGTTGTGTACACTTTTGCAGGTGGCTTTGCCAATGTACCTTGAACCCTGTTTGCAGAACTTCAGTTCTTCTAGGGTTGGACATCTCTGAGTGGAGGCTGCCATCTAATCTACAGTGTTATCATGGTGTGGAGACATGGGAGCACTGGGAATCATGTCCTGGTAGCAGACAGTGATATACAGATCATCAGTTTTAACACATGCAAATTAGTCTTTTTTTAAATTTTTTTTTGTTTTTTTATTTAGACATGCAGGAAATAGATGCAATTATAAAAAAGCCATGGGTAGCAGAATGATAGACCATCGATAGTTATTTGCCTTCTGAGTCATGAAATATTGCACCTGGGCTAAGCTCTAATTTGGAAACTCCCCTAACATATCTTTAGTACCGCAGTCGTTTTTAATGAAGCACACGTAATGATTATCTTTGCTATGCTTACTGACAGTTCTTTAAAAATAAACTATGCCTTTAGACAGCCTTTTATTTGAAAATAAGAACATCAGGCTCAATATACTAAGAGGTTAAATAGAAAACTTGACTTTTCCTTCAGTACCAATATATCAACAGTTCAGCAGAATCATTGGGAAGTGGGGAAGAAAAAAAATATTAATTAATTACAATATATTTTAAAACACGGCTTATTTTGAACTGACTCACCAGGTCTCTCCTAGATTTGTTTTGAGTATATCTGCAAATGTCACGTGTTGTCTACGTACAGGCTGGTATGACCAGACTCCCAGAGAATGCAATGAGGTTCCACGAGTTTTAAGTGTCCAGCAAGACACAGGCTAGTATTAGTACCTGCAAATGTTCTTTCTCTATCTCTGTCTTTAGATATGAAATATGAAAACAAATCAGAAATACAATCTGCTTTTCCATCGTGGCAAAAATAATCTCCTGTTTGAAGGAAATTTGGCCAAAAGCTTTGAAAAATGAAACTGTTTCCTCTTCCCGCTTGATAGACATGGGCAAAGGCTAAGTAAGAATGTCCCACAGTACTATTACGTAAAGCTCCTCTGTTTCCCACATACATATATTATCTTATAGACTAGGTGCAAAGATCTGTCACTGGACTTACACATTTCTCTGGACAGCCACAATTCAGCAATACTGTAGAATTACAATATTGTTCCAAAGGTAAATAAATATGGTGCAATTTTATTTTCACTGTAATTATTTTTCCTCATTTCTCAATCCTGCTTTAAGAGAAATCACAGCCATTCTTTTCAGCAACTGTACCACTATAGAATGTGATTTAGCTGATATTAAGAAAGCCAAATAATCAGAAAAATTGCACCAAGAAAATCCAAAACATTCTTAAATTTGTTTGTTATCTGTACATGCTATTTAGTAAATACTTATGTAGTATTGGAGACGTATGTATATCAGGACATATTTATAAACAATTGGGAAGCAGAAGAAAAGTTGAATTTGCAATTGCTATCATTCTCAGTAAATAATTAAACATCCAGTTTAATAGCATAAGTAACAATATATAACAGGCATTATTTCAGAACAGTCAAACAAAAATAATCCAAAAAAACCCCCTGTATTCGTAGTGACAATTCTCTTATGACAACATCACAGGAAAAGGTTGTAATTAATGCAAAAATAAAGCAGACAATCTATTAACATAATCTGAATAAAATCCTTCCACAGTTAAATGCAGACACTAAGTGCTAGTATAATACTTTATTAATTAACAAAGTATTTATCCACTGGGAAATGAGGATAAAAGACTGTACACTTTGTCAGACTGCAGAAAAATGTGTTAGCTCTTCATAAGAAATGCATAAAACTCAAACAAAAGAATGATTATCTCTTTAAACCAATTACATTTAATCTCAGAAGAAAGAATGAATGAATCTGTTCCTTCATGTTACTGTGATACACCACCAAAATTACGGAGATCACAGTCCTTTATAGATTTCAAGGCTAGTATCAAGCTATTCTCTTGAACTGTTAAAAGTATTAGTATACCACATGGAATTTTAAGTTACAGGATTTTTTTAAGAGGAGGAATAGTTTTGTGAATGCATTACTTTAAATGGAGCTGTTCTCTAGGCAAATGAAAGACATGGTGCTTTCTAAACAGTCTTTGTCACATAGCACAGCCATCCCGGCCAGACACCTTTATACAGTACATCCTTATCCTAATTACACTGTCAGAATGGCTTAGACTTACCATGTGCTCTGGAAATCTTGCTTTTCTTTCACTTAAACTTTGAAAATGTTACATTTTTAGATAATCGTATTTTACCTAATTGTAAATAACTTCTTACCCATTTTTTGTTAAAAAAACCCAGGCCTTCCAAACTACAAAGGATTTACAAACTAAAACAAACATAAGTGAACAACCTACTCAAAAAGTCTTAAGAGAAAATATTTTACAGAAAACAAGGGAAATTAGAATAGTAAGGATGGAAGAGTATTGCTCAATGGGAGACTATGGTCATTAAAACCTGGTGAGTATATGGACTAAGCTATTCTAAAATTTCTAGTGAATGATTAATAAGTTTCTAACATGGCTACTTTGCCATGCACCTGATTTTCAAAAGTGAAATGTTTTGAGTCCCATAAGAGATAACACAACTGTTAGATTTTCTGCTCTTGATTCTGAACCTGATCATCAAGACTCTTCCTAGCGACTTTAAGAAGTCTCATATCAATTTCTATCCTCTAATCCAAGTGAGAACATTGGAGCCTTGCAAATAAAGAATTCTCCGAAAAGCTGAAAGTCACTTCCTATATACTTTTGCTCAAGGTCCTGCATTGTTCCAGGGATAAGGAAAGGAACAGATTGAAATTTATTCCTGTGCAGATAGCCACTGTATCATTTCAATCTTCCTAAAGCCTTTCATTCATATTATGTTATCTTGCATTTACATATATCACATTCTTTTAATAAGAAATGCATGACAATTACCATTCAATTATCCTTTGGAAAGGAAAAAAAAAAAAGTTTTTTTGTAAAACTAATCCAAAAGTTTCTAGTCTTGTGTAAAAACTGACAAATGTTTATTTGGAAAAGACATTAATATTTTCTGTCAGGAGTTCTAGTTTTGATCCTTCACTCTTCCAGACCATTTGTGGACTCGTGTCTCAGCTAGATTGCATTTCCCTTAATGTAATGAAACATCACAGGATTGCATTGTAAAATGTAAAATCTGCTCACAGCATAAATACTGCAAGGGATAACTTCATCATCAATTTATGAACTTTAACGTGTAAAAATAGTCTTGGCGTGGAGATCATTCCACCCTGAATGTGTACTGTGAGAAATCTTATTCCTTCCTCCAAGGCAGTTCTTTCTACCTGGTAGGGCACTTTGAATACCACTTACTGTGACAACATACAAAGCATTCATAATCAGTAAGAGATTAATAATTTATTTACTATTCATGAGTACGTATTGACTTCATATTATTATCATTTCCCCTTTATGGGATAAAATTCTAGAAACAAAAGGATGAAAATAAAAGACATTCAGATAGGAAAGATAAAACTTTCATTACAATGAGTAAATGCTGATTTTTCCATTAACATTCCAGTAAATTAATCAAAACTTATTTTTACAAGGGCTTATTGAAAAACTAACATATGATGCAGTGAATAACTCAAGTAACCTCAAGTTTCTCAAACTGAATGAATTTCTATGAAATTCAAGGTTGTCTGATCTTTTTTCTCACTTGTATTCATAAAAAATGCCTATATTTGAAATGATCAATCTAGTAGATAATTTGAATTTTTCTGCTTTTTGTTCATCTCTTATTATTGCTATTGTTCCATTTCACAGAACAAGAAACAGAAACTTTCCCAAAGTTACAGAACATCTCTTGCTCAGAACCAGAGCTAAAAGTCAGAAGGTCCTAACCAGTCTCAGTACTTCACGTGTAAATCTTTCTGTAGCAGCATCAATAAATTACAAAATAAATTCTCGGAAGTTCAGATCTTTATGGAAGGGATGAGAAGGGTGACTTGCTTTGCCTGAAGCCTTAATACCGAATGAAAAGCTCTGCCTATCAATACCTGTTTTGTGTAGCGCACAGTCACAGGCATGTGCTACTGTCTTTCTCCTAATATCTTTGCATTTTCAATATCCTTCTGATGCACTTTTGTTACATACTTAATGTTGTTACAGGTGCAAAACTGTAATTTCAATCTTGAATGCTGTTGCACATGTGCCTCAAAAACACTGAAGGCCAAAACTCTATGCTGTTAACACAGATTGTGGGTCAACAACATTTTTCTTTGCTTGCTAATGCTTTATTGTCTCTTAGTATACATTGAAATAATAATGGTAATTTATGCAGATATTTTGTATGCATAGCAAATAATGAGAAACACCTGCAGAAATTTCCCTCCTTCTCTGAGTTCAGCAACTAATTATATTTTTAAATAAAGGCTACCATTGAACACAATTATCCAAATCACTTTAAGTAATGGAATCTTTTAAAGGTGTTTTTGAAAATTTTCACATAGTTTTTAAACAGTCTTTTTATATACTGGAGAGGAGACAAAGAACGTAGTAAGCAGCTTAGTAACCCAAAAATGTTTTGGCAGCTATAAATCAGAGTGTGATTTTTTTTTTCAGTCTTCTGCAGCTAATACTTTGCTGATTTAAAGAAAGGCTAGGATTTCCCCAATACCTTCCCTTCCTGATTAACATTCATGGGTGCTATATATTAAAAACAAACTACAGCAAAAAGTAAAATACCGAGCCACTCCAGTTAAAGTGACTGACTCAGCAAATCTCGCCTTTCCAAAGGAGAGGTTTGAAAGCAGAAAGGGGGATGGAAAATAGCAATCTTATGAATAAGGAATGAGAGTCTAATTTAAGGAGAAGAGTAGACCAAAGGTCTCTGAAGACTAAAGTAACATCCAATCATCTGAGAGATACTCATATCTTCGTACCTTGCATGTTGAACATTCTTTCCAACCCTCTAACTAAATGGGACAGAAGTGTTGTTTCTTGCTATACTCTCCTTTGCAAGTAAATAAGTGAAAAAGTGTAAAAGAAAATCAAATGTCAAGTACAGTAATTGACTCAGCTCCTGGATTTGATTCTCTATATCTGCTTGTAAACTAGAGAAATGGGTCAGTTTTAATTCAGCACCTCTTCCTCCTGTTGTTACTTCCAAGCTTTCAAGAATGATATAACAAAGAACAAAACTGTTTTAAATACATCTGAAAACAAAACAGCCCCCCACCAAACAATAAATGAAAAGAAGGAATTACCCAAAATTTCTATAGCATTTTCTGCCTCATATTCAGATGTCTAACCAGAAGTTTCCTGTATTTCCCAGCACCTGGATAAGTTGATGTAACTGTAATTGCCATGTTATTTGCACCAGACTCACCACCAGGCGTCTCAGCAGTGAGTTAATACAGAGTTTTGCAAGCCCAAAGATGATAGATGAAGATTAACTTGAAGCCAGGATGCCCTGCTACGGAAAAATAAACATACCAGTAAAGGCAGAGAGGGTCCAAACAGGATGGGGAGACCCCTGTGTAGTCAAAGCTGCAGACTGACTGTTGCTATGGGGTTGAGGTGATTACTGTAGAAAAGCCCACCCTACAGACATCATCTCACAGGTCCTAATCTAATTCAAAGTAGCAGCACAAAGGCAGCTCAGTTTTCTAGGGTGCTACTGCTGCTGTTGGGGGTCTGTGGCCTAGGTCTGCTTTGCTTCAAGGTTTAGTAGCCAGTCCCTGACTGTATAGCTCACACTTTGCTGTTCTGGTTTTGTGACTCCAGAGTTGTTGGATTTATGTTTTGTGCTGTAAATACAGCTTACCCTTCAACAACGTTGTAACGCACATGAGAAATCTCACGGAACACCCAAATTTCTGGCATCTAACATACAAATGTTGAGGAAAACACAGCAATACCCTAAATTTGAAACATATCAGACAAGTTCTGAATTTTAAAACTCATTTGAGTCACGCCAGCTTGGTCGCTTGGGCAAGATCATGCCAACATAAGGCACGGCTGCCCCAGGTTTGCGATTCATCTTTTTCATCTTCTGTTGCTAGTGGAAACAGACATGATGCTCCTGGAGGTGGACAGGGACGACAAAAATTACCATTACAGCCTCAAAGAAGGCTATTTATCTCTGGTATTACAGGTGCATAGTACAGTGAAATGGGACAATTAGAGTTAAAAAGGAGGGAAATTAGGATTCAGTTATATGTATGATACTCCTGTGTGAAATGAGTTGTTATTCTAACTCATTTCCCTGAAGCTAGACATCCACATCATATAAATGTGGGAACTGATACTTATAGTTCACCTTCTGAAAAGAAGCCAAGAATTAACTTCTAATTTTGAGTTAATCAGAACAAGGATAAAGCGGTTTGGAGAAGCATCGACACACCTTCTTTCACGCTTTATAGACAAACAGTAGAAATTATTCTTCAAGCCTTTGAATCAGTATCTTGTACCCGCACACAGCTCCATGGCGTGACTTGCAGAATCATGGCTTTTGCACTATTATTTTCTCATTTTGTACATGCAATATATTTTTACAAACATTACGTGAATTTGGTAATGACATTATATTAAAAATGTCAAAAGCATTACAGTGACTAATTTTAAAATTATATCCATTACTTCAATTTTGAAATGTACATAAAAAAATCACACCTTACTTTTTCTGGTGCAAATTTCTTACAGTTTGGAAAATTAACAAAATATTCCACAATATGCCACAATGGAATCCCCCCTCACAAACAGTGTTAAATTCATTTTAATAGCTGCATTGGATCTTTAGCAGTTTAAAACTTTTTTGATAAATGTGGAAGATTTCATTTCTTGAATTTTGCTAATTTTTCTAAAAAGTCTGATCATTGTGCTCCAGACTGAAAGAACATTTAGCGCAGGATCTTGTCTCTAACAATAGTCAGTAACAGGAGCCCAGGAAAACTGTAAGGATAGGGCAAGCACGCAGCAGTACTTCACAGGATGCTCCTTCAACTTCCAGGAATCTGTGTCTGAAGATCTGTGTTTTCTGTTTCTTAACCCCTAAGCAGGTGTTTGGGGTTTTTTTTTAATGTAGTAGCCTAAACATTTCATTAGCATTTCCATAGTCTGTCATCTGCAGAATCTTTACAAAACATTTTAAGATGCTAGAATATACTAAAATCATTAAATAAATATTTTCAGTTTCAAACCTAATTCTAGAAATTTCTTTATGTCCTTTGCAATTCTGAAATCAAGACTGATTTTTGTTGACATGTGTGCAAGAATGTCTTGTACCATGATAAATTTGGAATGTAAGGGATACCATATCTTAGTTGTCTTGATGTAGGTCAAATACTGAAAATCGTATCCAGGAAAAATGCCACTTCTCATCTGTCCTCAGTCTTTTGTATATGCATTTGCTAACTGGTTGATTGAACTACGCTTTCTAAAAGAGAGATAATGCAGGGTTTTTGAAATGCATGTCTGCAAGAGTGCAGTTCCAACCTAGTCTTGATTTCCAAAACAAAGCAGGAGAATGTTAACATTCAGAGCCCAAAGAAATTTGCAGAAGATTAAAAGGAATTTAGTTAGGATAAGTAGATACAGAAAACATACTGATAAGTTCACTTCTGCTTTATGTACAGTGTCCTGTGTGGTGCTGTACTGACTGGAGAGGGAGAAAGCAACATGATTTTACAGAGGTAGTCGGCATGAGAACTAAATAACACCACTTTAAGGAAGATAGAAGTAGATAAGCTTTTCCTGAAATATAGCAGTGGGCATTCAAGGGAGAAGGAAGGTGCTGTGGGAATAGAATTTCCACACCCAGTGTAGAGTACAGGAATTACTTTCCACTTCCAAATCCCAAAAGGGGAGCCAGGCTTTTCTGTCTTGCAGGATCAAACACAATCTCAAGATGTCAAAGGCTGATGTTAAGTACAACTACAAAATACATGATCCATCATAATCTCATTTGACCAAGTTACTTAAGTTAACTTGTACTTTGCTGAAACAAAATACTATTTTTTTTCAGTTAGGATGAGAACTGAATAAAATATTTCAAACAATACCTAATATTATTATAAACTTCCTGATAACTATCTATTCTCACAGTTTAAATACCTTAAAGAAAAAGAGAAAAGAAAAAACGTATCTCCTTGCAAAGTGTTGTAGAAAAGACCTTGCATTCCCAGCTGCATTTGCAACAGATTTTGATAACAGTGAGTTTTGTAGGGACCATTGCTTCTCCCCTCTGTAAGCAAATATCTCGTGGTTGGCACATGGAAGAAGTAAAACGTATTTTTTAAAAAATGCTGTGACTCTCCAGACGCATTTCACAAACTGCGGTAGTCCACAACGTCCATGAGAGGGAACTATTGTTTAACAGTTGAAGATTCATATCCCCATTTCAGTTCATTCAGTGCAATTTCCCTCTGCTTATCTGAACCCTGCCAAATGGGATGTTCAGAAAGTAAAAGGACAATCTCAATCCTCATTAGAATGCTATTTTTGAAAGCTAAACTGTTTTAAGTTTTAACAAGAAGGGTACTAAAGATGGTGCTACTAATGGGATTTGGTGTGCTGTGCAGATGGAACCAAGTGACAGGCGCCTGATACCAAACCAGAGACATGATAGCAATAGACTTCATAACAAGAACACATTTGCTGTGTTCGGTGCTTTCTAAGGAAAAAGAAAACTTTTCCCAGGGATATATTAATTTTAAAATGTGTCACTGTAAAATAAATAAAGAAATAAAAAGAATAGCTCAGTATTCAGCAGATCAGATTCCTGCTTGACAAGTAAAAATAATTATCCGTAACGGGTACAATGTAAACATACGCTGTGAAGTATTCTTTTTTACAATCTCTCAGACCATTGCAACTGGCAAAATCCAGGCTACTGCGGCAGAAGATACGTAGAGTGGACTCTTGGAGATTGCGTGGTCTCCTGCTGGATTCTGCCCAGCCCCTACAGTGGCAGAACTACAAAACAAGTTGGAAAAATATATGCTTCTTTAGGGGTTTATTTTTCGGAGCAAAGGAGAAGACGAATGTGTTCATTCATCTTGACAGTCTCCTGATTTATTAGAGCATTGATGTCCATTGCTTTTGTACAATTTGGCAAATGATCAATAGATTTATCCTTCATGCAGGCAGTCTCAGATTGACCCTGGCAGCAGGTACAAAAGGCATAACACCAGATTAGGGTTTGGGATGAATTGACAGCATAAAGGGACTTCAGTTTTACGGACTAGATTGAAAAGCAATAAGTAGGTTGATAATGTGGCTGAAATTCATGGAAGGAAAGTCTTTTTGTGAAATTTGTACTGTTAAATTTTTTCATTAAATAAGTTATCCAGAGACATATAAAATATAAATATAATTTTTTTTTTACTAACATCAATAGGAAAGTTGGTAGGCAAAGAGGAAAGAAGGTTATAGACTCTGTTCTTTCCTGCCTGCCTAACTTTATATATGTGAGTAGTCCGGCTGAATATAATGGGAGTAACTCATCATATTATCTTGCCTCTAAAGTTAAGAAAAGCTTTTCAGGTTCAAGTTACAGTTTTTGTGCATTTTGATTATGCAGCTATTTTTCTGGTATATAAAATGACTCTGAAATAAACACAATACCTCCAGAATTATTTAAATGTATGTTGATTTAAAATTCCACACATTTCCTGGCCTTAATTTTGCCCTTTGTCTGAAACTAATAGTCATCAAAATTGCAGTTGCTTAACCGCTGTCTTTAAACAAGAAAACATTCCGCATTTGATTAACAGAGAAACCTCCTCATCAAGATTTTTTTTTCTTTTAATATTCTATTTTTTATTCCTTCATTAAAAAAATGCAACGAAATAAGATGTCTTATAAGTAAAAAAACTATCACAATTAAGCCCATTCTCAAATTAATTAAATAGCACTGTCCTCCAAACATTTTGTTCAAAAATGTAAAATCCCTCAACTTAAAATGCTGTGAATTAACATTTATTTTTTGTATTAAAGACTCAGCTTCTCTCTGTGCTTCAAAAACTGACATATTGTGCAATAAACAGCAATCAGCCTAAAGATGCTATATTAAACAAACCAAGTTTTGTTTTGCTAAACTAAGCAAAATTAGTTGAATGCCCTAAGTAATAGTTGCTGGTATTTTTTTGTAAATTATTTCTCCACTTGTTTTTGTGTCTATGCATAAATTAAAAATCTGCTGAAATTTATTATTCATCTGAGATGTAATTAATATGCAAAAATATGCAAATTAAGATGCAATTAGGCTTCAATTCTCTAGTGGAATTTTCCATTATAATTTAATACAAAGTAATAGAGTAATTGGTGTCACGTGTAATTACGGTTACTCACGTGTACTTGCAGACGTGAAAATGGTGTGGTATATGTTAGTTATCCTATGCAAATGTACCGTACAGGCTCTTAACACTTGGGAACTAGGTAAACAAAGATTGTCTTAAAAAAGAAGTGAGCAATAGTGACCCTTCTTTCTTGTCATGTACTGTCATTTTCAAGAACATGAATAATTGTAATTAATTTTTTCTGTGTTTATTCCTTAGAATTTATAAATAGGTAGCATGATGCAATACTAGGCTTTCTGTTTGTAATGTCTTCTTTAGGAAATTGTCTTTGGTGAAACAAAAAATGGTTATCAAAACGACAAAGGTTTGGAGGATCAGTGGTACACATAACACCAATTTGTCATGTTTTTAACACAAAATGTATTTCCTGTCTTAATGTGATATACAATGAGTTTCAATTGTTTTATAATTTACTACTTCCTACTATACAGCTTTGCACTACAACCTATAATGCAAAATCAGATTCATATGGTTTGGCTGGAGGTAGAACCTACAAACAGTTGTGGACATGAGTACATGTACTGGGTGAGTAAATCACACTGAACTCAAGTTTTCTGAAGTGCTAACATCTGCAGGATCAGCCTCTGAGTTCATATGAACTGTCAATATAATTGGCTATCTGTGATACTGCAAAATAATTCACAATGCTTTTTAAGTCATTTTCCTGTCCTGAAGTTTAATTCTTGCTTTGCACTTAGAGAATTTTGGATATAGCAATAAACTGTTCAAATCACCCAAGTAATCAAAATTTCATAATTTCCCTGATAACTACATATCCTGTAGTATCAAAGCTGTATCAAAGGGACAGATTACCATGCACTTGAATTCACAAAGATGATAAAGAAATAAGGACAGGGAAAAAAAAAAAACCAAAACCGGAACAATGCTTTCCAAATTTTATGGTAACAAAAGAAGAAAACTGAACAAATACAACATGAATTTGTTCTTAGCTCTGACTCCTAACTCATCATTCCCTCACAGCAGCATACACCTCTCATTTTGTAACACCCTAACAGCAACACACATAAGCCAGTAGCATGTGTGCAAAAGAAAAAGAATAATTCCATTCCAGGTGGTTTTTTCTGAGTGCTGAGGCATTTTATACAACCACATTTTTGTTTTAATGCTATCATATTCTCAAAACCTTGCCACCCCCTCCCCGCCCCCCCGCAGGTTGGAACTTTGCTGTTGTTCATGTTATAAGTTTAATGCGGATGGATCAATAGGTAGGTAGGTGGGGTGAAGAGAGGGAAATTGGAATGATTTAATATAATGAGTATAGAGCTTCAGTGTGCCAAACTGGTCTCCTTCTCTTTCTTTTCATTTGCTTCTACTGCCGCTGGCTAATTATTTAAAGGAAAAGGCATCTATGTGAGAAAATAAAATCTACCATTAGTCTCTTGTGCTGCACCCTTCCCTAGCCCCACCCATTCATCCATATGTAGCTTTTCCATTCACTCCCGTAATACCACCAATTACTATGCAGTCAGGACCATTCATATTCATATTCACATCTCACTGTGGACATTTAAGCTACACTCTGAGCAACACTCATACCTTAAACTACACCTATTATACAGCTGTTGTACAATTACTGTAAATGAAGTATACAATATGGGGCTCAGCTTGTATAATAATTTGTAATCAGTGATAGGGGAAGAGGGTTTTGAGTACTTCTGCCCTGCGTACCTTTTGGTCTCCTTCTTTCCATCATTCTTCTCTCCCTTCCTCCCTTTGGGCTTGGTTCAATAAAGGCTTATTCTGAGAGACACAATAAAGAGATTCTCATCTGGGGTAAAATAACTTAGCCCTCCTGCAACTACACCAGTTTATGCCAGCTGAGACAGTCAGCCTGTCTGTCTCAGCACATAGCACTGATCTCTTTTGTATTGTTCTTTACTGAGATGGACTTAGGCTTGATTTACACCAGAGATCAGAACAAAATATGTAACCTATGTGTGATAAGATAAGATGATCAGAAGAAAGGTCAAACAGAATCACTACAGGGAGCACTACTAACTGAATTAATGGCCTTTTGTTTGGCTAGTTTTAACTGTTTATAGGGTATTAGCTGCTCCCACAGGCAAAAGATTATAGACTTGATGGATCAATGCTCTGATCCGGTGGCAAATCTCCGGTTGATAACAAAGGAGAGGAAACTTGGTAGAATATGATGTATGTAGGTCAGCTATCTCATTGGCGGGCTAAAGTTTTCACAACCTTTTCTTTGCAATATTTCCGTACTTGTAAT
This sequence comes from Gymnogyps californianus, assembly GCF_018139145.2. Lineage (NCBI taxonomy): Eukaryota > Metazoa > Chordata > Aves > Accipitriformes > Cathartidae > Gymnogyps > Gymnogyps californianus. The sequence goes on from NC_059472.1 coordinate 127,414,350, forward strand.
TTTGTCACTTGAAGTTAGGATGGATTTATCACTTATGAGAGCAAAGCCACATGCACAATATCTTGAAACAGTTTCCCACTGCTACTCAGTCTACGGTCAACATGAACTGTATTTTGCAGAAAACATAAAACAAGAATTGTTATGGATGGTTTAACATAATTTATTCAGATTGTTTCCTGTGTCCATTTATAAATATACTATCATAAGAACAAGTTCGACAGTTGTGGAGTCTTGACTAGTTCTGGAAATGTTCTTCAATAACATGGAAAACCATTTAAGTATCAATAGATATTTTAAAACCATAGAAACAATTTAAGACTTCCTACTGTATTGTCTTAAATACAATGTAACCCTCAGACTCCATCCAATATTTTCACAAATACCATATTCTTTATATGTGCTCCTTCTTCTACGCTTACCATTACATTGTTGTGTCCTCCTGCTACGTTTTTTCTGACCTACAAATCCTATACATATGGGTAACTTACTCTTGTGACTGTCTTCACAAGACTGTGAATTGACTGTATGGAGACTAGTCACATATATTCTCCTTAGTAACTGTTTGCAACAGTATAGCCTTAAGATAGGTAGTCTGTCTTAGTAGTGTTGTAAAAGTCTTGCCATCTAGGATGCTATGTTATTAAATAGAATAGCATTTCTAACAAAATTTTAATAACATTTTAATAGACATTACTGTTCCAATTAGAACAGGCTTTCTTCCTTTCTTCCTTAAAGCAGAAGGTCACAGTCAATATTTCTGGTTCCATCTCATTGGGTAACCTTTAACTGAGTTCTTGTTATGGGTTTTCAGCTGAATAATTGTTGCTTTCCATGCTACTGCTTCTCTCATAAGTGGATTTACTGATAGAGAGGTACTGTAGGTCTTTCCTCCCTCTTGTGTGCCATGTTAGAGGGAAGAAGCTGAATCACTGACCTTTCCTCAGCATTTAGTTTATGTACTACTTTGTCTCCCCTCCTTTCTCTTTCAAGACTCCTGTTGTTCTCTGTCATAGGAAGGAACAACTGTTTTCCATCTGAGACTAACCAAAAGATCAGTCTTTCCACTTGTTCCCGTCACTCAAGATATTTATTGTATTTCCTTAGGAAGGTGGTTTCTACCATAAGATAAAGGACCAAGTAGAGATTATTTTCTTGTTGCTGCTGTGGTACTTCTTCACTGATGCACTTGCACATAGTGACTGTCATTCTTATTTTCATGCACCAATACCAAACAGTTTACACATTTCTTACACACTTGCATGTTTCTGCAGTGAGGTGAGTTAGTTCAAACAGTTGTCAGCAAGACAGAAAATGTTGTCACTTACGGGAAACAAGTACAAATACCATTCAAGCTGTCAATGGTTCAGAGTTGTTGTGTTTGCCAGGTATATCAAAAGATATAGTATGAAAAGGGAAAAAACCTCATTCTTAGATGACCTTATAGAAGGCAGGTGTTCCAAACATGGTATGTACCACTGCATCTGCTGCAGTTCAGCTATATCTCAGATAATTAGAACCTCGAATGCAGGTAGACACCAAACTACCTCCTCTATGCCTGTAGTAAGGTCTCTCCAACCCAGGTTCAAGATACAGTTATACAGAAGCTTTGCTCATTCTGTAGATCAAGAAAGGGCTTCAGATAAAGAAAATCACTGCTGGTTAAGTAAGTTAACTCCTTCCACAAGTACCAAGAGAAACATTAACATATAGTTTGTATTAAGAGCTTTTGATGAGCTTCCAAAGTTAATCAGTAAAATAAATGTTCTTAACTGGAGAGATGTTTTGGACCCCAAGCACTCATCAAGTGACTTATCCACTCCAAACTGATCCTCTGTCTCTCTGTGTAGGTGCAGGGAAGGAACTGTTTTTAGCTGTTTGATCTTGGAAAGAAATGTGGACTGCATCAGGGAACTTAGAAATAGTCTGATGAGCAGTGGTCTGGTAGCAGCACCATTTTAAACAGCCTGACTCTTCCCTTTCATCCTTCTGGTCCCTGGCTTAATGTTCCCACACCATTTCTACCCTTCAGCTGTGCACCCAGTACCAAGGGAATGTGATGAACTGACAAGGATTAAAAATAACCTGTTAAAAACAATTTGTTTTAACCTGACTGTGTTAGTCATACTGCTGCTAAAAAGAATGTCTCAAATTACATTCCTGCTCCCCCAGGCTCTGCCCCTTTCTACTGTGTCCTCTAAAGAAACCTAGGTAGTAAACTTAATTCGTAGTCATTTCCATGGAATCCAGAAGATAATCCAGATCACAATTGCCTCTTTCCTCCTTCCTCAATAACAGTACATCTTGCTACTCTTCTATTCAAGTTAACAAATGTCAGGTGTCAAAATGTGTTATCTGTAATATTCCATTTTTACTTTAATGATCTCCTACTCTTATTTTCTGTCTAGGAAGCACTGTCTGTCTTGTTAGTCATTCATTGCCATAAAATCCCTCCCTTCATCTTTCCCAGCTTCTGCAATAGTCCACAATAGAGTCGTAATCTCTACTTCCAAAGACTATGCAGTTTTGTGTTATAGCCTCACTGACTTGCTTTATATTGCCTTATATTTTAACTTGATCTTCCTGTTTTGGCCTCCCATGAACTGTCCACAGTTCAGGACTAGAGTTATGTAGGACTCTAATGCTGTAAGATCTTAAGTTAAAATTTCCTGGAAGTTTCTGTGTATTTTTAGTATGGGAAATATAGAGAAAAAGAGAGAGAGACAGAGAGAAGAGACCTCAGCTACCAACAGAACAGCCAGTGACTCATGTTTGCAATGCTGAAACAGGATGAGAGACTGAACTTCAAGTACAACTCCAATCAAGATTTAATTACTGATATAGAGTGGAATGATTTTCAACAAGAAATACAACAAAAATCTGCCCTTTAGATCCACTGGTTTGGTGGAGCTTCCCTGAAGACAGAAGTTCAAGCTATGTCTGCTGTCAGCCCACAGGAGATTTAACTTTGGTTGATTGGGTGACTGCCTGCTCTGTTTTGTTATTTTCAGTTGCAGAGCAGGACTGTAGAGCAACAGCTCTTCTTAGAAGAGAATTCCATCCTTACCAAACCTGAAACTTGCATTTCAAGTGAAGAAGGGAGATTTAGAAAGCAAAAAGCAAACAAACATAAAAGCAAAATCAAAAAGCTCCAAAAAGCTTTCTCAACTCATTGAGAAATTTCTAATCCGCTTTACGTAAGACCTCTCTTCCCTTCTCCACCCATAACTAAATAGTATGTAACTTCTATCTGAGGCCATTTTACTCATTTATTCTGCTGAAAATCTTTATTTTACCACATGCTCAAGACTACTTCCTCCTCCCCAACTGCTGATCACCACTACTACTCTAACAAAGATGCCATATAACAATTAATTGCTTTGCTTTGTATTATAGCTCATCAACTTGTTGGGAGCTAGGAAAAATGAAATAATGGGGGTCACTTCTGGAAAAATGAGTTTATTTTCATGCCAGCTGCAGAAAATGAGCAAGGCTGGCTTCATGCCAGTTAAAGAGATGCTGTAAGAGGTTTCCTTCTGTTTGCCTGAAGCAAAAATGCCTATCTATCTAAAGAGTTACACATGCACATACACACATGCATGTACATGCATGCAATCTAAAAGAATTATTATTGTGTAAAATAGGCTAGACTTCACATCTCTTGCTATCTTTTGCCCTCACATTCCCTCCTTTATTTTCTTAACTTACATCAAAAACTCCTTTTCTTATGTATTTATCCTTTTGAAAACAGTTTACTAATTTAACATAAATACTGTTGCCTTACCAGCCAACAAGGGTTTTACAGCTACATGACTTGGAAACTAAGTATTATTGAACTAGTTTAGAGCTCACTTAGAGTTTTTAGCCTTTTAAAAGCAAGCCTGATCACCTGCTTCATCTATTTGTGAAACATTAAATGATTAAAAGTTTGATACAAATGGAAGGAACCACATAGATATTTTCAAGCAGTCAGCACCTGTGTACTGATATCTTGCCTCATGTGTCTTAAATCCCCAAGAAAGCTGAGCTCTATAGGCTTAGCAGATTACTTAATGGCAGTACATGTTAAGGTACTGCCATAAGTCAGTTTGGAAGTAACTGATGACTGGACTCATCATTGAGGAGAGAGGATACAGCCTCTTTGTAGCAACAATACATCCTTGAAAATAATTTCTTCACTGAGACACAAATATCTTTGTAGCACTTAACTTGGACACTGCACGTGGCAGTGCCCTTAACTTCCAGATTTCTGCCATGCATGAAATGCCTGTTTCTTGTTATAATTTCAGGAAATTTGAATCAGGAAATGAAATGATGAGAAAAGAAGGAAAACCTTTTTAATATTGAAATGTGTGAGCCTTAGTAGCAAAGAAAAAAAATAGAGAGTGTAACTGATAAATAAATGAAACAAGGTGTAAAGAAGTATTAATGTTTTCATTATTTCATACTATTTCTATTCTGTTGCAACTGATTTCCATAGTAATATAGTTAGCTCAAAATCTGTCTTTGCATATAAGGTCTCCATAGAAAAAGCAAATGTGAAAATGGCAATATTTTCAACACTTCTTTTCTTTAATAAAACTAACATTTTCAAATCTGCTTTTATTAAAACACAATAAATACCATCAATTTTTGACATGAAATCTCATTACACACTGTAAATATTTATCACTTTGCTGAAAGAAGATTATACATTAGTTCTATTCATTCAATTCAAATCTGAGTAAGAATGAATTCATGTTTTATTTTTCTTCATCTATTAAAAAGGCCCAGTTGCTGGAAGAAAATGAAAGAAATACTTTTTGTTGCTGCTAACAGATAGGCATAGAGAAATATCTCAGAGGTAAGTGCTCTGACACACTGTTCCTTGACCCTGCAATTACTCCCTGCAAATGCCATTTATGATTCTCACAAAGTCCCATTGATTTCAAACGGAGTCAGTCCATGAAGACCTCTTTGGAAGAAGAAGATACTAACCTTTCTGTTTCTGGAATTTGGCTTCAAACATGGACTGAGGTTACAAGGGAAAAAAGAAAATCTGATTATTTTATTCTCCTTTTACCTTTGTAACAGAATCACTATTATATTAACCGGTAGAGTTCAGAACACAGAAAAGCCTCTGTTCACAAAGCTCAAAATTGGAATAGCAGTGGTGTAACACAGCAGGACAAGGCGAATAGACATAAAAATTGTGGAAGCCTATGTTATGCCTGTCTGTACTAACCAACACTAGGACTCTTTATTCTTCTTTTCATTAAATCTAGCCCCTCATATTTTAAATCAATGTTTAAGCTTCAAATTTCTAACTCATGTAAGTGGCATGTTTTCTGAGAAAACCATTCTTGCAGATCTGTTGCTCTTTGAGTTTATGGTTTTACATAGATAACAATATAGACCATATCCTGTTATACAGTCTTTGAAAGATTCTGCAAGTATCATCACTTAGTTGCACGTCCCATCAGTCTCACTCAAATCCTTTGAAGAACACTTTTGCTAACCTACATACATTTAAGAACAGAGAAAGTGGGCTTCCTCCCCTTTTTTGGGGCACAGTCTTTGCAGAATAAAACAATTTCATCGTGTGCAAAGAGCATTTGACACACTGCTCAAGCAATTTGAAATTCTGCAAAAGGCATTCAACCGCTCTGATTGCTAATAAACAAGCAAACAAATAAATAAAATTGAGGAGCTTTCAACAAGTAAGTCAGATGCCGGGCACAAGTATAAATTTCCATGCAGAGGTATAAATTGGGAGAAGAGTGGCTGGAGAGCAGCCCTGCAGAAAGGGATCTGGGGGTGCTGGTCGACAGCAGGCTCAACGTGAGTCAGCAGCGTGCCCTGGCAGCCAAGAGGGCAAACCGCATCCTGGCCTGCATCAAACACAGCGTAACCAGCTGGTCAAAAGAGGTGATTATCCCGCTGTATTCGGTGTTGGTGCGGCCTCACCTTGAATACTGTGTGCAGTTCTGGGGCCCACCATTTAAGAAGGATGTGAAAGTCCTTGAATGTGTCCAGAGGAGGGCAACAAAGCTGGTGAAAGGGCTGGAAAGCATGGTCTATGAGAAGCAGCTAAGGACTTTGAGCTTGTCTAGTTTGGAGAGAAGGCGGCTGAGGGGCGACCTCATTGCTCTCTACAGCTTCCTGAAGACGGGAAGTGGAGAGTGAGGTGCTGATCTCTTCTCCCTGTTATCCAGTGATAGGACACGTGGGAATGGTTCAAAGCTGCATCAGGGGAGGTTTAGACTCGACATTAGGAAACATTTCTTTACCAAGATGATGGTCAAACACTGGAACAGGCTTCATAGAGAGGCGGTCGATGCCCCGTGCCTGTCAGTGTTTAAGCAGCATTCAGACAATGCCCTTAGTAACATGCTTTAACTTGGTCAGCCCTGAATTGGTCAGGCAGTTGGACTAGATGACCGTTGTAGGTCCCTTCCAACTGAAATAGTCTATTCTATTCTATTCTATTCTATTCTATTCTATTCTATTCTATTCTATTCTGATAACAAGATATCTAAAAAGATGAATGTCAAAAAAGAATATAATTCTGAATGAAGGCTCGAAGTAACACAAAACACCACTAAGTAGAATTTATTTGCTTGATAATCATGTGAGAATCAAAAAGAACTATGGGTGAATTCAGTCAGAAAGACACCAAAATCTTTCAGCCCATGACTTCATGAGGATTACAGAACTTCTCCAATGAAATGAAGTAGTCCTTTTATAGGGATAGAGAAGAGTAAAGGACTTTTTTTCAGTCATGAACTTCAGTCCTCTGCCTGGCTATTTAGTCTCATAAATTTGTCAAGATCTGTCTCCCATTTGTTTAGGTCTTCTTTTTCTGTTGCCAAAAGTTGCTCTTTGGAAGACATACAAACACCAGAGCTATTCCTGTCTTTTAAGAATATATTGCAATGAGAAAAGGAAGAGCAAAGGAAAATTTAAAGCTTAATGGAGTGAGGATTGCGATACTCCCAAACTCCACTTTCAGGCTAATGAGAAAGTGAAAAAATTTCATCATAGTTTCACCTCCATTGTCCTTTATCTTAGCAGCCTTAGTGTCAACTATACAAAACATGACTATACTTTCCTAGACTCAAAAAAGTTTAAGAATTTGGTTTTTGCCAAATCAAGAAGAAATGTTAAAAATTATACATGAGCAATCTTAATTTATAGTTTTTCTGCACTGAAGTTTCCCTAAAGAATTTTCCTCTTGCAGTTCTGGTCCACCTAAATGTGCACAGTCATGTTATTTCTATGACTTCTGTTGCCATCAATAAAGCATTGAATGCTATATATGAAATGCAGACTTTTGCAATTTACCTATCAAACAGTAAGAATGCTGAAAAACCATCTTTGAAAGATACTGAAAATACGTAAATTCAGGAAATTTTTTATATTCTGATGGGTGTTCCAAAGGCAGAAGATAATTTAACTGAATAAATAACCTACAGTTATTTGTTGTGTGTTATTTAAAACCCAGTACCCAGTGTTTCACTATATTTAAAAACTATACTCAACTTATGCAGGTAATCAAATCTGCCATTACTATTTGAGTATTTCTTTGAAATGGTGATTTTTTCATGGAATCATGACTTTCATTTCCAGCAAACCTTAGCAATGCAGAAATAAATAAAAACTAATTAAAAATAATAATTAAAAAAAACCAACCAGAAATGAGAATATTAGAAGCTTCCAATTTAAGTTTGAGTTTTAAAAAATGGATGAATATTTATGTGTAGATGGATGAGTTTGAATCTTATCTGAACAGGTCTCTCCATCCCTAGTTCTTACAGGCTTGCAGAAAACCCACCTTCATTATTCATATACCTAAACAACTATGTTAACAAGTACTTCTAATTGCCATATGGAACTAGAGCTCTGAGAGAGATATTTATATGAAACAGAAACTGTAGAAAAGGATATTCTCTTCTTTATTAATCTGATGCCAACATTTTGCTAATTAAACCACCACATGTCTCATGTCACTTCCTACGTAGGTCACTGGAAGAGGAGATACATTTGGGCAACCTTAAGGATGAATCCCAGGGGAGCATCCCACAAACGCATGGTATTTAAGCTTGCAAGTTTATTAAACAAATCACAGAATACATTCCAGTCTAAATCACAGACGTGGCATGACACAATTAGAAGATTTATTGATTCTTTGGGCTAGAGATCTCACAGCTTGCACTGGGGGCTCTACACCCACCAGAACCAACAGATTTGCTTCATCACAAGTAATCTTTCTAAACTAGTGCAGGGAAGTTTATAAAGTTGAAACTGCCTGACTTCAACTTTGCTTGTTTTCAACTTTGCTTCTATTTTAACCTAACTATAAACTGAACACATTTTGTATTAGTCCCATGTGTCACCACCCTGAATTATTGGCACCCAGCCTGCAATAGCAGAATCACTGTATGAAGCAAAGAAAAAAAAAACTGAATAAACAATATTTTCTTCAGACTAGCTACCATCTGCCTGTATTAGAAGTTCTTACCTCTTTATGAAGTCCTTCTTTGCTTATTAAGCAACAGTGATCAGAATAATGGTCAAGATCTGTCCATAAATACAAGATTCTAAAAAAGGTTGGCTATGTCCTCTACATTGTATTTCCAATAAACGATGGTTGATTATGACTGAACTGTATGTTTCCCAGAACTCAATTCAGGTATGAAATGGTTCTTTCCAATAATTTCTTGGAGTTGACTACTTTACAGCAAAGTATATGGTCATTGTGAAAATCTACCTTTTCTTTTCCTTAGAAGCATGTAAAGGTGCCAACATTTCTGTCAACAGAAAATTTATCTTTCTTCAACATTCTATGAAGCTCAATGAAGGGCCACAAGGATGATTAAGGGACTGGAGTACCTCACATATAAGGAAAGGCTGAGAGAACTGGGACTGTTTAGCCTAGTGAAGAGAAGGCTCAGGGGCAATCCTATTAATGTATATAACTACCTGAAGGGAAGGTGCAAACAGGACAAAGCCAGGCTCTTTTCAGTGGTGCCCAGTGACAGTACAAGAGGCAACGGGCACAGGAGGCTCCATCTAAACATAAGGAAACACTTTTTTACTGTGAGGGTGACTGAACCCTGGAACAGGTTGTCCAGAGAGGTTGTGGAGTCTCCATCGCTGGAGATCTTAAAAAAACATCTAGACATGGTCCTGGGCAACCGGTTATAGGTGGCCCTGCTTGAGCAGGGGGGGTTGGACCAGATGACCTCCAGAGGTGCCTGACAACCTCAACCAGTCTGTGATTCTGTGATTGCATGCTAAAATCTGTCTGTAGTGGAACAAATTGGCTTCCTTAGGCTCCCTCTTTGGATCAAGAGATCCCTGTCAGTTCTTCACAGGCAAACAAGTAAGATTATCATCAATTTGTCAGCTGAACTATAAATGTTAAAGGCTCACACTAAATCTGTGGACTGGTGCAGACTTACTTGCCATGGTCTCATCCATACCAGTGGTCCATGAATCACTCTTTAGCTCTGAGAGTAGTCCCTGTCATGGCTATAATTTAACTGAAAGAAACCAATCATCTTGTCCATCTTGTTTCTCTGATGCAAAGAATGAAAGTCATAATCATTTAGGTACTCCAGACGGATAAGCTAGGTAAACCAAGGTCATTTAAATGATAAAACTTTGTGGCTTAAAGCTGATACCTGTCAAATACCTTTGTGATGGCAACTAACATCACATATGGCTGGAGTGTTTGTGTTGAAGTCTTACTCTCTTTCTATAGAGTTGTGCATTGTGAAAAAAGGTCACTAGTAAAGACAAATCAGAAGTGCCAAGGACAATAAGAAAAGAGCTAAGCAAAAAAGCATCCTTACTTTTACTTTCTATTGCTATTTAAAAGTGAGGCACCCTAGAATCAGGGGTAGCTCTAGGCAATTTGGAATGCCTGACTGCCTGATCCATTTACATCAGTTTTTGACCTCAGTCTCCACAGGATACTAATACAAGGAATAGCATCTTATTTTTAGGCATAAGAGACTCTTTTGACTTCATCAGGGATGAAGGGATGCTGCTCTGGATAGAGCAAGTGTTTGTGAGTGTGCTTAACTTTAAGCACGCAAGTAATTCCATTGCTTTCATTGGTGTTCAAAATTAAGAACATGCTTGAGTGCTTTACTAAAATGGATTTCAGCATAGAAATTCTGATGGCTCCCCAAAGTCATAATAATGGAAATTCTGAAATAGGGGAGAGGGTGTCATGGTTTAGCCCCAGCCAGCAGCTAAGCACCACGCAGCCACTCGCTTACTCCTCCCCCTCCCCAGTGGGATGGGGAGGATAATCGAAACAAGTAAAACTTGTGAGTTGAAATAAGAACAGTTTAATAATTGAAATAAAAAATAAAATAATATAATAATAACAATAACAATAATAATAGTAATGAAAAGGAATATAACAAAAAGAGAGTGAAATATAACCCGAGAAAGACAAGTGATGCACAATGCAATTGCTCACCACCTGCTGATGGATGCTCAGCCAGGCCCCGAGTAGCAATCCACCCCTCCCAGCCAACTCCCCCTAGTTTATATACTGGACGTGATGTCATATGGTATGGAATATTCTTTTGGCCAGTTTGGGTCAGCTGTCCTGGCTGTGTCCCCTCCCAACTTCTTATGCCCCTCCAGCCTTCTTGCTGGCAGGGTATGAGAAGCTGAAAAATCCTTGTCTTAGTATAAACACTATTTAGCAACAACTAAAAACATCAGTGTGTCATCAACATTATTCTCCTAATAAATCCAAAACACAACATTATACCAGCTACTAGAAAGAAAATTAACTCTATCCCAGCTGAAACCAGGACAGAAGGATAGAAGATTGATCAGCTTTATCGACTTTAACGTGATATTTACTTTGCTTAAACTGTTCTCCGAAATAATTGTTAAGCCAGTGTTCTTTTGTTTTCTTTTTTTAAAAAAGAAATATATCACATCTGCAGAGGAGCATATTTTGTTACTACATCAAAACAAAATTTGGTACATGTGTTTGGAAGGAGGGCCTTAACAGATTTCTTTTTTTTTTAAATTAGTGGGTTTTTTTCATTACATTTCTTTTTTTGACAGTGCCAATCCTCTGAAAATGTGAAGTGGCCATCTTCTCAAAATTCATTCGAGCCTTTCCCTTTCAAAGTGTTCAATCTATGCAACAAATATCTTGCTTTCTCCTGGGAAGCTTTTCCTTTTAAGATGTCAAATTACATGTGAAGGGCTAATTTCCATCTGGAGACCTTATCAGTGAGGATCTTTCTTCTTCACAACCTTGGGAGGGAAACGTTTTCCTCTTGAATAACTTTTTTTTTTTTTTTTTTTTTAAATCAGGGCCAGCCTCTAGAGCTGTAAGGGACTGTCTGATCCAGGCTGCAAAAGCATTTGCACTCATCCTAGGTTCCACTTTAAAGCAAATCTGCAAAAGTGGTTTGTTCATGTTCTCTGAATATTTGAGAATTCCCTCAGGGTGTTTCTGAGTTTTCACAACACATTTTTATGTGGGAAAATTATCAGCCAGTTTTTTATGGTATATGGTATATATGGTTAAGCTACTTTTGTGGCAAAACATTAGTTAAGCCATATGGCAGAAGTCATGTCATATTTTTTCTCTACCCTCAAATACTTAAGACAACATGATATATCAGCCCAAATCAGAAAAAAATTGTGGTTCATCAGAAACAGAAGCTGCATTTTAGTGTAATTCTCTAATCTGAGCTTGTCTAAATAATGAAACACGTTCTTTTAACCTTTATGTCTGGCTGATTAGACTGTGTTACAAAAGTATCTTAACAAGTGATTTTGCTTATTGGATTGACAACTAAGTTATGTTGCCTTCTAGAAGTCATCTATTCACCAAAATTTTTAAAATCAGCACCTCTTCCACTTCATTTGCAGTACAGCCTATTCAGCCTCACCATCTTCCTTCTCTTATCTCTCTGTATATTCCTGGAAAAATAACCCCCAACTTGGTTCCCTGTTCTACAATCAAACTAAGCCAAATTCATTCACAGCAAACTCTCTAGCTCCTCAGTAAAATGAATTCACTATATTCAGGAAAGAACATAACACATAACATCATTGAGAGTTTAAGTACTGGTCAGAGTATTAATTCTACAGTGCTTTCAAAGTACATCTAAAAATGCAGTTTGAAAATCATGGTTTTTGACAACTAAACTATCTTTGTACAAATGTTATGCTGACTGAGAGGGAAAAAAACAAGGAATTTGTATTCAGCTGGTTGTTTTCACTCCCAGTATAATGTCCCAGTTTGATTTTTTTACTTTTGGTCCACATTTATACTTCCTGTTAATGTTCTATAATGTATGCCTCTCAATTTCCAGCTACTACCTCTAGTATTTCAAATAAATATGTGACAGAATAAACTGTAAGGTGACTTTTCTTAGCTTCTTTCAGTACAGGATTCACATACTTATGCCAAAAAATGACAAAAATATGTAGGTTTGTTCGGGTTTTTTGTATTGGTAGCATGAAGCCAGAAAGTTTTGAGGTAATTTTATGACAGCCATATTTTATGACATTATTTAATTTTTTTCTTATTTAAGTCTCTACAAAATATCTTAAATGAGGAAATAAACAATCAAAGGATTTTCTGTAACACAGTTTCCAGCTTTGAGCTTCTAAAACTAGCTAATCAAACAATGACCTTATTTTTTAATAGAGGGGGCAATTGAAAATCATTGAACAGACCTACCCCCTAATGATTTTTTTCTCAGACATAATTATAATAATTAGCATTATAAAGTGCTAATTATCTTTGGACACAGAGGACTTACACACCAGAGACAGAGGTCCACATTAAGTAAAGAGGATTTTGCTTTCTTCTGTCACCATTTTTTTTTCCCTTTCGTAAAGAGGTAGAGGACACTTAGCCCATCAGGCCTCCTTTCTGAATGCTCACATTTTGTTATTGCTAGATGACTGAGCTCAGTAAAGAAACAGATCTATTCTTAAAAACAATGTGGATTGGTCCAGCAGTCCACATGTCTAGTCTGTAGACCTGAACTAATCCAAGGTTATCTCCTCATTTTATTGGACCTCACATTGTCCAGAAGCATTGCAAAGACCTTGGATTATTGTAAAGGGTTACTTCAGTCCTACTCAGCCCTGAAGGGATTGGATTAATTTTGTTAGCAGGCAGTATCATTTTCTCATAAGTTCTTCCTTATTGATACAGCAGAAGGAAGGTTTCAGTCCCCTCAAGAAATACCAGACTGATGTTTTTAAGAAGGACTGTATTGCCAACTGCATATGTTTGAAAATCAGGAAGGAGAACATCATAAGCATGACATAAAAAATAAAAGATAGTGAGTTTTTTTTCTTTACTTCCTATACTGAACCTTACATCTGTCCCTGGCTAAATAATCATTCTCCTATCCCTTGCACTGGATATCATTGCCTAAAGTGTGAACTATTTATCTCTTGCCAAAATTCTCACTCTCTTTTGCTCCAACAGGCTATAAATATTGTTTTATCTGGATTTTCTCCTGCATGTTGGCAGTCCTTCTGCAGAGAGCACCACTATTTCATTCAGGTGTTATGCCCAGTCCTTCATCTATCTTCCCCAGACTTCTTTCCAGTGCCTGAAGAGAGACTTTGAAACATACTTTGGTCTCCCTCCTTCTCCCTTAGAATCTGAGCCTTGCAAGTATCACACTGAAAGGTGATATTCATATATGCATATTTCCTACAGACACCTTGGTGTCTCGCTTAATCATCATAGACATATTTAAAAGGTTATTCTTACTATATGTACATCTGAGCTGTCTTTACTGATGATTTTCTGCATGATATATATATAGAATATCTTCTCTTTAAACATAAGCAGGTTACGTGTTCCAAAGAAATTGGCAACTGCTCACAGCATGTGTGATATGGATAGATTGTTTTGGATATTCAAGGTAGCAAATAGAATGACTGTAAGAGTTTGCTCTTGAGAAATATGTTCTGTTTCTGCTAGAGAACACCTACTATCCACCTCTCATGATATTATCTGGGCTATCAGCAAGGAGTCAACCTTCTTCTAGCTGGGGTGGTCTGAAACCACTCTATAAACACTAGCTGAAACATCCTCCAACAGTATTCCTCAGGCAACTTTGGTTAAATTCCTTCAGAAAAGACTACTTATTCCTCAGATTGTTATGTCATTTCCCTGGGTCTGAACCAATGAACTTAGGTTTAGTTTGAATGTTAAAAGTCATATCTGGACTCAGATGAGGACATCTTTCTCTCTGGGGCTCTGGCTTTTCTTCCATCTCATTTTTTTTATTACAAGTCATTGGTCAACAGTGATCACTTTCGAAGGCAAAGCTGATGAGGAGTATAATTAGGAGTTCCTGTGAAATTGGTATAAAAAAATACTCTCATACTCTCCCACAATAAGACTGGCAGAATAGTTCTGTAAGCTGTCACATAGCTCTTCTGGTTGTATTGTCTTTTAAATTTATCATCCAATCATCAGCTGCACTGGTCATTTAAAATTACTGATACTACTATAGCTTTTGATTGAATGACTATGTAAGTATTTTTGGTATATATATTTGTATCTTGAAATGTAAAATTCAGTTTTGTTAACAGCTAGATTTTCTCTAATACACAATCTTTCCCTGACTCTTCTGTGTGAGAAACAACTTTGGGGAAAATAAGTGGAACAGTGAATGGAGTATAGCCAAACAAAATTTGTTAAAAAGGTCTACAAAATCTCTGCTTAAAATGTATTGCAGTATGCTCAGATTCTCTTTAGCATATGCATCCACTTTTAAGTTCCTTATTCTGGATGTCTGCTGAGTTTGCGAAGTAACTTCATAGCAGTTATTAGGAACCTTGAGTACTGATTGCATGTTGGATCAAGGCTTAATATCACCCAGTAGAACAGAAAAGGCATCTTCTAATAGCTAAGATTCCCTTTCTTCATATCTGTGTCATTTTTTTTTTTTCCTAATGCCTTACATTTTGTCTTGTTGGGAAGGTTTCTTCCTTTTAATAAAAATATATAAGTACAAACATAGGGATAAGAGGGAATTAAAGTAATATGATATGAATAGAATACATCACACCAAGCATCTCAAACTGTATACACTCACAGGAGTAATGAAAATTAAGTATAACGTCATCATCTGCTTCCCATATGAACAATCAAGGGAGTCAAAAACTAGCTAAACTAGCAAGAATAAATAGTTTAGTGATGAAAAATTGATATAAAAAGTTCACTGAAAATATAAATATCCTCTGGGCTGTCAAAAGCAATCGGTTCAGTTCAATCTGGTAAATCTACTTTTAATGATAATGGCAACAACTTTTCCTTTTTATTACACTTTACATAAATTTATGAGTTTTATCACTTCAAACCAAATAGAATATATTTGTCTCTGCATCAGAGTTTAAAGTTATCATGTGTCTTGGAAACCTACCTAGAAATACAGGAATACAATGGTGGTTGTAACCCATTTCTGCTAGGTTAGAATTACACTTCTTGTATCAGACAACTGCTGCTAACTAAAAGGCAGGAAATGAACATATAAAGACTGCAGCACTTTAAGTGGTATTTTATTTTTCTTAAATAGCTAAAAATACTCATTCATCACGGTTTATAGTTATGGAAAAAATTGCATTTTAGAATTGTGATTTTTTTAAATTGATGCCTTTTATACTAGATTATATATTTACAAATGACCCCTGGTGAATTGGCTGGGGCCGTGTCAGTTCAATTCTATAAGTAGTCACACTTTTGAGGCCTCTGCAGTAGATGCTGAAAGGTTATTTGTGGTTATTACCTTCCAAATATCTGATATTTTTTTCCCCAAGAAAACTACTGAAGTCAATGGTATGTATCCCAAAAGTGGGGACCTATTAATCCATAACCATATATAATACTACTGGGAACACTACTAAAGAAACTTGGTTTTACTAAAACACAAAGAAAAATGTTGGTAAATGTTATATACCAATAACAAGCCAATGCTATTTAATAACTAAGTGTAGTACTAAATTCAAGCCAGTTCACATCATTTTTGTGGTTATTTATCTTTTAACAGTGACATTTTGTCAGGACTTGAATTAAAAGCTGATCTCTCCATGAGCTCATTGATTATCACACCAATATATTATAGGAAGCATCAGCTACATCTAAGGCTGCAGATATTTCAGTACGTATTGCATCACGACCAGCCTGAAAATTTACCCTAATTTCCTTTTTGTATCACCTTTGACCTGCCAAGCTTTACAGACTGATGTTTCAAAAATGTTACTGTTTTGCTCTTCTTAATGTTGCTACTCACAAAACAAGATTACTCTGGTTTACTTACCATCTGGAAGAATGAGAGCATGCATTCCTATTACATTTCTGTCACTATTTCTGGAAATTACAGGTATATCATGCAGGTATTATATTTCATACAGTCCTAGTTTATGAGAACCAGCTTAATGTTTTTCTGCTTCTGTCTTGTTTCCAACCATTAAGTCAAATCCAAACATGCTTAATTAGAAACCTACCTTGCAGTACTGTGCAAAATCTGTTATATCCATTAATTTATCACAATTTCTTAATTTTACCAGCCAGTAGGTTTTCCTTTGCTTGTTCTATTTTTATCCAGAAATCTATTTCGTGATAAAAAAAGCCTTCTATTCAGCTACATATTACGCACCTTCTCTCTGAATAGACTTCTGACTTTCCTTTGTATCCAGAATATTTACAGCTAATTTCCACTCTTGAGATAGGAACCTCTTTTTCTTGCTTGCCAATTGTAAAAATCTTTGCTCTGTTTATAGATCTCAGAAATTAACTATTATTGCCCAAGGTCTTTTGTATTTCTTGGTTTTAATTGCTATGACTTACGAACTTCTTCAGCTTCAAAATGATTTAAACAAAAATCCCTACCAGTGAACAGCAAACTTCACAAAGTTTCAGTTCTGACACAACCAGTAAGGACAGACACATGGTAAGAGTAGAAAAAAAGTGTGGCTGTGGTCACACCAAGCATAATGAAGCTGGTAAATTTATGTTCCAGGTAGACATACGAGTGAGAACCCTCATTCAGGATGGAACGGGATGAAGATTTCTCCCTGTTTTCTCACTCTGAAGCTTATCTAAACCTTGTGCCTGAGTGCAGGCTTGTATCAACACAGTTTGACTCACAGTCAGTGTGTTTAGATTCATGTTCAGATTCAGTCACCTCAACAGTAGTCCAGGAGAACAGGAGCATTTATTATATGACAAGAGGCTTGCTGTTGTAAGCAACTTCAGTGTTTGACGCCTCGAGTTATTTACCAGTGATACTCATAATCTTGTAGAAGGCACAAAAATGAAAATACAGTGTGGAAGAACTTTCTAAAAACACAGTCAGGGTGCAGTGAATGCCTGGGAGAAAAACTTGAGTAAGAACCCTGGCGTTAGAGGAGGTCAAAGTGTGCATTCAAACATCTTAGCTTTAGGTAGTAATTCTGCTTCCACTTCTCGTAATGTTGAGACTGCAGTTTTTTTTTTTTAAGTTTATCCATAAACAAATTTTAAATATTCTACTCCAGGTTAATTTTAAATTAAGAAAAAAGAAAAATAAAGACTCCAAGAGCCTATAGCCTTCTCAGGCAGAAGTCTGATAATACGTAAACACACACCTGTTGTCTGTGCAGAGTCCTTATATTTAGAAAATACAAAACACCCTACATAAAATTTGCCAGTTTCAGTATTATATATAACACAAAACGCAGATTCAGAATCTGTAGGACTTTCGCTGTGGCAAATCAATACTATGCCTTTCCCCATTTTCTTTAACTTCTTTACAGTGGGATTACAAAAATTGCTCTAAAAATACCGAGGATAGGCCATTTTGATAATTCCTTTTTCAGTATTTGTGGAAGAGTGGAGGAGTAGATGACTTGAAATTAATGTTTCTATTTCCTCTGGAATTGGTATTATTTGACCTCAGCTATTTTCCTGGTGGACTGAAAATAAATTTTCTTATTATAAATCTTGTATGTACGAAGACAGCCTGAATAGTTATTTCAACACAGCATGGCAAAATGCCTCAAACGCCCATAGAACTTAAGGATTACATTTGCCAATTAAGGATTTAGGAAGCAAAAGCCAAGCAGGAAGTACCAAATGGAATTATTGTATATAGTATAGAAACCATTATGCAATACGGTCAGCCTAGCATTGCTCATGGTTTTTTGTGAGACAAGAAGGTTGTTTTCTAAATATAGATAAAAATGTGCTGCACTTAGCCAATAACTCATGACAGAGAGGTAACATATGCTATCATAATACAGTGGGAGTTGCATGACAAAGAAAAGATGAGCAATACCACCTTCTAGAGTTACAGCCCCTTATTGCCATTATAAAACACGTTTATTGGAATCGAAAACGCAGTATTTTGGTAGAAAGAGGAGATGAAGTACTAGGGCAGGTGAAATTTTTCATGGAGAACACTCAAATTTACAACTGAGCAATACCTTTCTATATGTATCCTGCTGTGCTCATGGTCCATCAGAAGACAGCTGTCCGAGGGTATCCTGTTTGATATACAAGGCAATGATGGAGTGACATTTTTAACCTCAAAACAGAGCAAGCATTTTAAATAAGAAAATACTTCAGTGCACAACAAGCACTGAAATTCCCGTTCTCATCTCATCTCTCCCTTCCCTCAAAAGAATTTTGTTTTATGAGTGTTTAGTCAGGGAGGGCAATTTTACTCTCTGTCACATTTCATCTCAAATAATATAAACTGTTAAAATAGACTCTGGGGCCCAAACACTCATTGACTTTAAAGGGAGGGAGATTAGGCCCAAGCTGTTATTCTTTTGTTTGTTGAGCAGGAAGCTGAAAATTCATGCCTGGCAATGGTCTTTTGAAATAATGTATGCTTTCACTTTTAAGCTCTTTGGTTATTATCTGACTCAAGGCAACTGTACTCTTGCTCCCAACTCCACTAACGCCCATGATAAAAATCAGTTTTATAACGTGAACCTGAGTACAGCACATGAATTCATTGGTATTCAAGATCAGCCTCAGGGAACAGCACTGAAGTATGCTGGATTTTTACTTTTAACTAGCGCACCTGAAAGAACACTAGCTGAAAAATTTTCAACTCTGTCAATGGGTGGTGGGTTATTTTGGTCATTCCTACCTTTTTTCCTATGTATAAAGCTCTGCACAACTTTAAATGAAGTTTCTGTTGAACAATTATTTTTTATTCTTCTGCATTTAACCTCTGAGACAAGTTCAAATGACAGAACACACAGATTGCCTGAGAGCGAGTGTGGTGAGACAGGTTTGAAAAAAAAAAAAGTATGCTATTAGGAAGGTGGTTTTTATATTTTCTATGCACTTTCACACTGTGTTGCCTAGTGCCCAAGGCTAATTCCTCTTTCTGAGTTCTTCTGTAGCCCAATCAGGCTGTATGAGTCAAAAACAGACCTAGTGTCAACACTTGCACAGGCTCTAAAGAACACTTCTGAATACAGAGAAGTTTTTGAAAGTTTAAAACAACCAATGAAATGCCTACCATTTTAACAACTAACTATATAAACGAAATTATTTTTTAAAAATCCAAGGTTCAAAAACCACATTGAGCTGTGATCTAGAATTATTGTCACAAAAACCCCAGCACTGAACTTCTCAGTTCTACTACTTTAAATTGTTAAGAGAAGCAGTATTAGCGAATCAATTCTGGCAGCAACAACCTGCCCTCAATTTTGCTTAAAAATAATTAAGGCATGCCATTACACCATCAGGAACCAGCATATTCTCAACTTCCATTAAAAAAGTGGATCACAAAACCTTTATTTCTGCAAAAACATAGAGACTTTTTTTTCATCAAGCTTTCTAAACTGAAAGAATCAGGAAAACAGCAAGCTTTGTTGAAAAAAGCACCTTTATTGACTGGTGCAGAAACACCTGCAGCTTGACACATATAATTTAAAGCAACTTATGTAAGGATTTATGTAGGTCATTGCTGGTTATGTAGGTGTGTGTGGGAGATACTGGCCCTGATACAAATGATAAGCACGTCTCACAGTTTTATGCATACATTGGTCAGCCAACCCATAGAATGGCAAAAAAAATGTATAGGAGTAGAGTTAAAAGGGCCTGAGAAAACGTGCAAAACCCCAGGTGCTACATATTTAGGTTACCGTGCCATCTACTTAGGTTTCTATGATCTCTCTAAGTATGGGTAAGTTGTAGGTGTGCGTAGGCTGCAGTCTTCGTAAATCACGGGTATGACTCCAAGCCTCCTCACAGACTTGGTGTGAACCAGCATTCAGCACTCTGAGATATATAATCTCAGAAAGCAAGTACTGAATTCTCTACAAAACTCTTCTTACCACATATGAACAGTAGGATAAATGCATGTTCTACCGCAGATGTGAGATAATACCCATAGCGTGCAGTCAATAGAGACAATATGTATAGAAAGCAATGTGGGATGAGTGTTAGGGCGGAGATGCGTTAGTTCAGTGTAACGTTCAAGACAAGGTGGTGTGCCATCCTCCCCTTTACCACTAAACAAACTCAAATAACACTTTGTATTATCCTTTCTATCTGCAACATGAAGCAAATGCTTGGTGAAAGCACTTTTTTTAGAAATGTCTCAGAGTACATATTAAACATAGGCATCTTCTTCTCACAGAGACATGCTCTATCTTGCGTTAATCAGAGTTTGTGCATTTGTACTCACTTTCACCAGCTGACCTTGTGGTAGGTTTCTTTTTGCCCAGTCGTGGTATTCTCGCATTCAGAACTTAGCATCTGCCTGCAGAATTGTGCTCTTAGTTCCCAGATAGTTCAGCTGGAACTCCAGATACTCATCAGAGGGCAAAAAGCTTAAAGATTAATTTTTCGATAAACTAGCTAACATAGATTTTACTTCTTTAATAAATATTGTTACTACCGTTACATACTATGAGCCGAATACAGCAGACTTTATTCGCTTTTAGTTCTTGTTCCTGGAAGATGATAGAGGAAGAGAGTTAATACTTCTACTGCAGTTGAGAGTAGATAGCTTTTTACTAAAGGCAGTTTGGGGACATAATACTGTTTTATGTAGATAGGTATTACAAATTATTTTTATTTTTATGTGTGATTTATAAAAGGACGGTCTTTTATTATATTGGATTTGATTTTGTTTCTTTTAAAACATCTCTGTGTACCCTGTATGAAAACGTTGACTATACTAAGTCCAAAAGTCCTTATCTCCTATTCCTTATTTAGAAACACTCTGTATGCAGTCAACAGATTCAAAACAAATATAGTATCTTATAACAAACTACAGATGAGGGGTCTTTTTTTTTTTTTTTCTGAAGGGAAAGAGAAGCACTAGAAAGAAAAGTAGATTCATGGTCAAAAAAATTTTTTTTTTTTCTCCTCAACGCTTAGAACAATGAAATAATGAACCTGAAGGCTTTTTTTTAACAAGTGGGAAGGACAAAAATACAATAAATACAGCGGCTACAGAACTTTCTCATAGGACTCATCATAATAGCATAATGGTTATCAGCTGAAAATGTCAGATGGGATCTTTAAATGGCAATTGGTTCATGAACACAGATGTCAGCAAAGAACTAACAGATCAGTTCTTAAATGTTGCTAGACTGACCTTATTAATGGCCTTAAACTGCAGTGATTTCATAGTCAGTGCTCCAATGTAGTGATACCTAATATAAAAATGCTCTGCAGGAATACGATTGCAGTAGCTCAGATTAATAAGAAAAAGTACTTAGCAAGAGAAAAAGCACAATGATACTTCATGCATGGAGCATTCCAGTAAGTAAACTTAGGAATCATGATGAGATTTATTGCTCTTTCAGGTTCAGCCTGGATAAGTAATGATGTAGCTTCAGGTTACCGCATCATGTAACAGGAGGTTATCCATGCAGAAAGCATAGCCAAGAATGATATTAAAATGGACATCAGTACAGAGACGGTCAAACTTTTGCTGGATAAACCAGATCATGTGTATCTGCAGTATATTGTCAATGATGCTAAGACTACACCATTCTCGGTGTTGACTCTCATAGTCCGTGCACAATTCCAGTTCCAAAGTTAGTTAGTTCATGTGGATCCAGCTAGAGACTGGCACGACACACAGTAGGCACATGCTAGCCCAACACACACTTTGCAAACAAATTTTCTGCTGGGGATAGATTTGAACTGTAAGAGCCAAGTCAGCTGCTCCAAACCTAAGCTGTGAAGTCCACCCCTAGATCACGAGCCCATCTATATGTTGCTTCTCTTCCTTGATGGCCTGAGGTGTCATGGGCCCACTGAGCTAAAAATAATTCACCCTGATGTTGCCAGTCCAGATCCACCTGAGCCACTTCAATCTTAGCAGCCTGATCCACCTGCTGGTTGTTTTGATGTTCTTCAGTGGCCTGACTCTTGGATACGTGGGCATCTATGTGACGTACTTTTACAACCAGATTCTCTACCTGGGACGCGGTATCTTGCCACAGTGCAGCAGCCCAGATGGGTTTACCTCTGCGTTGCCAGTTACCCTGCTTCCATTGCTGCAACCACCCCCACAGAGCATTTGCCACCACCCATGAGTCAGTATAAAGATAGAGCACTGGCCACTTTTCTCTTTCAGCAATGTCTAAAGGCAGCTGGATGGCTTTCACCTCTGCAAACTGGCTCGATTCACCTTCTCCTTCAGCAGTTTCTGCAACTTGTCATATAGGACTCCATACAGCAGCCTTCCACCTCCAATGTTTTCCCACAATATGACAAGACCCATCAGTGAACGGGGCATATTGCCTCTCATTTTCTGGCAATTTATTATAGAGTGGGGCCTCTTCAGCATGCGTCACCTCCTCCTCTGGTGATTTTCCAAAATCTTTGCCTTCTGGCCAGTCTGTGATCACTTCTAAAATGCCTGGGCGACTGGGGTTTCCTATTTGAGTTCGTTGTGTGATCAGTGCGACCCACATAGCATCGGTTGCATGACGTGTAGAGGGAACCTTCCCTTTAAACTTCCAGCCCAGCACCGGCAGTCGGGGTGCTAATAGGAGCTGTGTTTCAGTACCAACCACTTCCGAGGCAGCTCGAACTCCTTCATATGCTGCCAATATCTCTTTTTCAGTTGGAGTATAGCGGGCCTTGGATCCTCTGTATCGCCGACTCCAAATCCCTAGGCATCGACCTCAGGTCTCCCCTGGTGCTTTCTGCCAGAGACTCCACGTAGGGCCGTTCTCCCCGGCTGCGGTATAGAGCACATTTTTAACTTCTGGTCCTGCCCGGACTGGCCCAAGGGCCACTGCACGAACTATCTGTTCAAAAGCTTGTTGTTGCTCAGGGCCCCATTTAAAATTGTTCTTCTTCCGGGTCACTTGATAGAGAGGGCTTACAATCAAACTGTAATTTGGAATATGCATTCTCCAAAAACCCACAATGCCTAAGAAAGCTTGTGTTTCCTTTTCATTAGTCAGTGGAGACATAGCTGCTATTTTGTTAAAGGGGTTGGAGTAGCCACAGTATCTGTCAGTCTGTTTTCCCTCCCTTCCCCCTGAGGGTGCTGCCTAGTATCGAGCATCCTTTTCAGCATCCTTTTCAGACAATTTTCTTAATGCTTACAATATTTTACATTAATTTTATATTCACAATTTTCAAGCTTTGATTAAAAGCCAGGAGGAATGTGAAAGTAGAGTAGTTCTCCAAGTCAGGACATTTTTCCTGAGATGTCTGAATATTATTTTATTCTGGCTAATACTGGCAGCTAAATCAGAAAACAGATGTGGACGGACACCGTTAAAAGGAAAGTACTTATAAGAGATTCTATTGTCATCCTGTCAAGTATATATTGTTCATATATTTAGTCACAATAAAAACAAATAAGCAACATCCCAAACAGAAACACACAAAAGTATATTTGTCGGCACTTTAAATTCTAATATCAGAGAAAGAATTATTCTAGTAATTGAGTTTATTCCATGAGTTTGTGTTTTCAAGGCCAGATTAAAGATGCAATAAAGAAGCAACATTTAAAGTTTCCCACTAGTTCCTGGTTTGGTTGCATAATGTAAGACAGATTTCCAATACTGCACATTGCAAGAGCAGTTTTAATCACCATTGCTTCTGTTTCTAATATCCAAAAAGATTATGTACAATTGAGATGATATTGGTGTGTCCAAAAGCTCCTCTCTTTTTAGCTGACTATATCAAGTCATAAAAGATTGTATCTCTTCCAATTGGCCTTGCCACTCTCATACAGTTTCTGTCATTTTGGGCTTCTCAGAAAATCAGTAAGCCTTAAACAAGGATTAATATTAGATATAGAAAAAAATATTCCTGTTTTTAACAAAATTAACACTGTGAAGAAAGTGAGGAATCCCAACTATAATAAATCATATGCTTTTACAGTTATCTGCAATCCAAAATCCCCAAGGTATTTCAGAAACCACAGTGAAATAACAGCGAAACAACAGTGAAATAATCCACAAGGAGTCCAACATCACAGAGAATTAGGGAGTAATATCTTTCCCATTTTACAAATGATCAGTTAGCTTGCATCAGAAAAAAATACAAAACTGACTCAAAATATCCTGGCACATATTGATAATGCAGAGCTAGGATCTACTACTAAAGAAATATTTGTACTGCTATTATGGAAAGAATAGACAATGCAGGTGCCTGATAGAAAACAGAAAGGGAAATATTTGCCAGACCCAGGCAGAAAACTCATGGAGTCCCACCTCCAAAGGTAATGTTTTGACATACAGACATCCTTTCCTCTGCCAGAGATCTCGGGCCATGTTCCATTCTCATGCACACATTCCTTGGTCTGTGTGAAGCCAACAAGACAGGTGCCCTTGGATGTGAATACAGTCCTTCATTCTCAAATAAAGCTCTCAGTTCATATATAAAGGACTAAATAAACTACCTCTTTGCTAAAGATACAGGAAAATAGCTGTCATTTTCTTTTGCTATCTAAGCAAGTGACAATTTATATGTATATTAAGAAAGAAAGGATTGTCTTATGTCAAAGGTATAAGCAGTTTTGCTTAAATGTTTATGGTGTCTCAGGACTTAGTAACATATTTCTGTGCTTTCTGCAGTAATAAGTCAGAGATAAAAGAGACTTTAAGCACTATTTTGAAAATTCTCATGTGCCTATTTACTCTTCTATCACTGTAAGGAAACAAGAAAGAGAGGAAAGGGTGTCATTGGACAAACCTGATCATCTTCAGTTCTTTATTCCTTGACATATTTTGCTAGAGTATAACAAGTTTTTCAGTAGCAGACTATTTCATATTCACATACATTTCAAAATATATAATATTAATGAAAATTAAGGGTGAACACAAAGAGCACAGAGCTCATCTATTTTAAAATAAAAATTTACTGACAGTCCTACTGAAATAGATAAGATGATCCTTTTTAACTAGGGTTAATTTGGTAGGAAAAAATGATAATGAAACAGTTAAACACCAAATGAAAGGGTCAGCTGCTTGCAAGATTAAACACTAACTGATTTTTATTTTTCTCCTGGGCCTCCACAATGGAAATTTACAGCAATGCTTTAGAATTAGGTGCCTTTAAAACTCTGGGCCAAATTCATTTGACATGTAACTCCATTGACTTAATGAGGCTGTATCAGGAATAAATTTGGCCCAAAGGGTTTTTAATATGACCTGAAGAGCCAACTACAGATAATACAGTGCCACTTAGTGGCAAGGAAAAAAGTTTTCAGTATGTGAGATACAAAGACATTCAGGCATACAGATGATTTTTCTGGTGCTATTTGTATTTGAAATTTTGATACAATCTTATCTGATAGCTTCCAGTTACATTAAGCTCATTATTGCCACAATATTATATGCATCTTTTCCTATAAAAATACAAAAATGTCTCCAAAGAGGGAATGAAAGCGAGCCCTTGTAATTAATGTAGCATTAAGAACACTCCCTTCACATTATATCTTCAAATTATAGCCATTTTCTAAAAAGGTTGAATGCCTGTAAAAGGCATAAATATCTTACAGCTATTTGTATTTCTTATGCTTGAGTAATGTATGTGTCACCTTCCTGAAAAATCATCCCTCAAAAAAGTCTGTAGTATTTCTTTTAAGTACCTATAGAATTACAGTTACGGGGAGAGACACCTATACTTAATAGCATTTTAAATGGTGGTATGTAACTCATTATCCACTGTATTAATATTCTATTTCCAGGAAAGAAAGAGATAAAGACAAGATGGTATTTCAATAGAAATAATAAAAAATAAGTCCAAAAGGATCCACAATAGAACATGTGGTCCATCAACCAGTTGCAAAGAGGATGATCCTTATATTTCTACAGGAAGAACCACTGCAAAGGACTGTACATTTTGACAATTTATCTAAAGCCAAAGATGAAATGCATTGACACCAATAACAAAAATAAAAACCCTATGTGTGCAATGGGAGCAAAATTGGTCTCTGTCTTCAGAATACAACGAAGAGCCGAGTATGAATTTTTGTGACTAATACTCGGTTGTTTATAAGCACTTTTAAATCCACTAAGGCTCATTATCTCTGATTAGGTTAAACAATCATTTGGCAATCATTTAGCTGCCATTTGTGTTTTAATCCTTTCTTTTATACTACCACTGAAACTTGCTATAAGAGGACTTTATTAATAATTCTGCAATTATATTGTTGATGAGATTTGTACTTTGAATGGGTACATAATTTATATATACATCTTTGAACATTTAAAGTGAAGAGACAAGTGACCATTGCCTATCAGATGTGGGTAACACATGAATACTATCCTGTAAAAAGAGTCGTGTAGAAGTAAGATTACATCGAGTAACTTTCGTATTCATATATATCCAGTATTGCTAAATCCAAAGCATATTGCAGAATGCATAGTACCGAACCACTTGACCTGCAGTAACACCAGCCAAGCATTAATTAACCAGAATCCGTCTTTAAAAGAAAAAAAAATTCTCCTACGTCACCTACAGCAAAGCTTGTGTTTCTATTTACTTAATGAGTGAAAAACTGTTTTAGAAATACTGAGCTACAGTTAGTAATACTCAATAAATTACAAACTGTAATCTTACCTAAAGTAATTTTTGACATTTTCTTGACTGGATTTATCTACAAAGTATTTAGGGAATTAATTATAGTATTATAACACTATAATGTTAACGTAAACCAAAGATGATTCACTAGAAATATATTACAGAAGTCAGGAGGCAGCTACATTAATATTTTACTTCAAACCAGCAACAGACTTTTGAAGCAGGCGTCCTGACTGTCACCCACTTACTTACCAAAAATCACAGAACTACAAAATAATTAAGATTTGAAGGGTTCTTTGGAGGTCCCCTTGTCCAACGCCCTGCTCGGAGCAGGTCCATTTAGATCAGGTTGGTAACAGTTTTGTCCAGTCAAGTTTTAAAAATCTCAAAAAATGGAGATCCCATAACCTTTCTGGGAAACTTGACCCAGTGACTGGCCACCTTCATGGTCAGAAAAAGTTTTTATTTTTATTGAGTTGGAATTTCCAGCTTTCCAAATCCTGTCTGTTGTCTTGTCCCAGCATAGTGTGAAAGAGACTAGTTCTGTCTTCTCTACAACCTCCCAGTAGCTAGTCAGACAGCAATAAGATTCCTCCTGAGCCTTCTCTTCTCAAGGCTGAAGAAACCTTTTTCAGCCTCTCCTCACATATCATGTGCTCCAGCTGCCTCCATCACACTCACTCCAGCAAGTAAATTTCTTTCTTGTCCTGAAGAGACCAAAATGGACAGAGTAATTCAGAAGTGATGTCAGAAGTGCTGAACAAAGAATCACTTGTCTTGACCTATTGGCTACACTCTTGCTAATACAGCTCAGCCTTCTTTGCTGCCAAGGTGCACAGCTGACTTGTTCAACCTGTTGTCCACTAGGACCCCCAGGCCTTTCTCTGCAAAGCTGCTTTCTGGCCAGTTGGCCCCCAGCCTGCACAGCTTGGGGGGAGGGAGGGACACTTGCATTCACCTTTGTCAAGCTTCATAAAGTTCCTGTCAGCTCATTTGTCCAGCCTGGTGGAGTTCCTCTGAACAGCAGTCCTACCCTCCAGCATATCAACTGCTCCCTCCAATTTGATATCATCCATAAACTTCCTGAGAGTGCATGCTGTCCCATTGTCCAGGTCATTTATAAAGACATTAAACTGTATTGGCCCTACCATTGATCCTTAAGGGACACCATTAGTTTGACCAGTTGAACTTTCTCCCCCTGATCAACATTCTTTAGACTAATCAGTCCAGACAATTTTCTAGTCATATAATTGTTCACATATCCAGTCCTTATCTCATCAGTCTGGCTAAAAGGATACTGTGGGAGACCATACCAAAGACCTGGCTAAAGTGAGAACATACCCTACCCACCACTCTTCTCTTGACCACAAAGCCAGTCATCTCGTCATAGAAGGAAGTCATGTTGATTAGGCATGATTTGTCCTTGGCAAATCCCTTCTGGCTGTTCCAAATCACCTTCTTGACTTTGACATGCTTGGAAATGGCTTCCAGGAGGATTTGTTCTGTAACCTTCCAGAGGACTGAAGCTTGGCTGGCTGGCCTGTAGATCCTTGATTTCTCTTTCTTGTCCTCTTTTCAGATGGGTACATTTGTCTTTTTCCAGTCTGTACTTTGTTTGCATCATGAAATAGCCTGAGAACATATGATATGGATTATTTCTGCATGAAATCGGAAGTTGTGCTTCAGGAGTGCACCTAATGTGCTCCAGCTGCTAATAGGTCTTCCGTTCACAGGACCACAGTAGAGCTACTTCAGATTAACACCTTCAAAATGCACATAGTGTTGCATCTCCAGGCCCCAGCATCAGATATTCCCTGAACAGCTTTTGACTCATTATTTGCTGATATTAATCTGCTAGACACAATTTTGATTTATCTTCTGTTTCAAGAAAATTTTAGTCAGGAAATTCTGAATGAAATAAATTGAATAAATTTTGTGATAAAAGAAAGAAGTATAACATCTTAAATGAACAATTTATTCCAGACGTTTAACATGCTATCTGTGCGTTAGTGCATTTATTAATAAATTTTCAGCTGTGTGAGTTAGAAACATATAACCTCAAGGAGATGGCCCATTGTGAGTACTATCACTTGTTTGAGGCTGATCAAGTATATTCATTGTATCATACAATGTCACTGTAATTTCATTATAACTGTAATATTTTTTTATTTAAATTGTTATTGTCAATACCATCAATTCTTCTTATTTCAGCACTGAATTTTCAATTCAGGACAACAACAGCTATTTTTCCTCACAATCAGTCCTAATGAAAATATTTTTTTTTGCTGTTCTTTATTTATTGGGAACAGGCTTTTTGCTGTTTATTTCTTCTCCAGTTTATTTTTATTGATAAATAAGTGAAAAAGCAAGTAAGTTTTCCAAACATTGAGGCATCCATGAATGGTTTTTTTACACTGTGCATCTGGATCTGTGGGAGGGGCAAGACTTTTTCTGCACTCAATAATAATTTCTTATTTTCAGTTAATAGTCTAAGCTGTGTAAATTTTAATAGAAAACCTTAAACACTGTCTAATTAAAATGGTTCTAAAACTCTCTTTCTATGTTCAGATACCATGTCTGCATCCAAAGTGAACGACCCATTTGTTCTTACAGCGTAAGTTTTCCTGCTTATAGGTTAATCATACAGGATTGAGTAAATCTCCTTCATCTACAATAATCTTGTAGAACTCAGTTAGATTTAGTCCTATGCCAATCTGCCAAAAGGATTAGTTCTTCTTAATTTTATAGATATCTTCTTTTATACTTAAAAAAGAATGATGACAATTTACTATGCATTCAATCAGAGCTGGGGGAGTTATACTAATTGATTTGCTGTTTCAGGACATAAAACCTGAAATCCTGGGGTTTATTAGGATGTGAAAATTCTTCTAGAATTCTTTTCACTTCGAAAGTTCTTGAGGATTTAGGCCCTTTTAGGTGTATTCTATAAACATTAGAGTTGAGCAATCTTCCAGTGTCAACAGGTCTTCTGACCTAGCTTTATGTTACAAGGCATACCGATTGATTTAAATTGATTTCAAATTATTTAACTCTATGCAATACATCCATATTGCTTTAAGACAAGTGTGTTTCAATTTAAAGAAAGCCTATTCTCAATGATTTACATGAAATAACACTACAAAAACAAAATAAATAAGCTTTAAAAGTCTGCATTAGTCTGACTAAACATGCGCATCTGTGTCATTTGAAACATGTTATCTCTTAGCAGAAGGTAAAATTTGGAGACCTGTGATAGGGGGAAAAGTTTTCCTCCCATTGGTGTTAAGTATATGTGTTTTTAAAGGCAGTCTTAATCCCAGCATATGCCAGTGTTTCTTTCAAATGAATAGGAAATAAGACTACATGAAAACTGTCCAAAGTGGTTTGAGAAGTACATATGCAGGATTAGTAGTTAAAATGTTCCCTTGGATCTTGAGTTCACGTAATCCAGACTTTCAAACTCTACCTCCCCACTAAATTGAACCATTTCCAACCTTCAATCATTTTCAACCTTACAGACTGTACAACTCTAAGTGCTTAAGTTTTGTCCTCTACACATCCCCAACACACTGGAAAATTCTGAAAACCATTGCAGAACAATATCCATTATTTAATTCTTTCTTTAATTGATATCTTTGAATGACACTGTTTCCAACTCAGAAAATATGAGGCTGAAAAACACCTCAGAAACCTTTGATACCATAAGCTAATAAGCTGTTTTACAGCAGTACATTCAAAATGCAGGCTAAAATTGAAAGTAGAGTCTGTACCCAGTAGAAATGTATCCAGAATAGCCATCTCTGGGGAAAGAAAAAAAAAAAAGGCACACCAGTGATAGTGGGATGTCAGAAAATCTTTAGAACTGGTTTAACTCAGCTGCAACTAAAGCCATTGATTATGATGTAAACGAAGCAGAGCCAACACTAAGTATTTTCAAAGTCTTACCCTAGTGCCTAAATGTATCATTACTCTTTCAAATTTTGAGATAGTGAACACATAGTACCGATAAACAGACATGTTCTACCACACCTCAGTCAGAAGACCTGACTCATGCATACTCTTTAATTTGAAGGGTCTCTTTGTCTGGAGACACTGGTAAATTAGATGATAGAAAAAATGTAAGATTTTTAGCTCTCCTTTCAGTAAACAGAACATGTAATTTTAGCAGCATAATTATAGAGAAGCTAAACAGGTGTCATGGTACCAGGCCAGGTCATCTGAAATATCTTTAAATACTAACCAAAGCAAAGCAGAGAGAAGATCAAGGCTTAGCTTTCAAGTTACAATTATAAACACAAAATGAGTTCTTCTTAATTTTGTAGATACCAGGTCTGCATACAGCATTAGCCATTTTCCAGTACATTTCCATTAGTAATGTCTTTGCTGATTAGTTTTTTCTAAATTAGCATGTTTATCCATTAGCATATCAATATTGCTGCCAACCATCCTCTTAATTTTTAGTTTTCTTGTTGCAACAAAAAAATTGCCAATAAAAGCAAGCTTTACTTGAAGCCTTAATTAAGTCTAGTACAATTCTTTTTTCTTTCTTTTTTTAAGCTTTTTTAATAATACTGTGTAATATTTATTCAGATTATAGATTTGCTTTGCTCAATAACACCACTCACTTGAATAATCAAAAACTTCATATTTTGGTTTGGCACCAACACAAACTATAGTATTTTGCATAGTTTGGAGACGTTCTAATGAAAGCCTTCCTTAAAAATCAGAAAGTCAATGTCATCATAGTCTAAATAGTTTTACCTCATTTCCAAAGTTCTTCTTAAGAGGCAGTAACAGGTAAAGAAGAGACTGTTACACATAAACACAACAAGACCTATTCTGATCTCCTTTACATTGTCTTACTATACTGCTCCCGCATTAACCTGCAGAGATGTTTCAGATCAATGTCTTGCGTGTGAGAGAAGGGCCAAGCCGAATTCTTCCAAAAGATTCTTTTTGTTCATATTCCTCCTTTTTTGTATCATACATCATTCTTTTCATTGCTTTGATGTGTTCAATTATATTAAAGTCAGTCACAGCAGAACAGCTAACACTATGTTTAACAGAAGTATACAGAGAGCTGGCTTGAACATACAGCAATGCCAGCTTCTAGTGTCGACACTGTTATTCAGGACAGATACTCTTGTCTGACATAATTAAATCTTGACGGTAATTATTTCTGCTGATTCCTGGTAGACTGCTGTTAAAGATATGCTTATCCACTTTCAAACACGCTATCTTATTAAACTAAATGCATGCCAGTAATTACAAAGCTGTACTTTTTTAAATTTGGGGTTTTCTAAAAGTCTTTTAAAAATGAGAAGATAAAGCTTTCCCTAAAAGAATCCCCTGTGTTTGAAAACCACGAGAGCTCAGACAGTGCCTGAAACTCCAACACCTGACAAGAGAGAAAGAGAGAAGGCATATTTGTGTGTGCACAGTACAGGCTGTTGAGAAGTTTTTGTTTTACAACTCAGTAGGTCAATGTGTATTAAAGTTATACGAAAATGTTAATTCTTACAGTTATTGCCATCTTCTTCAAATAACAAGTTTCCCTGTTAATATATTTCATACGAAATGGCTATTTCCTATTTTATTTCACTGTTTGACAGTGGGAGATGGGAAGAATTCAATTAGAATCATTAATGTTTCTTTTTACCTCATAAGGCTATCAAAACATGACAAAAAATAAGTAAGGAATAAAGTTCAGAACAAACATAGAAACCAAATACATTCTGAGTTATTTCTGAGACTTCTAAGTTGGATGAGAAAAATAAGATCAGATCTGCCTCAAATATCTGAATATTATTATTAAAGATTACCTTTAAACTTTTCTAGTATTCTAAGAACATAAAATATTTTCACAATACAAGTACATTTACCATGAGCAAATGTTTAAACAAAAGAACTAGGAATTTTAATGAAGCACCCTCAGGAAAATGTTTAAACTTTGCCCTTAAGTT
The DNA here is from genome assembly GCF_018139145.2 of Gymnogyps californianus. Lineage (NCBI taxonomy): Eukaryota > Metazoa > Chordata > Aves > Accipitriformes > Cathartidae > Gymnogyps > Gymnogyps californianus. Next base: position 127,447,329 of record NC_059472.1, read on the forward strand.
TACTTTGTTCACTAATAGGCTTCTATTTCTAGTACTGAGTAGGAAGGATAGGTTCAATGTGTTAATAAGAAAAAAGTAATAATATTTAATTAATTCTGGCTGAACACACATGGTTTAATATACTTGGCAATATCATTCTATCACATGATATGATAATTTAATGGAACTTTTTTATTTAAATTGCTGGCAAGTTTATGAAATTATAAAGCAAATAGGCCATGCACTTGGGTGTAATTGACTGTATAAATGTGTTTTATACTATACTGTTGGCAAATTAGCCAATCCCTGTCACAGAATCAATTATTATCTAGCTGTATTCTGCAAACACAATAGCAGAAATACAGCATTTATAGAAAAAAGCCACTACAATTGTTAATCTTACATTGTGCATCTTAAAGTCAGGCAATAAACATTCATACACTGTATAATCATCTTACAATAATGCTGCTGCCAAATGAGTGCACATTTAAAGATTCCTTGTTGTTGAAGGAATTCCTTAACCAGAGGTGGTGGTTTTGTTTTTATTTGTCTTTTCCTCTTCAGATCAGTGAAGTGAGTAATACATATGTCAGTGACTCAAAAGTTATAAGGCTTGACTGCATAACTGAAATTGCCGAAGCTACTTAAGGGACTTGGACACTCAGTTTCTCTTGGTACTGCATCCACTCTAACCCCCACCTAATGACAACTTTGATAATCTAAGTACTGTAGCAAAAATTACAAGACGTATTCTCCATGTTTTTAATGCATGCTGTTGTTAAAGAGATCAGTGGGGGATTCTGAATGAACTGGACATTTAAAATATTCCTTTCTAGTTCTCATAATAATATGATTGAAGTTATTTGTCTCTTTTACATGTCTCCCTACAAGTAGGCCATATCTAAATTATAAACAGTGTTTAACATAACAACTTCTTGATGGTGTAAAAATAGAAACGAAGATGAACCCACTGCACTAAGGAACTCAAAAACTGCTGTTCTTGAAGACTATATCAAAAGCATAGTGGTTCTGAGCAAATAAGAGTCAAGAAGTCTGGACTGCCATGTCACCAGCATTGCTCCCTGTTTCTACATCACAGCTGTGCAAGGACTGGGATCAGCAGTTGTATGGACTATATGAACTGAGCAGCTACTGAGCAGCTACAAGCAGTTTCACAAGGCAGATGTAATGGTACTTCTGTTCACTGGAAAGAAACTGAGTGCAAACTTGTAGGCAGATGGTATTTAACTTGTGAATGTTTCCATGTACCCATATGTGGGTTTTTACACTATGATCTGCACTGTAGCTACAAAGTGAAGGATGTTCACTGTCATCCAGGTGCACAGAACTGCAGCTCATGTAAACATCCTTCAACTAACTCATGTACCAAAACAGTTCAGGTATTATAGCAGACTGCACAAGCCCACCAGAACACTAACAGGTTCTTGGCAGCTGAAGCCCACACTGCTATGACTTCAAGACTACAGAGTCCCAGGCTACATGATTTAAAGTTTCCTCAGGGATGCCTGTGCATACCTGTGAACAGATGCATTGTAGATATCCCCAGCACTCTTAATGACATGCAGAAAGCAAGTTGTTTAGAGCTTTGAAAGGCTCTGCAATTCTTTAATGTATCTTTACAGCACTTATGTGGGAAAATACCACCATCCAGCTGAGAGTCATCAGAAATATTCTGTTGTTCTAGGGCTCCAAACTCAGCACTCCCAGTCTCAACTCCATTATTTACCTAGACATTATTCTTTCCATGGAACCAAATTACTGATACCAATTTGAAAACAAATCTGCCAGAAGGGAAGGTATCAATCATGTGCTTCTGGCTTAGAATCAGCCCCACTGAGGACACTCATGAATATATTGTATGTATTTCTTATGAAAACGAACCATGATCCAGCTAGTAGTCTTCTTAGAATAGTATTTTTTCCTGTAGTTTGTAAGCAAAGTACTCATCTACGAGCGTCCACTCCTGCGTTCCTCATATTAAAGGTTTAGATCAAGAACTTCCTCGACTTCAAGTACTCTTGCGTGTGATGTTCCCATGCAAACTGTGCTGGGTTCTAAGTTTCAGGCTCTGATCTGAACTCAGATCTGAAGTTCGGACACAGTGTTTTGATCTGGATCCTACTCTCCCATAAATGTTAAAGTTACCAGTCTGAGGTGAAATTCTGTCCAGAGCTTCTCAAATAACAGCTATGAAAAGATTAGGGTTTTTTTTTTACTGGAAAAACTTTAGCAAAAAAGGATGAGACAAATGAAGCAGAAAGGTGAAAAAAAAGCAGATTTCTGTCAAACTCAGAATTTGTCAAATTTGTTCTCAGTCTTGTTCTACTTCCTTATTCTGTTTAGCTCCCTCTGATTCCTCCTGGTAAAAATTTACCATCTCTTTTTTATTCAACTTTAGTCCTCTTACTTGTTGGTGAGATAATTTTGAACTCTCATGCCTGAAAATATAACCTTAATTGTATGTAAAGGAAGAAATGTAACAAATTTGGGGACCAGAAGCTATTAGTCATGCTAAATGTACAACTGAAGTTTTAGAAAGAGCTGCGCAAGTCACGATTGCTGAAATGCAAACCTTTGGCTGTGTGAGTCATTCTATACTAGGAATCTTGGGGATAATGGCAGCACTCTGGACTATAATTTTTAAGTTACAGTATGGTTGGGACATCTTAAAGAATAACTTGAAACAGGGTCAAAAAAACCATACTGTGAGATTATTGTCAGGAAATATAAATGAGTGAGATTAGGGCACAATAGATGCATGCAAATGTAAGATCTATATTTCAGATTTTTCTTCTGGGAAACAGAAATGAGGTTTGTTTTAACAAATGACTGAATTAAAAAAATCCTATTTTCCAATGTCACAGTGCATGTTAAACCAGTTTTAAAAAAACCAACCTCCCCCCCCCCCCAAAAAAAAAAAACAAACCACAAAATCATCACTGTTTCATTGGATAGAAAGTAGAGAAGAAATTAATGTAAGGACTCAATGGCAATTACAGAGCTTGAACAAGAAATGTTTCAAAGAAAAGAAATGAAAATTCAAAGACAAGATCAGCAACTTCTTCAGAACATGTTGTGAGCTGGTTTATAATGACATAATAAGGCTGCCTCATTAGCCAAGTGCTAGGCAGTACTTGGGGTTGTGTAGGTTTGCGTCCTCTAGGAGGAGAAACTGATGTCAGGTGTATTCATTAGAGCAGTCTTGCTTATTTCTAAAAAACATAGTTATAAAATCCTGTTTCTCTGAGTGCAGTGGGAAAAAAGCCACAATAGAGCATATCCTTGTTAACTACATGCAAGTCTGCTCCTGAAGCAACTTCTATGTTCAAGAAGCTCTCTGTGCTCCATCCCAAGGCCGTTCAGATAATTCAGAGATGGAAAGATTCAGACACATACAGCCACTCTCTGTAATACTTTATTTAATAGACTGTACAGCCTAAGTGGAAAAACAAAGAGACATTATCATTGATTCATTATTTCTATTATTTATTAACTACATTACCCCAGACATAGTCCTAAGCAAGGACTTTGATCATGATCATTTACATAGAACTATGCTGCTTGTCTATAGAAAAACGCTTTGCTCTTGAAAAGGACAAAATTCAGGATACAACATGTGATGATAATCCAGAAGGAAGATTGCAAGATTTGTTCAAGCAGAGAATTGGATCTTACACTTCATAAAATATTTTTATAACTCTTGGTTTCATGTACATGGTGGAAATAATTTTCAGCAAGAAGATGGTGAAAATTTAAAAAACTAAGGGAATGCAGGTAGTTTTGGGGTGCATTTTCTGAATATGGTGCATATTTGAAAGATTTCTACCAGGAATGAAACACTCTTTCATAGAAGCATTTCTATTAGATACTGAGATATAAAAAGTTGTCTTCCTTTGGAAGCTGGAAAAGAAAAAGAACGTTACACAATGTGAACATGCTATACATGTGAATGTTCAAGTTCAAATAGTTCATGATAGGACAAGAGGTAATGGCTTTAAACTGAAAGAGGGTAATTTAGATTAGATGCAAGGAAGAAGTTCTTCAATGTGGGGGTGGTGAGGCACTGCAACAGGTTACCCAGAGAGCTTGCAGATGCCCCATCCCTGGAAGTGTTCAAGGCCAGGTTGGATGGGGCTTTGAGCAACCTGGCCTAGTAGAAGGTGTCCCTGCCCATGGCAGGGGGGTTGGAACTAGATGATCTTTAAGGTCCCTTCCAACCCAAACCATTCTATGATTCTATGATTCTATGTTATATTTATGTTTCAATGATAAAGCAACCATCTATGAAATTTTGCTTTACTTTTTCTTGTCTTTGAATGAGTGGGAGAGTTATAAATAAAATGTTGTTCAAGGAGGTTTATAAATAAATTGGTATAATTAGGTGTCATAATAAAGGTGCCCATTGCTGTTCCAGACACATTTACATAATTGTCAGTGCTAAAATGAAAATAATTTTTTGTCAGAATTGCTTCTGTTAAGGCTGATAGTTCCTTACTTTGTATAGTTTAAGTATTTGTTTAGAAAATATTCTAAACTCTGAGCATAAAATGACTACACACAAGCAAAATCTTCACAAGCAAACCAGTGAAAAAAATTTACCACCTTGGAATTCAGACAAAATGTCTTACCTGCTATCTTGTAATACCTCTTCTGCATAGTGGCCAAACTCTGTATGCTTTCAATGTCCTGTATGAGATTTGTGCACGATATGCAAGTAACTGCTTTGCAAATCAGAAAGGCTAAAAACTTCTTGGTTTATAAGAAATTACAATTAAAGAAAAAGCCCTTTAGACCGGTTCATTGTGGTTTTTTCACAATTTGCTTTTATGTGTTGAATTACTTGTGATATTCAGGAACACCAGAATACACTTACACAAGTGTCAAGAAGCAGAGAATTGAGTCTTGTACCAGTTCATGTAATGCGGCTTTTAGACTACTGTCTTAGAGAAGCAACTCAGATTTAGGCTTAACCAGTATATGACAGTGAGTATTGTGAATACTTACAGTTTTGTTTTATTGAGTAACAGACTAACCAGATACGTTAAGTGCAAATGTTTTTATCCAAAGAAGAAATGTCTTAGCAAAATTATATTATTTAGAGCTAAATGAATTTGTATTAGTATAAAGCAGTATTCAAGCACAGCTGCAGGAATTCAAGATACTTGCGCACGTGTGTAGGAATAACAGATTTTATAAACCCTCTAAGATCCTTTAGAAACAGTGGAAGAAATTATTCATACAGTTGCTATGACTTTTATTGTCCTTAACGCTTCTCCTTTTTCCCTACTCTTACCCCTCAAAATTTCTCTTTTTCTCAAATTAGAAGATAAAATTCTCCAGGACAGAAGTAATGTCATACTGTGCATTTAAACAGGCAGTGCTCCCAGTTTTGAGCTATTGATATTAACCATAGGTTCAAAGCACAATCAAATTACAATAAAAAATAGTCCTATAGCAGATGTAGTTTTACCGGGGGAGAAGGGACAGCTAAGGTACAGAGTGTTCTGTTCCCTTCACTATTAATATCATCTTCACTTCATATGGTAGAAGAAACCCTCCACCAATATCAGTTAGAACCATACCTCTGTGCATAACCAAAGATTTATTTTTAAGTAGTCAGCAGATGAACAACATAAGAAATGAAAGAATGAGATTGGAAAATTTACACTTACTTTATATACACATTATTTATATATGTATATATATGCATGTGTGTGTATTATTTGTATATATATATTTAAAGAGATGGAGGTGTATTTCTTCTTTTGAACAGTTTGCTCCTAAGAAAACTGTTCTGCCTCTTCTTCTGTAGTGCAAGAACAGGTTTGCCATGGGCAGTAACAAAAGAGAAATTCATCATGGTCTCCGTTTCTTGCATAATAGTGAAAAAGAGGGCCTTACTGAAGAAATATGCATCCATTCTTTTAATTTTGTTTCTGTAAGAATATAATTACATTTTCGCCATTGAGAGTGGAGAATAAACAATCAAAAACTTTTGATTAAGTTCGGTAAATTCCTTTTCTCACATGAGTATAACAGTAATTAACCTTTTAAAATGTAAACTACCTATCTGGCCACGAAAAAAATCTAAATATATACACTTGACCAAACTGCTTTGTGATTTGATTTTTCAATTAAACAATATAATTTCAACATTTGAACGTAATATTTACATTCTTTCCCATATTTTACAGCTGATCTACTTATAATAATGTCAGAGGTGTTATGAAAAGCCATCAAAGCTAATCTTGATTGACTAAAATAGGGCTGACATCAAGCTCTTGAATATCTTGCTTCCATGTACAGTCCCTCTAGATTTAATAGTATTAAGCTTTCTGTGCACTAGAAGATTATCATAATTTTAAACACCCAAACTAAACCAACTTGAAATTCTCTAAAGTAGTAAGGGTCTTGCAAAAAAAAAAAAAAAGAGATGGCATAGAGAAAAAATAAATTCCAGGCACTCTCAAGAACTGTGCTTGCTAGGCCTTTCAGGCTGGTTTTATGCAAACAGTTCTACCAGCCCTTCCAAATTACTTCTGCTATCAATTTAGGCCTAGCTGGACCTACAGTTTTTACTGTGGAGATAGGCCAGGTCTCCAATTTTACAGGCACAGCACTAAAAAAAAAAAGTCAGAAAAAAAGCATCCTCCAATATCCTTCTAGTGAGCTTTCTACCTGAGAGCCCTCTACAGAGAAGATTTTGTTTCTAGCTCTTTCATGCTCAAAATAGGCTTTCATTAGCAATTGGAAACAATCTTTTCCCTTGAGGAATGGGAAAGATGAGAAAGAGAAAATGTTTGTAAGGCAAATAGAGTTTAACCTATTTTGTAGGTCTTGAAGGTACGGAACACTTGTGTGGATTTAATTGGAACTTGGACAAGAAGAAACCTAGACAGAGTATCATCACTTTGTCACAGTAAACAATTTTAAAATAAGAATGAATCTCTAGGGAAAAATAACAACCTGAAAGAAATCCAGCTGAAAACTGGAGGTTTATATTTCATAGATCACAGAGATGCTGTCTGAAAGCATCTGGATGTCATCTAGTACAAGGTCCCACTCAGAGCGGGATTATTGCCAACACTTGATCAGGTCAGCCATGGCTTTGCCTCGTTGAATCTTGAAAACCTCCAAGGATGGAGATCCCATGGTCTTTGGGAAACCATTCCAGTTCCATGCCACTTACCTAGAGATTTTCCTAATGTCCAGTCAGAACCTTCCAAACTGCAACACATTAACCTTTCCCCCTGTTATATCATTTGTCAGTACCAAGAATGGCTCCATAGTCTTTATAATTCTATTCAAGCAGCTGTAGGCTTCAGCTGGATCTCCCTTTAGCAACCACTCCACCAGAATAAATAAAACCAGCTCCCTCAGCCTCTCCCAGTAGGTCATGTATACGAGAACTCTAACCATACTAAGAGGCCTCTGCTGGACTCTCTCCAATTTCTCAACATCCTTCCTGAACCAGGGGAACTGGTTGGTTATGGACTGGACTATGACTGGACAGGTACAGCCTCACCAAAATCAGAACCTCTAGATGTTTGGGGTTTTTTTTAACTGTTTGTTTGAAACCTAAATCCATTTGGGGTATCTTGACAACATGAAAGGCACTTCCAGTGAGTAATAAAAAATAAGGTAACCTTGTCTGCTTATCCCTTCATATATTTCTCCCTGACTTTCAACTTTATCTGTTTTGTTCTATAGACTTTGAACTTTCATTTCTCTTCCAGATGACTACTTTAAACAGTCACTGGGACAGAAAGAGGACAGTGCTTTCTAAGGTAGATATGTAAGGTGCCACAGTAGATGGTATCATCAGAGGTCTTTGGTGCACAATAGCAGAAGCCACGATGTGGTCTTTCTCCATTGCTCCTACGTGTGCCCAAGGAACCCAGCTCAGATTTTCTTCCCATAAAGTAATTCAACAGCTTCCTACTGTTTATAACCTTTCAGACAGCAAGAAATGCAGACACTTTAAAGCAACCCATTCATTTCACCTGAGCCTGAAGGATTGCTGAAAGACTACAGAAGGTTACCAACATGGCCAACAAAAATAGAATAGCTCCCACCAGAGAGTGAGAAAAAAAATCACACTGACAATGCAGCCACTTGCAACAGCCATTACCATCAACAGAGAAGCAAAAATGAAGAGATTTTCTAATACCTTACATAATTTTAAGATTGGTAATAGCAGTGAACTTGATAAATTCACTTGATTATCAGTTTGCCTGATAATCTGGGTTGACGAGCAACCTCAGCTGCCATTGCAGCAAGCTCTGGCCCACCAGGGCCAGTGATGCCTCTGTCCTGCTGGCCTTGTGGCAGCTCAGCCCTCAGCTTGCAGCTCTCCATCCCGTGGGCAGCAACTGGTCTTCGCAGTATCCTGGCTCCCCACACTCACAGGAAAGCCTCTGAATTTTTGCACAGTAGTAAAAGCAGCTCTGAAAAGCCTTCCAGATGAGACAATGCTACTAGTGGGAATCTGTGGTCATTCCCCCAGGGGAAGGTTGTAAGAGTTTTGCTGTGGAAAGTGAAAAGCCATGTCGGTATGATGGTAACATCAGTTTTGCTCCAAAGTCTCTTTCTTACTTCTGTTGTGATATGTGAAATCACTCTTAAACTGGGAACCACTAAAAACTAAAGACACAGTAGAGACCTCCACAAAAATGAAATTCTGACTTCCTTGTCCTTGTTTTCCAGGGAAAACACCATGCTTTAAATTCTTTCTAAATATGTAATAGTAAGACTGTAAGTTCCCTGGGGCAGAAACACTCTTTTATTATGCTTTTGTATAGTATCTTGTAAAATGGGACCACACTCCCGTGTGGTCTGCAGGGAGTACTGTAATGAAATGAATAAGTAATGCTTCCAGGAAATACATCAAACACAGACTATGCTGCATCACCTACTGCACAGAACATCAGAACTGCTAAAAATGTCAACAGAATAAACTTGCACAATGTCCTGGCTGAAGGTAACATGGAAGCAAGCAGTACATCTTCCCAAAAAATGTTGGAAATGTGTACTCTAAAGCACTGAAAATGACATATTTTGTTTATGTGTAATAAAAAGTAAGGTGTGACTAGTTGGTAGTCGATTATTAAATCGGTGAATATTAAAAAAAGACATTTCTATGTACGTGTAATTATTACAGGTATCGATCGAAATATAAAGTTTGTAAATGTACTTCTATAAAAATTAAATTTGAATGAATAAGTTGTCTGTTTGTAGGCACTTAGGAATGTTCTCTAAATTATATCAATATTTCTTTAATTACGTTTAAGAAAGAAGTTACTACAATAAAGTAGTCTGCAATACCAAGTAGGCCGTCTTGGTCAATTTTTCCCATGTGAGTAATAAATCCTCTCTATTTGCCAACTCACCCAACAGATACGCTTGATTGAGTCAGGAGAATTGATAGCCTCTTTGTAAAAATCTATTACAGACCAGATCAGCATGTCCATAATCTCAGGGTTCTGCATCAACTCTTTTTCTTCTTCTGACATGATCTCACTTGTGAATGAATCAGGCATTTTACGAGACTGGTAAACAGAACTTACATTTATATTTGTTTGGATTTTTTCTCCAAATTATTGACTAATACCTAGCTTAAGGAAACTGCAGGAGAACCCTCCTCCCAACAAAAGACCAAACTGTGATGATTTTTAAATTGCCATCAGTCTCCTTTATGGAAGTAAGTACTAAACACTAGTAATTCAAACCTAGACGGTCTAGAACAGAAATACATCATCAGCACAACCCATACAATAAGCAACGTGTTGTCTGAAGACTCAACAGTATCACAAATTATGCACAACTCATCCACTGCCACCCAAAAGCCCTCTATGGGTGGGAGCTTCTACTTCAATTCTCCTCTATTTAATATTACCTTCCCCAACTCTATTACATATAGATGGTGTTGCTTCCCAAAGAAAGTGTTGAGTGTTATGAGAAAGGGAAACTGATTTTTAAAAATAGGTAAGCCAAGATACCAAAAAAGAATAGCAAAAGACATATAACTAATAGAGTCTACTATTGATAATATCCTTTAACTAGGAAAGCATAAAGTCCTATGCTATCCTGAAAGGGCGACCTCTGATGATGGGAAGTTATTGGCATTTTCAGCTGCGTTGGCTTTATCACATCTACTCTACTTAGTAAGTGTGACGGACACTTCATGTCAGGGATTTTGATGTCATTCAACTGACGGGGTTTAGAGATGATATATCTTTCTTGCTTCAGTTGGGAACAAAGTGTACAAAGAAATTGTGTGGTCACACTGTTCAAAGTTAAATGCAGACCAGAGGAAAAAAGTTAATGTGCCTGACTGCAGTATTTGCTCTTAGCATGCAGTTGCAAGCTTTGAAAGTCCCGTTTAAGTATCTCTTTTTTAAGATAAATACCTATTAAGTAATGTATATGCACAAGCTGAAGTGTTAAATGGTTTGTTGAAACCTATTAGAGTACACAAGATGATAAACATAAATTATAGCTAATATACTGCACCAGTGATTTTTAAACATAAAAATTACTGACACTGTAAAAACACACTTGAGTCATCGTAGCAGCATAATAGCACTAATCCATGTTTATCCAACCATGCACTTTTCAAAAACAACACAAACCTCTAATAAATGCTTTGGCTTCACCTTGACAACTTATATGGGTTATTGCCTCGTTCATGCCTGGATAACCATGTGTTATGACTTAAATGTTCTTTAATATCAATTTATGCCTTGAAGAAAAAGGATTGAATAACATAGTGTACATATGGTTCAATTTATTACAGCAAAACAATCATTTTAGTTTGAAGATATTTTCTCATGGTGCATATCATAGAAATCTTATTCAATAGAGCTCTCAATAAACCAGATTTTTTATGTCACAATAAATGAAACTAAGGCAGCTAATTGTTGCTAAGATTCTAAATAGATGAGTCTATTTGGCTTTCTTGTCAATCAAGAAATAAATTCCTTAACACTTGTATTTCTGGATTCTAATGTCTCTAATTGGATTTTACACTATCTGATTAACGATGTAGTTTATAGACTACTGTAAAAAAATCTGATACTTAAAAAGTGGAAGAGGAAATTGTGGGCTGTCAGCATTTATGGAAAAGGCCAAGACAACATTGAGTAATTTAGTGTTTTTGCAAAATGGCAACGAAAAGCATAAAACCCGGTCAACGATGCCTCATTTGTAGTACTCTTGTTGTGTGTCTGTGATACAAAAAAAGACCCCAGAGTGCTATTCTGAAGAATATTAAAATATGTAATAGTCTGTACTGAAAATGGATTGCAGTTTTAGGAAATTACAAAACCAAAAAGAAATCCAAATTTTAATTTAGAACCAAAAGCAACGTATAAGCTTAAAATTCAACCAACAGACTGCTGATAAATAAAACTCTTACAGAAACAGGTACAAGCACAAGGCAGAAAGAATGCAGCAAAATATCCTTGTTACTTCTGCAGCACTCATTTTTACTGCCAGTCTCATTTTCATGAACTTTCCACATTTTCAAAAGATGTTTATGATAATCTTTCAGACAAAAAAATCTTCTCATATATGAAGAAATGACAATACTAAAAGAATTGTGGCTGCAGACATGCAAGTATGTCTGTTGTCATGCAATCTCTATTATAAGGTAAAGCAGACTGGCTATAAACTAATTTAAAACCATTATTACAGTAGAAGCAGCAATGGCTGTGAGCACTATAGCTCTTGTTATGATGAAGAGTTTCACAATAGTCAGGTCTTAGAATCATAGAATCATTTAGGTTGGAAAAGACTTTTAAGATCATCAAGTCCAACCATTGTCTTAGACAACCAAGACATTGTGAAATATTCACCTTTAGGTCACAAGTTCTTGCATGCTATCTGCACATATGTGGATTTAGAAAGTTAGAAAAAAAGGTAGTTCAGCTCTTTAGAGGAATCTAAATCCTCCATCTTTCCCACTTCAGAAAGAATCTTGGTACCCAAATTTGAATAAGTCAGTTATCAAAATGGGTACGATTATAAAACTGCAATTTGAAGATGGAGAGTGTCAAAAAGAAGCAATGCTTCAGCTTATTCTGTAAGGAACACGTTTGATTTCCAAGAGTTATGACCACTGGAAAATCACATCCAAAAATAAAATACTGGACTATGCAGCTGTCAGTAATGAAGAGATCCACCTATCGCAGTAGGGCTAGATTAGATCCAAAGTTATTTTACTACTTGTATTATTATTGCCATTAATATTGGGGTATCATGTGGTATTACATAAGACTGTCAAGCTGTAATGGATGGAACAGGCTCTTTGGGAAGTGAGCAGGGGGAGTTGCCCTTTACATGAGAGAGCGGTGGGAATACATGGAGTTTTGCCTAGGACGGATGATGAGCCAACCTTAGTTTATGGGTTAGGATTAGTGAATAGAATAGAATAGAATAGAATAGAATAGAATCAAATCAAATCAAATCAAATCAAATCAAATCAAATCAGTTTGGTTGGAAGGGACCTACAACGGTCATCTAGTCCAACTGTCTGACCAGTTCAGGCCTGACCAAAAGTTAAAGCATATTATTAAGGGCATTGTCTAAATGCCTCTTAAACACTGACAGGCATGGGGTATCGACCACCTCTCTAGGAAGCCTGTTCCAGTGTTTGACCACCCTCTCAGCAAAGAAATGCTTCCTAATGTCGAGTCTGAACCTCCCCTGATGCAGCTTTGAGCCATTCCCATGCATCTTGTCACTGGATAGCCAGGAGAAGGGATCAGCACCTCCCTCTCCACTTCCCCTCCTCAGGAAGCTGTAGAGAGCAATGAGGTCACCCCTCAGTCTCCCTTTTTCTCCAAACTAGACAAACCCACTGTCTTCAGCCACTCCTTCTCTCCTTAGTGGGCAGATCAATACAGACAACGTTGTGGTCAGTGTCTGCTGCAGACCACTTGATCAGGAAGAAGTAGATGAGACCTTCTTAAGACAACTGGAAGAAGCCTCATCTTCACAGGTCTTGATTCTCATGTGGAAATTTAACCACTCTGGTATCTGCTACAGGAGCAACACAGCAGGGCACAAGCAATCCAGGGGGGTTCTGGAGTGCATTGATGATAGCTTCCTAACAGGTGACTGAGGAGCTGACTATAGGAGACGTTCTGCTGGACCTGATTCTTATAAACAAGGAGAACTTTTCAAGGATGTGAAGGTCCAGGACAGCCTTGGCTGCAGTGGCAATGCAATGGTGGAGTTCAGCAACCTGAAAGAAAGGAGCAAGGCAAACAGGATCACAACCCTGGATGTCAGGAGGGCAGATTTTGGCCTATTCACAGATCGGCTTGGAAGAATCCCATGAGATATGGTCTTGGAGAGAAGAGGGATCCAGGAGAGCTAGCTGATTCTCAAGCATCTCCTCCTCTAAGCTCAAGAAGGGTCCATCTCTATATACAGGAAGTCAAGCAAAGGGGACAGGAGACCTGCATGGATGAACAAGGAGCTCCAAAATAAAAAGAAAGCATGCAAGAGGTGGAAGCAGGGTCAGGTGATCCAGGGGGAATATAGAGACATTGAGTGTGCAGCAACAGGGTTAGGAAAGCCAAAGCCCTGATGGAGTTGAATCTAGAGAAGGATGCGTAGGGCAACAAGAAAATCTTCTACAGGTATATCAGTAGGAGAAGGAAGACAAGGGAAAACATGGGCCCGCTGCTGAATGAGGCAGGGAATCTGGTGACAAGTGTGTGGAAAAGCCTGATAATGAATTCTTTACCATGGTCATTACCAGTAAGATATGTCTTCAGGAATCCCAGGCCCCCATGACCAATGGGGAGGGAAATCTAGAGGAAGGTAGAGGAAGATCAGGTTAGGGAACATTTAAACAGATTGGATGTACACAAGTCCATGGGACATGATGTGATGTGTCCATGAGCACTCGGGGAGCTGGCAGATATCATTGCAAGCACACTCTTGATTATCTTTGAAAGGTCAAGGCAACTGGGGGAGATTCCTGAGGTCTGAAAGAAAGCAAATGTCACTCCTATCGCCAAGAAGTGCAAGAAGGGTGATTGAGGGAACTGTGGAACAGTCAGCCTCACCTGGATCCTTGGGAAGGTGATGGAGCAAAATCTCCTGGAATCCCAAAAATACTAAGGACAAGAGGATGATTGGGAGTAGTCAGCATGGATTTATGATGGGGAAATCATGTCTGACTAACCTGATAGCCTTCTACAATGAGACGACTCACTTGGTGGAGGAGGGAAAAGCAGTAATGTTTATCTTCACTTTAGCAAAGCATTCAACACTGTCTCCTATAATAGCATCTTCATAGACAAACTGCTGAATTACAAACTAGGTAAAAGGACAGTGAAGTGAGGTGACAACTGGCTGAGCTCAGAGGGTTATGATCATCTGGCACAAATCCAGCTGGAGGCCAGTCAGTAGTGGTGTACCCAAGGGGTCAATTCTCAGGCCAACGCTATTTAACATCTTCATTAATGACCTAGATGGTGGGGCAGACTGCATCCTCAGCAAGTTTGCAGATGATAGAAAACTGGGAGGAGGGATTGGTAGACCAGGTGGTTGTGCTGCCATTCTGAGGGACTGTGACAGGCTGGAGAAATCAGCAAACAGGAATCTCATTAATTTCAGCAGAAGGAAATGAAAAGTCTTGCACCTAGGGAGGAATAACCCCATGCAATACACACCAGGGGTCAGCTGGAAAGTAGCTTTGCAAAGGAGGACTGGTGGGTCCTGGTGAACAACGAGTTGAACATGAGCGAGCAATGTGCCCTGTGGCAAATGTGGCCAACAGCATCTTGGGCTGCATGAGGAAGAAGGTTTCCAGCAGGTTGAGGGAGGTGGTCCATCCCCTCTACACAGCACTGGTGAGGCCACATCTGCAGTGCTGGATCCAAGCCTGGGATCCTCAGGGCAAGAGAGAAATGGACATACTGGAGGGAGTCCAATGAAAGGCCACAAAGATGATGAAGGGCCTGGAGATATGATGTACAACCAGAGGCTGAGACAGCTGGAACTGTTTAGCCTGGGGAAGGTTCAAGAGGATCGTATCAATGCATATAAATACCTGATGGGAGGGAGTAAAGAAGATGAAGACACATCAGTAGCCTTCTCAGTAGTGCCCTGTGAAAGGATGAAAAACAACAGGCATAAATTGAAATATAGGAAATTACATTTAAATATAAGAAAAAACTTTTTTACTGTGAGTGTGATCAAGCACTGGAACAGGTTGCCCAGGGAAGTTGTGGAGCCTCTGTCCTTGGAGGTATTCAAACCCAACAAAACATGATCCTGAACAGTCTGCTGTAGCTGACCCTGCTTTGAGCAGAGGCTTGTACTAGAGGATCTCCAGATGTCCTTCATAACCTCTGTGATTCTGTTTTCAATTAATTAGTTACAATGCTTACTCATGCTTACTTACAAGATTTACACCCTAGTTTATTCACAAAGGGATTTAGAATGTGTCTAATCTTTATCTAAACCTTCTATGTTTACATAGGTGTCTAAGATTGAAGTTCCATATTTTAGGCTTTTCTCCCAAAGATCAGTATTTCTAGCCAAGAGAGATTTTATAATAATACATTGTGGCATTACTGACTACAAAAGAGAACCAGCTACTGATTCTTCAGCCTCACTTCCTGGAACAGATAGATTTCCTGGGGTTGCTATGCTAGTATAGAATGACTAGAAACAACACAAAATAGGTCAGCTATGGCAGACATGATTCTAAAACCAATATAAAATTAAACTTGAGTATTTACTTTTCCCCATTACTTCAGGATGTACTGTCTCTGACAAGAACTGAGGCCACTAGAAACAGCAAATAAAAATCCCATACTCCTGATAGTCCCCTTTACAATGATTTTTTTTTCTGCCTCAGAATAATGCTCATGTTAATATTTTTTAAAAAAACATACTTCTTGAGTTATTAAGATAAAGGCAGTAGCTCCTGAAGATCTATAATGAAAATCATAGTAGTCTGGACTTTGAAAAACAGATTAGACAGAAACCAAGAAAAGGAACAATTAAGAACAGCCAGTCCTGTATTACCAAAGCTTACAATTCTTGCTTAGAAGATTTTTTTCATGCTTCTACTTCTTTTTGTTGTGAATAGTGCAAAGGATGTCCTTACTGGACATTCAGTACTTCTTACCTTTTCTAAACTTAGTTACAGATTTAGCAAATGAAGAAATAAGGCAACACTGAGAAACATGTAGATGGCTACAACATTATTATCATCAAAAATTCATTATGCATTTCAGGTAAAGAACCCTTGTCTGAACTGAAAGACTGAAGAAAATATTTATTTATATGCCTAGCTTGAAGCAGCTACTGAGCAATGTCTCCTCTGTTCTGGCAGTGCCTTGGAAATTCAATGTTGCCTCAGTGCACACATTTGTGTTCTATAATGTCTCAAGTCTCCTCCCAGCTCTACCTCATATCCTCTTTTTCTTTTCTTGCCTCCTGCATGTGTATATATCTTCATATTCATGGTGAACTACTGTCCTAGAAATATCAAGCCTGAAGAAGTGGCATTTCCTTGAAATGACATCCTGCTTAAAAGCATAAAGCAAGAGCAGGGAAACAGATCTAATCTGTATTCTTGAATGATTGAATGAAGGATGACTGAAAAGCAAAGTAATGAAAAGCTGTCATCTTGCAAGGCAAGATATAATCTCCTGGTAAAAGGAGTATAAAGTATGCAACTGTGGTCAAAATGTGGCTTCAGAAATACTGGTGTGAACGTATAGAAGTATTGGTACAGAAAGAAAAAATCTGGTATGTTTGTGGAAAATGTTGTTTACTGACACAGTTTGACCAGTGGGTGTATGTTATTTTTAATGGGGTATTCAGGTGTTTTTAGCCAAAAGCTCAGGAAGATTTTCTTTCCTAAGAACAGTACAACACCTCTAGGAGTGTTAGCTCTTCAAGAGTATGGACCTTTAAACCCAGCTTTGGCAAAAACTGGGTTATATGAGCTAAGTTTTCAGGACTGTGGAAATACTAAAGCTGAGATTGAACACACAGCTCAAACTTTTATTTATAGGCAAGGCAAAGGCCTTTGACATTGATGAACCAATCCAGTCATTCACATTCCTTATTCATTAGCTGAGTAGACATAAGTGCCTAAGAATGAGATTTACAGCAACCAACACAGTAAAAAAGGAAACACCTAAGGCAGGCTGTAAGAATCTTGACAGTTGAAGTCCTAAAAATTTTCTGTTCCTGAAGCCATGACTTGGGCAAGTGTCTACACTTCTTGAATGAGAATCCACCAACCTGAAAATCATCTAAGACATGGGAGGAACCACTGCCAATTACTATTTCTGGATTTTGTTGTGGGGTTTTTTGTTTGGTTTTTTTTTTTAAGTGAAGGCTGTACTTTTGGCAATGGTCAGCAATGTCTTTGTGTTCTAGGCATGTGCAAGCATCTTCCAATACCTTGGGCCTTTGACACACTTTAGTGTGAGAAAGACACTGAAATGTTCTGCTTGCGACAATGGAGTTATGTTTAGCAGCAACTATTTGCATGTGTCCTAGTAAATATATTGTAAGTACTTTCAGCTGAAGAAACCAGATTTATTACTTGGCTGGAGTTAGACACCTATGTAAAGATAAAAGTTTTACATGAAGCTTAGACATGTTCTAAATCCCTTTGTGTAAGCCTTCTAAGTAAGCACAAGTAAGCGTCTTAACTAATTACATGAAAACAGAATCACAGAAACATGATTGCAAATCATGCAAACATATCTGGAGATCCTCTAGTACAAGCTTCTGCTCAAAGCTTGGATTTGAATATCTTCAAGAATAGAGGCTCCAAAACTTCTTTGGGCAACCTGTTCCAGTTTTGAACATGTTCTGATGTGTTTTCACTCATAAACTTAATACTGAAGAACTGAGTCAAGGGTCCTACGAAGACCCTTTTGTTACATCTCCAGTATATGCCATCTTCATTTGAGATAGAACTACACAACAGCGATCTTTAAAAGTAATCTAATTTATGAGTCAATTCCATTTTTTTTCTCTCTCTTTCTCAGAAATTCATCCAGCTTCTCTTATAGGAGATAGTATCAGGATACTTCACAATTTTCAGTGCACTTATCTTCACAGTATCCTTGAGCTACAAAAGAAGTGTAATTACTCACACTGTACAGAGAAATTAGGGGGACTGCCATAGTCATTCAAGAAGACTATGACAATGTAAGAAATGGATTGGCTCTCTGAGCCTTGACAAGGATCTGAACCAAATGATTGCTTTTTTTCTGCCTCCTTTTCCACATTCCATGTTTTAGCCGATTTGTCTATTCCTTTTGGGAAGAGAAAGAAAGGCAATCAGGAGTTCAATCAGAGAGATGAATAGGAATGCATGGAAGAAAAGAATACAAGGAAAGAAGTAACTTGAAAGGAGCTTAAGTGAAAGGAATAATTTCATTTCCTTATTTTAAGGAAAAAGTCAGATGCAGCATAAGGTAGGGAAGGCTACAAAACAAGACTGAGTGCTTATGGCTGTAGCTTTGTTTACTGAGAAACTACTTGCTGTGGTCTGTCCTGGCTTGCTACATGACTGAGGAAAGGAAAATGACGATAAAGAGCATGATTTTCTTAGCGGTGAGCCAGATATATCAGCTACTGTGGGGCAGTGCACTTGTTATCAAACAACATTCCTCTTCCCCTCTTAATCCTGCGCTTCTAAGAACTAGAATAACTTCAATGACAGCTATTGCTTCATATCTTTGCCTTGGTACATGCAGTTTGCTTAAAGACATTATTTAATGACAGCTTGCCAGTAATAGTTTCACATTCCCTGAAGTTACTGATGTATTTTCTGTTAGCCCCACATTTTGCTGAGGTCATAGATTTCTGTCTCTGCAAAAAACCATTTTGTAGCCAGTCATTTTGTACCCTACAGTACCCAGAAATGTGAGTGAATTTACAGGCTAAAGAGTAATATTAAAATAATACATAGAAAGTCATAACGAAAATAGGACTTTTTTTTTTAAATAAGGATTTTAACAGAACAGTGAAAGGTTGCTCTGTCACTGTCTGCTTTGAACTGTGACATCTGTATAGTCATCCTTTTTCTCTTTAGAAAGACAGATCTGTAAACCAATTTTAAATTTTAGTGGAAGCTAAAATATGAATGAGAATGTTAACAAAGCCTATATTAAAGTCTGCATTGTATGTTTAATAAAACTGTTTCAGAAGATTGACATTATTGTATCAATACTGTTTTTTATCCATGTATACAAATATAAGAATTTATTTGCTAGTATTTCTTAATATTTTATTAAAAAAATCCTTATTACTTTTCTATGGCGTCGTGGTTTAACCCCAGCCAGCAACTAAGCACCATGCAGCCACCCACCCCTCCCCCCTCCCAGTGGGATGGGGAGGAGAATTGGGGAAAAAAAAAGTAAAACATGTGGGTTGAGATAAGAGCAGTTTTATAACTAAAGTAAAATAAAATATAATACTAACTAATAATAATAAAAATATAATAATAATAATAATAGTAATGAAAAGGAATATAACAACAAAAAAAAGAGAGAGAAAAAAAACTCAAGAAGAGACAAGTGATGCACAATGCAATTGCTCACCACCTGCTGACCGACACCCCAGCAGCAATCCACCCCTCCTGAACAACTCCCCCCAGTTTATATACTGAGCATGACATTCTATGGTATGGGATATCCCTTTGGCGAGTTCGGGTCAGCTGTCCTGGCTATGCTCCCTCCCAGCTTCTTGCACACCTGCTTGCTGGCAGAGCATGGGAAACTGAAAAATCCTTAACTCAGGATAAGCGCTCCTTAGCAACAACTAAAACATCAGTGTGTTATCAACGTTATTCTCACACTAAATCCAAAACACACTGTACCAGCTACTAAGAAGAAAATTAACTCTATCCCAGCTGAAATCAGGACATATGGGTAACTTTGACACGAATTTTTGATACAAGGGCTGTTTATTATTTATTTTAAATTAAGAAATCTCTCTCTCCAGGAATAGTTCCTCAAGTTGGACTTCACCCTAGCATTCTTCAAAACAACCACTCCCAACCTAACAGCTAATAGTCATGTGTGCCAAGGATAAAATGATTTAACATTAAAAGACTAAACAACCCATGAGAGCTATGACCAAGTAGATGATGATGGAAGCAAGGAGCATCTCTGATGTGATTGGTTATTTTTCGGCCTAGGAGATATAGCTTCCAATTCTTATTTAGAATTTTTACTTAGAATGATATTTTTTTCTGCTTTTCTTGACCAAAGATGGTCCAACAGCAACAATACAGAAGTCTACATACAACCTCATTTCAGCAAAACACCGTGCTGTAATCAAAATCTTCACACTTCTGATCTCTGCTTTTACTCTTTTAACTCCACTGCAAATGCATTTCTCACACAAACACTTACCAAAACCAGTCCAGACAGACATGAATCAAAAGCACGCTAGGTTTATCTGGGCCGAAACAGGTGTGTTACTCTAACTATCTACAGCTGTTGTATATGACAGAAGGCGTAAAGAAAAAAAGCCTGTTTGAATTCTTCTGCAGCTGCAGAGGATGTGGGACCAGATTCTGACATGGAAAAAAGTAAAAGTCAAAATTCAAGATATACCAATTCAGGGGAGGTTTTTCTGGTGATTTAGAGAGGCTATGTTACCTTTATACCACCTTTACTTTCAGGTCTCTCTTGCTAGGACCTTACCTACATAAAAGGCATTCTGAATCTTCTGTTGGAATAAGTTCAACACAATTATAAGTCTCATATTTTAGCTCCCTGACTAGTGGCATTATTCAGCAACAGTCATTTCTTACACCAGGTAAACTCATCCAGATCCAAATCTCTAACCATTCTTTGTGAGTGGCCTGCCAGAGGGGTCTTCTCACAGGGCTACAGGGAAAAGCTATACTGCTCAAAGTCTGTTATGTGTGAAAGCCCATGCCTTACAGCATGTAATTCCTTCTCTGCTATGAAGGAGCTACCTGGTTTTGCTGAACAGCCACATTGATAATAAGGAGATACAGCGCAGCAAAGCACCATGAGAATGACATCTAGCCTAGGAATATGGATCACTTACTGGTAGAATTTACTGGTACTGAACAGACAGCTACAGTTTTATACCACCTTGTGGTAAATAGAACTTATTGCAGTATTGAGGAGAATACATTTTCTTTAAATTGTTCTGAGCATCCATGTTTTGAGGCTGCTTATCCTCAGAACAGGTCCTTGACACTTCAGATGATTGAAGAAAAATCTCAAATATAAAAATCAATTAATATGCTTCCACAGCTTTCTTCTTCACTCTACACTCTGCATCCAGTGACATAAATGTAGCATTAATAAAAACACTTGAAAGGCCTAGTAAGCTTACCCATGCAAAAAACATAGTTCTTTTTCAGAGGGAGTCTGAACATTTAATATACTGGGACTAGTATAATATCAGTTCTGAAACATACCTTTATTTTATTATCACCAGGGTAATCCCGTGAGCTTCCCTTGCCAGATTTTTTCTTATTCTCTTTGAGAAACAAAGTAAAAATGCAGAAGTGTCTTTTCTACTGTTTTTACTTATTTATTTACTCTAAACTCTATAGAATACTTCTAAGTAAGAAACGTTCTAAGTCAGCACATAGGACTGCAACATGTTTACTCGGAAATCAAGAGTTTAAAAGAACATTTAAAATCAGGGAATGACTCTTCCTTGAAAGGGAAAGGGAACAAAGAGAGCTGTCGGTTAGGGTTTTGCTGGTTCCAAGTTCAGAGCAGTGGTGGGAACTGAGCCTACAGGGAATTCTGAAGGCTGGGCAGGAAGATTAACTGTCCATTGTAATACTGTGTTAGCATTTGTTTCTGTAAGTAGTAATTTTGTTTCATGTTCATAAAGAATAGGAAGTGTATTTAAAATGGTTACTTTGTTGTCTTGCTGTCTGGGGTAAATTTTAAGCCAACCACAAAGCTATTGAGTGTAAAGGGTTATAACGGAAAGACTGAGACAAGTTTAATTATAATACAGCAGAACTATAAAGGAAATAATGCAGTATACCATATAGCAAGAAAAGGCTGAGTATTTCTGGGATCAATATGATTTAGATGGATGAGAGACTCCTTAATGTTTGCTTATTCTTTTCCCAGACTTGGTGAGTTGTGGAATGGACTAAGAAATATGGGAAGTTAGAAACAGACAGTGTCAGAAGATCACTGACTTTTAGACCACATTTTGCAGATGTGCAAAGCACTATAGGGTACCAAAACATAATGGGCCAACATTTTTAGAAATCTCCAAACTAATTTAGTAATAATGTGCTGTGTTGTTTCACTGTGATAAAAGCTTTTGCGGTTTTCTTAGAACTAACCTTAGCTGTACAGGAATAAGGATTAGCCTCTCCAAGGCAACAATTTTTATTTTCTTTATATGTTTGATTTTCTCAGTGTTAATACTGAGATGAGACTGAAAACATACTAGGTACATTCTGACCATGCAGGGGAAAAAAAAAAAAATCTCCTGAAGAGCATACAAACTAAACACATATAACTGTGTGTGATGTGGCATTTCAGTTAATAGCTACCAACATGCAAAAGCATTAATCTCATTTTTAAAAATTCACAGTAGATTTCTGTAGAATCTGGTGATCACAGATAAAAATCTGCTAACTGCCTTAGTTAATGCCTTAATCTGGCCATAACAGGTGAGGGCAAAACTCCATTTAGCCCAGTGTCCAGGCATAGATTCTTTGAAGAAAAGTCTAAGAAACAGGACAAGTAAGAGACTCCTTTCTTTACAATAATCTGCTGCCTTTTGGCAATCAGCAGGTTAGGGGTTCTGGACTTTGCAGTACATCATTGTGTTTAAGAGCCTAAGATTTACCTACCTTCCTTTAAGTTGTAAAGTAGCCTTTGGAAACTGTTTTATTTTTGGCATCTAGAAGAACCTATAGCAATGGGTTCTCCAGTTTAATTACATATTGTCTGAAGAAGTACTTCTAAGGCTTGTTTTAAACTTGGCAGATGATAATTTCATTAAGTGCTGCAAAGTTCTTGTGTTACAAAAAATAATGAATGTCTTTTCAATATTCAACTTTTTCGATGCCATCCATATTATTATCCCTCCACAGTTGCCACTTTTCCAAGTCAAAAAGGCTCAACCTAGTACCTCACAAAACAAATGCTACATCATGCCTACAGCCATTCTGTTGCACCTCTGTACTGCTTCAGCTCACTTTTGAGTTTGGGCTTTTGTTGCATTATTTGGACTGTTCAAGGTGCACACATAATACGCACTTGCATCATTAAAATGGTGTTTCTTTTTTGTTTTCTGTTTCTTTTAGAACAGTTTCTAACACTTAATTTAATTTTTTGACCCAAGTAAGGAAATATGGTTTGTTGAGGATGACATGAAGTTTCCTGAAGATTACTCGTATATAAATGCATTTAAAAATATCTAACACTTCTGTATGTTCTTATAGCTTACTATTAATTATCTGAATTATAGTGGGTCCTAGGAATCCTTGCAATATGTTTCAGACTTTGGCCAGCAGCTTTACATTTAGTACCTTTTACAGTGTTTATTCTACTACAAATGTGAGCATTAAATACTGCACTTGATGAAGTCTAGTACTACTTTATGTTGCCTTTTCCCCCCAAAATGTCTTCAAACACTAAAATGGCTTTGGAATACAACTCTTTTTGCCTATGTGATAAGAACTCAAGCTCGTAAGAGCTGGAAAACATCTAGAATATAAGTCACAGGTGCCGATACAGTCAGTGTAATATAGGTAGCTATTAAATTTGAAAAGAAGCTTGCTTGATAAGCAAACTAATATAATTTTATAGGCTGAGTTTACACAGGAACAGTTGCAGTTGAGATGCACGCTGCTTGTTTTCTGCTGTCCTAGTTATTTTATCTTTTCCACAGTACGGTTCCCTCACGTGATTCTTGTAAGGAAAGAGGCTACCTGATCCCTTAATCCAGCTAACATTTTACAAAAGAAGATCCAAATTAGTTTTGCTTACACCAGATGCTTTATGTGCAATTGGGTATCAGACAATGGTGGCTGAAATATGAAACAGGTAAATTCAATGATCTCCTTTGAAAGAATCTCTTACCTGGGGGAACTAATGTGAAATGAGTTGTTTGCATACTTGCTGCCACTCTGCAGTCCTGTCTCCTCCCCTTATGCAAACCAATGAATGGGTAAGCTGATTGCCAGATATACCTAGTGTCAGACTCAGTAACAAGAACTGCAATGATTATTTGATGGAAGAGAAGCAAAATCAGATTTAGCAGACTGGTTACAGCAGGCAAATATGTTAGAAAACAAACATATTATGCCTGCAAGCTTGAATGTGCTATGGTAAGGAAGAAGTTTGTATGGGTAGCAGCTAACAGAAACAGCAGAAAGTACCGTTAGAAAAATATTCCAATAATTAGCTATGCAACTGACTTGCTATATGGCCTTCTGCAAGTGATGCAACTTCATACTGTCAGTTTCAAATGCTATAATATTTGCTTACAGTACCATACAAAAGATTTGAATGTCTCATTGTTTATAAAAGATCATGTTCTTCTATATTTAAAGAACATACACATGAACACGTCTTGTGAATCAGCAAATGTATGGTGATTAGTCATACTACAGTAACCTGATCCCAGCTTAGAGAAAATAAAACTGTTGAATATACTGCTGCTTTTCAGGTTGCTTATCTTATATATCTATATCTTATATATCTATATATGTTTCAAAAAAGTACCTAAAATCTCAAATAAATGTTTTCATCATCTGAACATTTTTTATTTTTTCTCATCTTACAGAAATTTTGTATCATGAATGTGGGAGACACAGGTCTGCACAATTTGGCTGATGCAGAGAGCACTGTCCCCTAAGATGCCATGTCCTTTGATCCAGCTAGAATTCCCTGGTGCATTTGGAAAGTTAGCAAAAGCCAGGTACCGTTCCCAGGCAGAAGTTTTCATGCAGCCACCTTGTTTTGAAGGATAAGAGCATTGAATAACATGACTGAAGTATTTCCATGCCAGTCACCCTCAGTACCAGAGAATTGTCACTGGTGTATTCAAGTTACTATTATGCAGTCAGAGCCTATAGGAAAAAAAAGAAGTGTGGCAAGAAGACAGCAATGTTACTCTAATTAAATTTTCAGTAAACATTTCCTAGGCATCCACAAATAGTCAGGATGTAACTACTCAAGACACGTGACAATCTCCCCCAGATAATCAGTAAAATACACCCCAGATATCTAGGCCCATATCCGAAGTGATGTAGCCCATCTCAATGTCCTTCTCCAATTATTGCCACAATTTCAGAGGCTGATGAACACTGAGCACATTTTGGCTTTCAATTCATTATTCTTATGAGACATAGTGAATTTCATATTCTCAAGGTTGTCGCTAGAGTCATAACTAAAGCTCCAACCAGAGCTTTCCTGATCACTTTGCTTCCCACGCTGCAGTGTTCCTGGACACTGAAGACAGTCATAAGTGCTGAGAGGTAGGAAGGAGGTAGATTTAATTCTTCTGCCTGCTTTATGTTTTTATTATTATAAACCTCCTACAAAGTGCTTTTCTTGCTACAGTTATACTCCACAGGATCACCCTGCTGGTCAAATCACTTCACCCTCATTCTCTGTCTCACATGATCCCATCTGTTGGAGGACCTCCTGCCTTCACAACCTGTTATTTCTTTACTCTGATCAACAAGCTGCCCACTGCTAAGTTGTCCGATAGATGTGGACTCAGTCTTGCATCCAGAGGTGCACCTCATCTTCAAAACCCTCCTGCAGGCCTTTCTTCATCAGTTACAGCTGCCCTCCTCATCTTATCACACTTCAGGTAATAGTAGAGTCAAGCAGAAATGATGAAAAAAACACTTCAGCTTTGAGATGTCACAGGTCTGCTCTGTTATGAAGCAGGAACAGCATGGGTTTTAACCATGAGTGGCTCACCAGAGGTATAGGAGAAAGCATAGAGGACGAGACATGATTCTTATGAAGAAAAGAAAGGCAGAAGAAAGAGGGAAAATCAAGAAAAGGGCTTTTTTTCCTCAGACTCTTAAATACAGAGGAATAGGTAAGAGTAGACCAGAAGTAGCACTTGTCCCTAATGCCAAGGGGCAGGTAGGAAAAAAGTTTGTTTGGCAAAAGATAGCTTTACTGAACAAGCTTACTGAGTGAGCAACCAGCTACCAGGAGTTACCTATAAAGAACCACAGGACTCTGAGATTAGATTGGGACCAGACATTCATGTCCCAGACTGAGCCCTGGAATCCGGCACATCTGTCACAAACCAGATGCTGAGATGTGCACGCTACTGTCACAGAGACGGCATTCAGAATTTGGATTACATTCCGTTCGTAGTGCCTTGCATTTTGCTGGAAAACTAATGAAGACTTTGATGTATTCACAAAGGGCAACATTCCCAGGATCCTGGAGTCTGTCAACCTGCTAATGCCAGGCAATAATCTGACTATGTGCTGAAAGAAAGTGTGACAAGGATGACTGTGGTAATATCTCTATGCACTTCAAGTGAAACTGTATGTTAAAAATAAGCTGAGGAGCAGATATGTCCTAGAAGAGGTCACAGGATCTCTGTATGGCTATGATGTTCAGCCTGGAGTGTTCAATGCAGGCCTCAGCTGTGAGGTATAAGGATACAAAGCACAGAGATAGGTTAGTATTTCTACCCAGATCCACTCATTCATCCCCTCCAAACTTCAAGTGGGATGGGTATGCATCAGAACAGACAGACTGGCTTGTTTCCAGGTTATGTCTCTAGCTTGCACACACCGCTTCCTGCCTCCTCATACTTCTTTCTTTGGCTCTCCTTCCCCCTTGCCACTAGAAAACAACTACCCTGTTAACTTTGTCCCTTTCCTCACCGGGTCCCCCTGCTATGTACCATTAGTTCCTTTCTAAGCTATGCAGCCAACTGCCTTATACTAATCTACTTCAAAGATCCTGTGAAAAATCTTTCTGTCATTATCTCCTATCCTTCTTTACTCATATTGTTCACTAAGTCAGCCCACATACATTTGGGGTTGCACTTGTACACAGATCGTTGAATGTCACTGATACTTCAGGACATTTAGCTCTGCCTTGTCACAGTGAGTTAATCAGGCAAAGCTAAAAAAGCAAAATTATGGTAGAATTTAGACAACTGCAAAATAGAATCTGCACTACATGAGAGCTGGGCCCACATTAGATGTTTAAAATCTCAGGGATGGGTATAATGGTGATGCAAGAGGAATGCCTTAGAACTTTTAGGCATCTGGATGTAGCCACCAGACGTAGTATAGACATCAAGTGAGTGGCAGCAGTAAAGATGGAGAGAGAAAATGCAAGACAAATCACTGAAGCCTTACAGTTCAAGATTCCTAAATTAAGATATGAATCTCAGTTTAATTGATCTAAGTGGTGAACTAATAACACAGCATGGCACAGTGAGCAATAGAGCACAGGAATTACTGTCTTTAATGTAAAACATCACTCTGAGGATTACTGCTTTCATAGTTAGTCAATGTTTTCCAAGCATTTTCATAGGATTTTTTGTTGCGTCTTTTGTGCCTGTCTATCAAATTCACTGACATGCATGGTTTGGATATATGCAGTATCATTGCATTTCTTCTGTAGGCTGTTGCTAGTTATCCTTTATGGTGTTGAACTGCTGCCATTGTCCTTCATAAAGATGAAAACATTTTTGTTATGGATAAAGTGAGTCCTGTTTAATCTGCACCTGTGATTGATAGAGAGATTTTGTGAGGCTTAATTTTATGTTTGTAAAGTACTTTGAGATCCTCAGATGAAAGGGACTCTAAACATAAACCATTATGTTAATAATGATCTTATTTTAACATACCAAAACAATGTCACTCCGTTGTAGCACACTAGAATCTGGACACTCCAAGAAAAATCATAGCTCCATTAAACGTGGCATTTTAACAAGACATAGTAAGAGCTTGTCCGGATATCTTAAGCACTTACAGTCTAAATAGGGTAAACAGACAAAGAGCGGCTAAACAGATAGTGCTACAAGCACATTGCATAAGGTAAGAATGCAGGTCAACAGAAAAACTGGAGACAGATCCCGGCTTTGGAGTCCACATCCACAGATCTCCTCAGTAGAAAATTTCAATTCTCATTTATACAGGCTTTAAAGATTCAAGTGGTTTTTTAGTACAATAGCACAATAATGCTTTACGGAGGTCACAACAGAAAACATTCCAGTCAGGTTCGTCCTCAAAGTTCTTCCCTCCTGCAAGTTATACTTTTTTTTCCATATTCCACACAGACTACTATGCTAGAAAAACAACTTCTTTCAAAGAGAAAAGCCTTGGAAATACTCTCAAATTTCACAGAAGGTTTAATAGAATTGTTTCTTCATGCATGCAATACTGTGGTAATTAATTATACTCAAACTTCTTTAAAAAATATTCAAAATGCTTAGCTCCTCCAATGTATTCTCTGCATGTTACCTATATATGATAAACTTTGCAAACCTGGCTAGGGATATCTAAAGCTGAACATTTTTCTCCTGTCTACTATTGGAAAAAAGTTACCTCAATGAGCCTATCGGACTGTCAAACACAATGACTAAAATGCAGTATTAAGCAATCTCTGTTCAAAGAGTAGTGTCTCCGTTCTTTATTATCATACATGATCACTTTTTCGGGTAGCCCTCTGGCAGCTGTGAACAAAGCTTTCCAGCCTCTTATCTATTTCAATCACAATAGGCTGAATCATCGCCATCTCTAGCTGGAAATTTAACTGTGCACATAATAGATAATACAAGAGTTTGCTAGAAAAATGCAGATTTTCCATCCCATTTTTTTAAATTTCTACTGTAAAGTTGAAAATAGCAAGTTTGTTTGGGATTTTGCATTAAAAATATTCTCTTGTCTTTAGTCATTGGAAAGGTTTTTTTCTATGATTTCTCTAAATAGATGATACTAAGAAAGCCACTTCAACCTTCATCTAAATTATTTGGAAATAGGAACAGGCATGTGAGAAGAGCACTTCTCATCAGGTTCTCCATGTTTCCAACAATAATTCAATGTATTGTAAGACAGAGCACAATTAAATCTTTCTATTTCTGTTGTGGTTTAGGGTATGTGTTTCTTTAAAATACTGATGTCATTGTAGACATCACATAGGCAAGGACAAAGCATAAGATCACCTGCACTTGTGTTTTCTTGTACTTGGCCTGTATTTGGTACTTTCGTCATTAAGGGAGTCTTTGAGGAGTTGAGAGAAGAACCTCTTGTACTCAAATTGTTGAGGCCCTTTCACCAACTCATTCTGCAACAGAAATTCTGAAATTTAAGTAAAAGCAACAACAAAAATTAAAGTACTTCATGTTTGCAGAATGAAATTAATGAGATAGATAGATAGTTCAAAGACTTTATAATCCTTCCAGGCTCCTTACTACATAACTGTCTATGAATCTGGGTATCCCTAAGTGTCTAAATGCTACAAGGTACGGTTGAAGTTCAAATGGGAATTCCAGGACACTTTCTTTGTGGTCATTGTTTGACAGGAGAAAGGGATCCGTGCTTGAAGAGATCACTGAGAAGTTACATGGAGCCTGTAGCAGTCCTGGTGCAGGTTTTGGTACTGACCAAATATCTCTTCAGGTGACATGGAGTGTTTGGTTTTCGCTTGTCCCCATGGGAATCAGTAATAAAGACCTTGTTCTGTTCAATTCAGAGAATTTTTATTTAAGGCAATGGTTTCTAATGACTTTTCCTCCATCTTATCTTCAGCCTTAGATATGTCCTTATTCCTTATAACTTGCTATGAGTACACAAGGTGGAATGCCCTTACCAGTTTTTCTGTAGGAGGTTTCAAACTAGGCAGCAGAGAAACCAGCACTGGGGCTGCAAATGCGATTATCCATCCCGAAATAGCAGATGTCAATAGGCAGAGGGCTTGACAAACACCGGAGTGGTCAGGGCTGGGATGAGTTCAGATGCTACCCTCTTTGCCACTTGGACTGTGTCCTCCACAAATATTCCGAGTACTTTATCTGAATTCATTTTTCTCATAATCACTGCTATAGGGGCCAAATGTACGTGTTCAGAGTGTTCAGTAGCTATAGTTTGATCTGAACAACCCTACACTTCTAATTTCTAAAAAAAAGGAGTTGCATACAGATCTCCTAACTGCAGTGTGACTCCCTCCCAAACAAATTTTTGTTATGCCTCTTCCTGTTTGTTAATTTTTTGCTGGAAAAAAGATTTTGGAGATAAAGAATAGAAAAAACAAAGAAAATGGAGCATTTTGAATGAGAATAGGGAAGGTAAACATTCTGTATCAGAAAAGTTGAAAAAGGATCACTTACTTAGGATTTCTGAAGAGAACTGAGGCTCACCCTTTGCATAAAAACACAGAGAAGCACAAGATGAACACACAGCCTGAACAGCCAGAGCCATTCCACAGCATCAAGCATAGCACACAGATGTATGGATCCCAGCACTGAGATATACCATGCCAAGAAGAAAAAAGGATTTTATACAAGTGCTTGTTGGCACAAAAAAAAAAAGTTGCACCCCTAGTTCAACCCACCAAAACCTCACCTGGATAAGTCATAATATCCATACTCTAGTCCCCATACTAATTTTCTTTATAAATTAATTATTTAACGCATCTGCCTATTTAAAGAGGTTCTGTGGCCTCCACTTGCTCATTTGTGCAGGGGAAAAAACATCATACTGAGATCTCAAGTGTTGCAGCAATTAGTAAAATGAGAAAGATGCTGTTCTAGGATTTTCAGGGACATTGTACTTCACAATCTTCAATTTTACAATTAGGATAACTTCAAATGTGTTTATAACCTTAAGAATGTCAACATGTTTCCATTATCTACTGTGTACATATTATTTTGAACCTACTTCACACAGCAGAATATATTAATGTATTTATTTAAATTCTGATAAAGTGGTCCTTCAGACACTGTTAAGGACTTAAAACCCTCATAGAAGTCTTGTACTGATAAGTATTTAAAAATACTGAAAAATCATTAAATGTTAAGTAAGAACTTGCATATATTTTCATTGGTTCATTAGCACTTTTTGATTAAAAAAGAAAAAAAAAAGGTAAGGCATGCAGAACTTACAAAAAGAACACTAAAAGGCTAATATTCTCTGGCACTTAACAGTTCACCAGGGCATATTTTTGTATATTTCTTAAAAAAAAGAAGTAAAAGAATAGAAGGAAAATAAAAAGTTTAAAAGAAAAAGGGAAAATGAAATTTGAACATGATGGGCAGACAGGATAGATGACAGCTCTTGTACATTCAGTGTTTCTGTCTGATAGAAGGGTCAGCCTCAAAAAGTGACCTACTATGTAGGGATCTGAAAAATGGATCTCGTGGGAGTCATGCCCTTTTACATTATTCTGAAAGTGTCCAGCGACTAGTACCCAGTCTCTCTCCCCTCAGCTTTCAGAGGACTTCAAAGTTGATATGGCTGGCCCCAGGCAGGCACTCATTAAGCCATGCCTGTAAAACTGTTAAAGTGCAACTGTCTTCTGAAAAGGAATTGTGTAAAAATAGCATCTTGCTTACTCCTCATCTGCTCTCTTTTTGCACTTAGAGCCACACTGTATACTTCTGAAACAAAATTCTGTCTTTTTTTTTCTTGATGGTTTTATCGTTAGCACACAAAGTAAAAAATGGGATTATCTTGGGCAGTAGCGGTGGTATTATGGCAGACAGTCACATGTGGGCAATTTATTCCATTGCCATCATAATGCAGAGATCAGATATGCTGTAGCATATGATATGACCTTTATAATTGTTTCAGTCATACATTCTGTCTGTCTTCCAAATTCAAATACTCAGATCCTGCCTGCTTCCAGGTATATGGCTCCCAGGCCTGCAAGGGATTTTAATCATATTGCCTTTCATCCCTTGTTTCAAAAGGAGAGGAAGGAAATAACTGACTCATTGGGCCAATCTCTTTGCATCTCCTAAAAGGGACAGGACAGAGGGAAGATTACAGGCACGCGCAAGAAAATAAAAACAAATCAAACATCTTCTTATTTGCAAGCTGAGGACATTGGATATGAGAATGAGAAAACATGTCACTACACAATAGCAAGCTGTTAAGTCTTGTATCACAATATAGCTACCGTGTGATTTATATGTGTGATTTTAGGCTCTCAAAATCCAAAATGTTGTCACAGTTTTCTGTAATAAAGTTCTATAAATGTAAAGCCAAGTGAATAAACTACTAACAATAAGTTATTAAATATATTTATTTGTTCAAAAAAACTTAAGCCTTTCTTTTATCTGAAATTATTATCCAGATTTTTTTTGCAAAGAATTTTCCCTCTGTAGAGAGCAAAAATTGCACATTCTTGTGCATTTAGACAGAAATTTGTCAGATCCACATAAATAATAACACTTGTCAATATTTTTCTATGCAGTAAGTAGCACAGTGGGAGGTGAAGAGAAACACAGTGGGAAATGAGGGTGCTCACCTGATTCTTTTGGTATTAGCTTTTACTTGGCAGAACCAACACCAGTTGGGAGCTCACATAGAATAAAGTTATTTGTGGAAGATTAAGTCATCCATAAGGTCAGTAGAAAATGTCTTTTTCCAATTAACTCAAGTGCCGTAGATTTTAAAACTTCATTTCAAATACAGAAATGTACCCATGAAAAGCCACAACTTGATGTTATGTAATATTTTGAAGGTGGTTTTTTCTGTTTCTTATTCATTTGAAATTAATTACCAGCTTTCAAAGAATCACTTTTACACTGACAAAGCTGAAGTATATACTGAAAATCTCAACAAAAATAAAACACAATATCTTCTGACTGTTTCAAATATCTCCCTATGTAGGCTACTATGCAGGATGATACTTGATTCAAGCAAAACTTAAAGCCCATGAGTAATTCCATTCAGTGTATGGTATTACTCATACCCTTTAATGAAGATACACACTTAAGTATCTTGACAGCTGTTTAGAATATACAGGGTCAATTAGAGAATTAGGGACTTTTCATGTGGGCTGATCAACTTCCCCTGCTCCTCCCCTCCCCCCAAAGTCCATTTTTGAATCATTGAAGCCTCTTAGAATTTTAAACAACTCACAGGGTAAAAAAATAGTAAAAGACAAGAAGGAAAGTGAGTTTTAAAACCAAACCCTTGTATGTTGATGGACTATGTGGCAGACTATGTAGGATAGTGTAACAGGAAAAGAAATCAGACTGACTTACCTTTTCTTAAAAAAATCTATTCTGCCTTGCATCTGTGTGTCCAGGTCCCTCTGGAGTTTTAAGAATATGATGCATAACTAATTTTAAAACTAAACAAAATTACCATGTCTTTTTCTGAATGTAATTTGAGTGCACACTTGTGTAAGTTTGGGGCTGCTTATTTTAAATGGCAAATGGAAGAGGGACCCATACTGACACCAAGAAACACCAAAGAAATCCCCTGGGAAAGGCCCAACTTAGGTCATTACACCCACTGTCCCTCCATCTGGCTAAACAGAAGCAAGGAAGTTTTCTAGTCTGCCACCTAATTAATAAGAGCACAATTCCAGAATTCATTTGCAGCTCAGTACTAATGAGTATATATTGACAGCAAGAGTTTCTATTTTAGACATATTAGTGAACATAATTGTATTCCATTCTCAGTGATTGGCATTTTGGATCACACATCATAAAAGAGGGTGGAGATAAAGTTTTCCTCTGTGAAGAAATTCAGTGTCGGATACCAGGGTTCCACACTAACAGCCAAATCAAATTGTTGGAACTTAACACTGTGAAGCACTTTTCTTTCAAATCACTTGATGATTTTGAAAACCTGAATCCATCTCTTACTATCTGGTTTTTAATCCATATGGAGCATCAGTCCAAACTAAGATCTAGAATTAAAACTGCTAAAGCACATTGGAAAGTCTTTGCACAAAAAGAATGGACAAGAACTAAAGTTAATTCTTTTTAAAAGATAGTATCATTTTCCCTCTTTGTATTTATAGGAATGCAGATGTATAAGCTGTATTTTCCCATAGATCTATTATTTTTTTCCATTTTTTATTAACCTGGGATGAATTTAGACCATGTAATTTCTTAAGTTCCTTCTAAATATAAAATAACAGACAGTGCTTGACAATACTTACATGCATTTTATATGAATAAATAAAGAAAAAATGCAAACATTCTGGTACTTTCAAATAAAGGATCTTTACCGATTCCTGTATTACAATACTCCTTCTCTACTTCTGTGTATTGTCTTCAGACATACCAACACTGAAGGACAGGGCAATAGCATTGCAGCTTGTGTGATGCTCATCAACAAGAACTTTAAATCCCTCACTAAAGGTGGTATTCCAGAGAATTGCATCACATTACAGTGGAAAGAGATGTTAAACGCAACTATCAACACAACATCCAGAGTCCCGTATAAACATCAGGGAGGGCAACACCAGGCATTTTGAAGGCAACAATTCCTTTCGTACAAGTTTTCAGACTACCTTAAAACCCTAAGCCCTCTGATATGATGGAACTATTATCTGTGATGAAGCATATGTGTGTATCACTTCACAAGTGGCAAAGTTGGACAAAATGACATACAAGACAGCTGAATATTTTAAAGCATATTCATGAAGGAAGATTAGTTAGGGAAACAGAATATATATGAGTTATCATGAATAACATTCCTCCCCTTGACAATTTACAAATTTACATGTTAGTATACAGTGCCGGTCATTAAAGTCTTTAAAATTGCCACTTACAAGTACTGTAATTAAATACCAAACTATTACCACAGTATTTTCCCTACTTTTCTAAGGTTAATTACATATAAATGGCATATGTGAAGTTGTACAGATGTGACCACTGTAATTGGACATATACAGCACAATTCACAGAACTGCACCTTTACCAGAAAGAAGTACATTATTTAAAATAATTTGTTCTTACAGAGCATCCAAAGTCTGTGACTGAGATCCAAGAGTGTTGCATCCTTGATTGCACATGTGTGCAGCAAGAAAGTTTCCAATGAATTTCCAGTTCAAACACTAAGAGTGTGAGAAAAATGTCCTTATCGCTTGTCATGGTGGCATAGACAGATAAATCAGCTTGCCCTAAGCACAGGCAAAATGAGGAGTTGATTACAGCAGCAGTCTTCCATGGGACATCCCAGCAAACACAG
Source organism: Gymnogyps californianus (assembly GCF_018139145.2). NCBI lineage: Eukaryota > Metazoa > Chordata > Aves > Accipitriformes > Cathartidae > Gymnogyps > Gymnogyps californianus. Next base: position 127,482,505 of record NC_059472.1, read on the forward strand.
TGCCAGAACCTACGCTGCCTACAGCAGAGCCTTACATCAGGCATCAGCATCAGTCTGCAGCTGATGATAAGGAGGTTGGTACGCTTAGGGCAGGGTCTACATTTTACTTTTAGCTACTACATCAACGTATGGAACTGGTCCTTTGTAGCATGCCAAATCAGCTTGGTCTGCTCCCTTAAAGCTGGGATTTCCTGAAGCCAGTTCTAGTGCTATACAGTATGTTACAATGTGTTAAATCACAGCAAATAGTCACAAATAGATTTTTCATGAAGTTTAGGTCTTGATTCTGTCTTCTTGTTTACCTGTGTCCATACCTACCTGGAACTCTGTTCAGTACACAGACATCTACAGTCTCAGCAAAACAGTACTATTGAACACAGTATTGTACCCTCTAAGCTAAGCTTTTTCATAATCTCCTAATATATCGTATCAAAACACTGATACTTGCACATGTAAGTATGAGCATATTGTGGTATTTGATGATTTCATGACACGTATGCCAGCATGAAAATACACTAATTTACATGCTAGGAGACATTATGGTAAAGATAATCAAGGGTATAGACATATGGATTCAACTAGCAATCCCCCTTCAATGCAGGTATTTTTTATCAATATGAAGGCACATTAGTAGGTTAGAACTGATGTTCCCTATACTGAAGAGAATTTCAATCTACATGGCTAAAGAACAAACTTAATTTAGATTTGCTAGGTGCTGGATTTGCTACCAAAGGAAAAAATCAAATTTGTTTGATGCAGCATGCCCCTTTTATCTTTAAAGTAAAGAAAGAAACCTTGACAGTCATAAAAAAAATAACATTTATCTTCTGTAATTTATAAAATAACTGCACATCTACTTATTGATCTGAAATCTTTAAAATAAAATATTCAAATTGTATTTGTGTAGGAAAAAATAATCCCTATGAACTCAGCATTTTTAAAAAGCATTTTATCTCACTGTAGAAATAGTAGAACATTTAGAAGAGAATACTGAAAGAAACAGCATTGGTGAAAGCTGCGGTTTGTAATTGCAAAGTTAATTATCTTTCCTAAACCATCAGTTGTCACTTAGATAGACCAGATTCTAGCAGGCTCTCAGGGGACTGACTTTATTTCATTCCTAATGGCTTGGGACCCACCATTTTGCTGTCTCTGAACATTTGGTCACTGAATGCACCATTTATGGAGTATTGTTTAATTAAGGGCAAATTAAGAGAACTGTGCACAGAATTTAATTTCATATCCTGTGTAAATTCTTTTAAAGAGGGTACTAACTATAGGCATTATAACTTTTCATTATCCACTGCTTCTACAAGGTATTGACAATTTATTGTTTGCAACAGTTAAGAGTTTTGTTTACCCTTTGGGGAATTCTGCTGGCACTGCAGTTTTTTGCCTCATCATTCCCTTAACCCCTTATATGCCACTTTCACTATTTTGTGATGAGCCATATATTTGAAAATGCACTTTTTTTCACATACGTTCAAATATACTTCCACAACAAAACAAAACAAGGCTAGAAGATAAGATGTACTATGTACATGTGTGATCAACGGGAATTCCTACAAGACTAGCATAGACTACATTGTAGGCAGCCAAAATTCACTGAAACTCCTTATGCCGATGGCTCTGAACAGAAAGTGAGAACACACATAAAGCCAGAGTATTCACTGCTGTGCAGAACCTCCTAGTCTCTTCTTGCAGAGACACTTGCACAGTTTGGATGTAGTTTCCATGAACTTGTTCTTCAGCTACTGCATGTGACCTGAGGAAGGTTGTTTTTCCTTCTCCCTCATGCTCACCCAGTCCTTCTGCTTGTGCTTCATAATCAGTTTGGACTTTAATGCAGCACAATGGCTGGATTTCACCAACGTAAAAGAATTCTCATTTATTGAAATAAAATATTCGTTGTCTAGCTATATTTATATTTACTAACTATAAAATTATTGCATCTGAAGAATCAATTCTATTTTATAATCATAAAAGCATATAGCTTGAAAGCAGATACTGCTAGTCTTTGAAAGCAACAATCTGTCTCCAAAAAAGCAAAAACATGTTTCTAGAATATTTCAACAATCACAGAGATGCACACTCTGGAACAAAGGTATTCCAAACAGTACAAAGCACAGCTTATACCCTGCAAAGCTAGTTCTAACCTCTATCTAGAGCACAAGCATGGAGCGCAAGTAACTGTCAAATACGCTTGGTGTATTTTACAGAATGAGTAGAAGCCCATACAAATGAAAGCTCCTATCAGCAGAGAGCTCTTATATGCGAGGTAGGAACAGTTATCAAAGCTCAAAGATATCTACTGTCCTTACACCAAACCAGTGGCAATACCTGATTTGTTCAGGAAGACTGTATAAATATAACCAGAGAGGTTAAGTCAGCAAAGATTGTTACAGCTATGCAGAAAGGAAGACTGTGCTTTCATTCCACAGTAAGCAATCTTTGATTCACTTCAAGTTACCTGCTGCTCTCACTTCAGGCTGTGGCTGCTTTGGCTGAAGAACTTTGATATTCACACCATCTCTTTCCTCATACTTCTGGTACTTCCAAGAGGAGAACAGTAAATTGCAAGGATTGCAAAGTGGCAACAGCTGCAGGAACTACCAACCAGGCTCGCCAGCAGACAAGTATTCCAGGTTAAATTGTTATCATTTCCATATTCCAAGAAAATGCCTTAACCACTGGTCCAGGATTTGGATGTGGCAGAGCACAGTAGAGGATCTGTTCTCTGTCTTATGTAATTAAACCTGTCCTAATTCTTCACTCACTCCCTTAAAGATATAAGATTCTTGATGTATACCAATACTGCAAGTAAATTAGTATAGAATCCTAATAAAATTAATGCTGTTTACACATCTTTACTTCCTAACTCATTTTTTATAATGGTGCCAAAGCTGATACTGAAATCATTGGTATATATTTAAAAGCTCAGAGCATAAAGCATTGTTGTTGTTTTTTCTCTCCAGATATAGCTGCCTATTTCTGAGGAAACTGGATCTTCAAAACATGTCTTGGTGGAGAATGAAGCATTTAATTTTTTTTAAGGAAGCTCATTTGTCTGCTCAGAAAAAGCATATGAAATTTCACTGCAAAAGCAATTATAAGACAAAATTAACACTAAGAATGAAAGGACTATCTTAATGACGACTGTAGCATCACTGGCGTGACATTGTAATACTGTAAGAATTATACAGCATCCAAAACCTGTCAAATGAGATTTAGGAATATAGTTCAGAAGTTATCCCCCATTGAGTTACTGTCCATAATCCTGATACAAATCCTGTAAAGTGTTCGTGTGAGGTAGTCCATATGCTAAGGGTAGCATATAATTTCAAAGCTGTCAGTTTTAATTTCTGTTTTATTAATTTTCCCATAAGTCTACAGACATATATTTCAGAGGATATATATCAAGTAGATTGTATCCACACAAAGAAGCAATACAGCTATGGCTTATTCTGACATGCTTCACCATGAAGAGTTCACACACTGGAAGGAATAAGTGTAAACACTATGTTTTGAGCAACAGGTGGGGAGCTTTTGAAAACCTGGACGACCAGAGATGAATGACAAGGGCATGAAGCATGGATTCAAGAGGAAAACATGGATTTTTGTGAGTGTGCAGAGGGAGAACAGATGGGAGTGTATGTGAATAACAGGTCTGCCCCTGCTCCAGTTTTTCAGTCCTACCATTACATTCTCTCCCTTGAAGTAAAACTATGACAGAGTTAGTTTAGCCCTTTCACTGAAAAAGCAGCTATGACCACACTATCTGGAAAAAAAGAATCCCTAGATATCTTGGTAAAAGCCTATCTGTGACTGACTGTGACTTGTTGAGAGAGGAATGATGTAGGAAAAGGTAAATTAAGAACTGGCCCAAACCCTGTCTTACAGTTCAAAGCAATCCAGTAAACATAAAAGTTTGCAGGAACCCATTGCCAGTTGTTTTCCAGTATGGTGGTTTGCAGAGGGTTGTGCAGCAAGGCTGTGAGTACCAGAACTAACCCCCGTAAAGCAAAATCAGTTCTTTTTCTACTACACTGCAATTTGCACTGTAAAGATATCCCTAAGCCTTATATCTAAGGGGCATGATTATGCAGACTCTCTGAACCCTGAATTTCCATATGCCCTTGGAGAAACAGCATGACAGGAAAGCTGGGTCGGTGGCCGATCCCATATAAACCATCTTTACCTTTATCATACCTTTCCCATCTTTAATTCCCATGCCAAAGACAAGGGAACTCAGACACAGGCTCACTAGGTACATCTACACTGCCAAATAAAATAGGACAAGTGACTGAAAACTGGAATCTTGATTGTTCACACTGCTTAACTGCTCTCTCACCTTTGGCTGTGATGGACTTCTTCACCTAGCTCGAGATATTATCCTGGACATAGTTCATTCTCAGGACAGCTTCCAAAAGGGGTATGATGACACTACCGGGTATGATGACACTACCAGGTATGCTTCTCTCTACCCTTCATTATAAGCCACTTTTCCAAGTGCACTTTTTTCAGCAATTCCACACACACACCCCAAAAAAACCCAGAAGTCATATATAAGGCCTGACAACAGTGCAGGATTTTATAAATGATAAAATTCTAGGGCCAGCCCCTACTCTGACTTAGATGTTCTTTTCTATTTGAACAAACTTGGTAACACAAAAACTGAAGAAAGGAATTTTTTCCAATAACATCACTCGGTTTCTATTGAGCATTTCTGATATGAATCACTGAAATAGCTTAATAGAATCAAACTCATTTTTAGATATCACTCAATATAACAGAGACGATTAGATCACGTCTAATGTAAGATTGGTTTTAAAATTTGCTGGCACCATGGATTCAATTAACACAAATGTTTATATTTAGGTTAATACTGTATGAACAGTGCAGTATGTATAATACCACTGTAAAATAAATTAATGTATTGAAGATAATTATGTTACAATGAAAATGGGTCTTGACAATTTACTAAAAATAACTGAGATTAAATCTCTCTATTTTTTTCAAGAGCAATTCAAAGTCCAATGTTCTTTACTTTAATCTTCCCTGTCTTTCACTCTCCCTCTGATAATTCTTCTTTAGAATATTAAATAGTAGCTATGCCTACATGTCAGCTCTCAGATTCCAGATGTGCCTTAGACTATCTTGTGACTACAAACATAAATCTCAAAACTTTAATCCAGTGGTTTAGCTCTAGATCTCTAGAAACACTGAGCCAGTGCTCAAGATTGAAGCACTGGCTCACCGTAAGGTACCATCTGGAATCTGCAGCTAAGATTCAAACCTTGGACATGGCACTACGAAGTGAAAGTCAATCACACCAATAGCTGCTGTCATTTTGTTTCTCCCATGTATTGAATTTGACTGCTTGCATACAGTACTGCCCTCTCACTGTCTTTGCATCTACCGAGGCAGACAGACACAATGAATGAGAGCAATTGCAATTAACACAATTTTCTTTCAAGAAAATAAACATTTTCTTTTAATGATCTTGCAAACTACTTTCTCTAAAACTCTATTATTTTCAAATAATTTGTACACATTTGATTTTTCCATCTTCTAAAAGACCATCAGGAAGACTTGTCAGCAATTTACTGCAGACATAGAGAATTGGATTCTTAACATCAGAAATCATCTGCCACAAAAATTTGGATGCTTGATCCCACAGTTCTGGCCCCATCACTTTAAAAAATATCTAAATAGATATAACCATTGTGAGCAAGAGTACATATACAAAAAAGTGATAAGGATACTTCACAAGGATGATGGAGATCTTTCTCCCAGGTTCTACAACCCATCTTCTCCAAGGTACAGGTTAGAATGCCAGACTCATGAGGTGAAGAAAAGGACTGCTTTCTCATGACCTCCAGGAAAAAGGTGACTTACAGTCTAGGCTTAAGATTCACAACTGAGAATCCCAAGTAAGAGAAGTGCCATTCTGCTTCTGAGATATAACTCAGCTATCTCTCCAAAGATTTAGGCCTTCAAATTTCATTCTTTCATTAGCACTTCTTGCTTACAAACTGAACAGGTTCTTCATCCAGCAGAAATGCTTCTACAGATCCCTCTCTAGACCCCGGTCTCCTCCTTCAACAGAGGAGCTACATTCTCAAATCTGGGTGGAAAGGCATCTCAGGTTAGCCATGATGGCAAGAATTGTTCTGAGGCTGAAGTCTTTCAATAGTATCTCAACCTAAAGCTTGTTAATGAAAAAAAAAAAGGCTAATTTCTAATGTGATTTTTATACTGATAGTGTCTCTTTTACTGCAGAAACAGTTACAGTACAGCATTCTTTGAAACAAGTGGAGGTATGGAGGATTTTTAATCCAACTAAAACAACAGTTTACCTGACTGTTCTCAGCCACAAACCATGGGAATGCTTCCCTGCAGCTTGGCAGGTGTGATTTGGAGATAATTGCAGCAAAGGGAGGGGGCCATCACAGGCTTGTAATTCTCCAAAAGAGACTGCAGGTCTTTTTTCCTTCTGTGTAACCTTGTGTGATAATTAGTCCAATTCCACCTGTCTGCTAAAGTAGCTCTTACAGTTGGGTGTCTGTGGTTAATTGATATTGTTCTGGATTATTGCAGGTTCTGTACTAGTCAGGAGGAACAGGCAGAAATAACTTTTAATGTTGAAAACAATCTAGATTCACTACAATATCAGCATTTTACTTCAAAGATTTGCTAAATGGTCAATCTGATTGCTATCCTTTTCAAAGAGTTCAGATGTGTTGGAAGTTTTAAATTGAAATCCTCTTCTCATGAAGAAACATAGATTTACACACTGCAAAATTTAACGCAGAACTGAAAAATTGAGTGAAAAAAAATTTTTTTTCCAGTAATATCTTGACTGTGATAAATAAAGATATGATAAAATAGTCAGGGTGACCTTGGCAGTTTAGTGCAAAAACTTGCTCTCAGCATTCATTACATGGATTTGGAAGCAAAGATCTATCATCAATAGCCCTAAATATGTCCACAGATTGAGAATGAAGTTGAATCTTAGATACAGATCCTGTAACTAACCATCTGGCTATTAGTTCCCCAGTTTTGCAAGGAACGTTAGCAGGTGCCTAAATTTATGTTTTAAGTATTCATGGACAAAAAGTTAAGAATGTTCATAGGAACCTTGGCTGAACAGTTGCCTGCATATGCAGACAATAAATCTATTTATAGACACATACATATATAGGCCATATGACACCAACAATCCATATTGTATATGCTAACTCAGCTGAAGGCTTCTGAGCAGTGTAGGCAGAATCAGTTTTATGGAAGCAGCAATATGGGTCACAGCAGATGGGAAAAAGAGGCTAAAAAGATTCAGTGGAGGCTTCAGCGGACAGAACAGATGGGTTGTGGGGGGAGAGAATGGGGTTTCTGGAGTAAGACTGGAGCTAGCAACTCAGAGGTCAACGAAGGTCCATGATATTCTGGATGCAAAGTTATTGAGAAGGCTAAAAAGGCTTTAGTGGGGCTGTGGATCAGGGTAGTGACAGCTCTTCTCCCTCCTTCTGCTGTTCTGAGAGCTTGCCCCTTTTCATGGGTAATCTTCTTCTTCCTCACTTTCCTGAAGCACAGGACTTCCACCTGCCACCCTTTGCTTGTCACCCATGCACCTGTCTTCATCTACTACCCTTTCCCTGATGGGAAGGCCTGCAGTATCCTGTCCTTCCACAGAGGCAAGGTCTGCTTCTACTGGGATAAGCAGCAGCAGAACATTGAAAAGGATGGGTGTCAGAGAGGACTTTGCTCCTACACCTTCTTGAAGGAAGGAGACAGAAAAGTGACTATCATTTCTTTAAGAAGCTGCCCATCCCTAGGTTACATCCTGTTTGTTCACTTGGTGTTAGCAACAGTGGGAGAGAAAGACAGCTGTATAAAGCAGGAAACAAAGACCTGCTGTTCAGCCTAGAACGCCAGGCCCCATCCTTGGCATAGATCAAGCATACAGTCTGTTGCCATAAGCTGCTGCCTACCTTGTCTTTTGGCTTAATGCAACTCCGTATGTGAGTGTGAGCGTTGTGTATATATACATATGTGTGTATGTATATAGTTTAATCCAAGAAATAATGATAAAAACACAATAATGAGCTTCCAAGTATTATCAAGCCTATTAAGCTCCAAATAGTTCATTGAGGACCAATTTCTAAGTGCTAAATAGTACAGCTAGATTTTGCTTTTATGCAAAAATCAATGCAAACACATGAATCATTGAGAAGCGTGCTGCAGCCTTCCAAAGTCAGTTTCTAATTAGCAATCCATTGATCCAAATAGTTAGTACTACAAATAACACAGGAAAAAAGGTGTTCTACTAAGTGTACGGAAAAAAGAGTCAATTTTTTTGCCTTACTATTAATTACAATTAATTTCATTTCTTTCCAGAATCAAGGAAAGTGTCAAAGGTTTGCATCCTTAACACTATTTTCTATGTTCAGCAATGTTCCTCCTTTCATTCTGTCCCATTAGTTAGAAAACTTACTCAGATTGTGCATGAGAATAAACCTAATAAAGAAAATAGATTAGGGAAAACTAGGCTTTGCAGGAATGTTTTTCTCACTACAAGAGTTCTCCCCCTCTTGGAAGGGGGCAATTGACCTAGCCTGTATTATCCCACTACAATAACGTACATTTGTCCTGTCGTTTTGATAGATATTTAGGATGGTGAAAAACTGACATCAGACTGGAATCAAAACTAAAAAAAAGCTTAGACTTTAAAAGGTTTTATTTTTTTTGCACTCCATATAAAACATGTTAACACATGTAAATCCTTTACGTACGACTGTCAGTAACTTGCAGAAATGTTTAGCTATGTCCTAGAGGAAGTTAGGGTCCGTTGCAGTTAAAAGTCATAGGAATGTCTTCCAGAAGTAAAGGAGATCACAGATTTCACCATGGATATTATTTCAATACGAGAAGGGAAATCCTAAGAACTTCTCTGATTGAGATCCTCTTTTTAGATTTTCTGCTCTTTCTGGGAAAACAAGAGGGTATTCTAAGACTGAACTGAATCCTACAAAATGGCTGAAGACCGTCAACATAAAGTTACATATTGCATAGTAGTAGCTCTGTAAGTCTTGCCCTTTTTCTGGTTAAAGAATGAGTGGTTCAGTATTGGTTAAAGTTGAGGTTTGCTGCAAAAGAACCATTATTCGGTCTGTCTTCAGTGATCTATGGGGTCATAACCAGCCTGCATTTGGTACTATGTATTTGGTATTGTTCAACCCATGACCTCTATTCACTTTCAAATTTCAAATCATGTAAAGGCTTAAAAGTAATTGCTATGTTTCAGGGTAAATTGAACTATTTTAAAAATGTGTTAAAACTGTGGGTTGCATTCTGTAAAGAGAGCCAGTCTTAACTTCAGTATTCATAGAAAAGCATATAATGGTGCTATCTGAACAGCAGCATTAATACCGAAACCCAGTGAAACATACCGTTTAAATGAAAGTTTGAGGTATCTTTTTAATTCATTACTTCAATATGTGCAGAAAAAAGCTGGGATTTCCCTCTTTATTAGTATCCACACATTCAGCTATATGTTTAGAAAGAAACAGCTTATTTGAAATTTTGGTGGAGCATTTCCATCAAAGTACTGAGTTTATTAGAACCAAAATCTTCATCATTAAACAACCTTTTCATCACCTCAAAATTATATGGCTTCTCAAGGAATTTGGAAAATTATTTTGAAAATAATTTTTGCTGGCAATTTTAAATGTTCAGTATCTCTCATTTTTGACATGGCTCCATGTGTCTGGTCACAAACAAATTCCAAAGCTTAGCTGAACAGACTCGTGCATAGACGTGATTGTAACTCTAAGGAAACTGATGAACTAATTAACTAAAAAGAATGTATAGCTGAAATTATGGAGCAGTCTTGGAACTTAGCAGAAAATACTAAAAGTAATCCTATCCCTGAATCTTTATTACCGCTGTTTATCTAGTGCAGATATAGTGCAGTTTTACCCTGGACCTAGGTATAATTACATAGATTGAAAATGGAGTCAAAGTTTGATAGAAGAAGGTACAACATGACATAAGGAATCTTAGTTGTGCTGTAACTTGTTTGCTATCAAGACTGCTTGCTGTAAGTTAAGTCAGACGGATCAAAAGCCATTGCTTTGTTTCTGTGCTACATCTTGTAGCACAGCTCTTAGACACTGAATACAGTAAAGAGGGTCCACAAACTATATTTCTGTGTTGAAATTTGACAAAACCCACAGAAATCCTTGGAAAAACATAATTTTCTATTAAATTCCAAGACATTTAACACAATTTCTGTACACTCTGGCATCCCTCTTTTGCTCTATGTAACTTTTCTGATGATGAAACTAATTACTGCATGAAAACAGTTTTTATTTGCTCTTGGTAAAAATCATTATTTTAAGCATTTTATAACACACATTTATTAAATTATTATTGCTCTGAAAAAATCTTGTTTACATAGTAGACAATAATGGAAAAAGAAATTCTTCCCTCTATTTTCACTTCAACTTATACATCCTTGAAGACAGAAAAGTGAGGTGCAATGAAAGAAAAAAAAGTTGCGTCACTAGCTCAAGAACAGGTAGGACACTAGAGAGATAATTAGTATATAGTCACTCAAATGTTCGAGCAATCTGATCTCAGCAGTGATGAAAACACAGCCTGTTTCTGTATTTAGGGATAATCAGAAAAATCATCAGACCTATTAGTACGTATAGTTCAAAATAACACTTGTAAATTTTCTCTGTATTGTTGTAACCCAGGTATGTATGTAACATTTCTTTCTGTATTCACCTTCCACTCAATGACAACATAGAAAAATGTTCTGTGTATCCTTGTTTTCTATAAAATCTACCAAGGCAATACGCTTAAGTTTTCAGTTTACTTCCATCAGTTATATTGATACAACATCATCTAACCTTCTGATGTGCCTGCAGGATTCATGCATGTTTTCTAGTATTCAGGAAGGCAAAGCAGAAACTGTTTTAGGCAGCAGCCTGTTGGTCTAATGAGATATTTTGTATCAGGATGCTTCCAAGCCAAACATTGGGTTGACATTTCTATCGAAACACATAATTTCTGTTTGATTTCCTCAACTATGAACTGTAAGATTGAGGCACAAATGCAATTAACCCTGAAGATCTGCCCAGCAAGTAGCACTCCTATGAATTTTCTAGGAGCCATCAGCATCTTCTGATAGTAGAATTGCAGTGGTCACCTTTCAAAGCTCAGCATTTGCCCAGAATTGTCAAGTAAATATCTCCAATCAAGTGATGAAAGCAACAGGAATCAAAAGGTTTTAATCTCTGAAAATGTAAAGGAAAACATTTCAAATCTCTAAGCAAATGGCTATTCCTTTTTTTAAACACACAGAGAAATGTGAGAGTCTCAATTACTAAGCAAATTGTCAGTGTAATCGTGTTCAACAGTGTGTGGATACTTGTTTACATATATAATATATAAACCCATTGTGCCTTTAAGTGTTGTGCATGTCTCTCCTCTTCCAAGTTCCCAAAAAACCTGATACTGGGCAAGATTTTGAACTGAGCTTTAGAGGTGGCAGCTGGAAGCCAGTGACAGTTGACCCACGTGAAGTCAAGTGAACTTTCTGTGTGTCTTAAATGTTATTTTAGCAGAAATCCAGAAAAGCAATCTGTAGTTTCTTCAGCTACATCTAAAACCTATGTCTCCCAGTTCTCAGGCAACTGTTCTAGTCCTGAGACTACTGTACGAAACGTGAGTAACTAATATTGCCATTGTTTGAAAAGACATGGAGCCATAGTGAAATCACAGAGCACATCATTGGCATTTAAGTCCATGAGAGAGTGCTGCAAATCCTGAACTTACATAGCTACACACCACAGCAGAGCAGGGAGAGGTTTCTCCCAAGTATGATGTTGTTCCAGGCACACTTGTTCCCTGAACATTCCTTCCACATTGGCTTACCTGACTGCACTTTGGTATGCAGGGTATTGTAATCCCACTTCTGGGTCAACAAAACCTCCATTTGCTGTAAAAAATTACATTGAATTCTGCTCCTGGACGCCTCAACATTATTCCATTTTCTAAATTTCTTTGTGCATTGGGCCTTAATATTTATGAATGTCCTAAAGTCCCACTGAACTTAGGTGATTTGATGCTTGCATATATATCTGTCTCTCCACTAAACATAAGCAATGAACAATACTAATCCACTTCGAGAATATGTCTCACAGGGAAAAGCATTTTTTTCTTGTTTAGAAAGTAATAAATAAGTAAATAAATAATATTAATAAATTATGCAAGGCCAAATAGATACACATGTGCCTGATCCAAACACTTTTATTTTCTATTGAACATTTAACAGGAAAACAAAGACAATGACTTCAAGTGTAAATGAAAGAAAAATAAAACTAAACAAAGTTTTCTTAGAGACATTTAAACATTAAGATCAAAGAAACTGCCTGGTATTCTTACTAAATTACAGGGAGCCAAGACTGTTTTGCAAGCACAATATTCACAATGGAATTTCCAATACTTTTTTGCTGTGATTCAATGCTCTAAGAAGCTCGTTATTTCAAATCTTCGCTGCAGAGAAGTTATCCGAGAGTTAGACTGGCATTGATAATACATCAAAAAGCTTAGAAGCACATTACTACAGCACCTACTTATGGTAAGAAATTTGTAACATAAAACAAATAAAACTCTTAAAGTATTCCTGCCTTTGACATCTTTAGCCAGCCAAAGCTGAGAGGAAGAGAAAAAAAGAAAATCTTATCATAAAAATATTTTACAATGTCGCATGAAGAAGAGACTTAGCATTATACCTTCTCCTCTGCTGCTGCAGTCACAAAGGAGTAGAAGCAATCATCTCAGAAGTGGGGAAATGTAAGCTGAAGTATATGATTTGTTTCCCAAACCTAAGGAAGCATCGTAACAATTGTAGAGAAAGTTAATATTCCCCCTCCAGCTCAGGTAATGAATGAAGAAATAGTGCTGTCCTTTAATAGAGACATTAGCCCAAAATCCTCAAAGTGTCAAAGTGTTTTTAATGATCGCATGCTCTGCACAGTACAATCTTTCTTAAATTTGTATTGCTGATGTATCTGGACAAACTACTTCTGTGCTTCTGATAAGTATGTACATCTTCTAATGTATTCTTTTGGGATTATATGCTTGATTGAATAGCAATACTCAACAAGATGTTGGGAGTACACGGAAAAGAAGAGAGATCCAAGAATTTTCCGTAATTCAGTTCAACTCAAACAAAACTAAGTTTTTCAAAAGGTTTAAATATCTTCATAAAAAAGCTTGAAGCCATTATGTATGAGGCCTCCCCCAAATACTAACATTTGATCAATGAAACCAGGAGTAGTGGCAACATTTTCTTTTGTTTTTGTAAAATTTCAGTGGACAAAACCTCTAGGACTCTGTAAAAGTGTGTGTTTCCTAGTCTCATTTCTTTTATGGTTTGACTAGGTCATTATCAATGTATTTTACATGAACCCATCAAGACATTTAATCTTTGTCTTCACAGTTAATAAAAATTAAAAGAGGACAGGAACATCCACAGTTCTTCTATGCTCATGTCTGCAGCATGCTTGGCCTTACATGGGTCTAGATTCAGCTACCATTTGGAAGATTTTCTTTACAGCCATGAGGTCTAGAAGCATTTATCTGAAAATGCAATTTCTGTAGAGGTTGATAACAAGGTAGCAACAGTTGTCCTCAGTCCTCAGATACACTATTCGCATTAGCATCACCAGTTATATCTAAACTGTACTCTGGCTGGGTAGTCGGTCAGAATTACAAGGAGGCCAGGACCACCATGTGGTGTGCTGCAGGGCACAAGTGTCCTGGAGTTTATATACAGCCATTGTGATGCAGCGAAGAAAAGGTAAATGTAAAGTGGAGGTGTTACAGTCAAGGTATTTCCAGAAGAGACAGGGAAGTGATTATATATTGGTAAGACCTTATCTGGAATACCATATACAACTATGCCCACTAAGATAAAGAAGAAGAAACTCAAACTACAAAAGATATAGAAAACAGCTATGTAATAAGCAAGAAATATGTAAGAATGCTAAAAAAGGTTTCTTTGCCTATCCTCATAAAACAAAGGCTCACATAGGGTATATGGTGCCATCAGTAAATACAGCAGTGGTAAACACTAAGGGTGAATGTTAAAACTGATGTTGTCATAAGAATAAACTGGTATGTTTTGGCCAGGAGTAAAATTCTTATGGTAATCAAAAGACATTTCACAGGGTTACAGCAAGGAGCATCTGGAACTATCCTTCAAGTAAAGCAACGATGGCAAAAATATATTTGATAGATGTCGACCCTTTTATTAAGGCATTATACGACGTGTTCTCTCTGAGAGCAGGGGAGTGGTCCCAGTGCCTCAACCTTTCTTCCTTTATGCCTCTACCTTTCCTCCTGAATTTTGTTCACCTGAAATGTACACCAACAGCCCAAATAACAGCTGAACAGCTGTGTTTGCCACCGCCACTGGCTCCTCAGCAGTCTTGTGTATAGAGCAAAACAGAAATAATGGAGACAGTTATTACAATACAAAAGTTAAAATAAATGTAGTGCTGTTCGGTTATTAACAATCCTAACTAAGGAAACACTATAGCAAATGACAGCCAGAAGGCAGTTGACCTTTATGTAGTTATACTATATTTTTTAAAAGTCCTTATATATACATGCACACAAGATTTTAGTAAGCATCAGCTGGCAAGTCTATTTAGCTATTCAAATGGATTTTGTCTCACAATGTTGATTTCTCACATTTACTTCTACTCACTATGCATAGGATTGACTGCATTATGCCAATGTTTGCCATGTTAACTATTTCTAAAGGTTACCAACTACGTAATCATATATGACATGAAAAAGTACTTGCATTTCACCCCCCAAGAAACTGAGTTCTGAGTCATTGGTACCTCCTTCTGCTGTAAATTATAAGTAAAAAACATCCCCCCAAATGTACATGTTAGAGAAAAAAAATCGACTAGATCTGCCATTCTTCTTTATTTGTATATCAAAGAGCTGTGAAGATGTTACTCCCTTTTGGTTGCAAGATGGTGTTCATATACCCTTCTGCAAAAACTTCACAGAAACATCCTGACCTCTTCAGATGCTTTTTGTGTAAATGTTTTCAGTTGAATAACGAAAGCCAAAGGCTTATGATGCGTCTCTTAATTAAGACAAACAGCATTCATTTCCATTTTTAAATGCTATGTATTATTTTGCCTCCATCTTTCTTCTTTTTTGCTTTTCACTGTATCCCAACCGTCAAATGTAAGACTTCTGATTCTCCTGCAAACAAAGGCCTGCACAGCTGTTACTTTGCAACAAGCACATTGTGGGCCCCATCCAAAGCTCATTGAAGTCACAGTCTTTCAATTGACTTCAAAAGGCTTTGGATAGACTCCTTTTTTAAGCTATATCTTAATCTGTGATGCATTTTTAAAGCTGAAAAACCTTTAATGCACTGACATTTCTGCAGTTTATTATAACAGAAGATATAAGAAAGATGTGCAAACAAAAAAATGAACGGAGTTAACTTTGCACAAAGTGTTAACACGAAATATACTCTTATGATACTGCTGCCAACTACTTTTAATATCCTTATAATGTATTGTTACTCTATGACAATACAGAATAATTTTAAATCCCCATTCATAAGGACTCCAATTATAATCTAATTCAGCTCAGATTAACTATGCTTTGATGGCAATTTCCTTATAAAAAAAAAATAGCCTAAGATAATGTGCTGCAAATATAGTTTCAATGCTAATAAGAGGCAGTTTAACAGCCTAGAGAAGTTCATTCTGACTACCTTTTCATTGCAGTGATAAACAGTACATGAAGCACCTCAATTACATATTTAATATAAAAAATGAAGTTGTAACATACAATTTAGTCAAACTACTGTTAACTTCACTTTAGGTATCCCACTCTTTCAGTAAGAAAAATTGTAATTTTGGTACTTCTACACAACTGTGATAGAGTTGAAATCGGTGTTAGCAGTGTCACTACAGACACATCTGCTTCATGTCATAATTTCATTACTATGAGAAACTACAGTAGCTTTCATTGTTTAAAACTGCAGCAGCTGTAAGTGGGACATTTTAGTTCATTACTGTTTCAGCTGAGCTTTGCACTGAAAATTATTCAGTAAACTTTCATGACAGCTTTTGATTTTTACTGTATCTTACAACACACTTTTATTGCCATAAGTTGTTTTCTTGCAATAAATGTAAAATGATATGGAGCTACATTGCTTATGCCAGCTGAAGATTTGATCCAAAAGCTGATTCTGACATCAAGGCCCTGGCACAAGGGCAAATCATAAATCTAAATGAAAAGTCAGAATAAAGATATCTGCTGAAGGTTTTAATCTCAGTGAAATCACTAAGTCATTCCCTTTCACTAGAGTGCAAGGAATACAATGCCTATAATCTTTAATATTAACTTCTAGTTAACACATTTTTCATACATCTGAAAAATAGTAATTATATTCCAACCTTTCTCTGTTTTTTTTAACTGTTATTCAAGAGGAAACTCATGAATGAGTGAAATCTTCTGACTGATACATAGCAGTGACAACCAGAATTTCATTTCATGAAAAATTCTGTTAGTTTGGATTTTGTATTCCAGAGCAAACAAAAAAAGGGGTAAAAGGGAATTCCTCTGAAACTCTTTTATGCAAACAAGAGTGACCAGAAAGTAGCCTAATTATGACTGACAGGTGTGATTAAAGGGACCCACATGAAAGTTTGATCTGTTTTATATCAAGCAGAGACTAGCGCATTGGTCTCCCTTATCCCCGAGCAGCCTGGATAACTAACTGCAGGGACAAAATCTCCTGTAAGAAGCTGTTCTGTTAGTTTTCAGAAAGAAATATTGATTAAACCAGATTAACTCTATAACGGTTGTCAAGTGGGTCTGAAAATTCTCCAAGATACAGAAGACCTAGATCTGAATTCCCATTCAGAATCAGAGACATGGAGCAGGATTTTCAACGTATATCTTCTTCTCTGAAAAGCGTCTTAACCATTCCAGTTAAGATGAATGGATTCTCTCTGACACCACAAATTCTGCCATTGACAGAGGAAATCTATTTAATCATACTTAAATATAATACTTTTTGCTTTTGATGACCCAAACCAATCCAAACACAAACACAACTCTGTTTCAGGTGAAAGACTCCCAGTTGTGTCTCGGAATGAGCCTATGCTATGGTCAAGATACGTTTACACATCTTTGCTTATTAATAGCTCTACCTAATACCTTAATCTGCACAAATCACTATTGAAATTACCACATTTTGAATAAACATTGGGTTTGCTTAATCTTTCTGAATTGTTGATTGTCACTCTTACTTTTTGAACATTTTCATTTCTTAATGATTTTACTGAAATGAAATGTTGCAATTTTCACCAAATTTGAATCGAATCAGTGATTTTCATTGTTTTTTTTCTCAATGGTATAGATCTAATCCATTTTGAAAGGAAAATGGGGATGCTAATGAACCAGATTTTAAAATAACGGAATAAAACGGATTGTTTATGCTGTAAAGTATGGAGTATGTCCCTTTGGTTACTGTCATTTTCAAAGTCCTTTGAGTATCGGGAATGAGATTTTTCAAATGAATTGCCCACTGACGACAAAAGAGAGAACAAAAGCCTTCTGGGCTTTGGTTACTACGCCCCAGCTCCAGGAAGGCAGAGGGTTATACCGCTGACCAGCAGATGGAGACACAGTATTCTTCTTGGAAGATAAGTTGCAGCTCGAGGTCCACGTAGTCTTAAAGTTCTACTGATTGTGACTTTGCAATTCATCAGTTTAACAGGTTAGCTCAATCCAAATCCAAATCCATCTTCTGGGTTTTTCTCAACAATATGTTTTTCTGGATTGTAGCTATTACTGCTCTAAATCCTCTAACTACTTGGATAGTGGCAGTTTTGATTTTAAGCATAAATTTGTAGATATATTTGTATAACAATGAACTAGATAAATGTTTAACTACTTTATCATCTTCCTATGATTAACAATTTCTCAAAAACGACAGAATTTTTTGCAAATCAACTCATCTATGTGAGTTCCATACTAATGGAGTCACATTTCCTAGACTCTCACTTGCTCATGTTTTTGAGTGTAAATTTTATAAATTCAAATACTTGGGCTTTTTTGCTCAGCTGAACACTAGCAAACAGCTTTATTTGTATATCCCAAATGAACATTTGGAACTACATTCGGTGTGAGAAAACCCACCATTCCAGTTCAAAATTCAACTTTTCTCAATGCTCTTTAACTTCAAAACTTTTTTCCACAAATATTCCCATCCATAAATTCAATAATCTTAATGTTCACTGAAAACATGAGTTTAAAAATTGATTAATTGAAACAATTTTTAAAAATGAATAGTGGAAAAATAGATTTTCCATGCAGTACAACCATGAAGAATCTTGAAATGATTCATCAACAAGCTCTGAATCCTGTGCCTCCAGATATTCAACAAAGAGTTTTATCAGTTGTGCCAAACAGCATCAGCACTGTCTCTGATTCTCCCCTTGGCTCCGGAGAAACATGCAGGCTAGTCATGCTCTCAAAAGAGAGAAACTAACCAAAGAATGGCATATTTATTCTAAAGATAAGTTGTAAGTGGTCCATCAATTATTCTAGACACTTGGGTGTCTAGTGTCTAGAACAGTAGAATATTATGCCCCTTTTTGTTAGAGTTGCCTATACGGAAATTCAGAGTTAACTTATATGCTAAATTCTGGAGAATAGCAAGAATGTTTTCTCAAGCATGATACTAAGCCAGAGTAAATAACCAACACTGAAGAGAAGAGAAATAAAAGTACAGTTTAATGTTATGCAATGAATCTACCATGACTGTTCCTCTTATGGTTGGAGCAAAATGGCTCAGCCAGGAAGAGGTTTCGCAGAAGTCAGAAAACAGCTAGAAACCTGCAGGATCAATAACAAGAAGGCTTTTCAAGGTGACTGGACTGAAATTCCAGAGTTCTGTATTCACAGAGGCTCGATTCAGCTTTAGGGCACCAGAACTCAAACCATCCATCACTAAATAGAACATACTGGTAGAAAGTAACAAGTATGAGAGAGTAGGGCTTGCGATTAGAGACGTAAGGGGGGAAAAGCACAAAGATTAGCATGCTTCTGAGCATGTGGTAGAAATTTTAACTTTCTCTTTTCTATAAAACATTGGTTTATTTCATGGCACAATAGAAAAGGGAGCAAAAGTCAAATAGAAAAAGTAATATTTTTCCAAAACTGGCAAAATCAGCTCTCATCAAGAAATGGCATGTGGGATCTGGTTGGGGATGATTTCCTAAAGCAGTACACATTATCCATCATGTTTCCATGCGTCAGTATAATATGAAATACAAAGCCACATGGGATTTAATGTTGTTAGCTCTTGCAGAGTCCTCCTGTAGCACACTGCCTAGAAACAGAAAATGTAGTCATCATGAGCCCATGAGCTCTGGAGTCCACAGCAGGTCTAGAAGCTATGACAAATCCTGCAACATTAAAAGCTCAGTTGTCTTTGTTTCTCATGACTCTTCACAAAAATATCTCCCTTATTCTAATAGGAGCACTGAAAAGAAGCTAAAGTCATACACAACACAGGTGAACATCTCGATTACCTTGCCACAGGCTCATGTACACAATTCCTCTCTCCTGCCATTTCTTAAAAGCCATGGGTTTTCTTATGAAAGGAGATTTTACCTTTTGGTCAGTTCTGTTCTTGAAATCTATGGCTTAATGCCCGATTTGCTACAGCTTAGTGGCAGTTTAGAAATCTACTCGCTGTATCAACAATATTAAGTGGTATGGCACAACAGGAGCGAAGATGCTCAGCCAAGTACAGTTGGTGCTGAGGATCTGGCATCCACACCATATTAATTTCAGAGGGGCTTTTGGAATAGCTCTACCCCGGTACTATATGCTGAACACCAACTAGCAGTTGAAGTGTATTGGGTGTACTCCTAGGGATCATCTTCCACTTAAGTTTTACCCAAAAGGAACCCTGTTTATGTGCTCTGGGCCACTTAGCAGTATGAAACAAAGCAAGTTAAGTTGGACAACAAAGAGATTCATTTCAGCAGTGCTCTCCTAATCTGAACTAGAATACTAATGCAGTTGTAGGTACTGGTTACTTGCCACGCTGTCAAGAGAGGGATTATTGTTATTGTTAAAAGTCTAAAAGAACGCACAGAGAAAAAGTTTTCAATTGAATTAATGTAGCTGTTTCAGAGGGTGAATAAAGAAATTTGTATAGCTGTGCAGATGTATAATCTTCTAGCAACATCTCAGCTGAGCAGGTCTAGCACATCCATGATTTAAGGCAGAACAGAAAGCAAACATTTTGCTGCTGTTACCAAAATCAATTCCATTTTAGCCAAGTTGAAAGTTACGTACATGTGTTCAGCAGAGACTTAGCAGAACTTCATATAGTCTGGCATGAATGACAATATGGACCAGGGATGTGGAAATGGATTGTGAAAAGACTGCTAGGAAACATGCAGAAAATAGGGTTGAAAGCTAGTGGGAATGGAAGAGTGAGAAAGAAATGGAAGCAGGAGTTAAGGAAAGAATACTGAGATTCACCGAACAAATAAACCATGACTAGAAGCCACGAGAAGCCAATGGAAGAATAAAAGACAAGGCTGGAAAAGGGACAGGGTGGTAGGAATGAGGCAGACTACAAAACAGTCTTTGCCCCTCTTTTCTACCTGAGCATGTAATCCAGCTTTCCAAAGTTCAAGTGTAGCGTTTCAGTGACACACAGCTGTAGTCTTTTTGGATGGCAAATGGTTCCGTGCAGCCATGGCTCCTAAAAGCACCAGAGATTCAGGGAGCAACTTATAAAGAACATTATTTTACATAGAATCTTAGCATATGGCTTGCAGTTTCTGCAAATTTTTAAAAAAACTTCTCAGGAGATTGAAGATAAAGAATAAGGTATTCTCTATGCTACTTGTATAGTTGTCTCTGAAAAAATTAAATATTTTTTCTTCGAAATTAATGGTAACTTTGGGTAGTCTACACTGTTCTAGCTTTCTTTGGGGGAATGGCCTGTGCATAGTACTTGCTTTATATCAGATAAATAAAGGATTCAAAGTTGTATCCTTTTGTTACTTCATTGAAACTTTGCTAATAACAACAACTCTTTAAAAGTCCTTTCTAAGTGCAAAAATAATGTTCATTAGCAGATACATTTGTTCACAAAATGAACACAGGTAGAATTTCTTCTATTAATACTGAAAACATTATTTCATCCAAGTCATTATCAGTCATTGAATGACTTTAGTTTATGTCTTGATAGATCATAACAACAGACATTCCACTTTCACTACCATCATATTCGAAGACATTATTATTATTATTATTATTATTATTATTATTGTTATTATCATCCTAATTGAAAAAATGAGGACCATTGCCAACTACCACAGTATTTTGGCTCTTCAGCAGATCCTGAGGAGTACTGAAGTGTAATAGGAACTATGGTTTTTGTATACTGCATATTTTCATTCTTGCTTCAGTCCTAAAACTTCATCTGCTTTCTGACTTCAAAAATCTATGCCAACAATTGCTTTTCCATTAAATTCTCTACACATAAGAAGAGAAAAAAGGTGGTATAAGAGCTATGACAGTGTTCAGGTCATCCATGAATTCTCTAATGGTAGGGAAACCTCAAAAAACTAGCTTTTTCTTGGAGTGGAACAAATCAGACTTAAAAGGCTAGTGAATCTGATTTTATATTTGCTTCATTTTGCCTTCAGCAAATACTACTGAACAAATCCTTTTTCCCCCCAAAGGAATGGCTAGAGCTGGTTTTGGTTTGAATCTATGTCAATATTTTTACTTCAGACAAATAAAAGTGATTAAGCCATGGTTTGAATAAGTTTGTCAAATCAGTCTTAAATAACAAAATTAATTCTGAGTTATTCAAGCAAACATGTGAAAATAGATAGCAGTAACTTCTCACTTTCCTAACATTTCAAGTATCTTTTTAGTGTTTCAAAAATAT
Organism: Gymnogyps californianus; assembly: GCF_018139145.2. Taxonomy (NCBI): domain Eukaryota; kingdom Metazoa; phylum Chordata; class Aves; order Accipitriformes; family Cathartidae; genus Gymnogyps; species Gymnogyps californianus. Next base: position 127,504,553 of record NC_059472.1, read on the forward strand.
AAGGAAAATGAGCTCTGCTGCAGCAGCTTCAGCATGGAGTACATATGTATTTATGTCTACATTTTAACTCTTTAGAAAGGGTTAACGGTGAACATTATGAGCAGTGATGTTTAAGAAAGTGGTATAAGTTAACCTTTATGACTGTCAACACAGAGGCATTCCTTGTTCTGTGGTCACACTTTAGTTACAATAAAACATGCTTATGGAACACATAGTCAAAACTTGTTGTCAATTATTTAGTATTCCCATAAACCATTAGATGGTCAAAAATATCTTTAATTGATTCCATCTCTACCTACACTACTTATTATTTATTAGTATAACAAACTTCTCCATGGGAACAGCTAATTGTACCTCCCTAGTGGCCACTTCAAGTGGAATAAGCATTGCACAGTGCTGCCTAAGATACTGCTGAAAGGTCTTCAGCATTTGGGATTTGATTAAAACTGTATTACATGTACACATCAGCAACCATTGCTAAAACAAAACACCAATTTAAAAAATCCTTCTGCTATACTGCTTAACACAACTGAAAAGCCTTGCATGCATGGAAAGAGGAGGGTGGGAGAGTTTGCTATCTCTTTTTTTCCCCCTCAGACAATCATTTTCTAATAGAAATAATATAGCGTTCTCTTGTACAAAGAGAAGGGAAAGTGTGAACCCTACCAGCTGCACTGTGGGAGAGACCTTTTCCTCTGACATACATGTAGCACAGCTAGCTACTGCTGTCTAAGCTGCATGTTTTTGTTTCCTATTTTTTTTAAAGACATAATTGTTAATCTGTTCTATAGTGGAAAAGACAGATGTTATGGAAATATTAAGCCACACTGTGTTTAGATTGTTCTGCGACAAGACATTCCATAGGCAATGTTTCACAAAGGAAGATTTGGATAATAAAGCATCCATTTTGAGACATGCAAGTGAGTTGTAAATGCTACTGAACAACATCAATGTGATAGCATTGCAAGTATATTATAACATTTAATTAAAGTGTTCAAAACACTATGTAAGAGGTAGCAAACAATTTCGACAGTGACCAATATAAACCAAGATTTTACAAATATATGTTAGGTTGATTATTGGGCTAAAATTTAACAAAAAATGAGCAGGTATTCTTTTCACTTAAAATAATTTGTGTTCTGTTGTCACACTCAGAGACCCTTTGTTGGAATGAACAATCTCTGAAAATCTCCAAAGATGCAATTCAAAATATAGTTGGCTGATTCATATTACTCTTACCCAGTTCTTTTTTTTTGCTTTAAGCCAAATGGCATATCTGGAAGTGATCTTTCAGGCAATTGTTAAGAGACACATCTCAAAAACTGGATTCTAACCATGCAGAAAGGAAACTCGCGTTCCTTTCTGATGCCCAGACTACAGATCTGAAAGTGGATTTACACTATAAGTGCAGCACTGGGTTTAGGTCATAGGAAGAGCAAAACAAGGAAATCATCCGGAATAGCACCATGAATTTGTTCAGAATGGTCATGGATAACACAGTCAGTTCAAATGACCTCAAAGGCATAAGTAGAGTGTCAGTAGTCTTAAAGGTAAAAATAAACTCTAGCAAAACATTGATGAACCTGCAAGCAAAACCACCACCAGTTTGCAATTGGAGGTGCCATGCCCCAAGCCAGATGTGGACCACTGACCAGTGTACTTTACTGTTTATACAGTCCTTTAATTCAAATTGCCTTCCATCTGAAATTTCCTACTTAACAAATGAGAATAACTTTTTGCTTTTCTTTATCTTTTCTTTTCTTTTTCCAATGTTTAGGAGGAAAGAATAAAATACTGATATGTTTTATTAATCTCCAAAACCAAAAACATTTATGAAAAAGCAAATTTTTTATAAATATTTTTCTTGTGAAATTAATGATTTTGTAAAAAAAATTTCAATTTTCCTCAGGTAGTAAACTAGAATTAAAATTGCCAGGATCTATCAGACATTAAAAGTAGTAATATGGAGCAAAGAAGAGATTAAAAATGAACAAAAATCCAAGTTAGAGGCACTAGCAGACAAAGCAGCTGAGTTACCAGATGTGGTGGACAAACATTACAGAAGCAGAAGTAAAAGCAGAACAGTAAGTTTTAGACAGAGAGAAGATGAAAACAAAAGCTATTTAACAGTCATTAGTGTGAAGTGACAGGAATAATGAAGTATTGTTTTTGAGAAAGAAATGTCTTACTTTCTGCACATGCACTTAAATGCAGTGTTTTGGTGCAAACATTTGTTCCATATGTTAGGTGAATCGCCTGTATTTCAAACATATAGTCAAGACCTGTAAAATTGGAGAGTTAGGTTCTCAGCTGTTACAAGCTGACACAGCTTCACTGGAGTTCATGGTGTTATGCGTAAGGCTACCACACAGAACACTTGCAGTAAGGCTGTCCATACATAGTATCAAACTTTCTGCATTGGCTGTGGAGTATCCTTCAAATTGGGTGCCCCAGCCATATCAGATTACATCTTGAGGTGGCAGAGGCGGATGCCCACTGTAGCAAACAGTTCCCTGGGGAAGTTACAAAGAGAAAAGGTTCTTATCTTAGTATTGCTAAGTACAGCTTTAAATGTGATTTGAGAACTAATATTCTACTTTATGTCTTTAACCATTTTTAAAAGAATATCAGGCATTTAGATAATTCCATTAGCTTATTTTCTGCAAAATCTTCCAGCCTAATGTTGATCCAACTTATTTTCTTGTGTATAAGAGGCACCAGAGTATAACACATACCTCTACGCCCTAGTGCCCATACCTGTTGCTGTTCTCCTGATTTTTCCTATAAGAACAGCAGCAGCAGTGAATAGGAATGATGTATAAGAGACATCTTAATTTATTTTTACCCACTATAATGGGTGGATAGCTTGCATCAATATAAATCTGAAATAAATTTCTGATGCCTTGGTATTCCCCAAGAATTAATAAACTAAGGTAAGTTTAGAATCATCCCTGCTTCTTAATTCCTACTCTTTGTGGGTTTTATCTACAGTAAACAACCCTTCTATTAGCTTTCAAAAATGTGTGAGATATGTAAAAGCCTTTTAACAGAATTGGTTTTGAATGGCAGTCAGTGTTTTTCAACATTTTTAGTAATCACTTTTACTCACTGTTTTATTTCAAAATCTGTTAAAATCTGCTAGTTTATTTCAATTATTTTTCTCTCAAGAGAAGGAGGAGCTAAAACACCAGTTTGTAATTGATCCCACTATTACCACTAGGAACGTTGTTTTGACAACAGCAGATTGACTCCACCAATACTTACTGGATGATCTTTGCTATGTCTTTTAGTTGCCATATGACTAAGTCAATAAAAGTAGGATATTAACTTATGCCTCCACCATAGTTGTTTTATGAGGTATAACTTTATTAGCTTGCTGTAAAAGTAGAACTAATCAAAAAGATCAGAATGTTCATCCTATAAAACTCCAGCATCTCAATGTATATTTTAACCCTGTCAATAGGACAATAAACTACAAATACACAAACATTTTATGAAAACAGACAATTTGTCAAATTCAAGATGCTTATAAACCAATGTGCTTTCCAGTGAGAATGGAACAAAAGAATCACTGAAAAGGCATCTCTGAAAGGGATGAGCTTTAGAAATACGGAGAAAATGTTCTCTTCATCTTGACAAGAAATCTAAAAATAGAAATTCCTCTAGATTATTACTTCACCAAACAAACATGTTTTCTTGACCTATCACTTAATTAAAAACTTTCCCATATAGCTTGAAAAATGCAACTTTGTGTGTTCTACATACCTCGTAATAGGGGAAAGCCTGTATAAAACCCAGGCAAACCACTTCATTTTGTACAGATTAACATATCTGGCTCAATCATAATGGTAGAAATATGGAAACCCAGAGGGAATTGTTCTGCTGTTATTAGGACTCACTATAAATAAAATATGAAGCATATATTCCAAGAACAAATCTCCATTATGATTACAAAGAGGTATCTAAATGAAGAGAGAATTCTCTTGCTTACAGAGTATACTGAAACAGAAAATCATTGTAAACAAAAAGCTTTACCAATTTAACTTTTTCTGAAAATGTTAATGAATTTTACAATATAATATTGTTTTCAGTCTTGAAAGACCCACCCCCAATCAATGCCCCAGATAGTCTCTATATTAATTTACCCCAATATGTGTTTTAATAAGGATCATAATACATAAAGAACAAAAGAAGAGCTGCTTAAAAAAACAAAGGGGAAAAAAACACCAAAAAAACCTCAACCCAGAAGCTAGCAAGACAAACTGGCAGAAAAGCTGGGAAACGCAGATTTTCAAAATACACAAGAATTCCTCTTAAAAGCAGTAGCTGAAAGTCCTTCTTAGGTTTAAAAGACTAGTTACTAACACAACATACTGAAAAAACCACAAGAGGTAAGCAGTATGTTCACTAGTAACAAACTAGCTAAAGACAGAGTAAGTGTTATAAATTTTAATAAAGAATCTCAAATACATGAATCAATGACAACCAATTTTTTTTAGTAAAGAATCTGGATTTTTTAAAACTAAAGATTGATTTTTTTATACATAGGAATACTTCTCTCTCTACTTATTATACTGTACTATTAGTAATGTTAAACAAATTGAAAACAATCTTTTTGACATAACTTCTTGTTATTCCTCAATAATAATACCAAAATAAATAAATACATAATTAGTAAAACTGTCTAAAAAAAGAAATCAGATTTCCCAAATCATGGCAGTTTCTAAGACACTTTTCAACTTTCTCTGCCCAGTGGCCTGTTATGTCTCGGCAATAAAATATTGTGCCTTATCAAATTAGAGACCTAGTTACGACCAGGACAAATCAGATATCCCTGTATGGAAAGCCCCTTGAAACAAGAGCAGTTGCTTCTGCCTATTCCTGCCTCTCAGTGGCAGCAAAGTCTCCAAGGATCTCCAGCTCTCTACCAACATCCTTTCCCTTCTCTGGGCAACTTCAGAGCACCAAACACATATTCTCTATATTCTGAGAAGTATGAGACAGTGCTGAGTTTCTATTTTTTCCTAATTCAAAATTTCTCATTTAATTAATTTTGTGCTTCCCAGCCTAGCCTGTGGTCAGATTATGCATCCATTTAATCCCTAAACCAGTTTTCATCTGCCAATCATTTGTTTGTCACTTTTCCCTCATCATACCACTGCATCTCCACAGCTTCTTTTATCACCTGGAAATTGGATACAGCAGGGCTTAAAATCTTCTCATTCACATGACAGGAGAAATCAACACGGTTTTTTCACATAAGTGCCCTTTCCTTAATAACACCTCAAAATCCCCTACAAAGAGAGAAAATAGAGATGAAGTGACCTTAGATGAAGAATCCTACAAGTGAGACAGGAGCTGTCTATCTTTCCATTCTGTACATGGCACAGCAGAGGGGCACATTCATCCTAATGGTTTTGTTGAACAATATCGCTTCAAACACAGGAGAACAACAATAATTGCCGACAGTAATTAAAGTAAGCAAGATATCGTGTGGGTTAGGTTGAAATAAAATCATTAAAATCACAAAAAAATTAGTGCTAGCATATTTCTTGTATATACATTAAATACACAAATAAGTTTATAAAGATGTAATGACAACTGTCACATTAAGCTAGGGTTTTTTAACAACTTCAGATTTCCGTTACCATGTTTGAATGTTTAATGAAGAGTTTACTGCTACTCAATTCTACACCACTTTAAAATATTACTATCCTTTCCTTTGAGGGGAAAAAAGTATGTGAGATGACCATTTTTTTGATTTAATTGTACAAGTTCTCTAAAGTATCTTACATGTAGGCTTTGATATTATTCTTTAAATGAAAAATCAATCAGTGAAGTTCTGCTTTTGTTTGTGTTTCTGTTGTTTTGGGAAGAAGTTATTCCTGGATGGTAAGCTGATATTATAACATCCATCAGTTTTTGATATGACAAAGTTACAAAACACTGGCCAACAGAAAGCACTTCCTATTTTTTAGCCTTTAATTCTAGAAGATAACATCTAAAAGGATTTCACAGATATGTCTCATATTTATCCTGAGGCATCAGTTCGTATTTCAGAAATTATCTACTTCAGAGAATTCAGTTATCCCACTGTTCTGGTGCAGAATGTAAAAAGGAATACCCAGAATTTTCTATTTTGGAAAATCTTACCCTTTTAAAACAATGCTTATAAAAGAACGTTAAAAATGTACTAATATAAAAAAAATTTATACTTGTATATACATATATAGTTGTGTATACACATACACACATATGTATTCCTCTCAAAGACTAAAGTTTACAGTCCATGTCTTCTCCTTAATTGTGATCTACAATGAAAATGTTTTCATTCTGGAGATGACCATGACTGTCTCATTTCATTGACTTACAGGCACCTCAGCTGGCTCAATAGCTGCAGAGAAGCAAAGAGAGTGTGGACATTTCAGCACCCATTATTTCTTTGCAACTCAGCTGTGGGGAGTAACAAGAACAAATTTGCTCCCATTGAAAACTAGCCACATATCTGTAGATAACTTGTCTAACTGATGGCTTCTAGAGGATATAAAAAAATACAATAAATAAGCGTGAATTAAACTACAGAGAGCACTGAGGAAACTGGGTACAGATCCACCCCTTGACTGTAACAAGTGTTATCTCTCATCCATCCATCCATCCATCCATCCACCCACACCCATAGATGATATAGCTCACACATACTTTAGTTGATTCAGCAGATTTTGGTAGATAGTATCATTATCAGTCAGACTTGGAGCCATCAGGACAAAATGTCTTCTCCATTTAACAGAAAGCTATCTAAACAATGTTGCATAACAATGTTAAACAAATAATGCACAGTAATAATAAGAGGTCAAAAACTACCTGTCCTGGTTTTGGCTGGGATAGAGTTAATTTTCTTCCTAGTAGCTGGTACAGTGCTGTGTTTTGGATTTAGTGTGAGAAAAATGTTGATAACACACTGATGTTTTAGTTGTTGCTAAGGAGCGCTTATCCTGAGTTAAGGATTTTTCAGTTTCCCATGCTCTGCCAGCAAGCAGGTGTGCAAGAAGCTGGGAGGGAGCATAGCTGGGGCAGCTGACCCAAACTCGCCAAAGGGATATTCCATACCATAGAACGTCATGCTCAGTATATAAACTGGAGGGAGTTGGCCAGGAGGGGCGGATGGCTGCTCGGGCATCGGTCAGCGGGTGGTGAGCAATTGCATTGTACATGGCTTGTCTTTTCTTGGGTTTTATTTCTCTCTTTTTTTTGTTATATTCCTTTTCATTACTATTATTATTATAATTTTTTTTATTATTAGTTAGTATTATATTTTATTTTACTTTAGTTATTAATCTGCTCTTACCTCATCCCATGAGTTTTACTTTTTTTTTTCCCAATCCTCCTCCCCATCCCACTGGGAGGAGGGAGGGGGGAGTGGGGAGTGGCTGCATGGTGCTTAGTTGCTGGCTGGGGTTAAACCACAACACTACCCTTTCATCTGCTTCTGGACAAATACTACTTTTGTTTCTTCGTTGCCCAAAATGCATCCAGGAATATGCCTGTGAAGACTTCCACCCTAACCATGAAAGGGGTAACTCTGTTATAAAATAATACGGGTAACATTCTGTCTGTTCTATACACGTGTTGACCTCTATGCCTGCCATGAGGAGGAGGAAGAATAAAACAAAAATTTAGAGGAGAAAAAGCAGAAAGGTACAATAGATTACTAGCAATAACTTCCTACCTGCTTCCTTCAGAACACTTGTTGACTGCTACAACCTACCTGTACTGGGCTATTATTCTTTTACACATAAAGTAATGACTGTATTTTCTTTTAAAGGGTCTGAGATCAGTGGTTAGCCAGCTAAGCATGTTTATTAACTAGTCTGCTGAGGTGACTTTCTCTTTTTCCAAGCAGCAGTGGGGTCCAGCTAGAGAAAGTCTGAGTCAATTATTGACTACCTTACCGACATTATTAGCCAGTTACTGTTACTTACAAGCAGACACTCTGCTTATACTTTCTTCTGTTGTATTTCAGCATATTTTCTAAAAACTTTGTTTTGATTCCAGGTTCATCGTTGGTTACCGATCTACCACCTTGATCACAATGGCAGGGACAGATCAAGCCATACTGTGAGATGGAGCAGTGACACAGAAATGCAGTTGCAACCAAGTCGGGTGACACAGTGCATGAACTATACCAGTGGTGCTAATGGGAGGGGCTGTGATTGGCTTATCCACCCTAAGTAAATCTACCTCTGGGTAATCCTTTATTCTGTGCCTGGCAGACAAGATACTGTGCAACAACTTTTTACAGAATCCTAAGAGTGTGAGGTAGGTTTCAGGAAGATATTTTGTTGGTTTTATTATCATTGAACACTTGCTCTCCTGACCCCACTGGCTTCAGGAAGGACTTTTTATCGAGTAAGGTTCTACTCACTGTGAGTAAAGGCAGCAGAATCTGATCCAAAGGGATTTAAGCAAACTTGTGGTTTTTCTTATTGTTTGAGTCATGTTTTTACTGCTTTCCCTTTTAACACTAGGTTTAAATTCAAGTGTCATTTCCAAAGAAATAGCTATGATAATCTGTGGTGAGCTGATTAATAGCACTTACGCAAATTTCAATGACCACAAAGTTGTGAATGTGTCTGTGTGAGTGATCTACTTCTTATAAAGTAAATGAGTCTTCTTTCACATATTTAATAATACTCAGAATTCTCTTCTCCTCCTCCTCCCCTCTGCATTCACTCTGAAGTCCTCTCCTTCTCTCTGTTGTTGTTGTTGTGGCAAAGTTATTTTTTTCTTCACTATTTCCACTCACCCACAGTTAATCATTTATGGCCTTTTCCACTGCAAACATGTAGAAAACACGTAAAAAGGAAGCCTGTTATCACACAATCAGCAACTCCGATTATAGCTTGATCAGAACTGACATCACTGTGGTTTCATTAGTGATATTAGATAAGTGCAATCTATTTTCAATCTCTTTTTTTTTTTCTTTTGCAATGTCAAAAAAGACACTCACTCTGCCCCAACTGGTTCTGTTTGACAGTGACAGGACTGCATAAAGGATTCCTTTCACTTATCATCTCAAGACCATTTTACATGCCAAACAAATCAAATCTACACATCTTTCACCATCTTTATCAACCTGCCCAGACAAAGGGTCGGAAGCATTACAACCTTTGACTTGTTAACTTATTTTTCTCTCTTTACAGCCTAAAGCAATTCTTAAAATGTAGAGGATGTACGTGCAAACACGTAAGTTTTGCAATATAAGTACTGGGGCAGAGAAATTCTCCCACTGACAAGATCTGCCAATGCAGATAATGTTCTCCCCCTTGTGTTTCAAGTTACACGTTCTATCCTAGGTTTGGCAGATATCATACCTAAAGCCATCTTTGCAGGAAAAAATAAAATAAGTACTTATCCCAGGAGATTTTTATTTTATCCTTAATATTTTTATTTTGTTATCTCTACAGTTCCAATAAGTAAATGAGTCAGAGTGCTCTCAAGTGGGTAATCTGGGATCCCTTAGGAAAACAGCTTTTTGCCTAGTAAAAATAGCATTATTAATTTTAAGTTATCTATTTTTCATTATATAGTGCTTCTATAGCACTGTTAAAAAGAAATGGACCAGACCCTGGCCACAAATATGATTCTTCAAATTTGCCTTTTTTGTAAGAATTTTTTTCTCCTGTTGACATTCTTGAAAACTAATGCTGTCCTGAGTTTCAATAAGAGTCTGGTTTTTCCTCAGATGTTTCCAGCTAGACTGAAACAGGAGCATACATTCACAGAATCACAAGAAGCAAGGCATTCTTCTTGAGAGGAACCTGAGAAAATCCAGAGATCCTGGCAAAGCCAGGGAGATGAAACTTTATGATCTTCTTAGGGCAAGACCTGAGGGGAGTTTTTTAAAGCTGTATGGGTGCTTAAGAGTGCACCTGCAGGAATGTTTGGATAGTGAATGTAACAATTCAATATTTAATGGTTAAATTAAGCTATTGTTTGCTATGAGCTGGGAAGATAGATCAGGAGAATAAACATTCTGCACCGTGTCTGGTTTCTCATCTCTATCCCTGGGTACTTTCTACTGGTACCTGTCAAAGACAGGATACAAGACTAGATGGAGCAGGTACAAGCTAGTGCGGTAGCTCTTCTGGGCTTAGTCCACTTGGACTCCAAAGTTCAACATCACAAGGAAGGATATCTGTAGCTGCTGCGAGATTGTACCCTGAAGTTATACCTTAGAGACCCAGAATTAAAAAGTTATGGATGTTCTTGTACCAACTGGCTGGGAAGTGAGTGGGATCCCAAGATAGGTCCAATTTAAATATGCAAGTGGTCATGCACTAGGCAGTCAGCCTCATCTATACTACTTACATCAATAATAATTACACTGTTAAGTGAAAAGACTTTGGAAAAGGAGACAGACTGGATATAAGGTAACATTAAGGTTTCATATGTATTATTTGGCGTGATATTCACAGTGAATTGTATATGTTAAATCTTCCATAGAAGCTATATTCGTTCTACAAAGAGAGAGAGGGAAAGTTCCTTCTTTCCATAAAAGGAAGGAAAGGAAGCTAGAGAAGATGAAACATTGATTCTGGACGAATATAGAATTCAGTCACATATGCAAATGATTTAGAGATAGAGGAATATTCAGTCTGGGTAGGTAGCAGCATGCAGAAAAGCAGCCCTCCTCCACAACAGCTCTAAAGCAAAACAACAAAACACAGTTCAGCTCATCCTGCCTTGACAAGGAGAAAGGCCATCTGGAGATTTACCATGGATACATCTTTATCTTCAGATTGAGGGACTTGAAATACCAGGAGAGATGAAGAAAGGAAGTATAGAATCCAAAAGGCAGAGTGATATTTAGTAATGGCAAACACTGTAGCTCCAAATAAGCACTGGTCAAAGTCAAGATAGCAACACTGAGTCCTCTGCATGGAGGCAAACTGAGAGCCCTTCTGTAGTCCCATTAGCTTCAAAATCTCAGCTGGATATACCACCTGTGCAGACATTGCATCTCTCCCTTGCTCATGTATGTATCTTTCCATAATCACCTCCTTTCATTTACCTATAACCTCTATTCTCATACAGACACACCTATTCTTTGATCTTCATTCAGGTCTTTCCCCCACTCACATACACTTCTCATTAGCACAGACAAGATGCATCTGACTAGAAGAAGGGTTTCTGTCTGAAATGGGAGTTCAGCTATGTGAAGGAAGAGGCTGGGTCTTTGGGAGAGGAGGAGATTAACATTTTTTTAACAATACAGTAGCTTTGGGAAACCAATACATGTCTGAGTCAGGGAGGAGGTGGGAACAGTTAAGTGGGGACAGCTAGCAAAGATATTTTCATACAGGTGAAGATAAACACAGTAAAACCATTAAAGTCTAATTTTGGAAAAACTTCTTAGAAGCCATTCCCAGCTAATTATTCACCAGTAATAAATGAATAGAATAGTAAATGTTATTAGAATAATTTACTATTCATCAAGAATAATAAATGAATAGAATAATTCATTATTCCCACATCCTTGTTCTTTGCAAGCTCTGGCAAGCTAACTAGGGCACCAGGAGGAGTGTCTCAGGAAGAACAGGGAAACAATGCACACAAAACTTGGAAAAGAGGCTTTAATTTTAGGTGAAAAGTTCACATATGCAACAGCATTTTGTAACTGTGCTACTGACATGAACTACCATTTGAGCCATGTGCATCTTACCATACTCTGTAAAACCTGTTTGGCTTGTTATTGCATAGAGATCCAAAATTATGGAATAGGACTGTGATCTTTTCATACAGGTAATATTTTTTTCAAAATTATTTCATTATTTCCTGGTCATACTTTTGTTAGCATAAACAGATTGAGGAAACTGATACGGCATTGGCACAAGTAACAGAAATCGAAATTAATATAGCCTACATCTGATTATCTTGCCCAATTTCCTGGCTCCCCATACTTTATACAGATATATAATGTATATATTTTGTATTTTCATATATGTAATACACCAAAAGACTTTCTTCCACCAAACAACATACAAATCCTTTCTTCTCTCACATGGTCCCCAGACAGCTTTCTCTGCATCACAGGCACAGTTATCTCCATAGACTCACCATGTGCTGTCTCCCAGAGCTCCATTTGCTTCATGCTCCATTTGCTAAGCATGCTACTCTCCACTAGCAGCCAAAGGTCACAGTACAATCTTATCAGCTGAACTTGTCTAGAACATTCATGGATGTAATGGGGATTCACAACAGTAAGTGTAAGTTTCTAGATCTTTCTATTCAGACATAGTTTACTGGTAAGAGCCATGAAAATGCTCTTATTAAGACCTATATTCTGCTTTTGGCAGGTTCTAGGGCTTTTGTATCAGAAGATGCTTCTTCTGTCAGACCCAGTTTATCAGATGAGATCTCGGCTTCTAGGGTTTCTCAAGGGGTCATACTAAACCCATTTAAAAAAAAAAATTAGCCCAGAAAAATACAGTGAAAGGATTTTTTTTTCAGATGTGGGAAAAAAATCTTCTTTCATACTAGGTTAATACTGTATATTACAGAAGGGTAAAAAATAAACTGAGGGTTGATCTGCTTAGGGTAGGGCACTAAGCATCCTTATAACCTTGGGCAAGTTATTTAATCTTTCTATGACTCAGCTTCTAAGATGTAAAATAGAAAAGATCTTCCTTTATCTTATTGCCTGTCTTCCTTTTTTGTCCTTGGTTTAAACTTCAAGTTCAGTGGGTTCAAGACTATCTCTTAACATGCATCTCATAAATGGACAGTCTTGCAGGGGTTCTGCAATGAGCATAGCTCACCCCTGTCCCAGGATGTGTCTGTGTTTTGCAATCTGTTTTACATGGCAGGTAAGCATCAGGCTTGCTCCATTCTCAGACCTCACTAGACTATGGGAAGAGATAATAAGCAAGTCTAAGATAATCCATATGCATGGACGGCTTTAAAAGAAGATGATTAACTCATGTTTATAATATACATTGATCATTTAAAAAAAAAAAAAGGTTGGGACTCAGAGAGCAAGCTTTCATCATAATTCTTCTGTAGCTGTATACATCAGGTGATATTGCAGTGTTCTAAGGTCCTATCTCACTTTTTGCTGTGTGTAAGTTTATGTAACTCTACTGAAGATTTAAACTCAGGGAAAATCTCATGTCCTCTCTGAAAATTTAATATAATATAGTGATTCAAAGAAAATCTTTGAGATGCTGTGGCATAAAACAATATTTTTGGACTGTCCTGGCCAAGCCAGGCATCCGGTTATTGCAATTGAAAAAGGAGAGGCAGTACGAAGATGTAAAGAGGAGGCTGACATTATCAAAGAGAATTTCTAAAGCAATACTTGAAATGCATGTGAGAGGGAACAATGTTTTTCCGATGATCATGAGACGAGAACCTATTCAAGTGCTTTAGGTACATATAGCTAAGAAGGGCTGTTTCTTATAAATGTTATACACAAATTCTGAAATCTAGAGAGATGTTCACAAAACTTCTTAACACATGAGCTCAGTGTGTCCCAGCTATAAAAATGGGGTCTTTTTAGGGTGGGGTGTATATTTTTTATGGGATTTTGCAAAGAAACCGGCACACCTAACTTACTTACAGGATTTTTCCAATTTTGAGAAATGTTCCTATCATAAACCAGGACAAAAAATGTTGGTTTGTTAACATTTTCATGACCTGAGACACCACAAACATTTCATATTAGTCAAAATATTTTTTTAGCCTTCTCATTTAAAAAAAGAAAAAAAAAAGTTAACATAGAAGTTAACATTTTTACTCTAAAATATCATTTTATCTCAATCTCCTTAATAACCTTGTGTTTTTTTCAATGTAAATATGGGATGTTTCAGTATTTTATTCTTTAAAAATTTTGAATCAGGAAAGTGTCTAAGCAGACTGGTTTGTAGTTTGTTTTCGTGAATCATCACCTTTTGGTAAAAACAAAGTTGGTCAAAAAATTTCCTATGAATTGAACTGTTTAGCTAACTTCCCTTATCTTTTCTGTACTGTCTGACCTATATTTTTATTCTGTGCTTCACAGAACTTTGTGCTTAAGGGCAGACTGATAATCTACTTGATGCTATCCCTAATTTTCTCACTACAGGGACCTAAAATTTGATGATACTTCCTCTTACTTTAATGGTAGTTAAATACCTTCTGAAATACAGGGAGGGGGCAGGGAGGCTGAGGAGAAGCTTCTTGTAGCATCACTCTTAGTCTTGGCATATTCAAGAACTTCTATAATAGTTTTTATTACACTCCTAAATACTTGAAAATAGTAGGGAATATAAAATAAGGGCAAAAACTAAGGAACATCTCATGTATTTAAGTTGATCTCATCTAGATCAAGATTCTCCCAGCTAAAAAAAGAACTGCTGATATGAACATAATAATTAACCAACATCAGAAAGTATGAGAAAATGAAAGTCTCTCACACTGTCCCTGGGGGGAGGTAAACTTAGAGGCAATAGACAAAAAGAGGCAAGATATGAAGTGTGCCATAGGTGTGGAATGCTTGCAGGTGCACTTCATATAGCTGTTACACCTGGGAAGGCAATTCTCATATTTTCTTCTTGGAATGAGTCTCAAAAAATGCGTGACTAAAAGTATCCACAAACTGTGTGGGAGACAGTGGGAAATTCCAACTTTGGCAGATGATGGTCAGTCACTACACACTTAGTATATTGCACATGAGCATTTTTGCTTAATGGGTATCTGAAGTCTGAATCCAAAAATTGAGGCTTGGGGCTGACTTCTGGTTTTGTTAACTCAAGTTCCAGTACCAAAAATGACAGCACTTACTGTTTTATGAGTTTGGTTCTGAACATGCAGGGATGACATGCACTTTTTTGTGTTGTCATTTAAGTAAAATATGCCATTTCTACTTTTCTTTCTTCTCTTTTTTTCATTTTGAGATATATTTTGCAATCCTCAAGTCTGCGAGCAGTAAAAAAATAAGCACTACACCAACTTGTTTATCACAGTTATCAGTGCACTTGTTTGTGTGAGATTTCCTGTGTTAACAGAAAGGAAACATACTAATAATAGATGGCAAATACATGTTTTTGAATTTGTGCAACTGGGCTTACTATTTATATTTTGTACAAATTAAGTTACTGTGCGCTTGGAAAGAAAACACTGAGAAATCCAAATCTAAAGTGAAACAATGTGCCTGTCAATAAAGCCAGCTTTTCACCAACAACTAAATTTCATTAAAGACAAAAAGAACACATTTAGACACCTGCAACTACAAGATAAAAATCCATTAGCTTTGAGTAAAGGTCAAAGATGTGCTTCAATATCTTCAGAGGAAAATGTCTTAAAATAAACTTGCAATTTAACAGCAACAACAACAAAATCAGGTAAACTAACTTTAGGAATTATTTCAAGATGCTGTTTGGGAATAAGTCATCATGCAGTCTTTTTTCTTCCCTAATATCTCTCTACATTCACCAACAAAAACAGCTTATTTCCCAAACACATACAACATTCTCCCTATTAAATGGTCCTAATAAATATTTATTGCTTAAGTGCCATAGTTTTATTTATTTTTAAGTGATTATAAACATTTTTCAACTAAATGTTTTGTAAAAGTACTCAAGTCTAATAATTTGTATGAGGTTACATTTTGACATTTAACCTTAAATTTGGCCACATGAAAGGTTTATCATCACACTTATATTGCTTTCAGTACATAGCAGAAGGACACCTTCCACTTGAAAGTCACCTTGATTCCAATGTTAGCAGCCTTCTGCTCCACACCTCAGATATTATTTAACAATGCCTCCACAATCCTTTGCCACTTAGCTTTTTGCTTCCATTACCAAATTCCCTTATGATTACTTCTCTTCCCTTTAGGCTTAGCTGGACATGTTTGATCTTCCACACATAGAAAAGACTATCCTAATACAGGCTGAAAAAGTACCGTTATTCACCTGCAGTTGGCCATCCAAGGATTTTATTACCTTCAAGGGAGAATTTGGGAGTAAAGTATCCTTCTTAACTGATCTCTTCTAACCAAATACTTCCTAAGCTAGATCAATGACAGCTAAGTCAAAAGTCATTGTAAGATTCTACGCTAATTATCCGAGAAATAAATAAATAAATAAATAAACAAATAAAATTTTCTCAGACTGGAAAAATACCTTAAGCCAGACTTTCTATTTTAGATATGAATGCCTCATACATTCTTGCAAATATATGATATATGCATGCAAATCAGATCTTTACATCTGCCTACTTCAGGGTGTAGATATTTGTCTATATATGTGCAAATAAGCAAGTATCCATGACTAACACTGAAAAACAAGTAAATTAAAAAGACATCCATGTCCTTGAATCTGAAATGAATTATTTTATACATGTTATCTCCTGTATTTTGGGCAATATTAAAAGCTGATTTGTGGATTTTAACCTGGAACTGAGGATGGATTGTGGGAAATACCTAAGTCTGGCTTTGTTGTTGAGACTCTAGACCATGTAAGCAAGGTGAACCTTGACTGCCTTGTGCAAGAGTGAATTCAAATCTGTGGGACCAGACTGAAAAACAAATGCACTAACAAGCAAATAAATAAAAGCAGACTCCTTCTGTGTGAATTGTATCAAATCCTTTTCTGGCTGGAATGATTACCTGAAAAGCCTGAGGAAATATATGTAGCCATCATAAAAATGGTCAGTAGGACTACTCAGAAAATAGAGTTTAATTTTTCATAAATATTCAAGTTTTCAGAATTTTTTGAGAGAAGACAAGTCTTTTCACAAAATCTTAATGAAAAATCTGAGAAAAACTAAACCCTAAAACAGAAATAGAAAAAGCATCCATACATGACAGGTGAGTGGACAGACCTGCACACAAGGCTATGGAATCGGTCTTTCATTTTCCCCAATAATTGTTTATACTAAGTATATCATCTGCTAATAGCAAGTAAATTGCTGCCCAGCAAAAATCTCTTTGTAGGGTATTGTCAAGGGACCATTTCTGCTTTCTTTAAGGTTTTCCCAGCCAGTCAAAACATCACCGAAATGGACTAAGTTCTCCCGTTAAATTTCTGAGGAAAAGGAAGAAGACTCTCTTTCCCCTTTAAAAATGGAGTCTGGACAGTGGAAATAGCAAAGATTATTTCTGGAGAACTCAGTAGCCTTTCATGCCAAGATAGTCTTGTCCTATTGCTGTCTGCTTCTGCTTTGCTCTCAGTAGTCCCTTAGCCCAGAAGAAACGACAGTGAAAAGGTAATAGATATTAAAATCAATTCTCAAAACATTTCAATTGTAAAAATGGCATTTGAACAGCAATACAGATAGAAAGAATGCTTCTGAGATCTATCTAATTGTGGTAAAGGCTTTTTAATGAGAAATGGTATGTCTCCGCGCTGCTTCATAATTCACTGTGCCATTCTAGATGCCTCTATAGCTTAAGT
This sequence comes from Gymnogyps californianus, assembly GCF_018139145.2. Classification (NCBI taxonomy): domain Eukaryota; kingdom Metazoa; phylum Chordata; class Aves; order Accipitriformes; family Cathartidae; genus Gymnogyps; species Gymnogyps californianus. The sequence continues at coordinate 127,521,988 of NC_059472.1, forward strand.
ACAATAAAATTTTAGTAGGATTTTGAACACTCCCTAAGTTAACAGGTAAGTCAATTTAATGCCATAAAAAGAGATGTAACTCTAGAGATTTTAAATAGTTTAATCAGGTGTAACCATTTCTTCTAAAGTTCTGTGATATTTTCTATCATCCTAAAAAGCACTACAGCATATCCAAACGCATGGCTACAGGCAGCAGCAATGCCTGATTTCCTTTCATGTGCCTGTTGCTGAGCAGTAAAGTCATTCTGCACAAGCCAACACAGGTTTGGGAAAATCTAGAGACCTCTCCACTGACCAAAAACTGCTCAGATTTGGCTTTTGTGAATCTACTATAGCAAAACCACGTAACTTTGATGGGAAAGGGAACAGACTTTCTTTTTTATATAAGTTTTTAAGACTACTTCTAGACTAAAATAGTAATTTGTTTATACTCTCATGCCTACGGCTGAAAGTTTGCCATCGATTTTAACTAGAGATCACAGATTTTTCACAGTCTCTTATAGGTACCTAAGGACCAACTTGCATGTCCAGAACAAAACATACCTATTAATCCTTTGATTTGGGGGGGAAAAAACCTTGATCAGATTCACCCTGCTCCCCTTTGATGGAACTACTATAAGCTCCTTTAGTAGTTGCCTGCCTTTGGTGATGGACAATAAATAAATAAGATTCTGAGAGTATTTTTCCATTGGCCCTGCAATATGTTTTGCAGTAGGCAAGAGTTATCACCAGTGCTACTCTAGTCCTTAGGCCATACTCATTGTTCAAGGCTCACTAAACACAGATCTGTTTCGGGCTTTTTTTTCCTCAAATGAAATGAGTTTGTGTTTATTTTGTACTCTATTGTGCACCCTCCTACATGTCCACCCACTATTTACCCCATGTGGTAACACAGCAGAAAAACAAGGTTTGCTGTTGTCCTGGGAGTTTATTGTTTTTGCTAGTTTGCATTTTATTAACTGGGGCCTGGGGGAGATGTGACATTGGCAATATTTGCGATTTTATTGTAAGTTTCACAATATTTAGCCCTCTTATTTTGTGAAGAAAAAAAAGCTTAGGAATGATAAAATCTCAAATACTGGAACGTTAGTCTAAAAGAATACACATGTATACTTATACACAAACAGTTGTATTGCTTTTAAAAATCATGCCATTTTTTAGCTGATCTCATTATTTAAAAGCCTGATTTGTGATTTTGAACACTTGTGGTTGGCAATATGGGGTAGTTTAGCAGAAATTGCCTGGGTTTTATTTCCTTCCAGTGGGGATAAAATAGAGTAGAAGGATACAGCATTTGCATAAAATGGGAACATGCAGTAAAGTTAATCTGAATCCTTTTAGAAATCTAAATTTTTTTCCCTTATTTTCCTTATTATTCATTGTTTACCTCCGTACTAATAGATTCTTGCCTTTTATTTGCAGCCTAAATGATCTTCACAGAAACCAAATCCATGAAAAAAATTCTACTGCTTGCTTTGAGTTGCTCCCACTTTCCTATCCTTATTCAAGCTCATAAAACTCCAAAGTCTTCTAGGTTTACTGGGTACTAAAAACTCATTATCTATACTGAATTAAAGCCAACCTAGTCTTTTAAAAGGTTTCCACAGAATGGTGGATAGCCAAATTTTACTTATACTGTTACCCCTTCAGTTTCACATTTAGAATTTTCAGCCTTTACCTCAACATGTTACCTTAATTACTTTTGATGAAACAATTTTCCAGCTGCAGTTGTTTTGCTTCTTTAAAGAAAGGGCTTTTGATTGGCATTCATAAAGGAAGGTAGATTTCAAACAATATTTAAAGACAGAAAATGTCCGTTATGTAACTAAAAAATCTAAAAATGGAAACAGTTTTTAGTTATTAATATGGAATTTTTAGAGCATGAAACAAATGGATCCTATCATGCATGAATCAGTATGAACTACTGAACATACCTTTTTATTCATTGCTGTATAAATATTCTGTGACTGATTATGATTTGTAGTGAATTAAAGAAAAAAATCAAATGGCTATAGAAATAGAAAAAGATACCTGGACCTACTGGTAAGTCTTATGTATATTGTCAGGACATGCCTTGATAGCAATGAGATGGGAGGAAGGGACATTCATAAAGATTTAGTAGTACTGTGGCTTGGTGAAAAACTACAAATTTGACAGAACACCTACAAAGTACCATTTGTAACTTCTAAAAGACTTTCCCGTGTCTGTTTGGATGCTGTTTACTCATACCCACATTTGTAAGTTTTGTCCTGATCACTGAAGTAATGAGAAAGTAAATCTATAAGGATGAGCCCAATGCACTCAATACCAGCTGCGCAGAGCATGTGTAACACATCCACTGAGTGTATTTATAAGACCTGTCTATACCTTTCTGTCAGCTTTCTCTTGAGAGCCATGATCATCCTTAGACATAAGCAAAGTGAAAGTGCCCCAAGGTAAAGGGACCCTGTCTGTATCTATGCTGCTTGACCTAGGCACGAGTTGCTTCAGACATGCTGATTATTCCACAAGCCTTTCTAGCACTCCTGAGAAATCTCAGGTAGCCCTTGAGTTGTGCCCCACTTGTGATCCTTCAGGCTGTTCGCCGTAAGGAATTCTGTCTGCCTCTCACCATTATCTACCAGCTCTTCTGATTATCAGGAAAATGTGGGAAGGAGGGAGAGAACATGAATCCAGACCCCTAGGCTGTTAGCCTTCTCCAGTTTCCAAAGAGCTGTCTATACCTGTATCTGGCAGCATACAATAAAACAGCATAACAAGTACCTGCCTCACAGGCTTAGCCTGCCTGAATCCGTGATGGAACATGATGGCCTTTCCCACTGGAGATGGGACAACCAACATATTCCACAGTCACCCTCCATCACTCCCTGCCTGAACATCCTCTTGAAGAAAGCTTTGCTGTTTGGCCTTAGAATAGCAGAGCCCATGAGAGTCCTCAGCAAGCCTGGGAGAGATGGAAAACCCTCATGGAGCTTTTCTGTGGAGAAAAAAAGTCTGAATTTGGAGGCAAGGTACCTGCAAGAGCACCAAGATAAGCCACGGGTTGTGGGAAATTGTGCCAGCATGGCAACTCAGAGCTGTACAAGAGGGAGGAACAAGTGGGATGATATGGGACAAGGTGACAAGCAGGGACCATTATCCAGGCACTGTATCCCAACTATAAATAACTGCTCTTCTCTCTCAGCACATCCCTGTTTTTGGATGCAGGCTGCAGGCAGGCCTCTTACCAGTTCAGAAGTGATGCACCTGAGCACATCTCTGCTGGGTTTTGGGAAAGGTTGGGTACTAGACCCAGGCTGACCCCCACACCACAGGCCTGGGGTCAGCCACCACCAAGAGACAAAATGGCCGCCAGCTCGGGGAGGGGAGCAGTGCTGCGGAGGGGAGATCAGTCATTGGCTGGTGGCACACCACGAGCCAGGGAAGGGGTTGCCAGGCAGAACAGGGTCATCTGGCAACACGGGGCAGGGGGGCAGGCAAGGGTGAGTAGGGCGAGGAGAGCCCACCACGCCTCGAGGCCGAAGGAAAGGGGAATGAAGCTGCCACAACTGTGCAGGTCTGTCTGCACGGAGGTCCCCTCCTGGCTCTGGCTGTGGTCAGTCACTCGTAGACTGTCCCCATGGACTCTCAGGAGAGATTCCTGGCAGTGTGGGTGGAGGCCATCCTGCCCAGCACATAGGGTGGCAATACTGACAGCCAAATAAATTTCCAATGTAGGCATTTTTATGTGGCACCGAGTGCTTTCAGGGGTACTGGGCCATGGAGTAACCCACATCACTCTGTGGGGCAGATGGCGGCAACCTCAGGCAGGGGTCTGGCCAGGGAAAGGGTGGGGAGGGCACTTTCCCATAGCACCTTTGCCACACGGCTTTGAAAATGTCCCTCAGGACCATCTGAGACTGAGAGGAAGGACACTCGAGACCGAGGGGAGGTGTGCAGCCGGGCAGCTTGGCATCAATGGGCTGGCTGTGGGGTGATCTTACATCCAATACAGAGGTAACCACAGAAATCAAGATATTAAGACTATTAATCTGGAGGAGTTAATTTTTTGTGAGTACACAGAGCCATTGTGCGTACATAAAGAGAAAATGTCTTCTCTTTCCATAGTGTGTAAAAAGCAAAGTAGCAGGTATACAGAACAGTATACGAAGTTTCCGTATTCCTTTACCCACTGAAAACTTTACATATGTAACATAGTATGGTGTATATGCTTGCAAAACATATATTTACTTCATTAGTCATTCACAGAATAATGAATTAATTAAAATCAGAATATTTCTGATTTCAAGATGAAGCAGTCCTGTTTGTGTTTTTTGTTTAAAGGGAAATGCATAGGTCAGACATTATATCTGGGATTAACATTAGTCTCTTAGTTTCACACATAGATTAAAATCTTAATACTTTGTGGCTAAATCTCACTACCTCAAAAAAAAAGGGATAGAAATCCCCTTTATCCAGTCTCATTTGTCCTTCATTGCTTTTGACGAATATCCTACAGTCATCTGCAGAGCACCTAGCACTATCAACAAAATTCAGACCTGGGACTTTCTATTGTTATACCTCTGTTAAAAAATATAAAAGCGGAAGCGGAAGAGAAAAAGATGCTGAAGAGCAGCAAAAGGGAGCTTTCCACTGGTACTTCCATGAAACACTCCTATGAAAAGTTATGCCAGGCTCGAAAATAGATGTCAACACTTTTCTACCACTACAAGTGAAAGTAAGCACCCATCATCTATATATTCCTACAGTAAGGAAAATGTGGCACATGGACAACTCCATACTGCTCCATGCAAAAACTCTTATACTGTCAACCGCTCCAGCTGTGACACCATGCCACTGTTTTTTTCAAACCTTCTGTAGAGAAAGATAGTTTTCTCTAGTGTAGCATATTAACATGGATAGAGTAGCCATCAATTCTTCTGTACAGGCTGAACTCTTGCAAATGAGCAACTCATGAAAAATAAAACTCTGCCAAACAAAGAAATCTGGCAGCATAGTAAATAAAATGTAGTATAGCTTTTCTGCAAATCAAAGAAATGCAATTGCTAACAAAACCCTAAAAGGAAGGCTTTTCTAGCAGTAGCCATATCAAGCCTAGAGAATGAAAAAGATAAATAGGAAGTGAGCAGAAAAGTTGGTTTCTCTTGGCTTATAATCAGGGTATTTAAAGAAATGTTTTCTTTCCTGAAAGTCAAGAGGAAGAAAAAAGATGGAAACAAACTGTAGCCAGTTGAGGCGAGGCTTTTATAGTTTTTTTGGTCTGAAAGCACACAAAACATTAGGCTGTTGCTGTCTTGAAATAGCTAGATGAACCCAACACTTTCTTCCCTCTACCTAGCGGTTATCTCAGCTGGATACTCTAGAATAAAATATCTTCCCTCTTGTAGCATTTTGCTGTGAGGTAACCAATCTATTGGTGCCACATCTTTTTTTGGTAAGGGCAACATAGCCCAATATTTTATGTGTGAATGGTATGAGTCTTCATATCTGTGTCTAGGTGAACCTAATGCATTAGTAGTAAGTTAAGTAGTAGGTTAGGAGATATAAGCTGAGTTTTGTTTCCAAAATGTATGCTTAATCACCTGTTTCTGAAACAAACTTTATTTTATTAACTGATTTAAATAAAATCAAGGTTTTAAAATCTCATTGGGAGCTAAACGTTAAAGACTTTCCAAAAATGAATTACTTTAAGCATTCCTATGTGCAATTAGTTGGAAAACTTCAGGAGAGATATATTATGCTACATCTTCTTGTTAGAAGTCCATTATGCAACAAAAACCAGATACCCAGCATGAAAGACGATGCTGCCTTATATCATGTTTTCCTTTGACTTCCATGTATTCATCTTCTCCTTCAAATTCTAATCTGAATTCATTAATACTATTAAGAAAAAACTTACAGATTTATTTATTTCCCTGGATCAGCTTTTTCACCATTCCTAAGTACAAACATTGCATTTGTCATCCTTTCAACTTATTACTGCTAGCTTGGTAACATTTACTAAGGGTCTTTGTTATCACACCTACAATAGTATGTATTTTTTTTTTCAGAATCAAGGGATAGACATTACGTGCTTCTCTCAACTGGAGTTCTGTAATCTGCTGAAGTTCCCAGTTCTGATTTCCCTATCTTTATTCTAACTGTTAATCTTGCCTTTAGTCCTGATGGTTAAAGTCATCATCCTAACTTAAAACAAAGCACTGCTTGCATTACTGGAGACAAATCTAGATGATGCGCTGTCTTTAACCCCAGTTCCTGACCTTGAAGCCCACCTTTCCTTTCCTGGCTCTCGTCTGCTTTGTATAAACTGAAGAACTTTTTTTGCCTGAAGATTCTGCCTTTGAGGCAGATAAAGATCCAAACCACCACAGAAAGCTTTGTAATGAATGCCAACACCTTGAACTACACTCAGGAACTAATTAGCAGTTGATGTAGTAACAAGTCAAGAAGCTGTTAATTCACACTAAAAAAAAGTCAAGTCTACCTGAGTAATTCATTGTCAACACACTCATTTAGACAGATGTTTACAACTGGCACACACATATAGTAGATATGTACACACACATCTGTCATGGACTGTATATATACACACGCTTAAGTTTACAGGTGATACTATCTCACTAAAGTACAACAAAGTATAATTTCTTGAGTAGAACTTTCCCTGGTTTAAGAAAACAGCACTTATTTTACTGGGAAAGATGTACAATGGACCCATTCATTTTTAGGATCCTGCAGGGATGACTGCTTGTGTGTCGTTGAGGAACACACTAACTACTGTAGGTCACAGATCCAGTTTACATCTTTATTTCCAGCAACCAAAAGGAGTCAGTCTTCCCTCATGTCTCTTTGAGAAGAGATCCTCTCCATGAGCAATGCATGCCAAATGATATGGAGATAATACATAACAGGATTTGCTGCATTAGTATAAAAAATTGAGATTGGTCATATCTTCTCATGACACTCCCAGTAGGTTATGCAGGCTCACTGTGCTGTAGTGTTTCACTTATAGCAATGTTACTGCTTATAAGTTCAGCTAGAGCACAGCAATACTTTTTAATAGGTCCTGTGCACTGTAGTTGGGCACCCCAAGGTGTCCTGCTTTGCTGCCGTGCTCCCTGCTGCTCCATGGACCCTGGGAGTTTCTGTGTACTTTCCTTTCAGAAAGTAATGTGATTGCATGGCTTAGGATCAAGACAGATATTTCCCATGATTCTTTTTACTTCATCTGTGTTAGCACCATTTTCAAAGAGCTGTTAAGAGCGTGGAGAGAACACCAGTGAATGTCACAGTCTCCCTGAATGAATATGAACAAATTGCCACCAGCAAATCCGTAGTCAAATGATGGCCTGTACCTCAGGGCAGTGAGGGTTTACAAGATCACTGAAAACACATCGTTCCTCCTCCTACATATTTGCTTCAAGTAAATGTACTGCATGGTATATTGCTTTCAGACTCAGCCGGCAAAATCTGACTAGTGCTGCAGGTAATCAGTCTCAGATCTTCAGGATGTCAAAAGCCAATTTCCTAGAACTGTGCTGAGTTCCTCTTGGAGTGGTAGCGACAGAAATCTGCATATGAGTTCCCCTCAGCATGAAGAATCACATGGAAACCTCTCAAAAAATATTTTGCTACTTATCAGTAGCTAGTCTGGTCCTTAGTTTGGTGCGGGCAGATAAATCATCACATTATTTTAGTGACAATGAGCACAGTTCTGAAGAAGATACTATCCTCCTACATCATAAAACACAGCACAGAGACACACATAGGTCCACACATAGGTAGTTATGAAAGTGTTTGTATAGTTAGGATTATATAATTATGCTGTAACCACTGATGCAACACAGAGTTTTTCTTTTTAACTTCCATCCCTTATAATTCACAGATACTTAAAGGTGATGATCCATGATACTGCAAGGCTTGATTAATCAGTGCTAGGTTACTATTCATGTGGAGGCTCTAGAAAGCTTCTAGATAGAGGATCTTTATAAGGTCAATTTTTTTTATTTCATTTGAGAAAAGGAATTTCTTCTGTGATGGCAGTAACACTAAGGCATTGTCCTTTCCCCTAGTCATCCTGAAGATCCAAATTATCTTTTGTAACCTTGTTTCATGAAGCCTTTGATGGACACTTGCACAGGTAAGAACATAAGAACATCTGTATCAGAGCAAACACCCTGTTTCTGATAAGTCCGGGTGCAGATATTCTGGAAAGAGTATAAGAACAAAACAAAACTGCAGCACTACTTCACCTCACAGCTCAGGAATGTCTTAATGCTACAAAAACTTCAATGGAGTCTTATTTCATGCATTTGTCCAGTTGTCTTTTGAATTCATGTAATATTTTAATACCAACAATGTTCTGTGCCAAGGAGTTTCACAATTTAAATATACACTGTGTGAAAAAGTATCTCCTCTTGATATGATTTCAGTCTGTTATCTGCATAGGAATAAAGAAGGTCTTTACACTCCAAGTGGCTGTGGAATAAAAATAGTGTATTTGAAAGATTTAGGAATAGAAGGAAGATATTGAAGCCAGAAGTGGAAGAGAAGTATTTTTCTGTTGTGATATGAATTTGCTTTTCTTTTAATTACTGATAGGACCAAAGGAGAAATGTTTTTGCATAGATTGGAGCAATAAATAACCATCTGCTAAGCATTTCCCCTAGATGTTTTACCTGGCATATTATAGCCCAGCTGGAACTATTCTGCTTTCTGGAGAATGACCTGGTATAGGATTTATATATGGCACCATGATACAATTTCAGGCACAACCATTGCACAAACAAGTGTGGTACAGCTGGGTGAACGCCCTACACTGGAATCATATAAGGAGCTCCTGGCTCAGCCCTAGCATTTAAGCAAGGTGACTTGTTAGATGGGTTAGAACATTCTCAGAGCAGTACAGGGCACTCAGGTAAGTGAAGACCTGACCCCAGTACCCAACAAAGTCATGTGGAATAACCTGGGAGGACTTAGACACCTATTAGTTGTTCTACGATGAGTATATATCCCTTTATACTTTGCAGCAGGTCAGTCTAGCCCACATCTCAGTAAACCTATTTGCAAACTTGTCTTAGTGTCTTGCGTTAAAATGCCATAAGATTTGCAACAAATAAGCATTCAATGTGAAGAGAAAGAGCTTTAACATGAGAGGACTCAAGCTAACTTGCCACAAATATGAAGTGTATAGTGCTTGCCACGAATATGAATTGTACAGTGGACCTTGCAAACCAGGACTTAATTATTCAGTTTTGTTCCCATTAGAACCTGACACACAGATTTTTTGTAAAAACAAGTAGGAAGGTCTGTGTCTTTCATCCTTGCTAGAGAGTAATTCCCTGTTTCACTCCAAAAATTAAAAAATAAAAAGTAGTATATGTAGAAGAGTATATTTGTCTGTATGGCTACCTGTGTACTGGGTCAATACAATATTCCCTTTGTACGTGTTAACATCATTTGTTTCCTTTGTTGATACAATGATTTTGTTATTGTTGCTGTCAGTGGCAAGGGTGATAATGGATTTGTTATTCATGGAATTATCTACCTATGACTGGGAAGCAGACCTGACTGTAGCACTCATATTTCTATAATATATCTGTAATTATGCATTCAGGAAATTTGACAGCAAAATGTCGAAACAAAAACAGATTTGCTCTGTTGAAGGTACTTGAAGACAAACAGCATTACATCAGAAGCTTGTATCTGGTTCAGACAGGCTATTTACTACAACAAAAAAATAGCCTTTTGAATTACTTTCAGCCTTCCATACCTCATGTTAAAAGGCTACTGTGGTGCCCTGTCACTCACTTATCAGCAGAGTAGGGGGCAAAGATGAACAGGAGTCACCAAAAGAGTTAAAGGAAATGATCACTTCAAAAGACTGATTTCCTGTATCTTTGAAAAGTGAGGGTTTCCTTCAGTAGCATTTAATAGTTACAGCTGAGTACATCTCCTACTTTACAGGCAATGCTAACACCCATGTGAGGCATTACTGATTTTCACACAAGAGAATGTCTGCTTGCTTCTTGGAGCTACAGTAGTGCTCACAGGAGGCTGTACCAAGCTCCAAAAAGAAGCAGTGATAAATTCCCTCGTTCTATGTGAGGGACAATACATTCCTTTCCCTTCCCCTCCAATACCTGCAGTCTGACAGCTTCATACATCGATGTTTATGAATCACCAAACAGGCAGTGGGAGTTAATTCTACGAAAAAATTAGAAGGTGATACATTTCAGATTACGGTTGAAAGTGGAGTTTAATTGTTTACCTAAGAGGAAGTTAACACCAAAAGACTTTTGATCGCCAAAAGACTTTAAGTTTAATGAATTAAATTTTTCAGAAAGATACTATTTCAATACTGTTATTTGCAATGAGTATAACAAAATTGCAATTAGCACTAACATCAGGATGAATCTTTTGCTAGAATCTTTTATATAGATGGTAAGAAAAGACTGACAGGGAAATTAGGGTTTCTTGCTACAGGCACAGGTGTGACTTCTGTACCTGCATTGAAGGTTTCCAGCAGACCCATGTGTAAAGAGACATCTGAGCATTCAGTCTGGAAAATCTATGGTGGCTGTCACACAGCACTCTCTCTCTTCACCTTCTTAATTCTTATTTTGATTTTGACAGTTGGTAAATCATCTTTTTAATGGCTCACCACAGTTTTAATGCACAACTTCAGACCAAATTGTTTGAAACCATGACTTAATTCATGGAATCTATTAAAAAATGTGTTGACAGCCTTCATTCCAGGAAGAAAATGTTAATTACTTGTATCACAGTAGCACTCAAGATTCAGGCCATATTGCCCTAGATTATAGATATGCATAGTTCTTGTATCTGACTGCTTTTTTCTAGAAACGGAATTGACTGATGTGAAGTACTGCCACACTTATTTTGCACAATACAGAGCTGGCTGTTATTATTGTATAGGTGAGGAATGGTGCCAAAGGCATGTTAAGTGAACTGTCTAAGGTCACAGAGAGGTCTGTGGCAGAGCAAACAATTACTTATGGCTGTGTCTCCTGAGTCTTTCTCTGGCACTATAAGAATCACCTTTTCTGAGGACATAATGTCCATATGATAGAGACATAGAGAAAGTATATGATGGAGAAACATGACACTTAAAAAATGGGTGTTTTTACCTAATGTTTTGTATTCTGAAGCTCAATTTTGAGGTATCCTTGGGTATGGGTCTCAGAAAAAAACACTCTGCAAGTCCACCAAACCCAAAATGCTTCCAACGGGGCATTTAAAACCCAGGGCACCCAGATCAGTGGCTGTTTGTGAACATTTGCTCTTACAACTGTGATTTGACCTATATAAGAGAGTAATTCAGAAAATATCTGGAGTCTTATTTTGTTCAACAGATCTGTAACTGATATGGGCTAATGAAATATCATTCACCATAGTTCCTAGCCAGATTCACAACAACTTCTTGGTCCATCTGTTCACTGAAGACACAGCATTTTACATATCTCTTTGTACCCATATTTGTAAAGTCTGTATTTAACGTCCTCCACTATATTTATGGTCCTTTCTCAGTCAGAAATATAGAAATGAGTGGCTTCAAGAAATAGAAAATAATATAGATTGGGTACAATAAGAACATAAACCCCCCTCTCAAAAAAAAAACCCCAACCAAAAAACGTGCTTGAATCTTTACTGAATAATCTTTTGCTATTCAAAAATACATATTTATGTGAATTCACTTCAGAGTTCTTGCTCTTCTACCGGTAACAAACCACAAATAGCTAAAGTGAACAGCACATGAATAACGAATAGGCTAAATATTAATCATTCAAAATATTCACTAAGTACTTAGAATTTTTAACTGCTTTAAAAGAACGACAACTTACTCTGCTAATGATGTCTTCAGCAAAAAGGAAATGAAATGAATAAGTAAGGATTTTATTTTATGCAACCTCTGTGGATGGTTATTACCAAGCTTTTACATATATATTTTTCTTACAGATACTGGTTACATGTTGGAACAATAATCATATTTTTTAAATATGCTGCTCACTTATTCGTTACAATTTCTGATTAATAAGTTGTGTTTCTCTGTTTATAAGATATAGATAAAGGCAAGGGCTCTTTAAATTAGTTTTTTCCCAACAATACCATTTAGTGTATATGTAAATGAAGCCATAACATTTAAGAAAATGTGCCAAGTCATAAACATTGAAGTTTTTTATTGGTTGAAAGGATCTGCATGAAAGAGTTAAGTTTGTCTTCAGCACTGTGGCTGTTTTCTTTTATTGTCTTAACTGCCAGGAAATGAAGCCTGATTATAAAAGACTGATGGAAAAAATAAGTTAAAGGAGCCCACGTTTCATTTATGAATTTTTAAAGAGAGACATACACAGGTAACTCTCTTGTTTATACCTAGCCCATCTTTATAGAAAGTATATAAATATATTTACTTGCAATAAACAAAAATTTGAATCCTCAAAGTTTAGTGTCCCACTGATTTACTTTTCTTTCTTTTTTGAGTAATAGGCTGTTGGTGAAAAGGGGTTAAATACAGTTTCTAAATGAAAAAGTGTTTTATTGTGTCAAGTGTCAGGAAGTGAGTAGAGGTGCAAAGGAAAGAGAGAGCGAGAGAATAAGATCGTTAGAGCTGATACCATGAAGTGTAACATAAATTCAGAGATGACAGAGCAGGTGAGGTCTTTGAAATGCAGCCATCACAATAATGTCACTTACAGCTGAGAATCCACAGAAGAAGAAAAAGAAAGGGAAAAAAAAAGGGGGGGGGGGGGGCGCGCGGGGGAAGAAAAGAAAGAGGAAAAAAAAAAAAGAAGGGAAAAAAAGAAGAAAAAGAAAGAAAAAGCATAACCACAATCCAAATGTGATCTAAATACAGAGCTGTCCTGGTTTCAGCTGGGACAGAGTTAATTTTCTTCTTAGTAGCTGTTACAGTGCTGTGTTTTGGATTTAGTGTGAGAAAAATGTTGATAACACGCTGATGTTTTAGTTGTTGCTAAGTAGCGCTTATCTTAAGTCAAGGATTTTTCAGTTTCCCATGCTCTGCCAGCAAGCAGGTGCACAAGAAGCTGGGAGGGAGCAGAGCCGGGGCAGCTGACCCGAACTCGCCAAAGGGATATTCCATACCATAGAACGTCATGCCCAGTATATAAACTGTGGGGAGTTGGCCGGGAGGGGTGGATCGCTGCTCGGGCATTGGTCAGCAGGTGGTGAGCAATTGCATTGTGCATCACTTGTCTTTTCTTGGGTTTATTTCTTTTTTTTTCCTTTTTTTGTTATACTCCTTTTCATCACTATTATTATTGTATTTTTATTATCATTAGTAGTAGTATTATATCTTATTTTACTTTAATTATTAAACTGCTCTTATCTCAACCCACACATTTTACTTTTTTTCTGAATTCTCCTCCCCATCCCACTGGGAAGGGGAAGGGGTGAGTGGCTATGTGGTGCTTAGTTGCTGGCTGGGGTTAAACCATGACGAGCAACAGACTTTACTATATGGAACCTACTGAAACAATTTTTCAGAAAATCCTTTCTAGTAAGTATTGAGTAAAATAGTAAGGATATCATGCAGACCTTCCATAGGAAGTATGTCATTTCTCTTTAGCAAGTAACTTTCTTGCAGTGCCAGATTCTGTCTTATAGAAACAAATTAGAAACATAAATTGCATGAACATTTGGCCCCACACATATTGTTACTTTGACTGTTCCTTTCATCTTGTCAGATACCACAAACTTTGACAAGTTTATTTGTGCTCACTGTGATAAATTCTCTAGTAGTGCACATAAGTGTACATATTTGCCCCAATGGAGAAAGTTATCTTATACCAGACACACTTTTGTTTTCGTGTAAAGCTTCTTCATGGCTATCCAAGGAAATGATCACAGGAAATTTTCCTTCTATTCTTTTCTTAGTGCCACAGTATTTCACCTCGTAGGCAACATGTTGTTATTCTTCTTGACTGTCTCAGCTACATGCATCCCATTGGTTTTGGTGCCTGAGGGCAAAATCCTGCAGTCAGGATTACTCAGGCAAGGCTCATATTGAAATGAATAGGAGTGTTACTCACACAAGGCTAAAAGCCCCTTGTCTGGTTATGCAAAGAACTGATATACAAGGTGGGCCAAGTTTTCAGCCAGTATAAATCAGTGTAGCTCCACTACAACGGAACAGAATTAGCATGCTTCAGCCAAGGAAGTGGTGCTACATGTGCTACGCTTTCATACTATAAAGGAGATATTTGTTACATGAGGAAACAGGGTTGATGCTACAGCGTCCTTGTCAATTAAAAAAAAAAAAAAAGAAACAAAAAACCTACTCCACAACGTTAGGACTCCTTCGGTCCAAATGTTGCATCTGGTTATGCTGAGAGAACATCTAACAAACCATATTTCATCAAAGAGCAAACTTTGCAGGGCTCATACAAGATTCATTCCTGTTTACATTACATGTCAAATTCCTAGCAATTTCTTTTGCTGTTAACGTACTAAGAGCTGTGTTGCATCTTATGAAATCTATTTAAGTTTCAGAGTTAGGAAGAGGAGGATTATGAACTTTTTGAGAAAAGAATTAGAAAGAAAGGCACTAGAAGTCAGTGTGAAAAATGAACACTATCTAGAATAACAGAGAGCACGTCAGACTGGTAAAAAAGAGAAGCAAGGCATGCGGACAAAATCAAAAAGGAAAAAAAAGACTTCAAATTCAAGCATCTAAGTGCTATCAAGTATTCTGAAACTAAAACAGTTTTAAAAGTTTGCCAAAATAGGAAGCTACTTGTCAAGCTTCAGTAATTTATATGCCATTTGCTTAGATGAGAAAGTCAACAAGGGACAATGCTCTAATAATTAACATTTAACTTGTCATGCGTAAGCAATTACTTCAGTATCACCTTTTTCTATGCCACAAGCACATGTCTTATGCTTACCTATAATGGAAAACAAGGACAAAGGGCTAAAGAAAAGTTTATAAAATATAGACTTTTTCTAGAGGGGAGAATTTCTACCCAACTGACTCTTTTTTTTAAACAGACATTATGAAAACAAGAGTCTATTTAGTTATTCTGTAAGACAAAATTGAAGCTGACTACTGCAGAAGATAGTGTTGTAAGGCTTCAAGAAGAGCTGTGCAATAAGTTCTAGTTCATTTTCATTGATGGCTACTACTGACAAAGTATCCTAATTTGGGAAAGTTATTTTGGGGAATGAGTTCCTTTGTTCTGAAATCTATGCATCCCGATGAACCAGTTGGCCATGTAACATGTTTTCAAAGAGCTTTTTAAAGTAGGTATACCAACAGATGATATTTTAGACCTTCTCTCTACACACTACTCACCCATGATACAGTTCTTTTCACAGCTATTAACAGATAAATTTGACTGCTTTGAGCAGGAGAGGCTGGACTAAATGATCTGTAGAAGTCTCTTCCAGCCTCAACCATTCTGTAATTCTGTGATCTTTTCAAAGGAATAGTTCTGTTCTTTTTAGTATGCTCTCTTTCAGGAAAAGGTTCAGCTCAGATTTAAATGGTCTAAACTCCACCTTCACTCCTACATACACTGTTTTTTAATAGTGAGATGTCTTGACAGCATGGATTTACGTTGTGAGCTTTTTATTTCTGTAGTACTTGCACTACTGCATTTGGCTTGGCAGGGGAAAACCCCAGAATAACTGGAGGGGATTCTTGGACTTGAAACCCATGCCCTGATTCTTTTATTTCTGTTGTTCTAAATTGTATTTCTATTGTAGTCTATTTCTACCTGTATTCTTACTTGTATCTTGCTATTTTTTAGTCTGTGTGACTTCTATAGTAAACAACACTATTTCCATGCTGTATTTTCTTCTCCTTGGCCAAGAGTACATTCAATGAATTTGCAAGTAACTTCTCAAATTCTGGTAGAACAAATAGCAAAAAAGGTTCCCAGTCTTCCTTAATTACCTGGCTAAATCTGTGCCTAGCATATCACCAGGTTGCATCTTTTCCACTGCTCTTACCTGTGACAGCTTTTTCTAACATACAGCTTTTAGATCTGACGTATGGCAGGAGTGGCCATATTGGTTCTCTAGTGGCAAGGGACTACTTAGTGATAATAGAGTGCATTAGATAAGCACACAGAGAAAGCAAAGGCTTGATCTCAGATTAAAAGGATAACAAGACAGTTTAGTTTAAGAAGTTTTATTTCATAGACAGAGTGCTGGCTTTATGCAGGATATAAAGCATGTCTCACAGCAAGGAGGGGCTACCCTACATAACAGATTTGCCCTCAGTACCCAGGTCTCTGAGTACAACTACCTTCTGTGGACTTTGTGTGAAAAACACCTCAGCAGGAAGACAATACAGCTCTTGCTGTTTCGTGATTTCTCACCAGAACTGGAGCAACGATGCTTATTTCCTACTGTCCACTGAGCTCATCACCTGCCTGCCCCTCTCCGTGACCTCATTTGTAGCAAATCTTAGCTAAATCAGAGAGCATTCCTGTGCAGCCCAGGGAGCATCATGGAGCAGGATGTTATATGGCTAATAGCCATTCTTGGCTATCTGCAAGCACATCTTCCTCTTTCCAAAGGAGCTGGATGCTGCAGTGCTGAGTGCCACTGACAGGCTTCAGCTTGAATCACACAGATTAAAGCAAGGGATATTCACAAAATTAGTTAAATATTTTCAGTAATGACAGAAATAGATAAAATAGTGAACAAGAAAGAAAAAGATATAGTCCTCTAGAGTGTTTTATAACTTGACTAAAGGTATCATGGATAGCAGGGACTTTACAGGCTGTCAGCATTAACATTAGCAGTTTTTAACCATGACCTGAGCTCTGACAAGCTGTTTCCACACTGTCAGTCTCTCTGCTTGAGCTGGCAAGTCATATATAGTAAAACTGTCCAGACTTTATCTGTGCAGTTACTTAAAAAGCCTATCTGGTGCATTTGCCTGTCCCACCAGTACGAAGAGAGCCTGGAAAAGTCTGAGTGACCTCTTAATCTGAGCAATCTTATTGGATAGTTAAAAACAAAACATCAACATGCATCGCCAGGTTGGCTTGAGAATCCTCACTGCCTTTCTATTTCAGCACATTTTTTAGAAAATACCTCACTGCTGCTTAGTGCAGGCATTGATTAAAATACTATTTATTAAAGAGTTAAATAAAAGGAATTTTCCCACCTAACCACTAAAATGTTCATTCAAAAAAATTTGTTGACTAGAAGGTACTAATGATTTAGGGGTATGTATGCTCTTGATTTTCAATATCATCTGGCCTTTTTGCTACGCCTGTGAATTCAGTAGCACTTTTCAAATCCTAGCTGTGGGCATGCTACTTTGCACTTGGAATTGCACAGGAAGGAGATCTGAGTGTGTAGGATGGCAAGTGAGTTGCAGCATGGAAATCTTGCCAGGTCCCCAATCTGGACAGCAGACTAGACAACAGGGAACTCAGCTGCTCCTCAATCTAGATACAGCAAATAATGCTTAAATAGTTTTACAAATCCTGAACTCACTCTGCTGCGCCAGGTTATATCTAAGTAAATTCATTCCTTCCTTCTTTAACCAAAAGTGGTACTGCATTTCCTAAAAGATCCTAGATTTTCATTAAGAATAAAATGATATTTACAATTTGTAGCAGCACAAACCTCTGTCTGAACAGTATGAACAAAGTTTATCATTTCATATGGAAAACCTGGAAGGGTCAGACTATAAGGTGAAGATTCTACATTATAAATAAAACAAAATGCCTGCTTAAGATAATGTCAAACTAATCAATACTAAGTATTTATATTTCCCTCTGAATAGCTGAACCTTAAAAGACTCAAGCTAGAAACCTGACATTTTCTTTCTAAGTACATATGATACCATTATTCTCAAGCAGAGTTCTTACTACTGTGCATACAAACCTTTCCCTGTGCATAAAAGTACCCATCCCTTTATCCAGCCACTCCTTAACCCCTCAGCATGCAGCCCCTCTCTCCACTTGAAGAACTGATGCATTAAGCCACCTACGAAGTCATTACCCACTCTGACAGGTTAGTGGTAAAGAAGAACCACAAGGCACTGAGACAGGGATGGTTTTCTTGCCTTCCCCATTTAAAGAAACAAATCCAATATATATGATTAAGTAGATAGACTGTGCCTACCTGTAGAGTACTGAAAGCAATCCTGAAGCCCTTAGATCTGTAGGCAACGAGAGGCTCACTTTCTTGAAATCTGCAAACTAAATAAATGTGTGAGTGTAAACCTGATGCTAAGAACCGTGTATATGAACTTCTACATGATGATTACTACATACATACATTGACTAGTCAAGAGAAAAACTTTGGAGCACAGAATTTTAAAAGCAGAAATAATAACTGGTACTAAAGTCACAATGTTCTTTTGAATTAAATGCTTTAAGCAGAACTTGCTCTCTATGAGACTTTCTAAATAGAAAAACTGTTGCTCTCTCACGCAGTGGCTTTACATTAAGTCTCCACTGCAGAAAAAAACAATGAGAAATCAGAAGCAGAAGCTTATAGAAGGGAAAAGTTATGCAAATATGTGTTGGGGGGGGGGCATGTCTGTAAAATTCTATTGTCTGCAATGCCGGTTTAACACTGCTGGAGACCTTCATCTGCTCAAATACCCTTATAAGAAGGAAATATCAGATAATCATCAATGTTGGTAAAATTTTAAGTATTAGGTCAGCTGCACAGCAAGTTCCTTCCTCTGTGATCTTGGTGTGGGAATGTGAGGTCACAGCTGATGTGGTAGTATATATTTTCATGTTTTTTGTAGGGGCAAAAGGTATTTTGCTTTGTATACCTCCCCAGTACAAGGCTTGTTCAATCTCACAATGGAATAGTTGGAAGCTTTCTTTTCTTTGAGCCTTGATGAAAGAAAATAATCTTGGAATTGAGGTTTTCTAAGCTCTAAGGTTCTTTTGCTACAAACCCGAATCAGTCCAAAGAAATCTAAAATAAAAGCCGAATAAGTTGCTAGTGACATTTCAATTGCAGATATAAAAAGGCAGGATCTGATCCTCTATCTATAAAAACCTGAATGGTCCTTATTGAATTTAATTGAAGTGATGGATTCAATGCAATTTTTTAAATTAAAAAAAGGTTTCTCTCATTCTTGTTTCAATAATGTTATTGAGTTGTGAATCTGAAAGTGTTTTCTCTCCTATCTAGCGGATTCATGGCATTGTTTGGTAAGTTGTTTTGTTTTGTCCAAATGATCAATGAACACCATCAGATCCTAAGCCCAGATCTTCTAATGGACCTCATATGCTGAGACACAATTTGTCAACTGTTCTCATGTCTGAAATTCCTGTGTAAAACAGGTAGACTCTGATTATTATATTTGGACAATGTTGTCTGAAATGTAATGATTTGAAAACCATTTTGAATGTATAAATGGAAAGTATTATAGAATTGTCAAATTACAAACCACTAATTATTATCTAATAGTGAAGTGGCACAACAATGTCACCAGATCTAAAAGCACTACCCCAAAATATTGGATCTTGATTTTCAGTTCATAAATCTAAACAGAAGTTAACAGTTAGGAACTATCTTTATCTATCTGTGAACTGGAAGGCTCAATCAAATCATCCATCAAAACAAAGCCTCCTGAAATGCAATTCCATCTGCAAACTTCAGGGTTCCCTCTTAATTTGAAAATCTAACGTTTAACTCTGTATGTACGTACAGTGGAATGCAACAAAAGAAATGACAAATGAACCATATAAAGCAACCATGCAGAAACTGGCTAGAGCAGATATTCAGACTTGTCTTGAAGTACATTCTTAGGTATGGGTGCCGTTATTTCTGAAAGGTAAGCTACTAATTATCGTAAAGGTCTTTGTGTCCTCAGCCACCCAAACAGCAGAGCAAGCAATTGATAAATCAACTAAGCCCATGTCTCTTCACATGAAGAATTATTGGCAGGGAAACATAAGACATGCAAGGTTTGTATTTGTTTTTTCTTTTTATGTTTTGTATAGATAATGTGTAAAACTAGTCAGATTCAAGAAGCAATTTTTTATTAGTTTTACTCTACTTTTAATTAATCTTATTTTTTTTGCTAGGATTACTCTTGTATGTGTAATCTTTTACTGTGCACCCTCAAGGAAAAGGAAAGCCATAGACCTTGAAAGGAAAGCACTGGAGGGGAAAGATTTTTGGATCCTAGGGTTTCTTCTCAGTGTCATTCCAGAGTTAGTACAAAGGTCCCTTTTTGGAGCCGGTTGTTCAGCCATCAGACTGCTGTGAGACAGTGAAGCCAAGAGATCACAGATAACACAGCAGCTGATACTGGAACTGGTCACAGCAAACTTCGTGCAGGGGAGGTTATTGTTCTGAAGAGTGTCAACTGGCAAACACTTTGAAATCTGTATTTGCTTCTTTGCAAAACATTTCTTCACAAAATGTCCTTTGCCAGAGGTTAGGGAAAGGGGACGAACAACATTCTTCTTACAAGCCAACTTCATCAACTTGTAAATAGAATGGCAGCAACAGGCCAGCAAACTTCTGTACTCTGAATACTGCTTTCCCAGTGAAGGACAATAATTAGCTGAAAAATCCAAGGTTGCTGAGCTGTTCTTTAACATTTCTGAATTTATTTATAGTGAAGAAGAGTGTGTTCTAAATCTCAGTAGTGGCTTATATTAATGAGGGTTCCTCTAATCTTTTCCATGCTGGAAATAAGGTGTTAATAGTTCTAAAATGAAATAGTACCTAAAACACAACTCAGTCATTTTCTTCATAGTTCAAAGTTATTTGCATAAGATATATCACCCTTTGCAAATATTTACTTTGCTATAGCCAAAGACACTGCAAATTATATGTGATGGGTTTGAACTCCTGTCTTTCACACTTGTCTTTGAGTCTGTGTCTTTCACTCTTGCTGGGTTTCAGAAAGATGAAGGGAGAAAAATTATTTCTTTCTTGAATAAGATCCAACGCGGACTTCAGAGTGAAAGACCTGAATTCTACCTATAAAATTTGATTACAGCCTGATTAAAAAGATGGGGGGAAAAAAGGAGCTGTATTCATGGGCTCATTACAGGCACAAAAAGGGGATGCTCATACAGACCATAGAGAATTTAAAAGATTTATTTATGATGTATTACTGTAATTTTTAATTTAGACATGCAAATTTTTTAATTTGCACTGACTGCTTTGCCTTAATGGTTTTGATTAATACTTGGAGGTAGTGTTTGTGAAAGAGATTTATACTGTGATTCATCTGCAAAATAATCAAATCATTACCAGCTAATGACAAAGCTGTGAAAAATGATATAGATATTGTGTAACTCCCAGCTATTGCAGTGCACGTGAAGGTACCCAGTGCTTCCAGCAAATGTGGACTTGTGTTAATAACAGCTCAGAAGTTTGCTCTAGGTCCCTTCTAATTTGGTAACAAAAAACATTGACCTTAGTAAAGCTGTCTGATAAAAGTAGAAGTGATTAACATCCCTGAACCCTACATTTTAGTGAACATGCCAAGGTTGGAGACACCCCTTCTCTTGACCCAAAAAGGAAACCCCATGGAAATTTCTACCTATCTCTGCATCTTACTTCAGTACTTACAAATCAGAAGGTCTTGTGATAGACAGGAGAGTCCTCAACAACAACAAGAGTAGATTATGTCTGTTGCTTTCATTATTAAAAGAAATAATAATAATTATTGCCTGTAGCTTTCTAAGCATTTTGCAATTATATCTTTATCGCTTCCTATCATTCCTTTTCTTTTCTGAGAAATATTTTACTGTAAGACTAATGAAAGAATCACTGGGCTGGTCATATGATTTTTTTGCAACACAAATGCATATACACAGATGTACATGCATAAACACTCATGCACGCAAAGTCCAGAGTCTTAGAACTGTCTTTGGCTGGAGACAATTTCAAAATAACCCCATACAATTAGCTAGCAAGACATTTTTTTTACTTGACTTCAAGCTGCTTTTTATGGATTTACAGCAGTTTTTCCATTTTTTTCAAAAAGATTTTTCCTAAAGAGTAGACAAATCAGAACTTTCTGCTGAAAAACAGGAAGAAAACAAGAAGAGAAACTAGTTGCTTACCAGCTTGTGAATTTACACTTCTAAACCAATCTAGATCAACAGATGTACACTAGAATAGATCTATTAAAAACAATAAAGCTATATGGCTTTAAACCAGCTACTCATCTGGTCCCATTGGTTCCATGGATCTAAGGAAGTAGTTTCACCTCAACACTTACTTAAATTCAATTTAACTGCATGTTGCTGCCCCTCTCCTTCCCCTTGCCAAAGCATACCTTACTGATATTTTACTTGTATTCAGAGCTGATTCAGTTCAGTTCACTGATCTGACAGAAAACTAACACATAAAAAAGAAAGATTTACAGTTTACTGATGTGACTCACTCTTCAGCTGCACAATTGCTATAGTTGAGGCAAGGAAAGTAAGGGGAGCATGTGGGTGGGGAGGGCAGCAGGCTGCCCTTTGGACAGCAACCTTGTTGTTAAATCAGGTCGAGCAATAAAGTCCCCTTTATTACTCCATGGCGTATAGTGGGATCTCAAGCCAAATGCAAGTCCCACAGAACACATTCACATTCTCTAAGCTCTCATTTTCGAAGCAGAGCCACTGTCAGACCTCTTCATGATTATAAATCTATCCTCTGATTTTTCTTACTGCGTGATTCATACTTTGTATCTGCCTTTCCACAACAGCCTCTAAAACTTCAACAGCCGGCTTATGGATTAACAGTAACATCTTCTTTTCTGCCAAACCCTCCTATAAAAATGCTTGGTTGTCTGATACAGTGATTCAGCTATTATCACTTGAATATCAAAACCTAGCCAACTCCCTACCTTGGAGGAATGCCAGTCTGTGGTGTATACACTCAGTTTTTGAATCCCATGAGTCTGTACAACCTATGTACCCTTTTCTGAGCACAAGCTTCAAGTGTCTAAGTTCACGTATCAACTTAGACAACTGATGGGTGAGCAAACTCAAGCCTGACCTACTGCCAGTCAAATAAATTCTTCCTTCACAGCAGGGTTCAAACCAAAGTCAGTCCTACACCACAGCTGACTTTCCCCATCTGGAGAAGCAGTCTAGAGGGTGAGTCAAATTCTAACTATGAATAGCCAGGAAAGTTGAGCTTAAATGCGAGCTTAAATCTAAATTAATGTGATGATAGAATAGAAGTGTCTACTGAGTCCCTGAATCCCTTCAGTTGAACTAGAGCTATGCCACACTCAAGAGGACTTCTCTCTAAAGCATGCTCTCAATTGTGAGCAGCAAGTCTGACCACTTTACCATTGAGCTTAAGACTCCACAGCTCTGCTTTCCTCAATGCCCTTTGCAGTCCCCCAGCTGTTTATTCATTCTGCCTCAGCTTTTACATTACTGTGGTTGCTCCTACTCTGACACTGTTCTGGGTAAGAAGACTTCTACAGAAACAGTGTCTTGCGGGTAAAGTGGGGTAAATGAAAGCAGGAGGCAACCTGAGGTTTAAAAAACATCTACACAAACAAGTCAAGGAAAAATATGTTTGTTCTACATAAACATGCAGTGACACAATGTGAGTTACCTTAGGAACTGCCTAGATGGTGCTGTGTGGTGGCTAGCTGGCTGTGTTGCTGTATCTGCTCAACTCTTGTTCCTGAGAATGTCTTGCAGTGGAAAGCTGTTAGTAAAATCACGTCACTTCTCATTCTGCATTACTTATCTGTGCTACCAAACAATTAATTAGGTCTAATTTTAAGTATCCATCACATTGTTGATTAACACTTTTATTGAGGTCAGTGTAATGTCCTGCAATTACTAAAAAAGCATTCATTTTCTCTCCTGAAAAAAGGGCTAGCCTAAAATTACTGATCTGTGACTTAATGAAACCCACTAGTTTCAGCACCTAGCAGTGATTCAGTCCAGAGGACTGTGTGCACTGATTTTTTAGATCAGCCAACCTGCAATAAAAAGGAATATTGTCAGGCAAATTCATACAGAGTGGGGGCTAGATCTGCAAAGCATTTTGACAAATGCCAAGTGTTGCAAATATTCCAATAACTAACTTTTAGACACTGTGTTACAAAGTTATGCAGCCTGGCTTGTCTTGCTTGCGTAGAGAGAATTTGGCACCTATGAATAGGATTCACAGAAACCAACAAGCTAAGCACAGAGCTGCAGAAACAAATGCTGACAGAAAGAAGGATTTGGGCTGCACTACTCAAACCCCAGGTAATTCTATCTGGTCTGGTTTCCTGACCCTTCTGTAGATAAACACTTACACACTTACTCATGGCATAAAATTTAGGTGCAATTATAAATTCAGTATCTCAAAGTTAGATGCCTAGTAAATCCAGGCACTTTCAGGGTGGGGAAGCACCTGAGCTTTAAGTTTTAAGGATCTCAGTCTATGTCCCTTTTGAAGTTATTCTCAATTACATCCACAAACAAGCTCCTGCAGTCTGCCCTAATTCAAAACCCAGAGAACAGAGTGGTGTTCTTTAAATTCAACCACTACTTCATTATTCAAGCAAAAATAGTGCTTAATATATATAACATAATATATACATTTTAATAATTAATAATGTGCATTTGTGGTTTCTTTAGCCAAACTTTTTACAGCATTTGGGTATGTAACCATTTCTTGGGAGATTTTTCTACTGGTAAATATTTCATATATCAGGAAATCTTAAAATGAATTCAGCTTTCCTCTTTACCACAGTGGTCTCTACCATGTATCCACCATTAAAAAAAAAACCAGAAGATAATTCATCCCAGTGATATATTACTAGGCTATAGCCTCAGGCTAAGATACTTGTAAAGTTTTGAAGAGGGTATAGGATTATTGATCTAAGGTGGTCAAATTTAGTGAATCTTACAAGTTTTTTTCTGGAAAAAAATACTTTTTACCCCCAAACACAGCTGCTTTCATTAGCCTCTTGCATGGCAATTTGACTTGTCGTTACTGATTTCTTATTTACAAGATTTATGTTTTGTTTCCTTATCTTTAGTCATGCCCACAGCTGGACATGCACACACATATATATATGTAAAACACAGTGCTATTATCCTTGATATAGGTTAATTTGACATATTAAGTGGAGTTTCTAGGGTTTTAAAAATATTTTATCTGCATCTAGTGTGCTTTATATATTAAAAAAACCCAACAATTAAGAAACACAACCTTCAGTATTTAGAACCAGTAAAATATTCAAATTGTGCAACACTTGAAGACAGTTATACTGGAACACTTAAGAGGTAACTATTGAAGCCAGTAAAAGTTGCAAGTATCCAGTGGGCTCATTAGGCAAGGCACTTACAAGACATGGATATAGCATTTATGAGGCAGGATGCTAGTGGCAAGGGACCAGAAATGAATTGTGTCTTCTTTAACATAATCATATAGATATGAACAATTCATTCCATATTGTTGCAACTGGATGGAGCTTCGGTCCATCTAAAATCTCTGTATTTGTTAACATTATGTCATTTTACAATTTGAATAAGAGATTTCAAACATTTCTGCTAAATATGACCAGGCAGATCATAATGAGTTTATACCACTGATACGCAAAATCCACTGGTTTCAGTCTACATGAGGATGAGTGAATCTGTGTGGCAGATTTGTTTCTCATAGTTCACCAATCTCCTTTTGAGTCTGTGAGAAGCCAAAATTCAGTTTGAAACTCAGACTTTTCTCAGATCCATTGTAAAACCACTAATTTACAAATGATTCACTCTGAGAATGACCAGTTCTGAGTTGTGAAAGTCTAACTGTCTTCGGGTAAAAATTGTGTTGGAAATCAGAGACAGAAAAAAAAATACCATGAAAAATTTGCATATATCTTTAGTGGTTTTTCCAACATGTGTGAAACCCCAATCACTTTAGTTTTGGTTTTCACTACCAAAAGAAAAAAAAAAAAAAAAAGAGATAAAGACTTCGTACAATTTCACTTTAAAACTGAAGGAAAAAGTTTATAATAAATTAACAAACACTTTGTAAAGCATCTGTTTCTTTTCTTTCCTGAAGTACATGTCCTATATGATTGTAGCTGTTTTGAATCTGTCCAGAGAAGCAACTGCATATCGTTGATATGTTGATATAAAAGTTCTGAAGAAAACTTCAACACAGCAGGTCACTACTGGTACCAGCCCAACTGCAGCATCGCAGCTCTAAGACGTTTGCAGGCACATGAAACGTGAAGCACCACCGGTTTGTAGAAATCCAGTACTGTCAGACACAACCACATAGTCACGGCTTCATTTGGAGGATTTCACATAACCTCTGTGCCACATGTCACCAGGCTCCATAAGCCACTAAAAGCTTCCTTGCATGCTCTAACAAACTTATAACCAAGCACCAGTTTACAGAAGTGTGAAGTCCTGCAAGAAGAGGACAGGAGAAGCTCTCTCCAATAGCAGATTGCCAAGGTTTAATAAATCACCCCAGTGATCCTAGCAAGCAAATCACACCCAAACTCCAGAGAAAGGCAAAAGAAAGGTGATATATTCCTGCCAACCTGACTGTCCTGCAGGGGAGGGAGAGGGGACAAGTTCTGCCTAGGAAGGGAAGAAGCAAGGAACTTGCTTCCTGGTCCCTTTGAGAAACCAGTAGAAACTCTGAAATACGGTATGTCTGCAATATGAGGAGGAGGCACACAAACTGCAGTTCAGTCTTATGTCAGTCTCCCTCGATTACAACACCACACTGGATATCCAAAAACTTGTATTGCAGTTTCCCTGTTCCAGAAATTCACCTGTTTAAGCACACAAACTGTTCCATAAGGTATCATATTCAAGCAATTTTGGTTCTTTATGCTACTATTATATGGAAAAAAATAACTCCAAGAGTAGTAAGAAACCTTCTGCTAATATCCACTCTATATTTATCCATGATAATTTTAGAACCATTGCTCTTATGCCACTATTACCTTTTCAGTTAAATAGTTGTTCTTTGTCTTTAACACTTACTCCTGAATATATTTCTGAAGAATCATCCTATCCTCTCTCAACCTTTGTTTGTCTAGGCTTAAAAAGACATCTCATTTAATCTCTCTTCATGAGATTAATTCTGCATTCCTATAAACATACTAGTAGTCTTTCTCTGCTTCCATTTTAAGGTCATCTTTCATGAACACAAGTGACCAGACCTTTATATAAATTAAATGAGACCTCGTCAATGCTTTGAACAATGAAATAAGGTGAAAATGCCTTAGATGATAGTGCATCTTACAATTATAATAGACTTTACAACTATAATAGACTTTCAAAGTTGCTCTGCATGGCAACTGATAGTCCTCATCCAGGAAAACTAGTATGTCCATATTTCTTTTCCACTATCTTCAACCGATAAATACATATTATATTCAAGAAAAAAAATTAGTTACTGGTCCTTAAATCCCTGGCTTTGCAATCTGTGCTATTAAATTTCATCTCACCTCATCACTCACATCAACAAAATAATCTGGTTCTCCTTGCCTGATGATCCAATCCTTTGTTAATGTGATGCTTCCCCATTTTATGTTATCTGTACCTCTCTCAAATACACATGTACTTCTTACTCCTATATCTCCTATATCACTAATCAATATGTTAAATGGGATCATTCCTGAGACCTACCATGAAAACATTTGTGACAGTCTCTCCTTTTGGCAGTTCCTTATTCTTCTGACAGTTCTCCTGCAAAAATAATTACTATCTTCAAGAATAAAGTTCAATCCATTGTCATTGTCTAAGAAATCTATTACCTAATTAAAAAAGATACTGGATTCATCTAAGATGATCTACCTTTGTGAAACCAATGTTGTGATTAACCTGTATTCAATTTCTCTTCATCTTCTTTCCTTTAAAATCTGTTCTAAGACTATATTGCTGAAATCCTGTTTACAAGTCTGTAGTTGCCTGGATCAGCTTTTTGTTTCATTTTTTAGGTATAGATACTATATTGGCTGTTCTCAATCTTTGCATAAGACTTGTAAATACACATATTAAAAAATTCTTGGTGCTAGGCTTGTAGATGCTGTCAGTATAAAGACTGGATGTTGTCCAAATTCTCTGATTCTGAAGTATAGAAACCTAATTTTTGCTTTTGCTTGAATATAATTTGTATTGCTCTATCCTCATTTTCTTTAGATACCTTTTGTTGTAGATTGAAATTGTTCAAAGCAATCATGCATCTCTGGAAACTCTTCAACTTCAGAAGGTTTTTGGAATGTATCACTGAGTTTTTGTTATATTTAATAGAATAATGAAAAAACTTCACGTCACTAAGCTTCATGCTGCTTTTGCAGAAAGAGACTGGGAAACTTGAAAACCTTAGAACCATTGCTTAAGAAGGCAAGAAAAAATTCAACCTCCAGAACTGGGTCTATTGTAATACAAAGACTTACAAACATGAAAAAAATTCAAATGACGGAACACCTCCTGATCTGCATGGCCTTGGAGGAACCATCAAATGACAAGTATCTAGGCAGGGAAACACCTTGAATGTGTGACTGAATTTGGAAAGAAAGAACAGTTGTGGTGGATAGGCATAGAGAAGAGAAGTGATCTATCATTATCCTCTATAGCCATCAGTTTTACTGAAAAGTGATACAAAATATTTATTCAATACTTAATCCAGTCCTTGGTTAGCCCTACCTCATTCCTTGACACCCCACCATCAGTGTACAGAAGAACCAGTTCCTCCCAGTTTTTGTTTATATGATTAACAAGCTTCAGCCATTTATTTTCTGCACTAATTCAGAAAGACCTGGAAAAAATTTAATTTGATTTCTGTAGAGGCTGATATTTTGAAGATGAACAAACGTCTTAAAGCGTACAGAGTTTACAAACAGTAAACGCTTTGTTCATCCCAAGAATTCTATATTCTTCTCTCCAATTTTTCCACTTATCTTTAGCATCATTGCCTCTTTGAATTAAAATAATTCCATATCTGATAATGATCCTCAGTATTCAATTCTCAAGCCCTGAATCCAACTCCTCAATCCATTAACTAACCTTCCTATGTGTCCCAAACTTGCCTTTCTAAAATGCCAAGCTTTGATTATGGCCTTTATTACTGTAGTAGTTAAGCATCTCACAACCACTGATAAATCTACCTTTTGAATTCCTCTGTAACAGAGGAAAATACTATCACTGTTTTACAGGAAGAAGGCAAGTTAAAGTAAGTTGTTTGCCTACAGGATCCATGACTGAAGTAAGAACCAAACCCTATTCCTAGAAGCATCATACGTCTGATAATTCTCATTCAAATTTGATGTAAATATGGGATAAAGGTATGCACTGGGCACAACAGTAGTCACTTAAATACAAAATATAAACCTTAACCTACTAAGTTTCTCTTAATTGTACCCCACCCATTAGTTCAAGGCACATTTTTTTTCTTGATTCTCTGTGCCTCTTTAACAAATATCATTTTTACCTGCTTACGCAATCTGGAGCAACTTGAGACTTCAGGGTGTATGCTAAGTGCTTCAAAAAGCACGTATGTTCAAATCAGAATGTGGTATAAATGAAAGCATGCTGATACAGTTGCTGATGTATTTTGCTTCTGTCTCTATTTCTTGCATAATATCAGTGCTTGGGCTCCCCCCGATTCTTTGGAAAGTATAGTCCCTTAGGGCCATGGAGATAACAACAGCAAACCCAAACCACCTGGAGACAGTATTTAGTAGATGATTAACCCAATGGTGAATCAGAATGTTTGAAACAGAAACAAGAAAACAGCAGGAAATAACTTGCACTGTATGGCTGGGAAACTGGAGTGAAATCCCAGCCCAATCAAAGTTAGTGCTTAATGCAGAAATTCATTCTTGATATTTATGAGCTTTCTGAATAGTTCTAATGTCATTTATTTCATTTATGACAAAGTTTGAGATGAGAAAATGATATGGGACAATGTATCGGTTAACATAATAGTCATGCACATACCTGTTCGCCTCTGTGTACTTGCGTTTGTTGGAAATTTATAAAGATTCTTTTTTGTGATAATAGGAATAAGAAACCTGTAGAAACTTACCTCTTCTTCCTTTAATGCTGACTCGAAGTTTTTTTTTTTTTTCTTGGAATAGGTACACAAACTGAACAACTGAGGTGTTCAGGGAGGGAGAACAATAAAATTACTCATTGTGGCTTTATTTATTGCAAAAGCACCAAACAAGAAACCAGTGTCAATCAAGTCTTAATATCTGTTGCTAGGAGAATAAATTAGGAGAAGCTTACAGCAGTCAAACTCTGAGGATGTTCCCCTGGTGTGGACACAGAGAGCATGCTCAGTGGAATCCACCTGGCTTCATCAGAGCTGGCGATCTTCCATATCGCCATCAGGGAGTCATTTGGATCTGGGTTTCTGCTGTTTGAGCTGAGGAGGCGGTGGAGATGGGGTGGAAGGTCAGAGTCTGAGTGGGCTCACGAATCATGGCTAAATATTCTCAATGGGTGTCAACTTTTAAGAGCCCTGAAGAGCCTCCATGGACAACACCCATGGAGTTGGAGTCTCCACTGAGCAGGGCCCCAGATAATTTTTGGTTTGTGTGTTTGCAATATTTTCTTATCTGTGTTTGATCTTATTCACGCTAGCAAAGTTATGTATTTAAAGGAGACCTGAGATTCAGGGGGGCAAAGGGAGGGCGTGTCTTTGGGTTTTTTTGGAAGAGACAAATACATAACATTCATAACATTCATAGGAAGAGGTCTATAAGGGGGAGGAGAGCAAGAGGAAGTAACATGGGAACTTTTAGTATTCTCTATTGTCGTCTTGATGATCTGGGCTTTGTCAAGCCTGAAGTCAAGAGCTCATCAGGCTGCCTCTGAGCACAGCCTTAAATTGAAGCACAATTGTGCTTCACTGTAAAGTCACTGGGACTACTCATGATGATCCACATAAATTAGGCATGTGTCTAAATGTGATGCGGGACTATGAAAATTCCATTTAGAAAATACCAGGAGGTTTTGGAGGATGTTAATAAGTGAAATCTTTGCTTTTTTTTTTTTTTTTTTTTTAATGAAGTCACTGTGCTACTTTTGTAACATTATAAAGCCTCCTGGATTGGAGGTCTCTGGCAAAACTCTGGGGGGGAAAAAAAATCCTTCAAGGCAGCAGCATACTAGGTAATGTCAAATTAAAAATAAACAAACAAAAACCTCCAGTAAAAAAAAACATAGCAAACCAAACCACATATCTCCCCATTTCAAGGGAGATTTTTTCTTTTTTTTTTTCACTGAAACTATTAAATAAATATGCTTGTATTTTACAAGTGTGCTTGCTGCAAAAAGTGCAATCTATTTGTACAGCACAGAGAATGAAGGACTTACTGCTTAAAGGCACAAAAAGGGTGTGTAATAGGATTCTGGCTTCTTCCCAGACAGCTTGCAGACAAATTCAGAGACGAACAGAGAAGTATCCTTTTTGAAGTATATTTGGCCAAGGTCTCATTCACAAACAGATAAAACCAACACATTTCTGCATGATAAGGGTCAACAGAATAGCGTATTAGTTTGAGAAGAGAACCCATCTGCAATTTTCTTATATAAAAATATACGAGGACACAACAGGAAAGCTGTCAGCATGACAGTTGGAGGATTCTGCCAAGGAGCCAGATGCTAGTGTCAGAAGAACATGTTCCACAGCTTGGCATCTGGGTTCTCTCATTGCCCTCCAAGAAGGAAGAAAAGGAGGAGTGATAAGATATGCCTAAATGAATAAAACTACAAGCAATTCCACCACCACCCCCAACATGTTCAAATCACTACTTCTTTTAGAAAATCCTCAGCTACATGTTCTCCTACATCTTTTAAATTAAAATGGAAGGTGATAAATTTAACCCGCTTATGTTTTAGTATGTTTAAAAAGCATTCACAGTTCTGAATACATAAGTCTCACGATTTTAACTGCTCATGTGCGTAGCTGTGTAATTTATTTTATTATTTTTTATTGGTTTTCTGCAGTTTTGCTACAGAATAGATTTCAAGCTCAATTTTTAGCCCATGTCATTCTTGGGGAGGGGAGGATATAATACCGTATTTACGGTTGAGCGCTAAGAATAATTACAACTTTATTCTTTCTCTGAATAGTTACTAACTGAGAAAAGCTCAGAAATATCTAGGACAAAATGCTCAGGGTCAGTTTAAGACCCAACAAGTTCATGAAGCACCATAGGGAATCACCTCATTATGGGATGTGTGTAGGGAAGAAAACACTGTTCTTAAAATAGCTTTGAGAAAGCCCTAGTTGCCACACAGCCCCCTTAATGATTCTGATCATAGAGTAGCAAGGCTAAGGGTGTGTTCATAGTCCCAGGTTCTTTAGTCACATCCCCTTGCTGTGGGCAATTAAGTAAGCCTTAGCTTTGTATCCATGTACCCTTCCTGAGTCTATCACCATGACGCCTGAAAGTGCCAGCCTTGACTCAATACTCAGATGGTGCTGGATCTCTGCCTTTCTTCTGCTGACCAACTCTGATTAGGGAGGATAGAGTGGTCCCTTCTAGCAATTTGGTTGGATCCCATGTGTAAAGCTTTAAAAATGAAGACCAAACTCCTGAATTTTTTGAGATTTCTGTGAAAAGAGACCAGAAGACACCATCTTGCAAAATGAACTGGCTACTCTCCTCTGAGCTGACAGAAGCTTTTATGGTTAGACATTTCAGAATTGCAAGTGGTATTTGCCCCCATACCTTACTCTGGATAGATGTGATGTAGCCACCACTTGCACTGATCTTCTGGAGGGCATGGGACTAGTTTCCACCTAGGACTATTCCTAATTCAGACAAAACAGCAGATGGTTGATCTCTCTCTGCACTTATTTAAAAGCACTTTAAGTCACCTCCAGTACCAGTCCATCCCCAGAATGTTGAGGCAGAGGGATTGAGGCAGAAATACTGTAATTGACAAGAAGTTTAATTCCCTCTCCATGCAATAATGTCTGACATAGTTGCTAGTATTTGTTTTCAAAAGCAATGACTGAGCCCTTTCAGGTGTCATTCTTCCTACCTCTCTTTCAACACAGCACCTACAAAAATGATGAGTGGAAATGCTTTTTCAAGTAACACAGGGGAATTCAGAAAATAGTATTGCAAGCTCCATCTCAAGTTGTCTTGTTAACAGACTGCCAGAAGAGTCTGTTATAATTCACTGTAGGGACAGAAGGAGAAGGAAAGCAAACTATCACTGCTACTGTATTACCTACTCTTTGGATGCATGATAAAATATGCACTTAGGATAAAAACTTATGGTTCTTGACCCGCAATTTAAGAAAGTGCTATCCATACAAACATAGTCAAAGAATTCTTTAAAATCAAAGCCTATATCTGAAAAGCAAATCTCCGTATTTGTTCTGCCTAAATGACTTCAGGAACATACTTGCTCAGCTCAGAAATCACAAGGTGATTTTAGTGACTGTCTATACTTTAAAATCCATTTGGGATCTGAAAATCAAACTGTTCTTGCTGCCTCTTCCATCAGCACTGGCAATAAAGCGTCTGCTGTTCAAACCGCTCCAACAATGGGATGTGGGACATGAGGTGAAAGAGCTCTCAGCTCGGTCTTCTAAGGCTGCCACTGCCTCAGCAGAGCTCGCAACACAGTAGGAAAACTTACTTTCAATCAAGTCAGTGGATACGGTGCAAAGGCACATATGGGAAACAGATGAGGAAAAGGTCCATTTCTGCAATAACACTTTCCTATTTTAATTTAGTTTTCTGGTCCAAATTTGGGCTTCATTATGTTCTTAGTCTTACTGATGGGATATAGAGCTGAGTTTAACTCATTTCCAGAGACATTAAGTTTCCAAATCTCCTAAGTCACTTTGAAGGAAAAAAAATTGAAAATTCAGATCAGCCAGAGCTGACCCCAAAATTAACCTTTTCCTGCTGAAAGCAGAAATAAATCTGATCCAAAAAGGAGGAAAATCTTGGTTACTCATTGCTTGCATTGTCATGTTTGATAGAATGGGATATATTCAAAAGATGTTACCAAGTTCATTTTTTATTTTAATCTCCTTCTTCATTTTATGAAACGAAAAAATATCTGACCTTGTCAAGCCAAGGCTGTTTAATTCTATTTTAGTTTACTGCGAGGACAGGAAAAATGCTGATCTTGACACCTCTTGGAAAGACATCAATAAGAAGAAATCTAGATCCATCAACTTTTATTATTACATGACCGCTGGAACAACCTCGTGAAAGAAAACATTTTCACTCAATATGCAGTAGAAAGATCTGTGCAAATGACAAAACAGCAAGAGGCTAGAAATGCATAAGCAGTGGTGCTCCTCTGATCGAAGTTTGAGGACATTTGTCATCAAAATACTGAGATCCTTATAGGATTGATCTGACATGGAGAACTCTGCATGACCCAAAACATTAACAGAGCGTCAAACAAAAGCAGACCAAAGCAGGAATGGGATAGCCTAGAGGAAGTTAATAACCAGGTACAGTTTTGTTTTCAACAAAATGTTAGGCCTATGTTTCTTGATTCCCTGTTACACCATTCCAAAAACTTCTTCCCAAAATCCCCGGAAAAAAAATCTTACCTGTAGCCTGAGCAGAACTCTGAGGGACTGTGCAAGTATCATGGTGGTGCTGGTGGACATGAAACAGTGCTCTGGGAAACTAGGGTAGCTGGACTGTGGATTCCAGGTACACTCAAGGGCACAGGCAAGAGGTCTGATTCCAGGGTAAAGTGCTAGAGTCGCAGAGTAGGAATCTGCTCTCCCCAATCCAGACTCAGTGAGCAAAGAGGTCCTGAGATACCGAGTGGTGCCCGTAAAGGGCTACAGTATCCCTAAGCTGGGATACTTTGCACTCTGAGGTCTGATCCAGGAATGAAAGCATTCTGAAACAGCCTAAGATGATGTTTTTCTCAAGACCTGTTGTGCTAAAAAAAAAGTCAGAAGTATTGAAAATCTCATAAGATTTCCAGACCATCCAGTAGAGCCAAAGAGTTCTGCTGACATACAACGAAGTTCATAGGAGCAGACCACTCCAGCTTTTCCGGTGCTTCACTCAAATTTCAAAATCTTCCCAAGGCCTGTCCATGACATCCATGATTTATTTGTTACTACCTGCAGCAGCATTGTATATTTTGTGTGGTAAGTTATGGCGAAATACATGCAAAAAGGAAAGTTTTATACTCCAGTGCAGAGTTTCTTTGTTAGTTTCAAACTGCAAAGAAATGAGCAAGGAAAAAGAGGGAGTAGGAGTGCTGTGCCTGCTTCATGCTTTTTATGCCACTTTGATTCATAAGAGGCAAACTTCAGTGTATGTTTAAAGTCTTTAAAGATTTATATTATTAACGAAACAAGGATTTTTACAATCAGTGAACATTTGTTTAGTTTCCCCCTCGCCTCCTCCCTCCCTACCCGACCCCCCAACCAGCACACACAATTTTAGGAGAATATTTTGTTGGCTATAATTAAACTATGTGTGTTAATTAGGATTAGATTTTAAATGCACTGCTTGGGAAGTAGAAAAAATACAGGATCTGAATGAGCCCAAATTGAGATGACACTTGAATTTTCACAGATGTTTCCATAATCCTAATTTCAAATTGATTGTACTTCCTGAACAGTGAGAAGCCATTTTCAGTTATTTATTCAGATATGAACTACTTTTTCAGTGGGTAGAAAATATCCAGTCCTGTAGTTAACTCCTTAAAATAAATGGATACCAAAGAAGATTTTGACTAGTAATAAGTATGCAGTTCCACAAAACTGAAGAGTATCCATATTGGAAGGAAGACATCTCTAAGGATGTTCAGAACCTCTAGTTCATAAAGATTATTGCTCTTGCTGTTGGAGGACACAGTAGGTTGATCCATTGCACCAGTATGTGCCACCATATATTTACACTCCTGTGCTCACAGTGGAGATCTGTAGAATCTATCATACAAAGCCAATGCAACCTGGCTCTGCACCAGGAAAACCTAAATTATTCATTATGAAACCAAGTAGAGCCTGAGGGCTACTTTGACTTAATGGCAGCTGGCAATGGCCCCAAGGGACTAAAATAGCAGCCATTAACCCATGTGCTCAGTTGGTATTTTTTCCTTCTCTTTTATCACAATCTCTAAACCAGTGTCAGGGAGGGCTGGCATCTCATTCTCTACAGACACGATATCCTCTTGCCTGGCAGCTGCTAGAGTCTACTGGAGGAATGGCATGGCACAAGAATGGCATGCTACATGACCAAATTCAGCACAATAACTTCATTCACAACAGTACTATTGGCCTGGTAACACTGGACCCAGATTTACAAACTGGCTGCAGAAAGGGGCTTATCACTATTATTAATGTATGTCCTTCTGGTCTGACCAAGCCTTAGAATTCTTGTTGGAGGAATTCATGTAATTTAGAGCCCAATCCAACCTGATTTGGGAATAGTCCTAAATGATGTAACTCATAGTCTGTTCCTGGCCACATCTGTGGTACAGAATGTTCCAAAAACATCAGAAAGGATATGTCTGAGCAAGTTATTCATTTTCTTTCTAAAAATTACTAAAAGAATTAATAACTTTTAGCAGTGAGTTGGGCTGGGCTTGTGCAGACAGTTTTCATACAAGCTTCTCCACACTGCTGTGCGAGTGATCTGTAACATAACACTAACTGAAAATTAATCTCTCTTTTCACAAAAAAAATCTATTCCCCTTTTTCCTGTTAAAATCTTTATTCCAATTTTATTCTCCCACTTCATCACCCATTATGCAGTAATGCTGGGTCTAATGTGAATAAGTGGGATGAATTCCACCAACTCGTGAACATGGAACATGGTAACGGAATAGCATGACTTTGACTCTGGCACAGGTACTTACTCTTACATGTGGTGCTTTCATGTTTCTATACCGTACTATCTATGAGCATTTTCTTACAAATTTAAGTCATGCCATTCTGATTTTATACTCAGAGTACATAAACATAGACCAGGGAAGCTCTGGGTAATGACAAGAGCCAAAGATGGGGCTTCGGAACCACATTCTACAAATAATATACTGCACAAAAATAGCGACTATTTTCAAGAAGAAAGGACAGAAGGAAAGTCCTGTGTCGATCAGCTGGTCCTTAAGGAAACTATTTTACTTCTAGAGCAAAATCAAGTGGACCTAATATGAGTCATAGATCCATACTGCCTGTGGGCTTGCATCTGCAGAGCCAAGCAGCTTGAGTCAGCTGCATCCATATTGCCTTCAAGGCAAACCAGCCCTAAATCTCTACCTGAATTGCCTGGGAAACTTTTGCCTCTCT
Source organism: Gymnogyps californianus (assembly GCF_018139145.2). Lineage (NCBI taxonomy): Eukaryota > Metazoa > Chordata > Aves > Accipitriformes > Cathartidae > Gymnogyps > Gymnogyps californianus. The sequence continues at coordinate 127,559,194 of NC_059472.1, forward strand.
CTTGACTCAAATCAGACTGAGAGGCAAAAGTACATGCTGGGAACAGGCAATGAATTCAGCATCAAGTATGAATCTGAATCCCAGGTTAATGTAAAGCCAAACTGCAGCACCTGTTGTTGGGCTGCAAATCAGGACCCTGTAAAACAGGTATATACTTAGTACTAGCAAGTACCTGCAATAAAAAATAACATGGCTATATTTTTTGTCCATCTCGTAGCTTCTTCTTATCATTAAGAACACGGGGAGCTTTTCCCAGTTTGCCTAGGAGCAATCATTCAACCTAGAATAATGAAGACAAGAATCTCTTTAGCAAATGCCATCATCCTCTGTTCACTACCATCAGCAAAAATGACACCTTTGACTCCCATACAATTGATTAAAGTTTAAGTCCATAAAAGCTGCCCTCACATCACATTTAGTGTTACTTATTTCATTAAATGTCAGATTAACTGGTAATTAGTTCAATAGAATTACTTAATATTATTACTTCATATAAAATGCTCCATAACTTTTCTGCACATCAAAGCATGTGATTTAGACCAAAATCATTACATGTCAATACTTTGGCACATCAGTATAAAATCAAGATGCCATACAGTGTATTCAGCTAAAATGAAATCTCTTTTGTTGATTCCTCCTCTTCTGTTTTTCTGTGTATGCACTTGAATATTTCTGAGAATTTTAGGCTAACCATGTCTGTGGTCTGAATGCTGCCTAAAATAGACATCTTCAGATGCAGTTCTAGCAATGCAAGCAGTAATAACAACAAAATACCTTTCAGCGCTCTTATAATTGTAAACCGAAAGGCTTTATCCTACCTTACACAGCCAACCTATATTGACTGCAGTGGGAGTTACATGAAACCGAGGTCACAATTTGGCCTACAGTTAAGGAAGTAGTGCCAGCAAACTGTTTCCACTGAAAAGTCAAAACAAGTTTATCAACTAAACAAAGTGGATTTCCTGAAAACGACAACAGGTATAGGTGTAATTTCAAGAACAACTTGAGGGTTTCACTAGGCCTCTTTTTTTTCTCTCTCTGTCTTTTGAGAAACAACTCATTTTATCAGAAACTGCATGTGTGTGCTTCTATGTGTGAACATATAGTCACTACAAAAGTGAAGTGGTAACCAGCCTGAGGTTTTTCTCTTTTGCTTCCTGGCTATGTAAGCCTTTTTTTTCTTTTATTACTGTAATTATGAAATTATGGGAGGGAGCGGTATGTTGACCATCATACGCAGGATTGTTACCACAAAACTTTATCAGTAGTTTTTCACGTACTTAAGCATATATAACTATAAATGCTCAGTACACATATACACACACAGATTATAGTGCTGTGGTGTGTCTGTATGCCTGTGTATGTGCGCGCGCACACACAGACACAGACACACAAACAGAGCAATACGCATGCATATTTATAAATATATTGTGGTATAGCTGTGGTAACTGCAAACAGCTTGATGTAGTTGTACAGCTATTTGGAGTAGGCTGTATTCAATAATATTCCATAAACACATGGCGAAAGAAAAAATAAAAAATTTTACACACATGGGTCTGTTAGTGGCTTTATCAGAAAATACAGTCCAGTGTTTGATAGGTGGAGGCTGTAAATACTCTAAAAATGCAAACTTTATAAAATATTTTAAAATCTTTTGGTGAAAGATGGTCTACACTGTGAAGCATTGGTATTGCTTCTAACCTCTTCATTTACCGAGCCACCTCTGAGGCTCAAAAATACCCAATGCATCCCTTAAATGACAAGTTCATATCTGTTATTGCTTAACAACACAGTAAAATGCATACTTACATTGCAGATTAACCTAACAGATTGATACCTCAAAGGAAGGTTTTTGGTTGGTCTGCCATGTCTATGTCTGCCTGACAAACAGTTCCAGGAAGGTTATTTGTACTTAACAGACCTTACTGAGAAGTTGTTCTTGGTGCCATAAATTTCTTCTTTTAGAGAGAGTAGAATTTTTTTCTAAAATTAACAAATCAGGAAGTTGCTGACTTTCCGGAAACTTCAGTTGAAAAGAATAAATCCACAAAAAGAAAACCAGTAGTTTAGTTTGAAAAAAATGTCCGGTTTCACAGAAAAGGGAGTATTGGCAGATACTGCACTTCTGAAGCCAAGGTAAAGTCACAGTCTAACACCTGACCTAAATACCTTGCTTACATTTTAAACAAGTGTCTTGGAGGAACAAGTCTCATGACACCTTGCATAATTTCACAGAGAGTGACAAGATGGGAGAAACCCGATTTGAATCCTTATCATTGGCTTCTTGGAGCACCAGCAAAACTACTCTTCAGCACCCAGCTCTTCTCCCCGTCCTGTCCCCTGATCCAACCTCTGCCCTCCAGCCCTTCCTTCCCCAGCCACCTCTCCCGCCCAGGAAAGCTGAACAGCATCTGCTCCCTAAGGTTGCTCGATACACAAAGACACCTGAGTGAGTTTTATCCCTAGGACTACATGGCAGAACCACACTGTCAAATCTACCAAATAAAACTGCTACTTGGCTTTATCAAGGAAAATCAGGGAGTGCTGAAACTTTGCCTTTGTATCTGCTTTTCTCTGAAGCCTGACTATGCACGAGCACTGTAGGGTATGTGTCAGTGTCTGTCATGGGGCATCCTCTCTTGTTCAGGGCCCTCTTCATTCGCTGGTCACAATGTTGTGGGGTGATATTTAAGTTTGCAGCACCTACTTTTAATTGCCTGGCTTCGGTCAACTGAAGTCAGATTCTTAAAGTTAATCATGGTTTCCTGGAAAAATGTAGCATTAATTTTAAATGCAAATTATTGAAATGTACAACTACTAATTCATATTTTCTAATTAATAAATATTCTGTGCATGATGCATTAGTAACGTTATTAAATATTTATCTATAGATGGAGATACTGTGAATTATAATAAACTGTAAAAGGGTTCTATTAGCTTTTTTTAAAGATAAATAAAATTGAAATTGTGATCAATATAATGAATACATGATGTTAAAATTCCTCTTGCCTCACAAACCCATATCTGTTGATGTGTTTTATGAACAAATCTCATAAAAATGTTAGCAATATTTAAAAACAAAATATGTTAAATAAAACTAAAATCTACTATGGAAAGTAAATTTAAATATTTAATGATATAATTAAGTCTTATTAATGTAATGTTCTTTATTTTTTCAGATTAAAAATTCACAAGAATTGTCATCCTCTTTCATCTTAATCAGATGGTATGTTTGTCATAATTATTTGTTATGTATTTTCATTAACATTTGATGAATATTAACTTTGCAAAATAGAACAATCTTGTTCCTGAACAAATCAGCTGGAGCAATGTAAGGCCAAGTACTCAGTGCCTTTGCTGCAGCGCCGCTGAGGAGGCAGCAGAGCAACAGCAGGATTCTCACCAGCTTCGAGGACTTTTGCATCCGGTCCATTGCCAGGTGCTCCTTCATGCATGAAGATGAGTATGGTAAGTTTGGGTCCTCATGTCCGATTTGCATTTCTGGTCATCTGGGTCAGACGCTCAGCTACAGCAGACTGATGTAGCTTCATAATTACCCCAGTTCAGAGAGGATGAAACTCCACGAAGTCTCTCCTCAGTCATCCTCTCCTGTTGCTGTCTCTCCCTGTGTGCCTCTTCAGAGTCCAGCTCACTGTCTAGCCTGTAGTTACAGCTCCAACAAGCGCAGGACAGGTTCAGCGGACGCTATGTGGGACCTCCAAAAAGGCTTCAGGCCTAACTTTCCCCTGCTTTCCAAGTCTGCTAAGCATTACTCCCCCAGAAAATGATCACATACAGTCAACGTCCAGGCCCTGAGCTGCGTATGCTGCCCGTGCAGCAGTGGGGATGACCACAGACGGTAAAGGCAGTGGAAAATGAGATCCTCTCTCCTGAGGGCTCTGTTTACCTTCTGGGTCTTTTATCTTGTGCCTCTCACATCACTGGGACCACTTGGCCAGTAACACACCACTCAGCATGGGAAAGGTTTTGAGGAAATGGTGGCCTTTTGCGTTATTTCAATATGTTATTCTTAACATAGTTCTGAAACACTTACAGATATGTACACAAGTGTGTTTGTTACTTACCTTAGCAAAGCCACTGTTGTATCACCCCATGACTGTTAAGAGGCATCTCTAAGACAGCATAAAAATATTTTGAATTGAATAAAGAGAAAGCTAAAATATTATCAGAGACTGGGAACATAGACAGCCAGTCCTACATTCCACCAATATTGTTTACACAAAACCGTGGCATCAGATCATTTGTAAAGACTTGATTTTGTCTCCTTTTTAATTATGAAGGATAAAATAAAATCGAGTGACTGAAAGGAATAAATAGATAATGAAGTATCAGGAATTTTTTATATAGAAGCTCCTTATTAAAATGACTGTTTCCTTCAACTCCTTAATTTAATTTCTCTAAAGCAGGTTTTCACTTGTTCTGCTCATACTAATGTACAGGTATCAGATGTGTTAATATGACACCTCATGGGTCACACCCTGAGCTTGAAGAACCACTTTAACCTCTTCATTGCCCTGTGGACATAGCCTGCGTCACCTCCCATGGGGCTGCTTGCCCTGACCTACGGAGGAGTGACTTGCTGTAAAAGGATGCATCAGCAATCAGGAGGCATCACGGCGTTCCTCTGTCCTCTTTTCCCTCTGCACCACTCCATGGGATGCTTCTTCACAGCTCTGACCGCTGTCACAAGCAAGGGAGATGATCACGGTTATCTTTGTCAGGCCAAAACTAAAGCATGACTTCATTATCTGTTGCCATTGGTTTGTGTGGTGTCCATTGAAGCTAATGGAGATTAGGCATTGCAGAAGAACTTTTTAAAGATGGAGAAAATGCTCATTTCCCCTTCAACAAATCTCTCTCTGACAGACACATACACTATGCAGATATTCACAATATTTTCAAGAACTCACCAAACACTGAAATGATCTGTATCCTAGTTAAAGAGCCAATTATCTGAGGACTTGTTTTATAGTATGATTAGGGCTGAAAATAAGTTTTATGTGAAGACTTGAAAAAAACAGAGGCAGAGGCAACAGGGAGTCAGAGAGGGGTGTGGCTGGGGTCACAGAAGGAACAGCTATAAGAAAGCACAGGCAAGGGGGGGAGCAGCAGAGAGGAAGCAGGTTGGGGACCAGGACAGGGCACATAATGTTGGGCAAGAAGCAGACTATGAAAGGATCAGAGGCAGGGGAGCTAGAGTGGGAGGAGGGATGCTCATGTAAACTTTTCATGTTATCCACACATACCCACAGTGCAGCTGACTCACAGGACGAAGGGAAGCGATGATTTACAGGTAAACTTCAGAAGAAAACAGTAATACTCTTGTTATCTTAATAGCCACTTTAAGGTAAAAATATCTTCACTGGCCACCTTCAGGTTATGAAGTTTGTGTACTATACAGGCATTCATGAGCAGAGACAATAAACTGCCTGACTTTGTTTCCCTTTACATTCATTTGGAGACATCTATCCACTGTGTACTCTTTAGAGCAAGCAGGTAAGGATCGAGGGACTAGAGTTCAACTCCAAGTTTGAGCCACTGGCTCACTATGTGACCTGGAACAAGAAAACCAGGGAGGCAGCAAACTCCCCTCAGTTCCCCAGCATTACCTTGTTGTGCCTCGGTACCTCTTGCTGTTTAATAGGAACAGGAAGCTGAGGTGGGATGCTCTCAGACCAAGGAGGGAAAGATGCTTAAACTAAGTAAGGTTAATTGTCTTTCTGTTTATTATATGTAAGTGCAACAACTTCACAGGCAAGTTTGAGCACTTTTTGCAATTAGGTTCAGAAACAGTCTTTTGACTCAGCAGACCTCTGAAGTTAGAAGCTGGTAATTTCATGTGGACAGAGCATGCACCTGCCAGGAGTGGGATCATAGATCTCTGTAGTTGTTGAATTTCAGCAGTAATTGCCTTTTCCATTTCACCTTGCCTTTGAAAACTTGCAGGTTTTATTAACATAAAAAAGCCTTAGGAAATTTTGTGGGCTGTATTTTATGGAGAATTCTGACACAAGATAAGGATCTCTTCCAGCAGTTAACACCTTCTCAGAGTCTGTTGAGACACATGAACAAAAGAGGCAATCCTCACAATGGCTGAATCCCTCATAACCACTTTAACCCCAAACCAAAACAGTAAAACAGGTCTATAGGTAACTAAATGCTTGGGATTCTGTGGACTTTAGTTAAAGAATCCTTGCGTTTTAATCAAAATCTTACTCTCAGGCAAACATGTCAAATCTCCAATGTATTGCTTTAAGCCTTCAGTAGAATTGAGTGGAAGGGACTTTTTTATTTTCCAACTCCAATCACACCCTCAAGATGAGTTTCAAAGCTAGAAAGAGCCACAAAGATAGTGGAAGAATGCGCTGTGGAGCACACTCACACCGAGTATCGATTCCTTGGCTTTCCTGTTCAGAAGACATAAGGGGGGATAGAGGGAGAGAAGAGGACAGAGTCCACTTTTTCAGTGATGCAGGCTTGTTCTTACACCTGCGTTGTTGATTCATCCTTCCTGCTCTGAAACAAACATAGCCCGGAATCCTAAGCCAGCCCTTATTTAGGGCAAGCCTGGTGCTGCCCCTGAAGCTTCACCATGTAATTTTTTTTTATAAGGCAGGGGGATTAGGAAGAGACCTCTCCATTTCTTCTTCCTTCTAGTGCACAGATTGTATAAAGAGTGGTTACACTTTCCTTCAGTTTTTGTCCTTAAAAGAAAATTAAAAAATAAGGCAGAATGTAGGCTGGCTATTTCTACAGGCTGTTTAGCAAGCAGAAGAGAAATATATAGCACTGTCCATTTTCCCAGTGAAAGTGAGGACTCAGAGGAAATGTCTCCTGGAGGTTTTTTTAGTGTTGCGGCTCCAATGTACCTCCAACAAGGAAACAAGATATAATCTAATCTACAGTAAATGATCAGTGAGGTAATTAGAGAAAGACAGACTAAAAGAGAGGAATACAAGTATATTCCCAGGCTTTTGATGTCATCTTTGGTGAGTATTATTCTCCCTCTGACACCTCTTAGATCACCCATTGACATTAAAAGGAGCCATGCCCATCCACTAGTTACTGAGAGTCCATTATACGATTATATTTCAGAGATAAATGTTATTGATTAAAGGTACAGAAGAAACAATAATCACATTTTAGCTGAGTCATTTTGCCACCACTTCATCTGTAATTTTATTATCACTTCACCAAAAGGCAACAAAGGTGCTTGAGTTAATGAAAAGCTTAAGGTGTATCAAGCAAATTAATAAGAAAGCGAATTCCAAGGAGAACAATGCCTCTATTGAGGCGCAAAATGCCAGAGTCACAAAATAGCTTAATTGCTACAGCCAGCTCAGTTTCTAGTGCCAGTAGCAATGAAGGAGTTAATACCTGGGTGCTAATCAGACAGAGAATTTCTTAGTGACATGAAGTGCTTGTAGATAAGCAGTAATATGCCTTGTTTTACAGGTTTTCTGTAGCTGGGGCAGGGTCCCTCACTACACAGCATATATTGAGAAAGATGGATACACAGAACAGGGGTAATAGCTTTCCATGTCACAGCAATATAAAAGACAGTTTTTATAAACTGGAAACATGTTTTTATTAGTAGTTCTATACAAGAAATATCTCTGTGAAAACAATAATATAGATGGGAATTTTTTTTCCTCTTCCTAACCAGAGGTAAAAAGGAAAGCCAAGCAACCCACATAAATCTATTGTCAAGCCTCACGGGAAACCCCACAGGTGAATTATGAGTCATAATAAGAATTATTTGTTGTACTACTGTATGCAATCAATCAGCAATTCAGACACAGAAGACTTTTACCCTCTGTCTCTATCAGATAAACCCCATAACCCTTTCAGAGGGCTTTAAACCAGATGTAAATTGATGTGAAGCATGAGCAACTCCTAATACAGCCACATTCAGAGCGATGCTTTTCCTCCTTTAGGGGTTCTCAACCTTCTTCTACTCAGAATATCAAAGCTACCAAAATAGAAAATAAAAAAAATAAAAGGTTTATCTTCCCATGCTCCCAGTTGCACAGTCTGATGGTTCCTGGACAGGTGGAAAATCCTGGCAGAGGACTGTAGAAGAAGCTGGGGGCTTATGAGAGATGTGATGTCCTAGAAAATAGTGAATGACAAGGTTTTTAAATGAAGTGCTGCTGAAGAGACAAGATACTGGTAACATGTATGTGTACTCATCTATCCTGAAGCCACACAGGATTTCAAATGAAATATGAAGTGGAGGAAATATTCTACAGAGCAAACAGTGGAGTAAGAGTGGAAATCCAGAAAACATAAGGAAAGATAATTCTTAATTTTCCCCCTACCCCTTGCTTGTCCCAGAGTCTCCCAGATACTGAACAGTCTGACCATTCAGATATTATAGATGTTTTTATGCAATGCTCCAGAATGCCAAGGTTGAGACTCTGTATCTCCTCATCAGGGAGAGCATATTAGACAACAGCACCTCTGCTACTACATATCAATTTATATTTTTCCTCTAGAAACCCCACCACAATTTTTTGTCATGATCTTCTACAGCACAGAGGAAGACCTGGAAAACAGTGAAAAAGCAAGTGATTCCATGAACAACAAAATCCATTAAGTCTGGTTCTTTACGGGTTTGAGTTTTGAGATTATCTAAACAAAAAGTGTGCTCTGTCCTAAACAGAGGGACTAATAAGACTGCTATCCAGGCTCTGACTCATAGCCTTGAGATCTCTGCATTTTGGGTAAACGTGTGTGAAATTTGTCAAAGGACTCTGAACCACAGACGCAATGTCCTGCACATATCCCCCAGGGAAGCCCAGCCAACCACAGCAGCAATCTCACGAAGAACTTTCCCCCGTTCATCCCCAAGGGCAATTTCATAGCCCACAAATTCCATAATTGTCTGATCACATTTGCATTTTTCCAGCTTGGCAAACAGGTTATTATGGTGGAGGCATTTGAGGACAAGTTGAACATGCCAACTATGTTGTTCCTGGGTTCCCAAAATAAATGTGGGTGTCATCCAGACATGCTGCTACATCCTAGTCTAACATCTTCCTCTCAATGTTGTAAATAAAATGCTGGAATGTTGCTAGAGCATTAGAAAGGCAAGGAATAGGACAGGATTTACCTGTACCAACTGCAGAAAGAGATCTGCTCTCAGCACTCTGTCAGATGAGTTTATGCTCCCTGAAAAGGCATGTTTGTTCAAGAGCTTTAAAAAGTTTATTAATAAGATGCAGAGGTTACTAGCTCTCAACTGTGGTTAGAGCAGGGCTCAGCCACCTACACAAAGCTGCAAGAGGCCAGAGCTTTATTTGACAAAGTCATGGCCATCCACTTAAGGCATCAAAAGGTGGGAATTCCTTGGCAATCCTTTAACAGAGGTAGTTCCATACATCCCCAGCTTCTGGGTCAGACAGCAAATATCTTCTAGAGCCAAAGGAATCACTGCTTCAGACCAGAGGTTAACAGGTGGAGTGTGGTATCTGCACTCTCCTATCAAGTGATACCACTCAAAGGTATCACAAATACTCTAGTATTTCACAGGGAGTAAGTCTGTTGTCAGCTTGTGGCTCCAGTGTGGGGCACCAGTGATCACAGAAAACTTCCAGTTTGTTGTGTCTTGTTATGAGGGAGTCCAAGTCTCTCAAATATGATGGTCAAAACAAATCCAACAGCAATATTCTGAACTGAATCAGATTCTGTGGAAAGACCAGTGGATGAACCCAGAATTGCTGAGCATGATGGGGCAATACACAGAATGTATCAATTCAGACTGAAGTGATTTGCTATGGTTTTGAATGGTCAATCATGAAATACAGGTCTCAACATTAATAGGCATGAGCAGAATGGAGAGCTATCAGTTGACTCTAATGCTGCATTTGAACTGAAAATAGGATAGCATAGTTTAGACAAGTGAAAGCCAGAATTCAATCTAGATTCATAAAGTTCCTCGATATGTTGATGTTTGCCATCAACCAAGTCTAGATGCCTGGTCAGAGTAAGGTTTGCGAAAAGAAGAATCACCAGCAAAGCATACCTTGATTGAAAATCAACCTTTTCTTTCATAACAGAATTAGTTGCCATCAGTCAATCACAGATCTTGTGCAATAGGATTGTGATGGGTTGACCTTGGCTGGACGCCAGGTGCCCACCAAAGCTGCTCTATCACTCCCTTTCCTCAGCTGGACAGGGGAGAGAAAATACAACAGAAGGCTCATGGGTTGAGATAAGGACAGGGAGAGATCACTCACCAATTACCGTCATGGGCAAAACAGACTTGACTTGGGGAAATTAGTTTAATTTATTACCAATCAAATCAGAGTAGGATAATGAGAAATAAATCCAAATCCTAAAAACACCTTCCCCCCACCCCTCCCTTCTTCCCGGGCTTAACTTTACTCCCAATTTTCTCTACCTCCTCCCGCCCTGAGCGGCACAGGGGGACAGGGAATGAGGGTTTCAGTCAGTTCATCACACATTGTTTCTGCCGCTCCTTCCTCCTCAGGGGGAGGACTCCTCACACTCGTCCCCTGCTCCAGCGTGGGGTCCCTCCCACGGGAGACAGTCCTCCATGAAATTCTCCAACGTGAGTCCTTCCCATGGGCTACAGTTCTTCACAAACTGCTCCAGCGTGGGTCCCTTGCACGAGGTGCAGTCCTTCAGGAGCAGACTGCTCCAGCGTGGGCTTCCCATGGGGTCACAGCTGCCTTCGGGCATCTACCTGCTCCAGCATGGGGTCGTCCATGGGCTGCAGGCGGATATCTGCTCCACCGTGGACCTCCATGGGCTGCAGGGGGACAGCCTGCCTCACCATGGTCTTCATCGCAGGCTGCAGGGGAATCTCTGCTCCGGTGCCTGGAGCACCTCCTCCCCATCCTTCTTCACTGACCTTGGTGTCTGCAGGGTTGTTTCTCTCACATATTCTCCCTCCTCTCTCTCCAGCTGCTGTTTTCACAGCAGTTTTTTCCCCTTTCTTAAATATGTTATCACAGAGGCACTACTATCATCGCCGATTGGCTCAGCCTTGGCCAGTGGCGGATCCATCTTGGAGCCAGCTGGCGTTGGCTCTATCGGACATAGGGGAAGCTTCTAGCAGCTTCTCACAGAAGCAACCCCTGTAGCCCCCCCGCTACCAAAACCTTGCCACACAAACCCGATACAAGGATTTACAAGGGTTTACTGTTTACCCAGTGGGTGGCACTCCATTAAGCTGAATCATGGCAGTTGGGCGAGTTAGGGAGTTAATGTACCAGTCAAAAATTGCAGTAGTCCTCTTTCAGACAACTGACTGCAACTGCCAATGAAGTTACACCAGCTTGTATCACATGTGCAGAACAAGACAAACTTTAACTGAAGAAAGAAGATTTATTCAAACAAACAAAAAAAAAACCAAACAAAAAAGAGACAGTATGCTGAAGATGAGAAAATTCACAATCATTCATGCACCTTATGGCCATCACCTGCCTTCACATTCCTAGGTCTCCTGATCTCAGACCATGGTCTTTAATCTGAAAAAGCTGGAAAGAACTCCATTTCTTTCAGAACTCCCAGCATTTGAAGACTAGCAAAAATGAAAATACAGAGTTATAATGACAATCTGAGATAAACCAGTAGACAAGTCAGTACAGAAAAAGAACAGTGAGATGAGGTTACAGTTCCCACTGATGGACCTTCTGTTGATTATAGACAACAAGGTCTTCCCCTAAGTTTGCAAATATTGAACCCCAGGCAAAAATTTCCCTTCAGCTGTTTTCCTCATCACTTCCTCCTTAATTACCTCTGTAAATACAGGTTCAGGTGAAGGCCATTTGAGGCAGTGGCAACCACTTACAAAACAGAGGCTACCACTAGCTTCCCTTGACAGTGTGCAAGCCCTGATGGAAAAGAAGCCTAAAGTTGTGGTGCCTATTGGTCCCTCAGTGCAGCATTCTTTTTTGACTCACTGCACTTTCATCTCTGCCTCTGAGCCATGGAAACAAGCCATGCCCCTTCTCTCCATGTCAGCTCTCCATGTCTCCCCTTGGGAAGGGCACACTTGCCGGGGAGTGCTGCAGGCTCCGCTACCCATCAGAAGAGCCTGTTCCACAGTGCTAATTTGGGCCAGGGCCTACCACTGTCCAGGTCCACTTCCTAAATAGCTTGGTGGCTCTGCTTCCACTGACATTTTGCTCTTTTTCTCTCCTCCTTGGCAATGTCTTATTTGGGGCCCAAAGTGAGAAACTGGTCTGAAGGAAAAGGCCCATTCTTGCATGCGGAGCTGCCCCTGCATGTCAATGCCCACGCTAAACAGTGAGCACAGGGCTATTTAGCTTATTATGGAACACAGAGGCTGGCATTTATTACTACTCACCCATTGTTTCAGCAATACCTAGATTAGTATACCATGGAGGCAAATGTACCCTCAACCCTGACTCAAACAGTGGTTCCGACTCCCAGCTAACACAACCCCATGTTTCTAACAAAAAATGCCAAGAAGAGGACAAAGATGAAGCTCATTCCCTGTGAATTTTATGATGCGGTAGCAGCCAAAAAGCATATTAAGATGGTATTCCTGTTCCCAGTCTTAGCTGAATTAATTTCATTTTGCCACCAAAAGCCCAATCTATTCTGAAGCAATATATTTTTATTAATAAGTTTAAATTCAGATCCCCTCTTTTTGAGGGCATTCCTACTAGGCTGTCCTGTGGTGCTGAATTACTCTGTAAACATGTTTTTAAATATTCTGTTCTCTCTCCATTATCACCTCTTCCTTACTCTTGGGACTAAAGGATCTTTTCTCTGACATTTTAAAGCATTAAAACAGCTCGAGGGCTAAAGAAAACATTTTTCATGTAATCTTTGAAAAGTTTAGTTGTCAAGGAGACCAAGACCTTAGCGACCAGGTATGGAGGCCTATTCAGCACACTAACATGCTTGTGAAAGAAGGTGCAAGGATGCCAGCATACCTGGAGGCAAACATGCTTAGTGTTTCAAGAGCGTCTTGCTTCCTGACATACCTTTTATTACACAACTAGACAGTGACTCAGATTTCCTTCTCTTTGGATGGTATCATCTAGTGAGCAAAAACATGGTTAAAGGATCTTACTTGGATGATATATTGCCTCAATAAATCACTGGATTGAGGTATGCTCTGGAAATGTCATTCACAGACTGACACATTCCAAGGAAGAACAGGTCCAAGAGCACATTTGATATAATTGCAGAATAAATGACAGTCAACAAGTTACAAACTGGAAAGGTGCTCTCCTAACTCCAGGCAAAAGGGACACCATCAAATGAGTCTTTCTCTGGTATTACTTCTGTGGCCAGGATAGGGGAATGTCACACAATGCACAGGCCGAGACAGAGGGAGACGGATGCTTGGCATTTTCAATTTGTACAAAAGTCAAATTTTGTTTGCAAATTTTAAGTCTGTCCTTAGTCTGTTTGCTAGCACTGGGACCTAGAGAAGTGGATAGCTTTTCACAGGAGACAATAGTGTGCTTCCATGAGATTAACCACTAAGCCAAAATATTTGTAAATATTATAAAAGTAAATGAAAGTAGAAGCATTTGAAGTCTGAAAAAGGCATTGAATTGCACCTTAAATATACTTAACATTGAATAAAATGTTTGAAATATCAAATAGAAATAAAAACTGTTTTGTCATAAAATGCATTGCTAAACATGTGCAAGACACATCAATATAAATCTCAGGAACCCCTAGACATCAGTGTCAGAACCAGTACTAGTCAACATCTTTGTCAATGATCTGGAGAATGCGGTGTGCAGATAATACCAAGGCTTTTTTCAGATAGTCAAATGCCACAGTGACAGCAAGGAACTCCAAAAGCCACACTGAGTGAGTGTGCACAACACTCAAGGGCAAGTGAGTTTCCATGTGGATCACTGTGAAGTAATGTATCAAGGGAAAAATAACCTAAACTTTGTTTACCTGATGTTGTATTCAGAACAGACAGTTTCCATTCGTGGAAACGCTGTTGGAGTCATCAATAACAACTGTTTGAAACTCTGAGTTAAGTTTGCAACACCAGCCACAAAATGTTGGGTGTCGTTACGAAAGACAGTCACAGCAAAACAAAGAAAATCATTTTGCCACTAGGGACACCTTCCTCCACCCATATTCTAAGTATGTTTGCAGTTCTGATCTGTGCATCTTAAGACAGAATAGAGCAGTAGACAGAGTAGAATTAGAAAAAAAAACCACTGAGAAGAGCAACTAAAGTAATTGAGGGGGTGTACTGGTAACTTTACAAAGAAAGGAGAAAGGGTTGGGACTCCAGTTTGAAAGAATAGAGCTAAAAGGGATATTACTGAGATTCATAAAATCATGAAGGTGGTAGATCAGGGTTAGCACAGAACTGCCCTTCACCAAGGCCTGCAGTATTGAACCAGAGGGCACATAGTGAAAATAGCAGGAAATGGGCTTAAAACAGATGGAAAGAAGTACTTTCTTATACAGGGGGTGGTGAACTTCTGGAACCTGTTGTTACAGGAGGCAGATTTTATCAGTGGTATGCAAGTTCATGAATACCAGATCCATCAGCAGATACAAAAATGGATCAGGCAGGAATGTATCCCCTAAAATCCCTAATCCAATGATCACAGTCACTCGGGAATACGACAGACTGAGGAGAGAGGCCAGCCTCATGTGTTTCTCAGTGCAAAATCTCCTGCCACTGCTGGAAATTGAGTCTTGGGATAGATGGACCACTCTTCTGTTCCCACAGGGCATTTCTGTCTTCTTTTAATTTTACACATTGCAGGTGGTAAGTAACCTTTTGTCTATTGTCCATTTTATCATCTCCATAGAGGACCATATAATGGTCTTTGCGTTGTGCCAAATATGGGAGTACTTCTTGGACTTTCCAATGTCCCATTGCAACTCAGCCACCCCAAGAAGACACATGCTGCAGACGGAGGACTGCCAGTGAATGTGCCTGTTAAACTGCATACTGCCCAAGGGTGGTGACAGAGCAGTCAAGGACTCTGATACGCGCTATGTCAGACGCAGTCTTATTAAATGGGCTAGCTTCTACCCAAATAGCTGTGGCATGCTACATCTCAGCACGGGGTGCAAAGCTGTCAAAAGAAGTTTAGTGTATACTTTGAGTATTGTAGTGGGAGCTGAGTATTGATACAATTTAATGAACCATTAAAAAGAACCAATCCACTGCACTGCAAAAAAGAAAGCTCTAAAGCATTTTTGCTTTGGGTTTTTTTTAAGTTTTTATCCTTTTTAGTCCACATCATTGTTTATAGCATCCTCTTTGAGGCCTGAAAATAATTTTTTCTCGACATTGATATTTTCCCAAGTGTGTTCAATGAAGATGAAAAGACCACAGTCATATTTGCTTAAAAACTAGAAATTCAACTTGTAACATGCATTATCATGGTAAAGTATCTCTGTTTGTGTATCAGCATCTATTGATGTCATCACAACACAAAGTGAAAACTCTTCACTATTTGCTATGCACAGGACTGCAAGGGAACACAAACCAGCATTGCTGCAGGGAGGGTTCTACAAGAACGTTGGCTGGTCCTAGAAGGTATTTGTATATTTTTTGAAGTCATGCACACATACAGAACAAAGAGAATAAGGAATCTATATGAGAAATACATAGTACAAAAATGACAAATTATTAAACACCATACTACCATGTGCTATTTGAAATATTGTTCTTTTCTTTCTTTCTTCTACGCTTGCTCAGTGCATTTCTTCTAAGGAAGTCCAAATGTGTTTTCCAACTTATTGGTCCATTGTTCAGGGATCTAGTTTTAGGTGTACTTTAAAGATGAAAAAATTGCAGACTGCAGCAAGTTGCTACTCTGCATGAGTGCTAATAAAATGCCTACCTAGCAGCAACTTCTTGTTTGAATAAAATCACTCTTCTACGTACACCATAGCCTTGCAACCAGCATGCTTGTCACATCATGCCCAGCAGAACTGGCCTGGAATAAATGTGAGGAAAACTTTGATACAGCAAAGAACACAAACACCAATACTGGTGCACGTTTCGTTAAAACAGACATTTCCAGGAAGAGGAGAGGAGTATGGTGAGTCATTTTAACTCATGGTAAAATGAAGAGGGAATAGCTGCTTCTAGTGCAAGGAAAGAGCATTTCTTAGCTGAAAAGCTTTTTGGGGTTGCTTGGATCCCCTGAAGTACGTTGAACAACCACAGTCTGAATTCTCAGTCATCTGATCAGTAATGTTCCACTGTTCCAATTCTTCCTAGTTATTTAGTATTTCTACACCAATACTTCCATTTCAGCTTCCCTAGAGGTAGCTTTCATGCTACAGTTTTGAAGTAAAGGTAGATAATAGAGTTGTTCACATTCTGCTTAAGAATCACATTTTCAAAAACATTGAATTAGCTTGCATTTGTTTTGATTTTCCTTTTATTTTAAGCACTTTTAACTACTGCCTTTCTTTCAAAGCTTTAGGGTATCAGCTAAAGCAGCTCTAGCTCTGTCAATTGTTTTTGGGGACCATTAGTTGCCTATATTATGCCCAAATAACAATGACAACTTCTTTTTGCAAGGAGGAGGTGGCTGAATCTTGATTTTGTTGAAAAGAGTTATGATTGTTTCTTACACATTTACTAATTGGTTTTCCTATTGACAGTGAGAGGGAAAGGGCAAAATAAAGGTAAATGATGGTAGAGAACTATCCTTCATAATGATTGCGTTACACCTTTGTTCAATAACGCAGAAGTTGATCAAGCCAACCAAGCTCAGTAGCACTGTGTGGTCAGTCAAAGGATTTCCCAATAGAAATTTCATATTTTTTACCCTTACGAATGCATACTTCTTGCACCTCCACCAGTGTATTCATCAAGTGCATTTTACTCAAAATAATGAACACACAAATCTCAAACATTTCCTCTAAAAATTAAAGAACTCATACACAACTTATTTTTATAATAGACTCTTTCATGCAATGCCCCCTCTCTTTCACCTCCTGTCCAGTGAGCAGTGTAGCAGAGATCACTTTGACTAATACCTTCATTTTGTGTTGAAATGCACATACTTTAAAAAAAAAAAAAATTACGTTTATGGCTTTTATATTGGTTCATCATTATTTTATCATAGCAGCAAACTGAGAAAAGTGCTGCTTAAAATGTTAAAGTTCTGGGTTAAGGAGAAAACCTAGAACACACACACACACATAGAGCCACTTGTTTCCTTACTGAGTTGACGTGACCTTCCACAGGAATGAGGACCGTGCACATGAGTAGAAGTGAGGAAGGACAGGGCAAGTATAGCTCTTTTAAAATAAAGAATAGGTTTCTACTATAGTTGACATTCCCAATCTTCTTACAAGGATAAAAAATGATATTTCAATCCCATCTCTGTTTAATTTTCCTCTCCATTTGGAGGACTAAATGTGATATTGTTTTTTGATCCTTACTAATTATTCTTTTTTTTCCTAGCCCCAAATCAATTGAAGCATCATAGCAGTTTTCAAATTAATTATTAGATTTTTTTCCCCTGACTCATTTCAGACACTTTTATTAGAAAAGTGATTGATATATTAACACCATTAATTACTTATTTGACCCATTAATTTTGTGTATGTGCACAGACCTAATTGAAACAGCCTACACTAAATCTAGGATCTCATTTTACCAATTGAAAATTAATTTTTGGATACTCTTGACTGCTGAGTCTGTGTGATGGTGAAAAACACTGTTCCCACCTCACACATCTGTTTAATATACCCACTCCTCTTTCTCAGTCCCAAAAAGACCTTCAGACTCTGCCCCTGAAAGATTCCTATGAGCTTGGTTTTCTTCCCTCAATAAACAAGACTATCATCTCAATAGGCCTCCATAAATGACAGTTCCCGTTCATTTGACATAATTTGCCTTTCCACCATCAAGCTAAATTTCTTCAATAGACTCTTAATTATTCTAAACCCATTATCTAATGCTATTATAAATGTTTAAATAATATTTGATATAATCCTGGTCCCACTGAAGTTAATGGGAATATTGCTGTTGCCTTAATTAAGATCAAGATAAAATTTATATTGTTTAATTTGTCACATATTACTGTTGGGTAAAAACAACCTAGTTAGTATTCAGAGGTACTAAACAGACCCAGCTCCCAGACTAGAACTGGCAGGGCCTCAACACTTCTCAGGAGAAGTCCAGGAGGCTGTGCTGCACAGTGGGCGGGTGGAGAAGGGAGCAGTCGCAAGGTCGTGCACTCTGCTGCGTATTGGCAGCCCCAGAAGGCTTCCCGCGCTCTGGGATGCTCACAGCCTTTAAATGGAGCGCTTAAGTCAGGTTTCATCAAAAGGACAGGAAAAACAGAGAAGTGAGAAAACAGAGAAAAACCTTCCCCGATGTGAGAACAAACCAGATACGTTTTTCCAAACTATTTGATCAAAAATCTGGACAATTTTAAGCTAAACGTTTTTAAAAATCTTTGGCAGAAAACATTGTGTGCATTGATCAGATCTAGTTCAAAAAGAAATAAATCTTTTAAAACAGAAACAAAATATTATTAATATGAAGATTTGTGGCTGGTGCCAATTTAGCTTTCATGAAAATTCAGAAAATAAATTGCAAGCTTTTTCCAGACTACCAGCAAAAGCTATGGTTATTCTTATACTGTGAATAAAGCCAATCATTAAAAAAAAGCGACAGCTAAACTATAATTTAGATTTACTTACATCTTTTTAGTGTTTCCTACAGGTCTAATATTATATTCTGTTCTCTCATACAATGCTAACTTTAGAAGACAAAACTAAGCAGCAGATTAATTTGCGATATCTTTGTTATGTTCACGGCCAACATGTGATCACACCTACATTATAAAATCTCACAGTGCCTTACTTTCAGACTTCTGTGAAGGTCCCTCACTGGAGGGTCTGGCTTACTGGAGCGACACGTTCCATGGAGACATCCGAAATTCCTGCCGATACCTCAGTTCTGTTTCTGCCCAGGGGGCTCTTTCACCTCCTGTTTTGGGGAGAGAAAAGCAACAAGTAACACACCACCACTGCTTCATAAGGCAGAGGGGCAGAATGGACTATTGAAAGGAACCACAACTCCAAGGGCTCCAAGTGTTAGGCATTTATTCCCATCTCTTCTCAGTTTCACCCTGTCCTCTTCTCCCTGTAACCTATTTCTAACCCTGTCATCTCCTACAAGCCTGAAAGAAAGCTGAGCCACAACTTCTTCCCAGGAGCCAAGAGGAGAAGGTATTGAGACACTGAATTGAGACACAAGGTCCCTTATCACTGCAGCATGTCTGGATATGATGAGCATAGCAGCAAAGTCTGAAATGCAGGAAGAAAGGTCATAGGTGATTTCATTTTACAATACACATGCAAACAGAAAGGACCAAAGTCCCCATGGGCTCATTTGCTGGGATTTCAACATGTGTCTAGAGCTACCAGGTTGGAGCCCTGATAATGAGTTTCTGGCTATCAGAGCTGGGAATCCTAAAAATACAGTGCCTCCAATCCTTAAGCACTCTGCATTTTTTTGGTAATGCTCTGATCCATCCAGCCCTTCAGCTCCTCATGAGTCTGCACACATTGCCCTGCTCCCTCTTTCTAGATTGCTGGAAGTATCTCGCCAGTGAGCAGTATCTCTCCAGTGAATTCAGAATTAAGCTTGCTTTGAAACAGAGCTGAGACATAGGATGTCCTACAGGTGGAGGCACTAAGAGGCTCCTTTCTGTCTCCTTCTCATTGATTCACAATATCCCATGATGCAAAGAAAGCATTTGGAAGCCTACCCTACATCACTGAGGAAGATGCTTGGAAGCTCTCCAAGAGCTCCCAAACAATACTGCTGGCTTTTACTGCCCCTTGTTCAAGCCAAAGGTGAAATGTCTTCAAGCTGGTCCCTAGCAATAGATTTCAAGACCAATAACAGATTTCTGAATTATTGGTAGGATCTTCTAGTCTTAACTTCCTGCATGACCCCAGAGGTAGAAGCTCATTCTGCAGTTCAGGCCCCCACTTTACATTTGAGCTCCCATTTGTTTTTTAACTGGGAGGGTTCTGCCTTACTGTGTTGCCCCATGGTAATCTATTCCACTGTAACGTATACTCAGTAATTAACATTTGCCACCCAAATCAATCTACCTATTACAGTTGCTTACATTAGTTCTAAACATAAGTGTAGCAAACAAATCAATGAGGAGTTTGTGTTCCTTTGCTAGACAACTGGTGTCTTTGACAGTAACTAATGACGATGCTACATTTTCATCATCTTCCTAATCTTGTGGTTATATAACTCTCCTCTAGCCTGGTATTTATTTGTGTTGGAAGAGAATAGCAAATACATACTACAAAGTGCCTACTACAAAGCATACTTGTATATAAAAGCACTTTCAGGCATTTATTATATTTACTGTAGGTCATCAAATATATCCCCTGCTGTGAAAGAGCGTCTTTGTTGTTCGTAGGCTCTTCTACTTGTTTCATCTTCCACAAAGAGAAATACCCTTATCTGTGCTTACCCACTCTAACACAAACTGTAATCTTCAGCTTTTATCTGTATTGTTCTTGGGGAAAAATACATCATTCCATATGAGCAGAGATAAATCTGAGTAAAATATGTTACAAATGCATTAATCTACAGCAGTACATCTCTTAAACATGTTTTGGGCAGATTTCAAATCTCTGCATTGTTTGTCAGAGCCATAAACAGTGTATGGTGTTGCAAAAATCTTGATATGGAATGGGGTTTTAATTTACTTCTTTAAAAAGAAGCACATAAATAGGTATGTTCTTAACATCAATTTTCTGCCATGACACTTTAAAGAAAACTCTGAGTAGAGCAAGACCTGACTGAAAGACAGCACTGCTTGGGCTCTCCAACTGCAAATGAGCATCCATAGAGCTCACATGCCTTGAAGCTACAAAAGATTATCCTTTATCCTTCATCTCTCTCTGCCCTTTGGAAATGCTAACTTACTGCATATAAAAACTGTGCATATCCTGCCTGGTGGAAAGTATCACCAAACACCTCCAAATGGTTTTCCTCTGTGTTAATTTGCTTCTTGGCGCTCACTATTTTTAAATGCTATTGCATTACACTTCCACAGTTGAGCTCATATGTAGGATCAGATTTTGCATTCAAATATTCAGCTCAAGAAAAAAAGAGATTAAAAAATGTGCCTGTTCTATGCATACCGATCTCAACTGCCACTTCCCGACTCTTAAACTGAGAGCTAAACCAATCTCTCAATGACATTAACTCAGGAAGCTTTAAGTTCAGCTGCTTGTTTTCAGCCCACATGGACAGCTGGGTGTCTTGGGACAGAGGGATGTGCTGGCCATGAGCAGAGCTCCAGCAGTTCTCAGCACCAAGCAAGACTAGAACTGGTGGGATCCTCCAGTCTTGGCTTTGCTGGCTTACCACCATCAGACCACAGCCATGGACTGGGCTGCATGACAAATAATTAAATAATATTTTATTTAATATTCTATTATTTAAAGGAAACAAGGATGCAAAGCCAAAAACAAAAGTATAGGAAGTTCTGCATCCAAAAGCTTCAATTGTTTTTACAGAGAAAAATGCACTTTTTTAAATCCTCAGGTTTTTGTAGGGTGTTTAAAGGACTGTTGAGCTCTTTTCGAATTATTCAGATTCTGGACTGTGAATATTTTGCAAGTCTGGAAGTAAGTAAGGTCTTTATTTTAGGTGTCTATGAACTAGGAACACAGCTTAAAGTACCCACTTTTAAAAGAGTAGGTGTTTGAGAATGGGCGGGTTGGAGGGAGGAATGGCAGTTTCTTGATAGCTCTGTAGAAATGAACTTTTCATTGGGCATCTACCTGTTTATCATTTCTCTGAACTTTCAAAAACTTTTCAAAACTTTTTTTGTCTTTTTTATTTGACCTTTAAAAAAAAAATCGTACCAGATTATAAACAAACCCGTAAGTTTGTACAGTGTTTGCATTATTAATAAAAGAAGTATATCACCTCAGTGGCTGTTTGTCTAATCAAAACACAAGTACTATAAATAATGGAAAGAAGGACATCTCCTGACCTCAAACAAATGAAGCTTACTTTCTAACTTGTGGAGACTAGTGAAAGACAGGAAGATACATGCAGAGTTTACTTTCAAGAGTTTACTGTGAGTGATTAATCAATACCAGGGAAAGGGACTAATCTGACAGGGGCTTCTTGTGCCATAGAAATCCATCACATCTTCCTTTCCTGAAAGGCCCAAAAAGATGGTGAAAGAGGAGGAAATGGAGCTAGACCTGCCACTGGAAAAAGAGTCCAAAGCAGACAGGAGCTTACACACCTGTAAAAGCAGGTCTGAGAAGAGACAACCTGGACCTACTTCACACATGCAGTTTACCTGCATGCATGCAGGAAGTCTGCCACAGCATATATCAGTAAACACTGTGCAGGCATACCTACCCCAGCACATCTCAAACATGCCCAGTTTACTGCACATGCAAAGACTGATCTACAAACTACTCAATGAGTCAGTTCATCACATCTACCATTTGTGATCTATGCGAAGACATAGCTAGTTTTCTGTGAGCCCACAACCTGAACTGAACCCTAGCAAAGTGAAAGATCACCACCCAGGGTGGTAGGCAGAAGATAACCACAGAAAGACAGTAGCTCTACTGCCAACACTGGTAGAGTTGATAGACCTGAATTCCTACCTGGATATTTGAAGAAGCACTATTTCAGCTATTACTGGAGTTATTACACTATGTATTACTAAAACCAGAAACAGGGTGTGACTATGCTTAATCCTACAAGGTGCTGAGCAATCTAGTCTTAAATCAGATGCAACTTAAACATTTTAGTGGCCTACGAACAGGAGTTTCTTTGTCTAAAAGGATTAAACCCTTCCTTAACACCACAGCTAAGCATGCTCAAAAAAGGCAAAGGTCACAGCAAGAGTTCTTTAATTAAAGAAAAGAGTATATTAACAAATAAAGCAAGCTTTTAATTGCAATTTCACAAACATCTAATAATATAAAGAGAGTACTACATAGCAAAATAATAGTGCTGCCATGATACTATTAATCATTATGTTCGTTTTTCTTGAAAAAACGCAGCATTCAGTCTCAGATTAGTTATCTTAGTATCCTAGTGATGGTAACTCATTCAAGTCATGTCCTTATTTTCACAGCTATGGAAGCACATCCGTTTTGTTAGAAAAGTGAAACATTAAATTCTCCCAGTACTTTCTTTTTCTTTTTAGGCATACAATGGACTAAATTCTGACCTTGGTTACACCCATATAACTTCAGAATTGTATGAATGAAACTAACAGCAAAATAGGACCTACTTTGTGAGCCTATTTCTGCATGTGTTTAATTGAGCTAACCAAGCAGGACAAGGTTTTGTGTACAAAGGAATTTTGTGTTTGTTTTTTATTGTAAAAACACTTTTTTCCCATCTCCGCCTCACTCCTTTAAAAAAAAATAAAGACGAAGCAAACAGGAACAATGCTAATTACATTTTGTAAGCAGTTTAAGAATGGGCAGGAGGATGGGGAGGCATGGAAAACAGGCCCCTGCAGAAAATATGTGGAGGGTGAAAACAAAGTTCTCCTGAGATGGATAGAAGTTTCTGTTTCACAGGCTTCTAAATGAATGGTTCAGATGTTGTGAACACAATGGATAGTAATGATGATTACTTTTGCCAATGCCTATGGTGATGTTATAAGCTAATTATATTAGTCATTTACGCAAAGGCAAGATGCCTTTGATAGCTACTATTTGGAGCAACAATTCAGCATGTTGAGTCACTGTTAAGTCACTCTTAGAGCCAGACTCCGATTCAACTTACACCCAAATGAGTCTTCAGCAACTTCGTTCAACACAGTAGCTTTACTCTGCATTTAAACCTCTATCCAAAAAATCCAATTCTGGCTATTTTTTTCTATATAGATTCCTTTTTATTTTTCACAGATCGGTTTGAGTTAAATCACCTAATCCACACTTCGTGGGATTACATTAGTGCACATTCTATATCTGAAGATACCTGAAGTCTGTAAAAGTGATTAGTCTCCATTTAGCTTTATCTATTTTGACATTTACTACTCTGATACTTTGGAACCTTTAATTTCTCAATAAATGATAGGGAATCCAGATGTATTACTCAGTGAAAAAATTCCTCCTTTAAATGCCTCTTGAGAAATATAACTAAGCACCAGATTTTCATGAAAACCTAAAAGTGCCCGTCTTATTAACAAACCAGGGTCATTCCCACAAACCTCATCAAATTCCCACCGGGTATGAACAACTTTTCAGAGAGAAGAAAAAGGAGAATTAAAGTTAATACCTGATGATTTTAAAGGACTTGTCTCCAGGGTTTTCTAGATGTTCCTGTCCAGAACGTCTCCTGTATCATTAGAGGAAGACAGATCTGGCAACCAGCAACCTATTTTGCTCCGCCATCCCAATAAGCTGATCATGTCCCACCATTCTAACACAGCTCTATTATCTCCAGTGCAATCTTTCTGTTGGAAAGGGCAGCCAATACAGGACACATCCACCAGGTTTGTACTAGCAAGTAAATCTCCAGTACAGAAGTCAGTTCTCTTATGGTGGTAGGGCATAAAAGGGCCCTTACTCAAGACAGGATCCTTTCTTCTAGGTCCATAAGTCCACAGATCTACAAGCCCACAAGTGTCACAAACATCTAAATCTAACATAATTCATGGCTGCAATGGTGGTAAAGTGAGATTCCTGAGCCCTCCCAAGTTACTGCAGCTTAAAAGTCAACGAGATAAATTGCAATCTTTGTGCCCATTTCAAGAGCTGCACATACCACACATTGCTCTGGTTTTGACTGATTGGTCTTCCTAAGGCTAAATGCTCCAGAGCCTGCCCAGCCAGGAGCTCAGAGTTATCCCTCCTCAACTTCTTAGCAAGTAAAGCCTGATTTCTGCCCTCCAGGTCACCTGGGATTGTTTACATGTTCATTAATCTGATTTCTCAATAACTGTACTATGGTTTTTAGTTGCAGGGAAAATAAAATTGCACCCATGATGAATTTTCTTTGTTTTCAGTTTCTCTCCCCACCTTTGACATGTTAATCCATATTAACCCAAAGCTTTCAAACTTTGCATACACGACAACTATTGTGACTAGAATCCCATCAAGTTTTTATTAATAGCCACCGAATACTTAAATGTGATGCTGTGGGGAAGATCAGAGCTGTCATCATTGTTAACAGGAAGTAGAAAACCCATGGGATTTTCAGAGAATTGTGTCAGGACTTCCCCAGACTCAGGTCACTTGAGGCTTGTATTGCTGTGCATCAAGAAGGTCTCCAGTAAGAAGAAATAGCAATTCCTATGACAAGGATACAAGAAATAAAATTCAGAAATCATTCTTGGTCTCTGTTCACTTCTACGAGACAGTAGTTTTGACAAGTTACCTTTATTGTATATTTCCACTTCATAAATCATTGAAATAATTGTTTCAAGCACAAAATTGGAGGAGGCACTGTTATGGATATGATTTCTACTAATTCTTGTATTAGTTAATTCCAAGCAACCTGCAAGTCTCATCAGCAAGAAAATGCTTGTATTTTTATAAACAATACACACAATAAGTATATTAATTTTTATAATAAAATTTATTTCAAACTTAGTAATTGTTGAGATCACTGACCACACAATACCCTTTGCTTCACATATGACTATCCATTTTCCAGCATTCAGACCAGCTCTGGTGCTGCTGTTACTTTTTTTTCCTCAAGGGGTCAGTTCATTGTTTGATTCCTTTGAACTTTGGCTGATGTCAGGTGTTTAGAGGTAGATAAATAGCGACAATAGCATAACACACAGAAACAACTTTTTCAAGGTCAGTTGCAGGAGCTTGAGTTTGAAATGCTATCTGAGTGAATACGGATTATAGGAGAGGACTTGATTCTTGACCTATGGGCTTTTTGTGCTTGCTAATTTTGAAAGACACTTTAAAGCCTCTCCTGGAGGATCTTTCTTATTTGTAGTGTCTTTTATCTAAAAAAGCATTTGATGTCACTTTTGCTTCAGAGAAATCACTTTTTGAGTTTGAAAGTGGGAAGAAGATTCCTCTGTTGGATTGCTTTGTTGCTGGGTCTTTCTGACTTCCTTAAATTTCAAACACTAACTGTTCATATTTATAAATCTTGTCTGCTAGACAAGAGGGTTAGATATTTTTTGAGTAGCCATTATGCTGTGAAATCCTATCTGACACTTGCCCAGATAACACTGGTGTCCAGCTGTGTAGCTGCAGATTGAGATCCATCAACATTCAAAAGTCAGTCTTTTCAAAGTTTGTCAAGACTTTGGTTAGTTACAAACCGTTTCTTTCACAAATATTATAGAGCCAGTGTAAAATTTACTTCTTGCAATATCTTGGTATTTCTGTTGTTTGTGTTTTGTCAAATTGTTAATGTAGAAACGGAAGAGAAAAAGTAAAACGCAGAACAAAACATAAAACCATGTAAAATATTCCATTTTCATCCTCCCAGTTTGGCAGCAAAGGTAACATGCTAATTGGCACAAAGATGGTGTAAGGAGAAATCACAAAGATTATCCATGTGATCCACTTCCTAATACAGGTAGTTTATCATCTTATTGGGGCTTACGACTTTTGAAGTAAATTATTCTGAAAGTAAAGTGTGCAAAAACTCATGAGGGCCATGTTGTTATGGGATCTGAACAGGGAACTGCAAGTTAAGTTCAGCCCCATTCAAGTGGAGTTCAGGGTGCATGATTTTTTTTTGTTAGGAAAGGGGCTCTGCATGATTGTATTATCTTTCCTCCCCTCCTCCCAAATAACTTCTGAACTCATTGTCCTATTTCAATCCAACCTGAAATGCCAAAGACAACTATGTTTCTATATAACTCGTGAGAATCAAAAGTGGAAGGAGAGCAGGGACAAGGTTAGTGTCTTTACTAATGGGAAGCGCAGTTCGGCTCCCTCACCCTCCGTTTGGCCGGCTGGGCAGCATGCACCTTGCCCTGTGGCTTCCCTGCACCTAGGGGATGATGTCACATGGGAAGGGAGAGAGATTAATTCAGTTCAGGGATTAAGAAACAAAAGCGTTAGATCTCATTAGCTCTGCTGCTCTTGGAACAACAACCCCTCCTCCCCCTTGCCACCACTATGCCAGTCAGCTTTTCTTTCAATATATAATAATATTAATCCTTTATAGTTCTCAGCACTATCTGGCAAGTTCTAAATTCTCTAATATAGAGGACCAGTTTGTGATTTTTTTTTCACTCTTGCTCTGATAAAGAGTTGCTCACTTAAGTAGTCTCATTAACCCCACTATTCATGTAAGCCACCTGCTGTTTGCTTGAGCAAAGAATGCATAAAAGTGAGCAAGAGCTTTGGGAAAAGTAAAATTTCTACTTATACAGTTCACACGCCCAGTGCTGCATATATTGTTAACAATGGCACTACAAACACTTCCCATAAAAGAACATTTGGGACTAGATCCGTAGCTTTTTAACTCAATAAGAGTCTGATTTCAACAGAATTTTGGATCAGGGCCATAAAAATCAAACTACTTATAGAATCTAGCCTTTTACAAAATGAACAATTGCTAGTAGGTGTATCACCAACATTCAGTATTTTAACACCACACCCTGACATATGCGATTATTCATTATTCTGTGGGAAAAAGACCTTTATATGTAAATCCTGGGAATACAGCAGATTAAAATCAGGTAGTGTACTTAAACACATTTGTAATAATTAATAAAAAATTACAAACAGGTGAGAGAGGATAACTGCCTCTGAAACATTTATTCTACTAGTAATTTTATTACCATTGAATTCTTGCCAGCCAGGAAACACCTAGAGGCTCATGTTTCACACCCAGTATTGCAGAGGTGAAAAGGTAGAACATTCTGCCTTAACAAGTATGCAAAGAACAACTTCAAGCGGAAACAAGTTTAGCACCCAGCTCTTACTGGCTCAGCCACAGAGAAACTCTCCATAATAACTCGCCTGGTTGCGCAGCTTCTGCGAGACTGTGAGCTTCTGCTTTGGATCTTGACTGCGGGGAGGCATGCGGCGTGCACGCACGCTCCCCAAATCCACTTGCCCTATGAAGGTTTCCACTAACTGACTACTTTTCTGCCTGACTCTCTGCTATTAAAAAAAAAAAAAAAGCATATCACAAGTTCTTATTTGAAGAGAGCTAGCTAAAGAGCTACGTTATAATCATGCAGGGTACAAACTACATCTTTCCTAAACCAGCAACAAAACACTGTAGTGGAATAATTATTCATCTCTTAAAGAATAAATCCTTCTGTTGTAATACACTATACAACCCAGAGGCATAGTGATCTCTCCAGACAACAGTAATTCTAATTATCCTTATCAAAAATGACAGTTGTTCCTTTGAAGCAGATTGCCATGGTAAGGCACTAGCTGAAAAGCCAGTTTTGTTCTGTCACGATAGGAACCTATCCCAACTCTGTGTACACTAACATCTTCCTTCTGTGAAAGCAAATAGAATAAATCTTTTCCATTTCTCCCTGAGACTTGTACTTCTGTTCATTGTGTGTGAAGTTGACTGGAAATCTAGGTACACAGAATAGAGCAGACAGGGTTGATTTAAACAAAGGGAGCACTGAAATATTCACTCGGCTTCAGCCAGATCCCTTCTTCACCTACAACTATAGGGTCTTAGACATGCCTTTATTTACTATCCAGAACTACCCCTATTTAGGAGTTCCAAATAAGCACAAGTTAGGTATTTGTTCATTAATGTTGATACATGTATTTCTTCAGTACGTGTTCTGTAATGGAGATAGAAAAAAATGTGTACCAATAAACTCATTAAATGGCACTCAAAATATTTCTGTACTGTGCCTGACATCATCTCTGCCATGAGGAAGAACTGGGGTTTGGTTTTTGCTTTTTAAATGCAAGGCCAAAGCATTGGCTTTAATGCAGATAAAAATATTGGCACCAGTATTGACATTACTGCATCTAGTACCACATAATCCTCCTGCCCAGAGTACTGGCACGGACGCAAATAGATACACCTTGAAAGGAACTGGTTACAGACTGAAGTCTGTCCGATTTGGCCCAGGAAGAACAAGGTTTAAAATAAGCACTAGTAAAATGGCATTTTGAATGCCAGTCTGCATGATCTAGCTCTGCAAACTGCCCTTGTATTCTTTCCCTGGGCAAAATGAAAAAGTGGAAAATGAACATGCTCTTGGGTATGATACATTCTCATAATGATCATAGTCAAAGCATAGAAACTCGACACAGTTAACATGGAAAAGGAAAGCCTTCTATTAAACCTATGGTAGCATGGAAAAAAACAGATGTTTTGGGCACAAAAACTCCTCTTAAGATAGAAATAGAAGCTTTATATTTACATTATGCTTGCAATTGTTCAGGCACAGATTGGGAGCAATACCATGCTGCTGAGGTGACCAGTAACACCACAGTGAGCACAGCCCTGTAGTAATCCAAAGGCTCACAGTCATTCTTCAGAAAGATTTAATGAATCACACACAATTATGAATTAACAAAAATAAATAAATAAATTTATTTACAAATAATTCACAGAACAGGGAAAGACTAATAAGATGGCTCTGTAAACTATATACATGGGTGGGAGAGAGAGAATTCATCTAGCTGCATGTGTATATTCATTACGTCACTCAGATTTAATTTGTACCAGGAAGAAAGGAGGAGTCTTATCCTCTATCATCTTGCACATGACGAGATCATTTTCATCTGCGCAAAGCGAACGTGGGGTCTTACTCCATCAGAATTCTGCATTCCCATTTAAGCATTTTACATCTACCACACGCTGGTCTAACTGACCAGACATATTATCACCTCAGGCATATTGTCAGCCTGCGTACGGAGCTAGCCATGATTAGCTAAAAGATATAGTTGAAATTATTTTTATAAATAGGAAATGCATAGCAGGGGCGTGGGGGGAGAATGGTGGCTTATGGTAATAAAGGCAGTTTAGTATTGTATATATATAGGGAGAATTTATGCTTTGTTATAATTTGTTAGCACCCTGGACACATCATTTTTCATCATGTACTTTGAATGAGAGAAAGATACACTTTATAAGAATCCTCCATGCTTATATTATAGCATCATTCTCTCTTAATAGCCTTCTGGCTATCCACATGCTTCATAGTAGAAATTATCTGCCAAAATCACTTAATGTTGAAGATATCATGGGACTGCAGGAAAAAGTCCACATTATAGTTTGTCTTCATTTCTTCTTCAATTTCTTTATTTTTCCATCAATCACAATAGTTGATTCCTTAATAGTGCCCTTGAGAATCCCTACCAAGAAAGGAGAAAGTCCACAGACTCTCTCTCAGTCAGATGTTTCAAGCGTACTCTGAGGATCTTGTAAATCTTCTCTAATACAGAATGGATCATTCAGGTCTCAAAATGTTTAATATAATCTCTCTTCCAGTCAGCCTAAGGGACCACAATCCTCAGGGCTGCAGCCCTTCCCCTAATTTTCTGAGGTTTTGAAAATGTCAAGGCTAATCTTAGATTCACATAGGGTTTTTTAAAATAAGTTGCTTGACCTTTGTGTTTCACAGATATTCTGACAGATGCAAACCAATTACAGGGAAAGTTTGTCACCGTTTTTTTTTCCTTGGGATATTCATGGTCTTTCCTGCTACTGTCATCCAGAAGCAGCGTTTAAGACTTGTGAAAATCTATAGCTATTGCTGATCTGACCTCAAACCGTTCTGCAGCTACAGATTATCTGTAGCTACAGCAGCTACAAGTTCCCTCCTGGCTGCATGCTGGCAGAGGAAATTTCTTCTCTCATAACCTACAAGAATTGCCACAATAATAGATCAGTAGTAAGAATAATACCTGACTCCTGTGAAATGCTTTTTCTTAACTGCTTTCATGGAGTTTTATAAAGGTGAGGAAATATTACTGCCATTTTTAATGGGAACACTCAAGCACTAGGCAATGCTCTGTGTTCAAGGTCATCCAGTAGGTGAAGGGCAGAGCTGGAGATACAGACTTGGTTTTCTAAGGCCACACATAGGATACTAAACTTATTAACATGAATCAATGTTGTTCAGTAGATTAACCAATCAATCAAATACTTTTTCGATTTTCTGTTTTAATACTGGCTCTGACACCTAGTCGGTCTAATAGCCTTGGTTAAGCCACTGAGAGGAGTCACTTTGAATAGGCTAATGTCAAGGTTTTTTTATCCACACATGCAGTTTAGGCTTTCATAATCTGCTTCCTGATTCTTATACTTGTTCCAGGATATACATATTTAATAAATGACTTTTTTAATTGTGTAAGTTATGCTGACAAATCCTGATTGATGCAATCTGTAGATTTGCACTCATAACAGAATTTAAGGTGCAAAACCAAGTTTTCCACCTTTCCAGCTCTAAATATGCATACACAGGAGAACTACCCTTCAGAAATATGACCTAAAATGATGCCAGATGATACACGATAGTTGCCCATAAATTTCTAAAACTCCATCTTATTTTAAATTGCCATTTAAGTATCCTAAAATAGGAGCAAACATTCACAGACCACATTATGAATAATATAATTCAGCTAAATTTGCCAGGAGGTTGGAGGAATTATCTCATTGACCCAAGACCCAAAACTGGTCCTCTATTATTCTGGCTGAAAACCAGTCAGTTCTGTCTATCAAGAATACAAACAAGTTTTTCAAGCATTTCACAATATTAAGGCCTGAGCAGGGTCTTTCAACAGTTTTCAGTGTCACTTCAATATTCTTCTGTCACACCATTGCTTTCTGGCAACAGATACTTGTGCACATGGAGCATATGTGACTCAGCAAAGCATTTCCCTACATTTCAGTGCAATCAGCCTTTGATGGAGATACACCCTTGATTATGCGTCCAGCAGCTGTGATCCTGTCACATCACTGATCCTTAGGAAGCATGTCTACAACATGTTATGAATTCCAGGAAGGGTCACACATGTGATTTTCCCTTTTCAGATGTCTTGCTACAATAGGCAGAAAGCAGAAAGATAAGGGCTGTTGGAAGACAATGTGTAATTTTGCCCAGCATTCACTCTACAAACATTATCTGAAGGTGATGGGCTAATCTAAAGACTCTCTCAATGAGAACAACTTTTCTACTCAAAGGCGTAAGAACACCACTAATATTTCCTGAAATTCTCATCAACTTTTCTCATTATTATCCCTATTCTATGGTCATTATTGAGCTTGAAAGCTAAGAGAGTGTCCCTCTATCAACAGCATTTCTAATGTGGCCATTACTGTAGTATTTCTAGATATTAGGTAAGGTTTGGATCTTTCCTTACATTTCTTGGTTATATATGATGGAACTGATGGACTGACAGTAGGAAGCCTTGCAGCTATTTTGTCTTAATGAACATACCTTGGACACATTATTTTCAATGGCTGTATCCCCTTGATTTCCTATTCTTAACATTTTCGATGGAGTTACTTCAGAAGTAACTGAGTAGCCTCCCAATTTTGGTAGCCTCCCAAAATTTCAAATATCATTTATCCCTTTTATAAGAAAGGTTGTAAATACAAATACAGAAATAAACACCTATGTGAAAAGCACAGACTGTGAAAGGGGAAATATCTTTAGTAGGAGTAGATTTTGCAAGTGTTCCTAATTTTATTACATTACAGCCAAAGTTACTAAGCCACCATTCTGCAAAGGTGTAACACCTAGTGTGAGTGTCATGGAGAATTGTGAAGTCTCCTCATACAGTATAGCACCATTACAGAAACACCTGTGTTAAAAATAACTTCAAGCTTGTCTACTCTGAAGTATTCCTTAACCTTTAAAATGTTTCCTTTCTTACCTGATGCTTTAATACTTGCATTAGGTTCCAGATCACAGCTGTGACAGCAAAAGCATCATCTTTTTTTTCCTGTTCTTCTGACAAAGGATAGTACTTCTCCTTAGTGACAAATAATTGCATCTACAGCTGTAATAAACACAGGCAGAAGTGCGGCAAGTTGGGATGAAAAAATCCACAGTGCAACATCTATTCATTTTGTGTCTGCCTCCTGTCCTCACCTAAGGTGTGACTGTCATGACCCTCTCCCACAAGTGGCACCTTGTTGGTCTGTAGCAGTAAGGCCCCCGGCTGGGCGGACTCACCCTTCTCCATGGCACCCACTTCCACCCCAGTGTTCTACGACACTGCTGGGGTGGAACAGGAAGCCCAGCATGCACATCAATTGCTTCTAAAGAGGGGAGTGAAGTGTTTCCCAAGAGAGGTGAGGAAGAGTGTGACACAACTGAGCTGAATAAACTTAAAAATATCTGACCATCAAACAGGTCCTTGGTGACCAGAATAGACTCACTGTATCTGCTACAGCTCATGCAGGAGCACAAAAGAATTAGATTCTCCTTGCAATGGTCTTCATGAGAGTTTCCTCTTTTGGCAGGGAATTGTCAACAAGCAAAACTCATACATCTGATTTTTACATAGCCTTCTTCACCCGACTTGGTGTGGCAGACATTTGAGAGGTAAGAGAAGTGAAGAGTGTTGAAAAAGAGTGGATTCCTTCCACCTATTCACAGCTGCAAAATGCAATGTTAGGGACAAGTAAGGCAGCAGGCTGAGGCAGCTTAAGAACCACAAAGCTTTTTACTTTTCACCCTTGTACTGGTGGTTGTTAATGCAGAGTAGAGCCTGTCCTACAAAAGGTTTTCTTTGTGTATAAGACATTTCTTTGTAGAATCAGTAACATCTCAGACCAAAGAAAAACCACCAACAGTCTCCTTCCTCAGAATAGCACATTCTTGATTCTCATTCACTATTTTATCCACCAGCTGTTTTAACTGATTAGTCAAAGGCACACTCCTTGTTGACATCAAATGTGTGGCAAAAACAAGTGTATAAATGAATAATTATTTCCAACACTTGCAATGAGATTAAGCGCTTATTGGATTAGGAAAATAACAGGATTTAATGGGGTCATTTATGCTGTAACTCCAGTATAAAAATGTACAGTGCATGCATACATATCAGATTACTATCTCTACAGTCCATCTAGCTATAACCATTTAAATATTTTATCTATCCAGCACGAATACATTTCTGGTCTCTTCCTTTTTAATACACTACAGGTGAGTGTCCTTGGGCATCTCTGTAGTGAACACGTGACACAGTTGTTATTGCCATTAGTGAACAAGCATTTTTCAATATGAGCTAATTTTGGTATCTTATAACTTTCCTAGATCTGAGGAGCTGCCTTTTAAGCCTCAGGCACATACGACAAATGCCTCTCTCACTGCTTCTCCCTCTGTATGTTGCTGGAGTCATCACAAGCTCTACCAGTCTTCATTGCAGTGTCCCTACAGCTTCCTGGGAAAAAGAAAGGAACAGGAAAGGATGATTTGGTGAACCCGCATATGTACCATTGTATTGGTTGTGTTTGGCAAGGTTTTGGTGGCAGGAGGGCTGTAGGGGTGACCTCTGTGAGAAGAGGCTGGGGGTTGCCCCATGCTGGACACAGCCAGCTCCAGCGAGCTCCCCAATGGACACACCACAGGACACAGCTGAGCCCATCAGGGGAGCCTGTGGTGCCTCTGTGAAAATGTACTTAGGAAAGGGTAGAAAACACTGGACAGTCAGAGGAGGAGGGGGGAAAAAGAGTGATAAACAACAGAGGAAACACCAAGGTCAGAGGAGGAGGAAGACATTCTTCAGGCACAAAAGCAGATATTCCCCAACAGCTCGAGGAGAGGACCGTGCCAGAGCAGATGGATATTCTTGAAGGAACTGCAGCCCATGGAAAGCCCACACTGGAACGCGTTTTTTTCTGAAGGATTGCAGCCTGTGGAGAGGACCCACACTGGAGCAGGGGAAAAGTGTGAGGAGAAAGGAGCAGCAGAGAGAAACTGCTTTGTATTGACCGTAACCCACGTTCCCCATCCTCCCCGCAACACTCAGCAGGGCAGTGAGAGGAGTCAGGAATGAAGGAATGAAGTTGAGCCTGAGAAAGTGGGAAGGAAAGATGTTGTTTTAATGTTTGTATTCTTGTTTCTCACTACCCAAATCTATTTAAACTGGCAATAAATTAAATTAATTTTCCCAGTTGAGTCTGTTTTGCCAGTGATGGTAATTGGTAAGTGATCTCCTTGTCCTTACCTCGACCCACAAGCTTTCTCATTCTTGGTTTTCTTATTTTCTCCCCCTGTCCTGCTGAGGAGGGGGAGTGCAGCTGGGTGGGCATTTGGCTGTTAGCCAAGATTAACCCATCACACCATTTGCAAATTCTAGACTGATTTTTTCAGATGCTATGATGTACAGATGGTTTCGTGGTGTAGCATGAGTCTCTGTTTTCCAGGCTAATTTGAAAAAGAATGATCCTGAGTATCTGTTCCTTACTGGTAAGATCAGTATGGACATCTGAATGGTGGAACAATAAGCTTCTTTTTTTCAGTCTAGGTTGCAGAGCAATGAACTTCCTGCAGCCATCTTGATCTGGAGTTGATCAGGAGAGTCAAAAGCTAGATGGTGCTGCAAATTTTAGGAGGATCAGAATAAAAAGAGGTGTCCACAAAAAAAAAGTCTGTCTGAAACCCAAAGAATACTCATAAGTGTAGAAGCAATCAAGACAGGGAATGGCAGTAGGTATTTCTCTATTTTGAATTACTATCTTTTGACTTGTCTAAACCGAAGGAAGCTTGGTTTACATGTCATCTGCACTCTGCCTTCTGTATGCTTAATCTGCTATGTATCCTTTAAAAAGATGTACCTGGCTGCTTAAATTCCTGGAAAACAAGCACTGGTATTGGCTGTAGGATACTACTTGTAAGTGACAGAAAACTAGCCTTTTTTCCAGGAATACAGGTAAATTAAAGAGTCAGTAACTAAAGTTGTGTGATTGTTGACGTATCCATTCACAGGACATTCAGACAAAATGAAAAATGTTGAGCAAATCTAAGTTTTTTTAACAAATTTTTTAACTGCACTAAATATTTAACCTGAAACAGAAATTTCACTGTGATTTTGAGAGTTCTTTACTTTTTTAAAATACATTTCAAGGAAAATTGAACATGTGTAGTATTTTCAAACCATAAAATGATATTATTTATTTTAAAGTATTGCAATAAAAAAATAAAACTATGTTTTCCGATTTATTTTCAGGAGTTTAAGGAAAGTTACTTTTTGTTTCGTTGGTTTTGACAAGTAATGATAAAATGAAATCAAATTCTCAGAGTTGTTTAGTACTGCTGAACCTGCCTTTTTCATGTATATGAAAAATACATACACTGTATCAATCAGATGAAAAATATTG
Organism: Gymnogyps californianus; assembly: GCF_018139145.2. Lineage (NCBI taxonomy): Eukaryota > Metazoa > Chordata > Aves > Accipitriformes > Cathartidae > Gymnogyps > Gymnogyps californianus. The sequence goes on from NC_059472.1 coordinate 127,595,465, forward strand.
ACAGACTCTACCTGGAGCCAGACACACTCCACCTGAAGTGTTAAAGCTCTGGAGCCGCCACGAGGGAGAAGTCTGGGGAAGGTTGAGGGATGGATCAGTGCTTCTTATTGATCCCAGTAAAGTCGCTTAGGTTTTTGAATACCAGACAAAGCTATAAAGCATATAACGAAACTAAATAAACAAAAGAACAAATACGCCCTTTGATGTCCTTTTATTTAGGTAAAGCTTCCAACAAAGTCAAAAAGACTGTATCTTATCTCCTTGGAAAGTGAATGTATAATTTAATTAATATTTCTCATATTTTTTTAAGCTTTGTGAACAAAAGAAAAAGCCTGGCCAAGAGAGGCAGACAACATAGCATGACAAACTGATCACCCCAAATCTGGATTCAACAGGTATAGTCAATATTAAAGAGTAACATATTTTCACCAAAACCATCTTCTCCTCTTATTGCTACAGGTGACGTACCTCTCATATTTGAACTGTCACACAGCCTGAGGCTGTGTGAAGGCAACATGTAAAGACTGGACACTGCTCAGAAGCATATACTTAGCTTTAAGAAAAGCGATGATCTTATAAAGTCTAGGAAATACTCTCATCCTGAGAGCTGAGCATGTATCTAAATACCTCACTGTGGGTTCCTAGCAAATTTGTGTCTCTCGCATGTTTAATAAGTATCATGTCCCTGTGGTCAGACTGACCCAAGAGGTGGTCTACAAGAGGCACCCAACTCTCATTTGGCAGCCTGACTTTTCTGCAGAGAGAATGGGAGCAGTTTTGGGGGTAGAAAGGCGTGGCTGACTCGGATCACCAGATGACTACATTATTGCAAGGAAATGGGGGTGAAGGAGGAGGAAAGAAGGATCCACACCCCTGCCCATACGCAACCCCTAAAACCTGCTCTCATATTTGAGGGAGGGAGGGAGGAAGACAGGCAGCAACACCTCTAATAGCTCACAGCCAGAATGGGTGGTGAAGGAAGGAGGTGGCAGAGGTGGAGCTGCTTCCATGTTTTAGCAAAGAAGAAAGGGAGAGTAACCTTGCCACAGCCTGCTGTATGTGGGACAGAGCAGGAAGGAAGCTGGGAAAGCACAAGACAGACCATCTGCTCACCCAGAACCCAGAAATCCAGCAGAAATCCTGACCTTCAAGGTAGGAATCCTGCCCCTGAAGTGGGATCCTGCCCCTGAAGCTGCCAAGGCTGGAACATGCAGAACTAGGACATGAGCTTCTTCGGGCTAGGTCTATAGGTCTACTTACTTCTCGTCTTATTCCCTGTGGCACGGGATTTGCTTGCACTGACTGCAATGAATGCTGCACCCCACACCTCGTCTATGCTTGCAGTAACCATGACTGACCAAGCCCAACTACTGTCTTTCTTTACCCAAATACAAGAAGCTTCATTTTGTGAAAGCCCAGTATCTTTTTCCTTTGTGATTTTGCTGGTGAAACATGGTTTCATCACAAAACATCATGTAGCTAAAGTCAACAGGGATATCTCCCTCACTTTCATGCACTTCTCCTGTATAAAGTGATACGAGGTGTTACAGTTATCAGTACAAAGCTATATAAAGCCCATAATCAGTTTTCCTTAGGAAAGGAACACAGTTATGAAAACCATTCTCCTGCTGGTGGAAGGCAAAATTGCTACCAAGGCAGGGCTCTCAGGACCAAGTGAAGCCACCAAGGTGCCAAGGTCATGGAGCAGTGCAGGATCTCCCGTGTCCATGATGTGAAATGCATTCCCCCCAACCAGATTCTCCCACTGATAAACCCCCAACTCAGATTTGTGGACAAAGCCAGTCCTATACTCTTTAGTGAGTTTTCCTGAGACTGAACAGATACCATTGCTGCTGGATTTTCTTAAGAACGTTGTTTTCTTCTTTTTTATTATAAGAATGGTGTCTTGGAGTTTCTGTACTCGCTCAGGCACTCTGTGTATGAAACATACATATGCACGTCTGCTCACCTGTTCATCCCCAAAATTCTCGCCACATCTACCTGGTCACTGACTGAATAAACTGACTGAATTTCGCCCATCTCAGGATCAAATCAGAAGGGGAATAGCTTATCTGATACTCTGTTCCATATCATCATACTGGACAGTACTCAGGTCCCACCCTCATAATTTATTTTTGAGGATAAAATCACTGTTATCTAAAAGGAGGCAATGTGTTCTCAGTAGTGTGCAAACATTGGTTCAAATACTCTAGGTCTGTGATTTAATCCAAATACATTCTTTAGATTGTATTGTCAAATCTTTTCCCTTTTCTTTTTTAAAATCAAAAACATAAAATGTTATGATAGTGTGAATTGTTTTAACCAAGAAATTAGACTCATGGACAAAAGTTGGGAAATCCATAGTTGTGGTTTCTGCAACTAAACTACAGCAAGATTTGTCATAAAAACCCCCTACATATCCAATGTTCAATACATAATGTTTTATGCTGTTTCAGTACACACATTCAAATAACAATGAAGTAAAATAACTTAAGGGGTTTTTGTTCACTTTTAACCCTGTTCACATGTGCATTTGCTGTGCAAAGCTAGGTGACACAACTTTTATGAAAACTTGAGGTAAATTCACTATGTGCTATTTTACTTGTATACTCACCACACAAACACACAGATGTGCACATACACTCACTCCTATCTACATCAGTGACCAAAGCTGAAAATAAAACTGGTTTTTATATTGTCTGTGCCTATATCGCAGTGATGTTGCAAAGCTGGGACTTGAAAACACCTTCTCAGCTTGCAGCTGTCCTCTATATGAAGATTTCTGAACTCAACATGGAATTTCTACTTTTCAACTTTCTTTGTGTTCCAATAAATACATGAAAACAAACAAACCATGCATTACTCAAAATAATTTGGTCTAACTTTTACTTCTTCTATATCTTTACTCTTTTCCTATTTGAAGACCTCTTGTCATATTTTCCGAGTTCTTTTCCCACTATCCTCTTTACTGAGCTCCTCACATCTGTCCTCTCCCAAATATTTCCTATGTTTTTAATCAGATCATCCATGCAGAGACATAGGTGTGATCGTATACCGCATTCCTCATCAGAGGATTTTGAAGACATCACCATCACCCACAAAACAGTGTCTCCCTTTCCCAGAACATCTCCTCTCAGATCACTACAGATGGGCCCAGTCTCAGGCTTCCTTTGAACACCTCTCTCCTTGCACACAACTCATCCTTGTTTTCAAAAATGCTCTCTTCCCTCTTTGGATAGGGGATGCATTTCTGTTTACAGTAATCCATGTATATTTGGTGGCCAAAATTCACAAATATCATTCAAGTATCCAGGCTTGAAACAGCTAATCTCAAGAAAGTTGATTTAGATCAGAGCAGCATCTCTACTGAAAAGATGTCACACTATCACTTCATTTCCTGCGCTGGCTTCCTGTTGAAGACAAGGTCATATTCAAGATTTTAGCCTGTATTCTCAAATCCACATATATGACTAGTCTGAATTATGTGTGGGATTGCTTTGTCCTCTGCGATCATGACATTTTGCATCAGCTACTCTCCAGATGTAAACAAAGTGTCTCTCTCAGTGCAGAAACATGTTAGTGCAGGAGACAGAACTTGGCCGGCAGCTGGTGCGCATAGCTAGAAAGGAATTCACGTCCGGTATGCACAGAAGGACCACAGACTCATCACCTCAAACACAACATATACCCCACCACATATCCCACAACATACATCCCACCGCATATCCCTAAAGCAACACTTCACAACAAAACAGTCTGAAATCAAAGCGAGCCAGAAGGTGGATGGACAAATAGATATCTTTGCAAGTATAAGTGGCAGACTAAAAACATGAGTTGCTTTATTCACAAAGGATAAAGCTTTAACAAATATACCCAATTGTTAGATTGCTTAAACCGCTGGCCCAATATATTTGTCATGCATACACTTCGTCATGCAGATAGCGTCCACACTGCCCACACATGGGCACATACCGATAGGCCAACCACAGGTCAAACACATCAGTGTCACACTGAACGAATCCCCATCCCACTGTGCTCATTGAAAGTGCTTATTTATACACTGACTACTTCTGTGACAGAAAGCAGGTGGGATCTGGACATAGATTTACACAGTTTGCACAGTTTGCTTAAAACCTCTTACGCAGGTTTTAACTTGTGTCTTAATTCCTGGTTTCATATTCATTTTTCACTAGCTTGAACATAAGAGCAAAAAAATTATGAGTCAGTGAGTAAGAGTATGTTCCTTCGTAACTAGGAGCTCAGATTTCAGACACGGGATCTGCTTTGGCTTTTGTATAGCTTGAACAAATTTACATTAAGTTACAAGTGATGTCATACAGCTGAAGGACATAAATGTCAATATGTGATGCATGGTTTATATAGTCACAGGCTCAAAAAAGAACTGTAGTAGGGAAACTGGAGTGATTATTTTTTCAATACCCTGGAGAATCTTCAGCCCCCATTTATCTCAGCAGGTGCTGCATATGCTCTGTACTTTTCAGAATCAGGCCCCTATAGCCCTATTGCTGTAAGGGCAGAAACACAACCTGAGCGGTCTCCTCCTTCGGATATGGGACAATTTACTCGAAATGTTTGTGAACATACTGTCTTGTATATTTTCTGCCTTCAAGAAACGTACAAAGCAATGTGTAAGGATGTATAAATGACTCGCTTCTCATCAGCTGTGGGACTCTGTAGCATCCTTTATGCATTTAGAGGTTGGAAGCTGTTTGTGTCACCAGTTAAGCCCACCACAACCAAATCTGCATGGGGTCAGACCTGGAGGTTCAGAAACCATCAGGAAAATGGAGGTTTGCTGTTCATGCTGGGCTGCGTTACCTTTATGGTATCACTTCCACCAACGTGTGTGAGGTGAGGTCTCCCTCAGCTCTTTGTAGCCTTTTCCACTCCAGCCCCCAGTTCCAGCCTCACAGAGAGCAGTTTGTGAGGCCCACAAGAGAGGAAAATAGTGTGATGATCATGAGTCCCTCCACCTCCACGGGAAGGGCTGAACCTAAATAGAAAGTCTGTTTTTGCTGTCAATATGGTGTGTACAGTTTGTCCTTGAGATAAGACTTTAAATTATGACTGAGGGCTCCCACTCACACAAGTGCCTCCATCTTCAGCCTTCCACACTCACAGTTGCCCAGTAGGCTATTGCCCTTTGAGATCACCTCAGACAAAATATACCAATATAAAGCTGGTTCACCTCAGACAAAATATACCAATATAAAACAATTTCTCCAAACAATGATTTTGCCAAATTCTATCTAAAAAACTGACCTTTCATTTCGAAGTGCATCCAGTACGTTCCTTAATGTTGCATCCAAAGCAGGGATGTGTTACAGAGTGGGTTTTGAAGACCACTTTCTGACTTCTAAGTTAAATTAGCACTTTTAATACAACCAAAGTAGCAATGGGGCAGTGGAAACCCTGTATTTGTGCAGGGAAGATGATAAGACTGTTAAGAGAAAGTCCAAAAAATCCCCTAAATATCACCAGTATGCAAAATGGTATGAAACTATAATAAAAATACAGCTATTTAAGGGAACAGGACATTAGTATGACTGGATGCATAAAGAAAACTGATACACATGTGTATCAATATGATGTTTAACCTCTTGGAAATCAGTTAAATCAACAGAGTGGCTGAAACTATTAGTCTAAAACAAAGCGTTACCACTTCCAATGCACAAATAGGCAGATTCTGATAATGGAGCTGCTTCTCTGGCCCACAGTTTCTTGCCATACTCTATACTTCAGAGTTGCTTGAGGAAAGCGAACAGATACAGTGGGAATAGAAATGCTTAATCTCAAAGGCAGCTGTATTTTTAAATGTATTTTTTAGCACTTCGTGATGTATTTGCCTGTGTCAGGAGACTTAAATATTTAAACAGGGTGACAAAGTTCATTTCAACCTCAATGACAGTCAAACCCCCTGACATCCCCCTTTTGTAATGTGAGCAGAATTTTCTTCATAGAAATAGCCTACCTCAAAGGAGCAAGGAAAAAAACCCTTCTGTTCCAACTTTTAAAGCCCTGAAAGTCTTTGTGATATCTCTCTCACCTTTACCTACTTAGTCACCCCACCCATTTCCTACCAATAGCCCTTTATTTTTCAAACCGAGCCGCAAGCACATTTGCTGTGGAAAACCAGCTGCCCACTTCATCGCTTAACATACAGGCGAGGGGAAGGTAGCAGCAATTAGTGACCTCCCAGGGGACCAGGCGTTTTGCAGTCTGATCTCAGGCCTAAATCTTCCCACGGCAGCTTGGGCTGCCTTTTTCTTTCCCGAGCACAGCTTTCAGGCCTGCCGGGTGTGTCTGTCCTCTGGCAGACCCAGGGATGAGCAAGCGCCTTTAAAATGTGACAGAACAAGAAACACGGATTTGTTTTCTCACCTGGCGTGGCCTCTGGGATTTCAACGGGCGCCGGGTCACCCCACACGGAGCCATCTCGTGGTCCGCCGCCAGAATGGCAAAGTGGCGTGGCCCGGCCGGCACCGCAGGCCTTTGCACGCTCCCGCACTCCCCTGCTCGCAGTCCCCCCTGCTCCTCTCCTTCCCAAGAAGACGTGATAATCCATGCCCATTTTGGCTTTCCTGCCCCCGCACATACCCGTGTACCCGCTCGACGCTCACCGTCCCCCCGGCGTACGCCGCTTTCAGATGTGCACTGTGATTTTGGCAAGAGCCAGAGGCAACAGCAGTGTTGGTGCAAGTTAGCGTTAGCTTTTCCAGCTGAAACACTGAGGGGAGGGCAGAGCAGTGTAGCAGAAAAAGCTTTTACTTGGATGGGAAAAGATAATGCTTGTCCTCAGGTGAAGTGCTTGGCTCATATTATGGCACTATCACTACCAGCCTGAGAGGAGAGGCAGGACAGAGCTCTCACAAGCCCAATCCTTGCACCATCCCTTACTTTGAATTCCCTGTACCACTCCTCACCACCGCAGGGCTGAGCACCTATGGCCGTCCCAGGTATGCTGCGAGGGGGCACCACACAGCCGCAGGCTGTGCGAGCAAGGGGAAAGCTCCCCTTTGCCTTTCTGCCACTGTCGAGGGGGAAGGGAGGGATCAGCCTTGGCTTAGAAAAGACCATTCAGAGGAAAGGAAAAGGTATTTGTTAAGTGAAATACATTTTATGTTGAATAATGCAAGGGTACGAAAAAGGTAGTGTATTTTGCATGGAGAGTTAGTAGCAACTACGCTGACAAATATTAACTGTAAGGGAAATACATCAAGAATGGCTCAGTCAAAAAAAGTTTAATCTGCTGAAAGGGCTTGACTTTGAGGGTTTTTGTTGGTTTTTTTACCAGTAACAAGCAGTAGGTGCGTGGAGGAGCTGAGAGGAACGGGGCAGGAAGAGAAGCGTCTGGAGCTCCTCTCTTGCTGTTTATCTCTCCTCGCAGCAGGGGCCAGCGTGCAAACCCCTGAGCAGCGTGTGGAAAAGAAACAGAAACCAACCCACTCCCAAGCGCACCTGAGTGCTTTCAGCCTCGTTCTTCACGTAGTGAATCGAAAAGCATAAGGAAATGGGAAAATGGGAAAACCATGCCCCATGCTCTTCCAGAACGTTGCAGTCCGGTACCCTGTCAGACCTGTTTTTCCAGCACCGGGTTGTAAAAGATGGCTCCCTACACACCACATGGCTAACACAAGAGTCCCCCAGATCTCATGTTTTCAAACAGGAGCATGATTGAAGCAGCTGCTTACCCACTATTTTGACATTTATGTCCACCTTGACCTCTTCTTCCTACTTCCTCCTTAGACCCTTCCCTACGTAATCAGCCAAAATGGACATGGTCTTCCACACAGTGGACAAGATGTTAATTATGTCTAGTGGGAAATGAAACAGTCACTGCCTCCCTGCCATACAGCCATGACACTGGCCACGGGAGTGAGGGGGGAGTGGAAGCTGCCTACCAGGAACTTCAGCTTCCCATGCAGGCAGGGAGAAGGCGAAGAAATTAAATTTCTCCTTCTCCCTCCACTTCCAACTTGCCCTATGTAACAGCCAGTGTGGCTAAACAACAAGAGGATCTTGTTATTCCAACATATTACTCTAGAAACAAAGCAAGCCTGACATGTTCCTACTTCTCCCATACTGCAGATGGTTTAAAGACTGTATCAGCCTCTGCCCCTCCGTTGTGCTTGTGCAAGTGTTTGTGGAGCTGCTTAGTAAAGCAGCAACTGAAGCAGCCCAGCCTGAAGGAATGCTTCGAAAACAAAAAAAGAGTGCTTGTCCACAAAACATTTGTATCCATTGCATTGCCTCATGGAGCTGTTGGAATAAGCAGAAAGACAGCAGTCTTCAGCCAGCTTTCCCAAGACAAAATGTCTGCTAGAACCGTCAGAGTCACAGTAAATAGGAAAAATGTTCCTATCATTCCTGTGTGTGATACAGAGACGTGGGCTTCAAGTCCCTGCTTGGTGACTCTCAGGGAGTCCTGCAAGCCCCACAGAGCCTCAGCCCACCACCTGCAAAAAGCAGCTTCCCTGCCTGAGACAGCAAGTAACCAAAAGACTGTGACACACTCTGACATAGTTAAAATGGAGCCCATAAAAGCACTGGAGCTAGAAATTCCCATGCCACTCTCAGGCAAGGGGTTCTGGGGAGGATTTCTGGCTCTGAGGGATGGCGACCACCCAGGCCGGCACAGCAAGCTGGCATGGGCCAGCTACATCAGCGTGGCACTGTGCCCAGCTTGTCAGCTCTTCCGAGAGAGTTTCCTCACTGCTCTGGGTCACCTCTTTCTCACAAAGATTTTACAGAGGTGTCATAACTATACATCCTCCCATATGAACAGTTAAGAATTAGAGCTTTCCTAACCCTGCATAATTATTAGCATGAGAGCAATTAGATAGAAAGATCAAATAGCTTGTTATTAAAAGACCAATGAAGAACATAAAAAGCTACCAGTTGGCATAAGAAATCTTGATTCCAGAATACTGAAACCTATAACCTATGGAGTGTTTACTTTATATCATATGATTTATGTGCTATGGGATGTATTTTTCAAATTCCACCTGTCCTGTGCCATGTGGGAACAGTATAATTGATCATACAGGCCTCCAGGTAAAGAAGAAGTGAAACTTAGTCTGGCTGGCTTTGGCCTAATCCCACACTTCTATGATCAGACCTTAGAATATTATTTTAAGTTCAGCTAAAACATTAATTGGAGATTCTGATTTATAGCTGATTTTTTTTTTCATCATTGAACTGATAAAGTAAGCTATAACGAGAACTTTCTGGATGATAGATGTCATTCTCCTGAGCGGTGCTATTAGCACTTGTCCAGTTTCAGGAATACATACTAAAGAAAAAAAAGACACACATATGGCTTGGTGTAATTATGTAGCCCTTCAGAGTAAAAGAACTATTTAAGAGAACACAGCTTCATAATGCTATGTTTATCTCCTTTTAATTTCTATTACTTTTTCCAAGTCTGTCAGCCTTACATACAATTTTACATTTTGTCAAATGAAGTTGATAACACTAATTTCACAGAAATAAAGGCCAACATTCATAAGCTACAATAACAAGCCAACACATGCCTGTGTCTGTGAATGGGAAGAGGGATAAGAAAAAAGCCTTGTTTTGGTAGGCAAACAAATTTCAGTTTGCATTTCACAAGGGATTATCATTAGTATTGAGCAAACTCAATGTCTGTGAACATCTTACATTATTCTTATGGTCCACAGATTTTGCAGAGCTAGCTTGATTTTGCAGACGTTTCTTTGATGTAATTTTAAACCTTTTTTTTTTTCCAAGTAAGAATTAAGACTGTACCGTAACTTAGCAGGTAGGAGAAAACACACAGCTACCTAAAGTGCCAGATATTTCTTTGGACCGTGGGTAGAAGGTATTACTAGTATTTCTTTCAGAAATGTCTGTATCATCTAATCCATTCTTCACACTATGTTCATATTTGTTTTCCCATGCTGCTTTCTTCTCTTCTACTTCCCTTATTTTATCATTAGATACTATTCTATGTGATCATCTTCTGAAAAGAACAAGAAGCTAATAATATTTAATGATTAGAAATGGTCTTTGAAAGGGCTTGTAATGAGGTAAAATGAGTTCACCCAGCTCTAGTTGTTTTGTATACAATGTTCTCCTAATAGTGAGAAACACCTTGACAGAATCCCCTTAATTAAAACATTCAACAAACTGAGAGCCTGTGGTAGCTGGCTTTATGGATTTACACAGTACCTTAAACAGTGGTTGGGTTGAATTCTAGGGTGATTTGATGAGATTTATGCTTTCTTTAGCCCAAAAGTATTTTTCACTGTCTTGGCTCTCTTTTAATGTACTTAAACACCTTCAGACTTACTTAATTACCCAGAATAATTTTGATTCACAATCATTGACTAATGTAAGAGTTACTTTCTTGTCCCTTTACATGAATCCTCCGCCCTTAGTCTATTTTACTATAAAAAGCTTTGACAATGTTGTGGTGTGATTCACGGGATGTGCTGTTATTACGCTAATGAACTCCTAGTGAATAGTGCAAATATTAAAGAATTGTTACTCTGTTGTAAGAATCAATTACAATTTCTTTTCTTTGCAAGCAAGGATGGGTTTTGCAGCTCTTTTCTTAACAAGTTGTTTTTAAAGTGAAGTCATACAAAAAACTACTGACAGAAAGTTACTTTGCCATTGAAAGTTACCACAGCTCATCTGTGGGCAGAGAGATTTTCATTTAATAAAGAAAGTCCAAAAGAAAAAGAGATATTGTAAATAAACAAACCAAAACTACTATTTCATTGTAATATCCGTGGCCCTTAACCATAGGTGATCTAAAATCAAGCCAGAAGCACAAGCCTGCCAAAACATATACCAGCCACTGTTCGTAAAAGAAAATAAGCACATTGAGAAAGGAAAAACACATCTTTGATGTCAACCTTTCTGCAGACCTCTCTGTAGCTGTAACAGTTGCCCTCTCCATTTTCCAGAGAGGTGTGATGGACACGAGGAATGGGAGAGTGCCTGGAATAAGTGGTACATCTCTTTGAAGCTGCAGGCAGCAGCTAGGCTGGGTTCAAATGAGTTCGTTGATGGTAATTCTTGAAATGACTTATTCTTGGTGGTGTACTTTGATTAACTCTTTGAAAAAAGTTACATTTAGATTTTATGAGGCAGGAACTGACAGTCATTCTGCAATAGCGTGGAAGTTTATAGTTTACTCAGCAAAAGCTTGCATGCTGGTGTATTTTAGAAATGTTGGTCACCTCAGTACTTGAGAATCCATTCTTGCAGGATTCTCTTAGTTCTCCGGAACGGAAATTAATTGCATAGTTTCAGAGTTTGAATTTCACTTACTATTCGTCGTATTCGTAGAACCATGATCTGAGCAAGGTGTCCACTGTGCAGCTAAGAACAGTTAGGAACTCACAACAGGCTGTCCCTGACCCAGCAAACTCACCTTGTTTACTGAATGCTGCCAATGTAAACCACGCACTGATAAATTCGAAGGATAGGGTCTTTGTCTTGAGGAACTGACACAACTGATCCAAAGCCTTCTGATGCCAACGGAAGACCCTTACTGACCTCAGTAGACTGTGGATCAAGCTGTAGTTTCAGACATGCCAGAATAAAAGAGGGCAATGAAAAACAGGAACGGTCGTTAGTACTATAACCTTGATACAGCGTATTAAACTTTTAAAGATTCATGGTGTAAAATCATTAAAAACACATTTCTACACATATGTGTTCAGGATCAAATTTCAGTTATAGTTGCTGAAGAACTATAACTACTAGAAAAGACACATGGCACAATCTTTGTCTGCAAGGAATCGAAAAGCTGCTTGCAACAGCATGTGTCAGAGAAGAGCTTGTTAGTTTTATGAGGAAGAGAAGTGATGCGCTCTCGGTAACAGCTCAGTCACAGTCTGGTCTTACCTTGACCAGACTGCATCTATGTCCTCATGTCTACCGGTCTCCTGTATTACTTGGGCTGTACATGTTTTTGTTGGTGTTAAACTCACATTCCCAAAGGCCTACTCTATGCATTGAGGAACTAAGGTTCCTTACATGTCTTTTCCACTGTCTTTTGGGAATGTAGGAAGAGAATAATATTCTTTCCATGATATGCCACATGCTCACATCCCTGTGTTGTCAGCTGGTAGTAAATGAAGAACATTTAGCGCAATGTACTTCACCTGCTACAGGAGAACATGAATCTGGTTGAGCCACTTACATCGCACTATGCTGGAAATGTCAGACAGTGTATCTATATATATCATATGTGTATACTACAGCAATAGGAACCAGAACAGATCTAGCTGGTTTTGTTGCTTTTGTGATAATGTTGCTAGCTTGTGAAAGTTGTTATGGGAAAACTCTCTTTGAATATTTTTCATGGTGAATCACAACCCCTAGGTTGGGAAAATGATTAGGTGATGTAGACCAGCATTTCTCAGCATTGCAGTGGCTAGTAATACCGTTGTAACATTTAATTACCAACATTCATTTCCACTTACATAAGGAAGGAATCAAACAAAATGGGGGTAATAGTAAAGAAATATTCACAGCTAAGTCTAATTGTTATTCGGTTTTAAATGAAAAGTGTGGTAGTGGTGCAACACAAGGAAGTCCTTGCTTTTTCCAAAAAATATTTGTTAGGCTCTCTGTTGATTTAAAGAGGCTGAAAAACTGGAGGCTCAGAAATACTTGCAGAAAGTTAAGCAAATGCCTGAATGTTTGCATATTTGTGAAGAGCTACTTAGTTGTCAAAGTTAACTGATAGTCTGCCTTTTAAAAGTAATGAACTATGTGCATATTTACATGGTCTTTTCACGGAGAAACACAAAGACAGCTTCATCTTCCTGTGAATCCCTAGCTGCTGCAAGAAGTTTCAAGTGTCACCAGCACGTGATAAAATTAAAGTTTCTCCAATGTTTTGCAGCTTCATTTAAAGCCATCCTACAGGCTCTTTAAATGCCAACACGTTTGTTTTTTCTTCTACAGGGAATAAATGTTGTGCTGTTCCTTTCTGAAAAGTTCTTTCTCTCCTGTGCTTCCCATAAGCAGCGGTAGTAAAAGTACTTTACATATCCAAAGTCATGTATGCAATTTAAAAGAAACAACATACCAGGAAAAAAAGACAGTGTAACAGCCAGCTGTTTGTGCCCAGTATGTGCAAAAGATGGGATCCATAAGCAGATATTTCCAGCTGTTTCACAGGTGGCTTGTTCTGTGATGCTCATCACTGTTGCCATACATGTTGTTGGTTAAGCCATTCTTATGAGTTTTACTGTAAAATTTCTCCTCCAAATATCTGTGAAGGGCAAATAGTGATTAAATCAGTACCTTTGAGAGGTGGAAACCCTGAGGCCACATCAAAATTAGTCTTGGTGACCAATACCTGACGACTCAGATTAAATTATGCTTTTCTGAGAACCACATGGCAAAGCAACACAAAAGTGAAGGCTTTTCTTTCCTCCCTGTTCTTATGGCTAAAAGTTATAGAGAAAAAATGAGTTACAGTGCGATGAGCTGGCTGCCTTGTGATTCTTTCCCAGTAACCAGAGAAAAACTTTATCTGACCTTGTGGATGTGTGGGGAGAGCTGTGAAAAAGCACGTATCACTTGTGGTAGAGACTGCATCCTGACTGCAAAAAGGTTAATGAAAGTAGAGCCCAGGCTCTAACCTGCCCTCCCTGGTTAATCCAGCTGGTCATCTTATGAAAAGGGCTCCTTGTTTTGGAGTAGAAGGAATTTGGTGCAAAAATATTAGGGAGAGATGCAAGTTGTCATTAAATGATACAGAGGAGTTGGCAGTGAAGAAACTTTCTGTTTCCTCCTTCCCACTCCCCACTTCACAGTTTGCCTCCCCCTGGTTGTGCCGACACAACTAGATGTTGCGCTGTGAGATAAACCAGATCCCTGAAATGATCCAAGTAAAAATAACCCTTCTAACTGTCTTACGACTGAAGTATTACTCTTGCAGAGCTCTTGGAGACCAATTTTAAAGCTTATTTTATTTAAAATAAACAAGACAAAAATGATTAATTGTCTTATCAGAAAAACACTACTGTTAAGCATTATAAAGCGGTGCATCATGCCTTTTTCAATTAATAGATTTTTTGCATCCAGAAGGGACTAAACATTATGAAGATGATTTCAAGTTCATGGAGAATAAATTAATCAAATTTTGAGTGAGAAGTAAAAATTGACACCCTAAACTTACAACTATATTGGCAGGATACCTAAAAATGCAAGACTGCTTATTTTAAAAGGAGAAAGAGAGTGAGAGCTAACCTTAATAACAAGAAAACATGCAAGACCAAGTATAAGTTTTTGAAAGATAAATTTATCCCACATATATTATTGCTGCTTGCTAAATCTGTCTCTACCTAGTTTAAATAGGTTGTTGAAAAACCTGCTAAATAATAGAAATTAAAAAGTGTGCATTTCACACAAGTGAAGCAGGGAACAAGAGAATAAGCAGATTACCTAATAATCAATGTCTGTCTAAATGCTTTGCAGGGATAACTTTGAAAGCCAGTGCTCAATGTCATGCAAAAGAAAAGAGATGGAAGGTCATGGGATAGTTCCTTCAGTAAAATGGCAGTGGCATTTTTGTTGCTAAATTATTTGTATAACATGCACTGTATTCTAATTCTGCTACTTTTACAAAACGCATATTATGCTATTCATGCTAAAACACTTTCTTAAAGAGTTGTCTGTGAAAGACAAGGCGCCCAGATGTTAACAGAAAAGATCATTAAGAGTTTACCCTTATCAGTGCCCTGATAGAAAGTGTAGTCTCAGAGGGGGTTTTGGCTCTTAACCTGAATATTGCAACTTTCTGCTTTCAGTCTAGCATAGTTTCCTGGCTTAGAGAGCACAGTTACAAAATACTTGTTCAAGGAAATCTTATTTTGATTCCTGCAGCTGAGGAAGCTTCAGCATCATTTTCTCATCTGCTTCTCCATTTCACTTACTTACTTGGACAACTTCCTCTCCTCTGCTCAAGTTGAAGCAACCTTTCACCAGCACCATTCCAACCATCTCTTTCTTTTGGCTTCATCGTTCTCAGATGGCGTGGTGTAGTACTAGCCTGTTTACGTTTTAGAGCCTCTTCTCCCACACGGTAGGTAGCTGGGACTTCTTTGGCTACAGAAAATTAGTGGTGGGAGCAGCTCCACCACTTTCTAGAGAGATTTTAGAAGAAGAGTGAAAGATGCTCTATATCTTTCAAGACAGAAAATAAGCCCAGATTTACTGAACACTTCTAGACTGCAGGAAATTTTATAAGCCTACCAGAGCTTAGAGTAAAAGAGGAGCGGCAAAGAGCTTATCTATGATGCAATATAGCAACTAAGATGCTTCATTGTTTAAGATTATGACTGTTCATCCTTTTCTGGAACAGAAATATAACTTCTGAAAATGTTAGTGCCATTTGAAAATCGTTTATTGCTGAGCTCTAATAATAACTTTTTCTTTAAAATGTCATTTTACTCTTCGCATATTCATTAGGGTCTTGTTCTCAGCTATAACTTCTAGGACCTAACCTAACATGAACAAAGTAATATTTAAATTAAAAAAAAATTTGAACCGAGATTAGAGAACTTGTATCTTCTGCAAACTCTTTGCCTCGGTGCCAGGTAGTATATTTCTCCTTCTGACGTGAATGTACACATGGTTTTACTAAGCTCTATGCGGCAGATACCTTGGCAGTATTTTTTTCTCACATCCAGACTTATAAAAAATCTTTACAAAATGCTAATATAATCTGAAATGTTGGGAAGGAAACATCAAATAAAGGGACAACTTACACAGGCTCAATTTTCATTTCATTTTACTGTTGGACTTTATTTTTTTTAAATGTTGAATTTTAACATCTGTTATTTTAATCTGGGTTGCAGGCCTTTTGTGGCCATTATTACAGTTTGGAGAAAGACAAGAGGACAGTGAAAGACTGAATGAAAAAGAAGATTTACAACACCTTTTCCCTCGTTAGTTACATCCATGTAATTATAGCAAAGCACTGATTGGGTACCACTTTGCCATACACCTGAAGCATTTTTTGCTTGACAGTGCACTAATAGTTTAGTAACACAGACCCTACTGTGACTGACAGTTGGTTTTGGACTAAATCACATAAAATGGAATAGGAGACGGTGGCTATTGGCTAGTTCAGCCAAAGTCTATTTGGCAGAGTATATTAACCTCCATGAAGCTCTGCATTATTGCACAGCTCCATGCGATGCTGCTGTCTACATTTCAAATTTACCCTTAGCTTGGCTACCAAGAGTAGCCAAAGGCAGTGCTGTAGAAAAGCAGAGAATCACTGAAAAAGTTTTCTTTAGCTGCAATGAAGATCACATGTGTGCCAAACACATCAATAGGGCAGATGACCTGACAAAACCAGTAGTTAAAACAATTCAGTCTTCTTAGGAAAGTTGTTCCTAGGGTAAAAGCTCAAACCTCAGCTCACTTAAAAGAAAATTCTTCTAGAGCATCATTTCTATATTTAACACCTTGGGAAGGCAAAATGAGTAAATTAATACTGTTACTTCAACACTTTTATCTGTTTTATTTAGTAATTTCCAAGAGCCAGTTCAATGCCCTCCGAATCTGTAAATTACTGAAATGGAAAGCATTTAAGTCTGTTGATTGGAAAAGAAGCGAATACTGTATTTCTATTGAAGAAGCCAAATCTGAAGGTGATCCAAGAAATTGCATTAATGTAAGCTTCAGCCCAGAATCACAGATGCGGCTAGTCATCAATCACTAGGGAGAGATGAGAAAATAAAACAGGAGAGTGAGAAGAGATTGGAATAAAATATGGTGTAAGTCCTGCCATCTGACCTCCACCAGCAGAGCCCAGCGTTGATGGGAGCTCCTGCGTGAGCTTTCCAAAACAAGTTTGTGCTCTGCCACAGGGTGCCAGGACTGCAAGATTAGGGCTCCTAGCTGATCTGCTCGGACACCAGGGAGAGAGGAGATAGTCACACCACCTATATAGGCATGCTTTACTCCAGGCATCTAGACCAGTTGCAATTCAAGTTAATTGTAAGTAGGAGCCCAGGATTCAATGACTTTGTTCAGAATTAAGCATCAAGTGCTCAGAATAATTTAGGGTAGCCAAGATATCAGCCCAAGGCTGACAGGTATAACACAGGCACTACAGGACAGCTGTGCCCTTCTGCTGCAGCAGCTGCAGGCCAGGCAGGTGACACAAGGGTATCTCAAATGGTGCTAGACTCCTACATTCAGGGAACTGATGTGACAGCCTAATTTCTCTGTATAGCCCACAGGAAGATGTAGGCACCTGCATCAGTTAGTTCAGGGCACTGAAGTTACACAACATGATTACAGTCCTCAGAAAGCATTTACAGAGGCAGGAGGCCTTGCCCGTTCACCCTTGCAAATATACATCCTCTCCTCAGTGTTAGGGACCTGTCACCCCTGCCATCAAGACTAAGATAGGATTGAGTCTACTGCTGGGGAATGGTGCGGTCCTTTTCCCTCTGGTATCACTTGTCCTTCCCCGGGAGGGAACTTTATTGAAGTGAGGCAATGACAACACTTTGCCTAATGCTGAAGCCTGCAGCTTCAAGCTGTCTTAATCCAGGCTGGTGTCTCTCACTTCTTCTGCTTGGCCTCTCTCTAACCGCCTAAACAATTCACACAGGGTGGAGAAGAGATTTGTGCGGAGAGGTGGGGAAAATCCCACCCTTGAAAAAATGCTAGAATAGTGAAAAGGGGACATCTGTTGTACATGGCCTCTGGCAGGTTCAAATGTCCGATCTGAATGAAGCAAAAGCAGGACTTGCAGCATGGGTCTCTATCTTCCGTGTGACTGTCCTATTAACCTCTAGGTTACTGGCTTCTCCAAAGTCGTCTTAGAACACTTGTTTCATCCTGATACAAAGAAGGAAATTTCTGAATTTTTGGCAGGATAGTAAAACCACCCAGCTACAGTCTTAAGGCATGCACCCTCTCCATGGGAGGTGAGCAATCACACTCCACGCTGTTCCCTCAGGTACTGGCCCCACTCCATGGGCTGATAAGGAGGGATAATAGGTCTATGGCCCCACCTCCTTCCTTTGCCTTTTTGACAACCTGCTCTCCGAATCTGAGTGACAACAAAGGCTAGTGCCGTAGTTCTCGGGCTGCCTAGGACACCCACAAGGCAGCCTGTCAGGTCCTGCACGGATGCCAGGGCTCGGCTGGGAGCAGATCCTCCACAACACAAACAGCTTTGGAGACTCAAAAGCACTTGCTTTCGTTTCCAGCCGCTGGCAGCATCACCCTGCGTTACCTGAATTACTCCAGGGTCCAAAGTTTCCTTCCTACACTGTCATCCCTCTCCTGCGTGACATATCCCCTACAGGTACCGGCCAAACCTCACCTGTTGGAGGGGTAGGAAGGAGGGGGAAATTAAACAGACCTTGAGAAGGCTCACGCAAAGCGGAAAGATAATGACTGCTCCAGCCAGTGCTGGCAATCGCTGCACAAACTTCCCTGCACAGCACTGCCAATGTAGCTCGCTCCTGACTGCGACACACCTGCTTGCTGAGAGCTGTGCTTCTCTGTGCCAGGGCTGCCCACTGCACTGACTGCCTGCGACTGCGCTGCTCTGTGCTCCGAAACAATACGTGCGGCGGAGGGGAATCAAACAACCCCGTTGACTCCACTTTTACATGCAGAAAGCCAAATTTAGACCTACAGCTCTCAGCTCTGGCGTAGGAACCCACCCTTTCACATCCTTACTGCATGTATACGTGCTATATACCAAACCAGGAAGTCACACTCTTCTGTCCGTAGAATCCTCTATGTGATTTGCAGAACATCACTGAGCTCATTTTAGGAGAATTCATTGCTGGAAAATGATTTTCAGTGAATGTTTTATTAATCAACACATGCCAAATCATATCTGCAGGAAAAAAAATAAAAATACTAAAAGAAACCCAAACAAAAATAATAGAACAATTATTGCTTGAAGATTCTGCTTGCCTATAAATTATAACTCTATTCAGCTCCATGACAATTTATGTTTTCATTTATGAAACCATTCTTGTTATTAACTTTCAATCTTGTTTACTGAGGGAAGTAGGAATACACCAAGCAGACAAATCATTTTAAACCATGTCTTGAAAACCTAGGGTTATGGCACACGGGACACGTTTATTACCACTGTTTTAGAGCACATGATAAGTTTAAAATGGTGCTCTATTTCAAAAGGCAGGGGTTGCTTAGGACAAGGCAACTTACCATGACCGCAGTTCCTAATGTAAAAGTGTCAATGTGCTTGGTATATTCATAATGTGTTTATTCTCATTACACTTTTCAATTTGTCAGTGTTTTACTGGCATGCAACCACAGAGCATAGACTGCTATTGCTGGTTAACCTTGTTATTGCAGACAAGTTACAAGTCCTGACAAGAGTTTGATAACTGTGCCTACTTATTTTAAGCCATAGATGAGGAAAGGGTAGGAGGTTCAAAGTGAGTTATGCTTTCCTGTGTGAGTCCCCATATGATCACTCAAAGTTACTGTAAATATAAAAGCAGAAGTGCCTGATTGCCATTTTGTCACTATGACACTAGACAAGAAGGTAATCAAAAAACAAAATCAAACATGAGGCTGAGGTTACAAAAGTGTAAAACCCTGGAGCCTCAATCCTCTAAAGCAAATGTGTGGATTTAGTCACCTGTATTGGTGTTTGCAGGATGAAGGACTCATTCACTTGCAAATAATCTTTCCTGGAATCTATATCCCAGAAGAAACAGTGACCAAACAGGTAAAGAGTGGAAATTACTATTTCTTATGGAAAAAATATGCTTTTCTCCTCCTCCTCCTCCTCCTCCTCCTCTTCCTCTTGACATGTTTACTGCCTATTCATCTGCCTCAGCCCCTTGTTGTATCCTGTTGTAGACTTTGATTATAAACTTGCTGGGTCAGAATAATCTTTTTCCTATTAATTTAACAAAAACAAAACAGCTTGCAAAAAAACCCATCATCCAGCCCTGATCCTTGACTGAGGCCACATATCACTGCTGGCATGTAAATATAATCTTACTATTTGACCAAATGCTCCACAGCAGTTAAATAATAAATATACAGTGGTGGAGAAAAAAAGAAATTAAAAGTTTAGGCAGTTCGTGGATCCAATTTCACAGATCATGGCAAATCAGGTATCACTTTTACAGCTTCCCAAAAAGAGACACCTACATAAAATTGTTTTGATATTCAGAGATGTTGGCCATGTGCTGTTCTTTAAAAGTGAGGATCGTGGATGTGCAGCCCTACAATTAAAAGATCCATTTCCTATTTACATTTTGTCATCTAAATTAGAAAGCCACCAAAGACTGCCAAAAAATAATTTAAAGGAATAAAAAACATGAGAAAAGCCAAAAAAAAAAAAGGAAAAGTCATCGATCTTTAACAAGCATCTGCCAGTGGCCATTTGCACATCAATTCTGATTGTTGTCCTGCTGTGGAGAGAAGTGGTGCTGCCCCGTGTATACCTTTGGTTTGAGCAGAACTTCCTTATCATTAAGGTCCATTAGTGTTCATTAGTGTCCTACAACATGAGCAGCCGACATATGGGAGGCAGAGCAGAGAGAGGCAGGATTCTGTTCCCAAACAGCATCTGACACGGCTTGGAAGTCCTGCTTCTTCAGTCCAGGAGCATGCTGCCTCTGAAAAGGCAGTATCTTACACATTGCTTTATATCAATAGAGGTCCGTTTTATCAGAAATTAAAAAAAAAAAAAAAAAGCAGCTAAACTCAGAGAGCTGTGGAGCTGCTGTAAAATTAAGAAAATCTTTTTCTCATTCATCTTTTAATGTTCCCTCAAATTAGATGGAGAGGAAAGATAGTTACTGGCTTCACCCTCACCCTTCTCCACCCTATCATTTAACCACAGAAAAGACTGATTTATAACAACAGTAACTTCTGTACTATCAGACATCTACAAGTTTTTCAGTCTGCAATTTTACCTCACATGAATGGATACTGCAGACTTAACACGCTTCAAAAAGTTAGAACCTTTTTAATGAACTACTTCTAATGTGACTACACTTCTGAGAACATGCAGTTCTTTCAAATGTGTTTCCAAGTGAAATAACGCTTCTGAGATTTATTATAACACATACATTTTTTCCTGAAAATACAGTAGAATTATGCTTCAATTATTCTTAAGTATTTGAAAGCTGGTTATTTTCTACTTTGAAATCTGTTTTGACCCAAGCTTGGTTTAAAAAAAAATTTAAAAATTAAATGCAAAACTGTCCATTTCTGCATTTGTAGTTTGCAGTCCTATGGATGTTCTGCATTAGGATACTCCACCTCAGAGCAGAAATTTCCTACATCATTTCACAAAACTTCAAGATGGAACACCTATTCTTCTGATAAAATGTTTGTTTAGAAAACCCTCCTCTTTTAAGTACAAGCTCCCTGGTGCCAATTTTGCCACCTTGGTAAATATTTATAGATGAGTCATAAGCCTCTGAACAAAAGCCTTGGATTGGGAGCCTGACTGAAGCACTGATAGTAATATGCATATTCATGTTCCACTTGCTGACCTTGTATCTGCTACTTTTATGGGAAAATCAAATGCTTTTCATTATTACACTCAATTTCTGTCCTATATTTCAAGCCACGTCTAAACTCTACTTCTTGAGGCTCATGCTGATGTGTAAACAGAACGTTTCTTTATGAATCATACAGAGATGTCAGCACCATGAGTCTTGGGTAAAGTTCACACACTTGATAAACCTAAACCTTAAGGGACTTTTTGTTGGGTCTGTGAGAGTGAAATGGCACATTTAAATCGATTCTGTTTATATCCAGTGCACAAAAGAGACTTATTTTTATACTCTGGTACACCTCAGTATCAGGAGGTGAAACATCAAGAGTAATAAGGAATAAAGGGGGTCACGGACATTCCACCAAAACAAATATCCTTTATTGTACACGACATGCCATGCCAGGGTTAATCCCATTTTTAGCTCCGTGGCTGACAGCCCATAGGGCTGTGGTGTCTCCACACAGCTATGTTACATAGGCGGCCTGTGTAACTGTCATTGGGCCAGCAGATTTACATGGCAACACACTGTTTTGGAAAAACATCGGAGTTTAATTAAGGTTGGTTGTTGTTTTTTTTTTTAAATGAAGTGACAAGGAGAACTGACATGAATAGTGTGAGGCCCACCACCACGGGATTCCTGCCCACCTATTTCACTCCAGTCATTCCCTCACTTTGAAAACGCAGGCTGAGTTTTCTTAGCCTGTTTCATCTCAGGATCAAAACAGGACTCAGACCAACAAGGGTCTCTGAAAGAAAAAAAAAAGTAATATAGTCTCAGCTGCAATCCTCATATTGCTCTTCAGGAGGCCAAGATCATTCCATATACACCAACCCCAATCCCCTCGATGAAACTGGAGAGCCAGAAATGTCAGGCTGATTGCTTTGCACATCTCTGCAAATGAATGTCAGGGCCATGAATCCCAACAGAAGTTGCATTCACAAAATGAGCCCCCTACAGAAATGCAGGGAATATGCTGGAAGGAAAAGACCTTTCCCTCAGTCATGCAAGGTAAAACCACAGCAGGTATTATCTTGCAGGTCTGTGCACTACCCAGACTTTTCAGGTGTCAGAATGATATACTTCCCTTACCTATAGCAGGACAAAAAGAAACAAGCTTTAAAACAAAGAAAAGCATTTATTCGAATTTTTTTTCCCAGGTTTTAGATTTGGAAAGATGTGGCACAGAAACCCTAAAGTTAAGGGAAAACAAGACAAGGGAAATCATGGCTAAATAGTCAACATTGTTACTATTACAGTCACAACAGTTGATGGACTGATGGTGGGCTCCTCATAATAAGGTGAGGTATATAGGACACGACAGAGAAGAGTTTGAGTAGACAGTAATACAAGTGTTACAGAGTAAAAAGGTGAGTTATATTCCCATCAGTGTGCGACCTGCTGACATGGTTTTAAACAGCGCTACTCTTACTTAAAATGTGTTACAACACGGTAATTAGCCTGGATTGTAGCATAGCTCATTTTCCTAGTGTTAACGATCAGGATTGCAGGAAGAAAAACTATAAAAAACATAAACTAAGTGCAAGCCAATATGAGAATACCTCCACGGTTTGTGGACAGACTGCCCCATTTATTGCAAAGGCATTAACTGTGACATCCTCTTGTGGTGTTTGAAAGGGTGACAAGATTACCCTTAGCAATATCACAGTTAAGAAAGCGTGCAACAACAGGCTGATTATCAGAATCAGCACAAATACTTTATTTTCCTGACTGAAAATAGTTGAAAGCAACAGGAACAAGTATCTGGTGCCAAAAAAATAGGAGTAATATCACTCCAGCATGGGATTCATCAGCCAGCTCTCAAATTTGAGCCGAAACATTACTGACAATTCTTTAAAAAAAAAATCTGTAACATGTTTTTAAAAAATTCAAATGCTTCTGCAATTACTGTTTGCATCCAGATCACAAAGAAGTATCAGAACGTGAAGGGAAAGGTCTGGCAGTCCTGCTGAGCAAGATGAAAACACAACAAGAGCTAGAAGACTCACGAAAACAAACAACCCCTCCCAACCCTGGTTTTTGGTGGGTGGTTTTTTCCCACCTTTCCCCCAACAAGAAATTAGGAAGAGTGTTCATATATTGAGGAAATTATCCCTATAGGATTTGAGAGATTCTTCTCAATACTGGTTACTACAATATTTTTTTTTTTTTCCTACTTGCTGAGAGTGTCCTCTCAAACTCACTGAAATCAAAGGCACATTAAGGCAAACTTCCCCCCCCCCCCCCCCCCCCCCCCCGCGTTTTCTGGGGCAGCTGTGGAGAGCTGTAAGAGCCTGTGGTGGCAGGAGACAAGCCAGTCCCCGGTGGTGCCTACACCCACTGTGTGGCTACAGGGGCGAGCAAGGGTCCCAGGAGGTTGCACAGGCATCTCCACCGTCCTGGTACAGGGACCACGGAGATCCACATCCTGACTGTGCGTGTTGCTGAGCCCTGGACTAGCTGGGGTGGACAGGCAGCAGCTCGTCACCGTTGTCCACAGAGAGGAGAGACGGAGAGAGATGCCTGAGCGGTTCCCGGGGCGAGATCTGAGAGAGGAGCAGGGGCTGGGGCTCTGGAGGCAGACAGAGGCACAGGTGTCCGCAGTCGGAGCGCCGGAGGGAGGGTCACCTCGCCAGCGTGGGCCCAGATGGCACTACACATGGCTCTCCCCTTGCCGGAGCCATGTCCACTGAGGCAGCACCTAAGGTCACGGCAAGGCTTGGCAGAGACCTTACAGAGCTCCCTCTCCCCTTGCGGTTGCTTGGATTTGGAAGGCCGGTGGGTTTGCAAACGACAAGCTGCTCTCCCCTGATCCGCGGAGGGATACCTGGTGACCTTCCAGAAGACAGTGCCCACCAGCCTTTGCCCTGGGATGGGCGACCTGCCTGCTCCATGCAAAAAAGAAAAAGCAAAACAAAACACAGTGGTGCTCCTCCACCTACCCCAAAATTATAGGCGCAGGGTCGGTCGTTCCTTGCCTGGGAGGTCACCGCAACATCATTTGGCTTGTGATATGTACTCCAAACAGCTGAGAAATGTCGGACCTGGGCTCGGAGGCGGCAGCTCTCACCAGCCAGGTGTTGTGCACCTGGCATGGAGTTAACACCGGTGCTTGTCAAGGGGCCTTGGCCGGTAGATATGGCGCTGGTCGGCCTGTTTTGATGCTCCCGACAGAACTAGCACTTTCTACCTCATGCTTGAACATTACGTTCTTCCTCCCTGCCTTCTCCAACCACGCGAGTGGCTGCATACTGCAACATGTGTGCACATTGGCGGGACACACGTGTGGGACCAAGTGTTAGAAGGGCTTTGCCAGGAATACCACAGCAACTGTGGGAGTGGGGACAAGTCCAACGGCACGTCACACAGTATGCCGCAGGGACAAAATTGGGACACTCCAGGGATACTGTAAGGGTACCTCTCTCATGAGGATATGACAAGAGTCAGAGGAGATGATCCTGTCTGGGTCACCCATAGTTAAGGAAGCCTTGAGAGTGACATAAAGTAGCAGGATGGTCAAACTCCTGTCCAGGACTGCAAACTCCAGGAGTCTTGTGACTTACTTATACATAGTTTTTGTCAGGTTTTTTTACAAGTTCCAAGAGCATGAAAACATGACCTAAATATAATGAATACAGTTACAACTATACATCACTCAGCCTGAAACAAAAGAGAGG
Organism: Gymnogyps californianus; assembly: GCF_018139145.2. Classification (NCBI taxonomy): domain Eukaryota; kingdom Metazoa; phylum Chordata; class Aves; order Accipitriformes; family Cathartidae; genus Gymnogyps; species Gymnogyps californianus. The sequence goes on from NC_059472.1 coordinate 127,620,687, forward strand.
ATGGACTGCACTATGCATCTCAGTAAAGTATTAATATAATAGGAGGTGTACCAGCTCAGGTAATAAAACATTCCTCATTCTTGCCCTTGAGTTTAATTTGTTGTTGAGGCACACACCAAAGGTTGAGCATTTCAGCTCATTTAAGGAGTTATGACCCAGCACCGTACCAGGGCTACCGTATTCCAAAAGACTGAACATCGCTGCTAATCACAGCTTCCCAGCAGATCCAGAGAGGGAATACCATAAAATTGTTTATTAAACAGTACATCTGCATTGAATAAAGACAAAAGCTCAATTATTTGAAATATTTGAAAGTAACATTTAAATGAAAAGGCGTGAATTCTTATTACACGTTTCCACAAAAGCCTTTTCTGCTGCTATTACGGTGTACCTTCTTGGGATAAATGTGTGGTTTACAGCATCGACATTACAATGTATAACTTTTAGCTCTCACACTTTATGCTGTAACACATGCACAGACACATTTTTTTTTTCTCCTCAATCTTCTTTTGGATATGATTTCTTAAGGCTTGTCTACACGGGGGAAGTTAAGCAGCATAGCAATTCTGGGATAACTACTCTGTGATAGCTCCCTGTGGACACTTCATCGCAATAAAAAAAAGACTTTATTTGGGAATAATTACTCTGCATTGTGAGTGGAATAATTATTCTAGAATAAAAATCAGCCTAATTCCAAGATAAAGTGTATACACCCATGCAGGACTTTTTGTCTGTTTGTTTGGGGTTTGGGTTTTTTACTCCAGACTATGAATACTGTACGAGAATAGCTGGAACATTTTTTTTCCCCTGGAATAGCTATGTTAGGCCATTTTTCCTTATAGATAAAGTTATGGTATCAAGTTAAATAAAATGTCTGTCACCTGGATTCTTGTTAGTTCAAAGTGCAGTTTTTCTCAGTCCAAAACAGTTGTGTTGGCAGCCACTAACAGGCTGATGGGCTTTTCCTTCACATGTGTTTTCTGTTCCTTGGTAACAGGGGACTTGTCCTCCTCAGCATATTCTTCAGGTAGAAGATCTGTAGCTGGAAGCCAAAGTGTTACAGATTTTATTTTGTGGGATCATGCTGGAAAGTATCTTCTTTTTTGTACATCTCTAGCAAAAGAGAGCAATTGTCTCTGCCCCATAAATCCAGAAGAGTCAAATCATGACTGGCAAACTCTTATCTAATAACGTTTTGTCTCTCCTTTCTCCCTAAATGCAACTGGCTATTTATTTTAAGCAGTTAGGTAATAGACAAAGATCAGAGAAGGCCATGATGGTTTGCCTGTTAAGCAAAGCTGAAATAGCTCTCCACCTGGCCAAGATGCAGGCCAACCACAGGCATCTCTCCTGGTCTTTTATCACTGATCTTTCTCCAGGTTCACTCAAGCATCCCTTACCTCCTGTATTTATGACCTCTCCTGCCTTTGTATTTTAACTGGCTCTGCTCTCAGGCTGTGGGTGGAGTGAAATGTGTAAAACCACCTGCCCATGATGCTGTTTCCATTCAGCTTCAGGAAAAAAGGTTTATTCAGTAATTAAAAATTCTTTTTTGCCTTTAGATGTGTCTAAGCGTTTCTAGCAGAAACATAAGTCACGCAAACAAATCCATTCTTCATTCATCTTGCTGGCCCACCTTTCCCTTTTAAAGACATGTAATTCTGTTTGAAGGTGATCTTCGGGGTCCTTAGTCTTTTCATAACATGGCCTTTCATTTCCCTCCTTACCTTTTAGCATTTTTAAGGAGATGTGGCAGCAAAGGCTGTTTCAGATACAGAATGTGTTCATGATACTAATAGTGTTTAATGCATAGTCCAGTGGAGATATTTAAAGCATCACATGAACCGTAAGGAGTTAAATTCAACTGGCTTCAATATGAATCAGCTTTATGTGCAGATAAATTGCCAGGCAAAGAGCAAACTGCAAATGTTGCTCCTGATTCTGTGTACACCAGCATTTTTGGTAATTTTTAAACATTCTATATTATCTTTTAAACAACAGATGGTGTTAATAAAATTATAAACCACACCCCATAAAATGCCAAACAGCAATAGCATTTTCCATGGAAATAATACAAGGTATAATAATTTTGCATTTATGAAAAGCTGAGCATGAAAAACATTCACGTTGCAAAAGATAAGACCCAAAATACTCCTTTTCATTTCTTGTTAATGCAGCTTCAGCATTTTAATTAGTATCAATTACTGCAAATAGAGTTTTGGATGTGTTTTAACTTGTTCAAAAGTTTCAAAAAAGAAAGTTTTTATTTGTTTTGTATTAGTCTCTCTCACTGCAAGTTCAGATGTGCAATGCGAAAAAAAAGAAATGGAGTTTGCTTTGAATCAGTTAAAATGAAAGAGATGGATGACATGTTAAGTTTTCTGTGAGCTCTTAGTATTAAATTACTTAATAAAGAAAAGTTAAATTTGGCAATGCTGGGTAAGTAATCAGAAAATAATGAAAACACTCTTAAATAGGTGACAAGTCAAAGCTCTATCAAGGGCCAATTCTTACTCCAGGAAAACTCACATTAACTTTGATCGAAGTGAGAGCTTTTGGTACTTCCACAGATGGAAAAGAATACAGACTAGTTAACACAGAGAACTTTATTCTACTGACATTTTTCAAAAGTTTATAAACTAGATGGAAACAGACTGGCTTTCCCCTTCAGACTAAACTCGCAGGCTGAATATCACTCCAGGAGAACACTACAGTAGTTTCTCAGCTACAGTACGGAGACATATGGACAAAACAAGTGTCTTCTATACACGCAGGAGAATGCCACCAAGCCTGTCATCATTTGGGTCATTCAGCACTTCCTCTGCCTATTTTGAGCCCAGCCTGCTGCCTTGTTGCATTATGCTGAGGGGAGAATCTGTTTCTTCTCTCCTCCATCTATCTTTTTGATAGTCACAAGGCAGTCCTCTTCCCCTCGAGAAGCCCAACAATCATGGCAGCTCAGCTACTTATCTTAAAGAAATGAAAGCAAAGTGTGTTTGTCAGAGAGCTGGGCAAGAAGTCTGGTATTGAGGATCTGAGCGTAGCTAGACTACAGCACAATGAAGTGTGAACCCAGTCAGACTCTGCACTTAATTATGGAAAGTAGTGATTATGCAGGATGAAAGTCCCGTCTCAGCCAACTGCTGCCAGGTCTACCTGTCTTAAGGTGTTCCAGCAAGGTGTGTGGCTAAATCTTCATAGCTCCACCCTCCTTTCACAGTCTCCTGTGGCATGTGTGCGTCTTCATTTTATAGTCTTCAGGGCTAGCCCTCTGAGTGCAGTTTATATGAGTCAAGAGACTCACGCTGGCATTACCAAGATCAGAATCTAGCCATTTGTATGTCTGAGCACATATTCTCCTTGAAACAAGTTTGTGGTAGTATATTCAGGAATGTTTCGCACTCAGGTTCAGATCTGGTTCCAGCTGGAGTTCCCTTGTAATGTTCCAAATCTCATTAAGTTAATGAGAGTTTTTTTCCAGCAATTTCAACGGGATTCCCTGTTTCTGTGCCCACATCCTCGGCTCAGCCTTGCGCACGGGAAGCCAGGGCGAGTGTCAGGAACAAGAGGTCACACTCCATCCCAGCCACTCCCTTCACAGGAGGACACTGAACAGGGGTGTCACGGCAGACGTGCCAGAGGTGACCGGTAGCCACTCTCTCCTGCCTCCCCCATGCCTTGCCTTTCTCTGTTCCCCAGCTTTCTCGTTTTACTGGTGTGGTCAGAGATTTGGATTTAGGAATTAGAGCTAGGAAAGTTGCACAAGTAAAAAAAGCAAAATTAAACAGGGATTGTGTGTGTTACCAAGCTTGGGGAGTGCACGCTGACATTACAGTGATGGGCAACGGTGTGACCCCCACCTACAGGCTAAGTTCAATCATTTAACACGTGCTCTTTTCCTTTCCAAGTATATTATCAAATTGACCTGTCACATCTGGCTGCCTTGCTGACCATCCCAAAAAAAGAGATTGTAGACAGAAGAGATTGCCCTCAGATGAACTGAGGGATGGCTGGAAACCTTGCACAGCTGGTGACAAAGCTGACTTATTTTCATGGAAAGAGACTGCAGCAATCAGGACAGTCAAACCAGTACCTTTAATGAGAACTAGATTCACCCACACAAACAAGTTGTATGGACTCAGAGATACGTATCTTCTCATATCCAAATCATATATTTCCTATTAGCACTACAATTATTATATAGACTCACTAAGAGAAGACAATCTTCCTAAATATTTATTTAGTGTTGATAGAATTGCTTACAAAACCTCTCTCTAATTCTGAGAATCTCTTACAAGACTCCCTTGTTCCCAAGTTCATTATAGCTACTTATATTATTACTATAAATCTTTCTAATGCCTCAAATGTTTGGCTCTGAAGAACATTTTTATAATGAGGGTGGGGCAATGCAAAACTTTTCCTCTCCTAATTCATTGCTAAATTGTATTTGCAAGTTCAAATGCCAGAGTGATGAAATCACAATATTATTCATTGGATTTTGTTTGATTATTTGGTAGTGTTGTAGGGAATGTATCTATAAAACAACATGAAAAGCAAAGCAACAGAGCTTTAGGGGTTTTCCGGAACTTCTCTTCCGCACACATCAATTTTACTGTATGACTGTCCTGAAAGATTTATGCTTTGTGTTTTGAGGGCCAGGTTTTAAATGGCTTCACAGAATAAAAATATTAAAATTTAAATGCAACTTTAAAAATGTGTGTTGGACCTTTGGGCCTTCTGAAGAGGTCAAGTTCAAGACACTTATAAAAAGACCATTCCCAGAGAGACTGCATGGGAAAGCCTATTAACATTACTGCTTTCCCTTTATTTCCCCTTTGATCATAAAATAAGGTTATGGGTGGCAAAAGCTGTAATGGTGGGAAGATCCCAAATAGGATAGTATGATTTAATCTACTGAATATAAAAAAACCCCAAATCACCAACAACAATATGGTGGTGTACCAAGCAAGACTATGACTACAAAGTGCCTTGCTAAGAAGAAACAAAAACAAAAACAAAAACAAAAACAAAAAACCACACACAAAAAAGCCCTGTACAAGTCCACAATAGGAATGAAGTTTAAAAAAAAAAAGGAAGAAGAAAGAGCATTTTCATTCTACTACTTTAATTAAATCTCATTTTGTCCATATGACAAAAACCATGATTATTATTTAAAGAGTTCCTAAATCCTGAGTAAAAATAAACAAGATCTGCATCTGGCTTAAGAAATAACAAAGGACAATTATCTGTTTATGCTAGGGACATGACTCGAAATCTCCATATTCCATACGGAGAATATTGAAGTCCTCCTTCTCCTACTTCTGCAGGCCTAATAGTGACAGTGACTGATTTAGGGGTAGAGAGGGAGAATATACAAGTCTGCATGAGCACTTCTAGGCTCATTTTCATCCAAACAAACTGGCTTTTGACTTGTTATATATATTTTATTCTAAAAGCTGGGGGCTTTTTCTCAATTTTACTGTATGAGATAAAATTTAGAAAATATACTATATGAACTGTCTTCCACTCTTGCTAAGGCCATTTTTTACTATGTGGGTATCAAAAGGTTCCTAGTGCAAAATAGTTCCAAGCTCATTAATTTTAAATAGTCCCATATAAATAAAAGCAAAATTTGGCTCTGAACACTTCTAGCAGAAAACTCTGTTATTGTCATGAATATCTTAAGTGTAATCATTTTTCTTTTAATTAACATTCTAAAGAAAAGAGGAAGTTGGAAATCCAGATAAATCTGTTATGAGTCAATTAAGAAGCCAGGATTAGCATATGCAATCAAGATGGGTGCAGCAAGATTTCATGGAAGAGTTCATGAGGAAGCAACCAGGATGTATCATTTGCATGGGCAACCTCCTTGGTTTGTGTTCTTCTCAACCTCAGTATTGTTGACTTGACTCACTGCATGAATATTGCCAAGCAGTAGCAAACCACGACTTCATTTTCCTGCTTGCACGGATACAACTTACCTTGACATGCAGTTTTAAAAAAGACGAATCGAATGAACTGTGACAAACAGTAGTGGTCCTTTTCTTCTTTCTGCAGATATCCTTTTTAATAAAATCTCTTTCTAAACCCCAGTTGTATAAATATCATCAGTAGATACTGCAGACTGTCATACTCTTCCTTGATCACATAGAGGATATTGAATACTCCTCAGGGACTAAAGTGGGCTACTTCACACATAGGTCACCTAAGCAATGGAAGACTTCATCAGGGTGTGACTGATTAGTGGAAGATATAAAAGGAGTTGAACTCACACCAGTTACTATCAGATGAGCATGTATATTCTAAAGACAATGTCAACTTTACAAGAGAATGCAGTGCTTTTTTTTGTAGTGAAACAAAAAAATACATGAGCTTTATGGGTACAAAGCCTGAAACCTTTAACATTTTTGAGGTGATTATTCTAGAGTCAAGCCATCATGGAGAATCTTACAAGTCCACTATGCATGGTGTATCTTTTCTACAAATAAACTGAAGGCATGAATCTCCTGGGATGAAAAGCTAATGTTTTCCTAACTTCACATTTCACAGAAAGAAGAATTCAAGGCTTTTAAAATACCATATTCAATGGAAATAAAAATAATATAATAAATATCTGTGATCTCAATTGTCCTGAAAAAAGCTGTCCATGGCGCTGCAGAGCAATACAAATTTAGCAAAGCTGCTGAAGGACAGTCACTACTGAACTCATTTCCAACACATGGCATGATTTTGCTTAGATCTATGGATTGACAGAGTTTAATGAAAACTAAACAATCGTTCATAAATCTCAAGCCTGTTACATGGTCCACAGGAAGCCATACACCTAATGCCAGTTAAGACGACCATTTGTTTTGTAATGACTAGAGCAAGAGTATAGAACATGAAGAAATAAGAAAAACTGAATTTCAGTCACCAAAGATAAAGCTGTGTTAGGAGAACCTGATGTCTGCTTTTGCTGAACTTCATATTCAGTAGTTACGATAGGCTTTGCACAACACCACTTTTCCTCATACTGACCAAGATTTATATTGATATCAGTTTAACACAAGATGTGATCCCTTCAAATTTAGCAGAGAAAATTATACTACTTCACAAATGTACTTTCCTAATTTGAAGTTTCCTGAAACAAAATACAATACTGGTTTTCTGGTTTTTTTAAAACATGCTGCACAAGTGGAACTATGTCAATGAATACGAAAGATGGCATGGCCCTGACATTGCAGTAAAGACTGACCACTATAATCATGGCAATGATAAGCCCTTATTTTAAGACAGAAACTTCAAAGTATCAAAAGAACATCTACTGGACCTTTTTTTCTCTTACTGAATCTTGCTCCATTATATTTCTCTACATCATAGTCCATCTAAAAGGAAAAAAAGAGTAAGGAACCCTGCACATCAGAAATGCTCTACATGGACTACATTTTTAAAGGGTGTAAATACATTAGAATATATCAATGTATATGAACAAATTAGGGTAGAAGGGTGTGTTTCAGAGGCTTTTCAATGTGTGCACACTATTAAAATCTGTCTGAGATCTGTTTGGAGAAAGCAACAATTATATTTCTTATTAAAGAATATGCAATTACAGCCCTCTTTACACTTCCTGCTTCCTTCAACAATGAAGACCTGTCTGCATTGAAGATTATAAAGTCCTGCACTGTTTCACTAGGTCACCAGACTAAACAGGCCAATCCACTTTCACGGCAACTTATTCCAGATTTTCTCTTTTGGGCCAACTTCTTTTATAATAAAACTGGGCCTAGCTGGAAATTTACAGCATTGTCACTGCAGGAGACTTAGCCCCTGTAAAATTAAATGGAATACTGTTTAAACTTAGACACCAAAAACTTTTGTGAGGTCCCCAATTTATTATTCTCATGTCTGTTATCTTTAAAATCTTCATCAGACACTGAAAAATATGATCTTCAGAATTCTCAGTTTTCCAGAAACGTTACCACAGCCATAGCTGGTGCAAACACTTTATGTACTAAACTATTATTTTAGTTCCTTTTCGTTTATGGTATTTGTCTGTCATCAGAAAAACCAGAAAGTCTACAGTTCAGATTTCTCAGGATCATAAATGGTTTGATTAAACTACAGATGTTAATTAAGACCCAAATCTGTATCTTCATGCATAGCCAGAATAACCAGCTTGTTAGCTAGGGAAAGCCCATGATATTTAGAATATTCCATATTGTAGGATGCAGATCACAAGTGGAAGGGTTCCAGGGCAGCTTTGCAACATTCTCTTCAGTTGTATCAAGCAGGTTTGGGGAAGGAAACATGCATGGGACAGACTGTCTGAACTGTGCTCATACATCCTATATGTGGCAAAAGCAGTCAGTTACACCGTGGCAGGGGAAATCTGCCCATTGGACTGCCATCATGTTGTTACCTTTTTTTGGAGGAATATATTGTCCCCTGATTTTGGAAGTTTGCAAGTAGGTAAAATGAAATGATTTTTAAAGGAGAAATAAGCATCTTTGAATATCATTACACTTTTCCTAAAAAAGGTCAAAATTTTAGTATGTATTTCCATTTTAATTTAGTTAAATTCCATAAAAATATAATTCTAACATTGTATCCCACCAGACTCAAACCAATATGAGTGTCTAGCCATGCTAGCCATTACAGCTTCTAATGGGAAACACTTAGAGTGAGAATTTTCATTATAAATAAAATGCAATCCAACAGTTTCCTGTGCTGTCCTTTGTGATACAAAATAAAAATGGACCAGAAACTCTACTGAGAGAACAGTTACCAGCAGATACTAAGTATTGGTGTTAATATGAAACCAACTGTTACGAATAAACAGATACTGATTTATATGGCTTAGGGCCTAATCCTATAAAGGATTCTGGCGCTCCAAAAACTTTGGTGCTCCAACATCGAATTTTTCGGCCCATGGTCCCCTACCAGGTATCCAGAATCATGTTTTAAAGGCGCAGCTTTCCTGTGGTGTACATGGAGAGACACCTGGGCAGCCTGGAAAACAGCCGGCACAGCATGCCTTGACCTCAACATAAGCTGACTGGAATTAACCAGGGAAAAAATGAGGTTTGTCCCAAATCTAAAATCCTGCCTCCCTCTAAAGCCAGGGCTCTACCTGAGGGTTACCTCTAAAGACAGGGCTCTACTCAGGGCTGTCTGAGAGAAGCCTCCATCCACTCAGTATCTACACCCTGATTCTTTTTATGAAAATATGTTCCTGTGATCTTTCCTTCAAAACTTATGTTTTATTAAAACATAGCTGGAGGAGAAGCTGGCTTCCCATCTCCCTCTGTATAACAACTCTGTGATTAGAGCACTCACGCAATCATGGGATTCATCTCTCCTGCCCTGAAAGGCCCCAATTCACAACTCCTCTCACCCCAGGGAGGACTCTGACCATCACGCTGATGGTTATTTTAGAAAAGGCAGTCTCGACCCTTCTGCTGAAACAGTGCCCTTGAGCACAAACAAATTCAAGATTCCTTAGATCATAATCTAATGTCTAGATTATTCCCAGGGCTGGGGCACACACTGAGTTTTCTTGGGATTATTTGTCTTCGCTATGTTAAATTGTTGTGGAGTACACACAACACTCCCCTCAAAAAGAAAAAAAAAAAAAAAAAAGTCCTGGGAGTGAGCACCATCATTACCACTGTGACCCTGATGCATTTTGTCAAGAAGCCAGTCGTGTCAGGGAGTCTGGCGCATGTTCCAGAAGTGGCCAGGTCAAGCCAACCAGGACACTTGGGTGGAGAAATGTCATGGTCCTGGGGTCCAGAGGACTTGGGCATGAGTGCTCCTGAAAGGCCGCTCGAGAGTCCCAGGTCAAAAGGAACTAACTCCAAGGCATGAATCATGAGAGGCAAACATAGTGCTTTGAGGTTTACGCAACTGCTTAGCAGAGGTTTTCTGAATCACACCTGTTTGTTCACATGCTTAAATTCCACCCGAGTCCCATATTTCACACCATCCAGTCCCTCTTATTGACCGAAACACAAGTATTGACAGAGGCATCTTTGTGCTCACCAAAACATCTTTTTATTTATGAAAAAAACAGCAGCAGTTGCCAAGGACAGTTAACATCGAAAGCGTTGAGTTGTTACCTTCACAGCATAATCCTTGTCATAGCTCAGCTGACAGATTGATTATTCAAAGTATGGTGCACCTATGGTTGGGAATCACATTGCAAGGCTTAGGGCTTTACACTAAAACTGCCCTGTCTGTCGATAAACCCTGAAGGAAGAATTGTGCTAAATCCTATTTTCGCTTCACAATATTCCTGAGGTGAAAATATAATTTTGCGGAAGTAAAAAGTTTATTTTGACACTGTGACTAATGTCCTCCACTCCATGACAGAAACATTAGTGGAAGGCCTTACTAACTAGATGCAGTAAACTCCAGACCAAAGACACATTGCTTTAAAACTTCTTTATTCTGGGCATGTTCTGTTTAAGCCTTTACAAAATCTCTACATTTCTAATAACAAGATGTACTTGTGTCTCTAAACAGCTCAGTGGTGAGATGTTTATATTATCACCTATAGCAGGAAAAGCCTTTCCACTGGACTTACCAGGAATACAAGAAAAAATGGTGTTTTTCTCTTATTTCTTCTGTTTTCATAAGCCTATTTACTAAGATCTAGTGGCACACCTTGTAACTCCTAGTTAGGTATTCAGAATAGCAACATGACTATAAGTTAAATATAATTTGTGAAATATATGCCCTATTTGATAAAAAATGCATGTAGTCAGAATCATATGATGATTTAATTTGCATAGATGTAAAACCTGAATTTATTATACACAACCTATATTCGTAAAAGTAGACAGTCACCTGGTTTCTCTTCACTGGTTTAATCTGGCAGTCCCTCACTAGAGGCAACAGAATTTTTAAAAGCAGCCAAGACAAACCAGACACCAAGGGGAAGAAGAAAAGAACAACAGACAATGTGCAGGAAAAGTGGTTCACACAAATATTAATACAACTTCTTCAATCCTTTCAAAAATGATAATTTTAGACTGACATAAGATGGAGAGGGCAGTCAGGCAAACCAGAAGTGAGTTTGATGTCATTGATGCACCTGCAACAAGTTGATCTTCTCTTCCATAAAGCAGAAGTTTTAAGAGGAAATCTACAGAATGCAGTTTACTTTTTTAGGTAATCAAAACATCTCCCGTAACAGAGATGTGGAGCAGAAAGTAGTTACCATCTCGGAGAGAAGCTGAATGGATTGAGGTACCGTGTAGCATCAGGGCCTGGAAACATGAACCTTCAATGAACGATTGGAGGAAACTTAAGCCAGTCTGGAGACAGACAGATGAATCTGTTATTATTGACATGACGCCCACTTCAGTGAACAAATTTTCAGGAGAGACATTCAGGTAGTGAGGTGGCATAAGCCTAAGCTCAGGAGATTGGTGTCTAACCAACAAAGAGTAGAATAACCAAAAGACTGCAGAAATACACTGAAAGCAGCAGCCACATTCAGAAACAGTCATCTGAGTGTCTTCCACTGAGCCACCAGTGAGATGCAACATCAGACAAGGTTATGGTACAGCCGATAATGGCCACTTACATTTAAAATATGCACAGAAGGCCACTCCAGCATGGTTGTATTTGTTCACTGCCATTTTCATCTACGACAGATAACGCTAATACTGGTTGGAACATAGTTACTCAAACCACGTCTTAACATTTCATCAAGCTGCTGAGACAGCTATGTGTAGACCATGCTAGTAAGCAGGTTTTTTTGCTGTGTTTCACAAATACTAACATATAAACAGGTTACAAAACTTAGGCTGCTGTTTTTGTATGTTAAGAGGGAAAAAAAGACTTAAATGTTATTTTCAGTTTCTGATGTGCTTAGCTTAAAGCAAACCATGAAGAAAGCAAGCAATCATAAGAAGTGCTAGGTGGCTAGTGTTTTTCACTGCTAGAGCATTAATCTTACACTACAAGCTGGAAATAAACCATACTTGATAAGGTACATATTACTTGGGAACGCCGTAAGTATCTGAGCATTACTGAGAGTTCTGTTGATCATCTGTAATTTCAGGCAGAAGATGGCCTTCTCTATCAAACATGGGTCAACATAACTCTCAAGTATGCACACATGCATGCAGTGCTTCTTCCTAATAATGAACATTTCATTTCAAGCCCCAGCTAACATCAGATACAGAAAAAAACCTCACATGTATTTATTTGGTTCCTGGATCTATGTAGATGCTTTTAACTCCACTCTACTCCTTGCTCTACTTCACTTCCCACCCCTCTCTAGTCATGTCTAAACATATTTACATGTCTGAAAGGAACTGGAAAGCATCTGTGATATTTCCCAGAGGATCTGATAGCTCTTCTCACACAAAAGCATATTTCCACATCATTATGTCACAGTAGCACTTCAAAACAGGGCACCTCAGGAAGGGCCTCTGACATAGTTTCAATTAGCAGATTCACCACTTTCACTACCTCACTTGAAAAAGAAAAATTTGAACAGAAATATTTTCAGTTAATATTGTCCTTCACTTGAATTGGTTATGTCTGTAGTCCTTATGGGATGGGTCATCAATAAGATATCCTATGGATAGATGTACTTTTACACATTGTTCAAAGTCCCTAAAACTCATGGGACTTTGAAATCATGTGGATTTCTGGTGTTCCTTGGCAGGCTCTAAATCCACAAATTCGTTGAGTGGCTTATTGTGATTCATATGCCACTTTCATTTTTGGCAGGTAATGCTAATGGTATTGGAGAATGATTATTTGAATAAGATCTGCACCCACTTCCCTCAAATCAGGACTCTAAAAAAGCTCAGAATGGAGCTGTCAGCATAAATACATAAAAATATATGTGAACACTTATTCTGTATAGGGTTTTGACTGTACAATTCCAGCCACCAGGGATGAGCAGGATGAGCAGGACTTTCTATAGTTCCTGTAGAAGGTTGGGCAAGCAAACATCTGGGGGTGGACATTGAGGAAGAGGAAATATCTACGTGTCAGTAATAGGAAAGTTATATTGTACACCTGCTTTTTAGGCATGCCATCTGCGCTCAGTCATACCATAATATAGCTTTGATGACGTGCCACAGCTAAAGGGCAGGCAATATACATCTTGCTTCACTGACATGAATGACACAACTTTGTAAAACTCACTGCTTAATGATAAAAATCATAACTCTCAAACACAGTGTATGGTTGCCCCGTATGTTTTTCCATGTTTAGACCCATGCTGAGTATTTTGATACTGAAAGCACTGAAGGAGCATTATGGTGAAAACCAATGCACACTAGGTAAGCAATAGCACCTTATCTATACTAATGCTGGACTTCTCGTTATATTTTGTTGGCCTGTAACTACACCGTAACATTCAGTGAACACCATTTACTGTAACCTAAAACAAGCAATTGTTCCCATTACTGCTCACAGTCTCATCTTAAATGTTTCTTGTTTCCAAAGTAAACTGCCCTATGTAGTTGAAAGGTATCACCACACTTTTTAAAAAGCTGGATAAATCTTATCTTTAAAAAAGGAAATGTGATCTAAAAAAAAGTGTGTGTATTTTGACTAATATACTAAATTGATGAAAAATAAGGTTTACATTACGTTTCTTTTTTAAAGAAGCATTTTCCATAGTGCACTTGAGGATCTTTAAGAGGGAGCTTGGTCTAAATTCAGTTCGTCCTGAATCTACTCTTAAATCCATGTGTGGCCTCAGGCAAATGTGATAATTTTCCTGTTTCAGTTTCCCTGCCTTTAAAGTGGGGATAACTCGACTAAGCCAAATAGCTTAGCTGCAATTTATAAGAATGAGTAACTTGATTATTAGATTTCTGAGATATGAAACATGATTATTATTAGGACTTACTGACCAGCCAGTCAGAAAAGTGTGATACAAATAAAGGAGATACGCCTTTGACAATAGAAGGATGCTGGTTAGTCAGTCAGTCTGAATTGCTGTGCGAGGAGGCAGCTCTAGGGAGCAGATAGTTGGACCTATAAAAGTGAGAATGTCCCCTTTGTACTGATTTTCTATTTATTACCCCGTGGTACCTAAAGACCATAAAAAGCGAAGTCCCCTCTGAGAAATGAGTAGGTCCAAAGCACTACAACAAATCAGCTGCAGGCAAATAAATTTTTATCTTTATAAGAGAGCTCGATGTTATTTTCCAGTGGAAATGTCAGAATTGATTAAAGACTTAGCATTTCTATTTAAAATGAGAGAGTAGTGGATGATACATTTTAAAGGGAGAAAAAGTCAGAGGCCTGATAACGTGGAGATAATGGGGTAAATTAATTTCTAGTGTTGCTGCAGTAATTTGGTACTCAACATATTGGGTCCAAATTTACACCACTGTACATAGTATAAATAGGTGTGCCTTTTAATAACTATGACGAAAATACTCTCCCCACTGGCAAGGTCAATATTATTAATTGTTATTCCTATTATTAACCTTTGGGCTTGTGTATCCTCCACGGATTAATGATTATTCAATAACTGTGCTACAAGATTGCACTTTCTAATATCAATTAATAGAAGGGCATACCACTGGTTAACTAGGAAAAGCATTGACACATCAACTTCATGGTCTTAGTCTTGTTTCTGAGACATGCAAAGGTGCCTACAGGAATTGTACCTGTCAATTCCCAGAGCTGAAAGAGGAAATCTGCCTCAAAGTCAAGACAAACAAAAAACGGAGATTGGGCTGACATCCAGGGTCCCCTCTCTTCTCAGTCTCCTAGGGAATAAGAAACAGCCTCAGCTTTCAGGGAAACCTGCACTCATTGCCAGGTTCTCTCTCCAGGAACGCCACTTCCAAATCCTGCATCAGCGAAGATGGGAAATAAGGTCTTAAAAACAAAAGAGGAGAGAACAAGTCCCTCCCCAAGGAGAAGTTACACGAATAAAGGCAATTCTCAAACAGCGTTACTGAGGAGCACGTGGTGCCAGGTGAAACACCAGGCGAGAGAACCGGGGGTGATGCGCGGCGGGACCCGGCCCCACTCCGGGCCCCGACGGGGCAGCGGGGCTGCCAGGCGCCGGCGGGCGGGCAGCGACCCCCGGGGGATGCCTGCCCGCACCCCGGGCATCCCCGTCCCGCGGAGGCCGCCAGCGCGGTCGCGGAGCTTCTGCCTCAGCTGCCTTAAATCGCTGGTGGCCGTGGGGCGCTGCCTGCCCGAGAGGGGCCGCCGCGGGGGCGCGGGGAGTAGCGGCGGGGGGCGGGCACGGGGCGCGGGGGCAGGTGTGGAAATAAAGGAGCGGGGGAAGGATGGAGGGAAGGGGGGAGCGGGGAGGGGGCCGGGGGGCGCGGTGCCCGGGGAATGCAGTGCGGGGGCGGAGGAGGGTTCTGGCCCCTCTCGCAGGGCAGGGGGGGGCGGCAGGGATGGACACACGCACCCCACCCCCCCCCCGGCACTTCCACCAAGTCAGCCCCACCGCCACGCGGGGCCGGGAGCGGGCGGAGAGGAGGAGACGCTGCGCGCACACAGACACACACACAGGCACACACACACACACACACACACGCAGCCGCCGCGCTCCAGCCGCTGCTCGGTTCCCCCCCCCCCGCCCACCCCCGCAGCCCCCCGCCGCCGCGCAGGCAGGAGGCAGCAAGCGCGGAGCGGGCGGCGGCGCAGGGCGCGGAGCCCCCCCGGCCGCAGCCGGCCTCCCGCCGCCGCGCTGCCCCGACGGCACCGCCGCCCCCTCCCCGGGGGCAGCGCGCACCTCCCCGCCCGAAGGGGCCGTAGGAGGCAGCGGGCGGGGGGGGCGCAGACACACACACACACACACATATACACACACACACACATACACACAGACAGAGGCAGGGCTGCCCCACGCCGGTACCTTGCTGCCCTGGTGTTTTCCGTCCGGGCTCCTCCTTGCTGAGGCAGCTCGGGAGCGGAGCCGAGCGGGCGGGTGCGTGTGTGTGCGCGTGCATGCGTGTGTGTGTGTGCGTGTGTGTGTGTGTGTGTGCGAGAGCGAGCGAGAGCGAGAGCGACTCTCCCCCCTCCCCCTCCCCCTCCTCCTCCTCGCTCTCCTTCCTTTAAACGCCCACTCCTGATGGGTGAAAAGACAACTTGAACTTCAGTGCAATTAACTTCGCCGGCGCCTCGGAAGCCGGAGGTGTCGCCGGCCTCGCCCGCCGCGCTCCCATGAGTGAGTCGGTCCCGCTCCTTCGGCGTCGCTCCTCGGGGACGGGAGGGACGGGGCCGTGCCGGGGCCACCCGCCGTGGTGATTTACCAAGGCCGGCGGTGCCGACCCGGGAGGGCGGGCGGGGGGAGGCGCGGGGCGGGGGGGGGGGGCTCCGCTTGGCGCTGCCGCTGCCGGAGCCTCCCGGCCGGCACGGGCTCACACCTGCCGCCGCGCCGCTGGCGGCCGCCGGCCCCGCTCCGCTCCCCTGCCCGCCGCCGCCTCACCCGCCACCGACACGGGGGAAGCGGGGAGGGGGGTGGCGGGGGGTAGGGGCAGAGGGGAAAAAAAAAAAAAAAAACCCTAAAAGTTTGGCAAACTTCTTCCCCGGCCCCGCGCGCCTCCCGGCAGCGGCGGGCGCTGGGCGGCAGGGCGGCGGCACCCCCGACGGCGGGGGGCGCGGGGCGAAGCGGCGGGTCGGAGCGGGCGTGGGGGGGCGCGGGAAGGGGGGTGGGGGTGGGGGGTCGTGGGGTGGCGCTTCCGCGGGGCGCGGGGGTTGCGCGGGCGGCCGAGCGGCGGCGGATCGCCCCGCCGGGGGCGCGCCCGTGGCGATGGGTGGCACATCCCCCCCGCCCGCCCGCGGCACGACCCGGCGCTGCCGCTGTCACGGGGAGCAGTGCCAGGAACTCGCCTCTGTGCTCCAGGATTTTATTTTTGATTTTTCCGCTCCGTCTCCAAACCCGCCACCCGAGGTTTTGCTCAAACCGTCGTCCTTTTGTCGCCGTCTCCGCTCGCTGCCCGGGGGAGCGCTCCTGACAGGCACCTGCCCGGTCCGGAGTTTCCCTCTGCCAGTCTCCAGGCTTCTCCGACTGCGAGAGAAACTTCGCTAAAATGCAAGTTTGATGAAATACTTTGCACCAGCTCCTGAGCTGAAATGAGTTTAAACTGACAAAAGCTCTCCGCTGGTTTTAGTCAGTCCAACTGAGCGCAGCGCTTCTGTGAAAATAATTCACAAATTCAGATTGCAGAGACTCCAGGGCGTATGATCTGGTAGTGCCCTTTCATTCTGGTCCATGCTACTTGGGTGGGAGTTAGCGGCAGTCCCTTATTTCTACTTTATATTATTTTGGTACAGTACATTCGTATATTTGTCTGCTGTAGTCTGCTGGCAAACATTAGCATTCAAGCTTACATTTTTGACAAATGTGCAGACAGGAATAGCATGAATAGGCATCTTAAATATTAACAACCTAAGCATCTGTTGTGAAACAAATTTAATATATTTACTCTGTTTTTCTCACATTGTTAGAAAAGGTTACAATAAGTGTAAAATTTCAGCTGTAGTTAGCACAAGGAATGCTTGGGTATTTCACTATCTCTTCAAGCATTTAACACAATCACCAGATAGAAATGTGTCAAATCAGGCGCACTATTCAAAAACAACTTGAAACAGTAAGCGTAGAGTGTAAAGACATGAATGTAGGATGTTCTCTGCAATTTGTATCTTCTGATTACTCTGCAGCACTATTTGTAGAATTTGAGAGTGCTTTTTCAGTCCCGTATTCCTACATGCTCTTTAATACATTTATACATACACTCATTTTCTAATTCATTTTCTATTTGAGATTGTTATTGGTATTACCTTGCTTTTCAAGTCGAAGCAATGGTTTGCACAGAAATGTGTAATAAAGTAGAGTAGGTAACAAAACGAGCAGGCAGAAAATGCAACGTGTTCACGTATAAGCATGCATCTAAACAGATAGCACACACACATAATAAGGCAATAGAAGAGAAATTAAAATCACTGGCTAGTATGCTATGTATGCCCACTCTTGAATACAAACAGCCAGTGGAAAAGAAACAACTGACTCCAAGGAATTCCTCTGTCCCTGGAATAAAACTGTTCTGAGTAGAACAAGAGCACAGAAGAGTGAACTCTCCAAAAAGACTGTAGAGTTATTTCAGGAATCAGTGCATTCCTTCCCTTTTTCCCACAAGTTCAAATATGTAATAAATAAGTCCTTTGTATGCAAAAGAGTTTACTGGAACAAAAAATATTTAAATGGAATGCTTTTTGTGCGTACACTTTGAAAAACTGGCCGTTTCCTTTTTATATTCTTTGTTCGTAATACTTTAAATAGGAAAGTAACTCTCGCAGTTTCTCCTCTCCTGTTATTTTCGCGACGCGTGAATCCTAACCTGCTGCTGCGCGCTCCCAAGAAAGCACTGTAAAGCAGACAGAGTCAATCTGTAACTCGCTCATGGGACATAGTGCTTTGGCAGAATGAGAAGCAGAGAGGGTCTGCCACGATAGCCCGAGCTTGTACGCGAGCAGGGCACCTTTTTGGTTTGCAGCGTAGGCCCAGCGGGTCAGCTGATGAGCACCTGCCCTCTGTTGCTGTGCTTCCCAAGGCAGGGCAGGCAGCGCCAGCCCTGCCTGCAGCCCTGCCAGCAGCCCTGCCAGCATCCCACGGGCACCGCCACGTTCAGTCCTGCCGGGAACGCGGGCACATCTACCCCTTCAGCACAAAAACCTCTTTAGAGTAGGAAAGTTCTGAATAAGCACTAACTCATCCCACATTTCAGGTTTGGGATAGAGAGGGGTTTAAATGTGTGCGACTGCTGTTTAGAAGATGATCAGCTGAAGTCTGGTGTTCTTGGAAAAAAAAAAAACGCACAAATCTTTTAATTGTATCAACTACTCAATTTTTGGAAGTATTGTCACCTTTTTATTGTCACCTATTTTTTAATCTAAGCATTGTCAGATAAATTTGAAGTCCTTCTTAAGGTTTCCAGCCATATTTGGAAAAAAATAAATCAAGGAGATAATTTTATTAATAAAATAGTTTGCAATATATAGAAAAAAATATATTAAAAGTAGATTTCTGCATTAAAACTGGAGGAAATATGACTTCTGAAATGTTTTAGTCATATTTCTAGGAACTACACAATTTTAACATAGATACTACTGAAGCATTTTATTGCCTTCTTGTATATAACTGCCATTGCTCTCTCCAGATATATTTAATATATATCCAATGAAGCCACAAACTTTCCTTCTACAACAGTTTAAACACATCTGGAACATTTTACTTTCTTATAATTTATGTTAATAGATGTAGAGTGTATATACAATCTTCTCAGAAATCATTGCTTTTTCCAAAGGGGAATTTTTTTACTTTCAGTCAGGGAATATATTTATAAGAACAAAATAACCCAAAGTATAGGCAATTCTATATATCATTTTATTTTCTGTTATATTAGGTTGATTATATAAAGCTTTCATTTAGAGCGATGGGATGATTAAATTACAGAGGAGTGATTGGCTTTTGTTTTTTCAAATGGTTCAAGTTGAGGGCTGCAAAAATGAATGTTTTTGGTAAAGTTGTTTGAGTACATAATATTTTTCATAGAATTCTGACAAATTAATTTAATAGAAAAGCCACAAGTCTCTTAGCACAGGAGGCTATATTTTCAGGTAAAATGGAAGTTCTGCTTTTGCCATTATAGGCATCAGGCTTCAGTAATCTGTTCCTCTTGTGGAATGAACACTTTCTACTTAAAGCTATCATGCACCTACTGTTTATTTACGCTGCATTAAACTGACAGCACGGCAATCACAGGAAAAATATGACTTACTTTCCTGAAGTAAACACCAGTTTATAGGTTAGCGCATGTATTTATATCCCTGTCGCCACTAAATAATGGCTGTCTCCATTTTAATATCTACCTGTGGTGTTACTCAGGGCAGCTGGCTCTTCCTTTTTTAAAACGAGGAAAAAAGGAAGGGGAGGGTGGGAAAGAAAAGAAAGTTTTGTTATCATTCCACTCCAAGAAGAACTTCATAGAAAAGTGATTCGGTATTCCTTTTTGTGGCATGCAGAAGCCAGTTTTAAAGACATAGTATTCAGTTTTACTTGGTGTATTTGAATTGCATCTCAAACAGGGAAAACAGAATTCCTTAACAGTATTTGTCTATCCAAGTCACTGAAATTGTATATTCAGGCAATGGCAGATTAAGGGCAGAAGCATTTTATTAATAACTGAAAGCACATATGTGTGTGTGATGAAAAATGTTCTGCAAATCTGTCACTATGCAATCAAGTGCATTTTTTAAACTTTAGTTGTCACAAAGTTGCTACTGATTCTAAAAAAAAAAAAAAAGTAAAACAGTTTGACGGTTAAAGAGTAACTTACAGTTCTTATTGCTTGTTACACTGAAATTTTGCAACTTTATAAAGTCCATGTCAGAAAACCCTATTGATGTTACTTTTAATCTTGGACCAATGCATCCAAGTAGCTGGCATTTGAACTGAAGATAACCGCAGTCAGAATAACCCACAGTTTGGAGAAAGCTTCCCTAAATTCTCTGTTGGAGGATTCCATTAATAACCTCTACCTGAGAGGTTGATTTTTTCCTCAGATTCTGAAATTATTATATTTAACATTAAGTTAGCTTGTATGTCAGTTCCCATGTGAGTGGTATCATGAATTCTCAACAGCCCCGACCACAACTTGTAACTGTTACTTCAAGAAGGATATACTATAATGTTCCCTTCAAAAATGTAGGTGTTTTCGAACATTTGCCATCCTGTGGCATCTAAGCTTACCACAGTTATCACCAACACTTCATTACTTAATTGATATCCGTTTTATTGCTTTGCAAATGTTGACTTTCTAATGGTTTCTGCACTGCATTGCTCTCAGTAAGTATAAATCTTGATAGAGATTAATTTTAAAGAGACTTGCCAGTACTGATCTTGTTCATATGTTCTGATCTGGTCCTCGTGCCCTGTACCAACTGTAATCTACTCTTAATCTGTGTAATCTGGTGCAGTGTACTAGGAATGGCATAGTAATAGTAGAGTACAGTAGCAGAGCATAGTAACATACCTCAGGCATGGTCTGAATTGTAAATATCGCCTTTTAAACTTGCTGGGCCTGACTTTCCTCCCATGCACACTGGTGTATCACTGCAGAGGTTCGTAGACCTTCATTTTCACAGGTCTTGCAGGGGATCAGTATTAGGTGTTCAGACGAGTGAGGAACACACTAATGCTTAGTATTTATGCCAAGGTCACCTTTTAGTTATTTATTTAGAATACCAATACGCAGTGATCTCTTTGGAGATCAATTTTCCTGTGAGACTGTGTGCATTTGTGTATGCCGGGATTAGGATAGGCTGTAAGAAGGCTTCCTTTCACCGGAGCATAGGCTAGCTCCTCTCTCTGAGCTGTTGTAAAGCTTCCTTGAAAACAGGTCTCCACAGCTGTAGGTTCACAAGAGTTAGCTCTCGCCACCTCGTGCTTTTCTGTTGTGAAGTGCAGGTTAGATAGGCAGAAGAGTCTGCTCGCCTGCAGATGGACCTCAGTCACCCCAGCTGCACCTGGGTGCAGAACATCAGGATGGGCCATGTCTATCAGCTGTGTTGGCCTTGCATAACTCCTAGCGACTATCTGCTCTATCTCTTTCTCTTGGCACATTATGACATGATATGACCTGAGGAGATGAGGGAGGTGCTTTAAACCTCGAGTGCATCTCATCTTCCCAGGATCCTGCTCTGACAGGATTTATTTGGCCAGCAGCAACCATTTGTGCGTCGTTCCACTTGCTGCTCACTAGAAGAAGTGGTGATGCACTTGGATCATATATACCTGGAGGATGGTCTCATAATCTTTTCTGGTGTCTGGAGTCCTGGTTCTGGTTTCAGCCCTGACAAAAATGTGCGATCTTGGGTAAATAACTGACCATGCCATGTTTGCAATCCTTAATGCTGTAACCCTGATTCTGAAAATGCTCGGCACTCACAACTTCATATGAAAGAAAAGGAAGCTGCAGCACACAATCGCTCTATCAATGCGGCCTTAATACGCCCCTGGTTTATTTACCCAGCTATAAAACTAGTAATATATATGTTTCATAGAACACTGAAGGATTAATTAATTCTTTATATTTGTAAATCAGTCTTAGAGTGGAAAACGTTGTACAGTACAAGTGCAAAGAATTGCTGCTCTGAACTCAAACCCACATGCAAAGGTAGGACAAAGGTATTCCCTTTTCAGTAACTGCACTTAGAATATATGTCTGGTTTTAACAGCCAGGCAATCAAAAACATTTTCAATGAACAGGAGAAAAATTCTAAATATCATACATGCCCTGTATTCCCAATTCTAATACATTAAATAAAAGACAGAAAGAGAGGAGGGGAGAGTGTGAGAGTGTGTGTGCATGCAAACTCACAGAAGGACCAAAGGCAAAGAATGAAGTGGAGAGAAATTGCAGAGTGAGTTTTAAAATGTTTATAATCAAAGATTAAATTAATATTTTTGTGGAGAGCTGTATTAGAAAGATTTTAAATCATTAATGCTTTTCATCATAGGTGGGCTTCCTTGATAAATGTAAGAAGTCTCAAGAATAATTAAAGGCATCTTAAAACTTAAAAAATGACAGTTTTAGCTTCTAAGGATTCATTGTAATATAATAATACTGTGTGCTTTTTAGTGTTACTTCTGCACTAGACATTTAATTACAGTCTTTGTGAGACATGTTATCTGTATAGTAACCAGTGCATAAAAAGAATGATATATACTTTTACATACAAGCTCTTGCTTGCCAGCTTTCTTTTTAAGATTATAGATTAAGATCTCCAATCCAGAATGTTCATGTCTTCAATGAAAACAACTTAATTTTACACAATTTTCAGGAGGAATGGGGCATTTATTGTAATAGTATTTCTTCTGTAGTTACACTTCTTTTTGCAATAATACTTGAACTGTTGTTTAGCAGGGTTTTTTTTTTTTCTGTGCAAGGGCCCAAACTCAGCATTTCTTTGCTTGTTCAAAGGATAGATTTTAGAATACCAAATGAAAAAGCATGTTTAAGTTTTATATTGAGAAGTAAGATTAAACAAAATATCTAAGAGTAGTTTGGTAGGTTTTTCACATGTACAGCTTAATGTTTAGAGGAAATTTGGAGCTTGCCTTTCGCATGTCAGATATTGCATATTGTCTGAAACATGTTCTGGATAATGTAAATTTATGGGATTCGCAACTTGGTCCACACATTGCTGTGGAAAAGTGAGTACGTTTGCAAGAAAGATCAGGTGCATAAAATCAGAGTTTTTCTTTTGATACATTTGCAGATTCCTGTAATTGTGCAGCTTGTGAAAAGCGCTCCTCCACATACTGAACTTCCCACAGTTCCCCGTGTTTTGCACTGTGGTCATTGCAGGACGAGGCACAATGGGAACCGCATCCAACCATTTTAGAGCAGAGCTTTTCAATCAATCCTATGTATGTCCTCTTTTGGGTTCTGTTTTTCGCTTCTTAACTAGCAGTATTCTGCAGGAACAGTACAATGTTGGTGTTGAGCCCCTAGGTTCGTTATGCTTTGTAAGAAAATCTCACAGTAAAATCAATCAATCAGAATCAATCTCTGTCCCATTGACTGTATTTTATTGACTTTCTTTTTCTTTCTTCTTTTCTTCACTTGACTCACTGAATACCATAATCCTTTTGGCCTTTCCTGAAGAATTTTGTTATAACCTTTTTAAGATAAAGGATGTAATAATTTTATAATAACATTTTCATATTTGAAACTTGTGATTCCACTACTTTCTTTATTTGGACTGCATGTCCTACGAGAAACTGACTTCTGCATTGCCACTTAAAATAACAATTAGGATACTCGTAGGTGTAGTTATTATTTTCTAAGCATTCCAGAAGAATTTAATAGATACCATGCAAGAAAATTGAACCAGTAGAATTTTTTTATATGTGTGGCATGACGACAGATATGCCTTACGAAGCATCATACTGTCTGATAAATTGCATTTCCAAGCAGTATTTGATAGAGGTTCTGTCTCTTTAAAAATGCAGTCTCCTCTATTTGCCCTATTAATTGTTGATATGTTGCCATCCACGAGACAAAAATTAGAGCTGTAATTAAATAATCATGTGATGCTCCTTAGTGCCAGTGAGAGCAAACTCATTTTTCCAGGCCCTGATGGTCACTGATTATTGTATTACTACTGGCTTGCTTTATTTTTTTTAATGGCTCTATATTGCTGGGTTACCTAACCACTGCCCTTCTTTTCAAAATTAAAGGAATTGAAGAACATTAAGTCACTTAATTGGCCAGTGGTCTACAGGGACACAAAGTAGTCATACCTTCTCTGCTTTTTGGTCACTCAATTGGTTCTACTGGGAGAACTACATCAGTGGTATGGTTGCGTGCCATTTAATTTACACTGGTGTTTTGGCTGGGATGGATGCATATAGGGAATGCCAGGAGAATTACAAAAGGAGCAGGGTATTAAAATTCAGAAATGATTAAAATTGAAATAAAAGGATGCTGCTTCTTTGCCAGTACTCTGGCAGTCATAATGACACATAGAGATTAGTTTCCACCTTCATCTTTTCCTTCTTTCTCATTTCCTCTTGTTTATTGTTGACACATTTTCCTTATGTCTCTGCTTCTCAGTGCTTTTTTTCACTGTTACATATTCCTACTTTTTCTCTTTCCTTAAGCATGGAGAAGCTTACTTAACCTTATTATAACAATAACAGAATAGGTTATTAATATTTAATATGCACATGATTAAAATTTCTCTCTTAAACATAGGTCAGCTCTATTATTAACTGACATGTTATTTTTCATTAAAAAATTTTTATTCTGCCCTTACGGTTTCTCAAACACCCTTTACTTTGGTGGTGATTTAACACATAATGTTTAGAAAACTGTGTTAGGCTAGTGAAAAAAAAGAACTTACCAGTCATGGATAATCAATTATGCATGAATTCAGATATAACAGATGGAAACTGGTGAGTTAAAGTTTCTCTTTAGCTTCGTGATTTTTTTGTTTTGTTTTTGTGACACCTGTCTCTTATGTATAGATAAACATCTAACATAGCATACTGCTTTTCATGCATCTTTGTGTTTTTTGCTTTTTGGGTTTGGGGTTTTTTGTTTCTTTTTGGTTTTGTCAGTGTGGCATAAACTCATTTTCCCCTCTTTATAACTTACTATTTTTAATTTGTTTGTCTGCTAGCATTTCTATATTGCCTTCCTTTTTTAGGGCTAAATTGTCCTGTGATGAAGCCAGCATTTAATCTTCTAATAAATTACACAGTGTCATTTACCCTTAAAATTGTGTCAGCACGATATTTTAAATTGTATGAGTTCACTTCTGCCTTCAGCTGCTCATGGCCTATAGCGTTACGACATTAAAGCAACAGGGTAGACCGTGGCTGTGCATATGTATTCATATATGCATATACGCACATTCTTGTGATTGTGATACTTATATAGGCGTTCCCTCCAAAGGCATTAATTAAATTTCTTTCAATCATTTGACAATGAAGCAGATTGCTTTACTGCTTTTTATTAAAAAGCTCAGTATGGACTGGGCATAATATTTCTTTTGGTCATGGAAAGATATTCACAGACCTAAATCAAGCAAAAAAGATGATAACCCTTCATGATATGCCCACATCAACAACCAGTTGGTATTAAGTAAAAGCAGAGCTAAATATGTTTTCTTTCTCTTTTTACACAAAAATATCTAAAAGAGCTTTAAGCACAGGCTTAGATGTGAGATGGCAGGTTTTTTGTGTAGTTCATTCATGGCAGTGTATTGAGAAATTCTTGTATTTGAAGGTGTCCCGTGTTTCATAAACACGGGGGTAAGTTGATTTGGACATTACTTTTCTATGACTGCAATAATTTGGAGCATTTCTTCACCTGGCTCCACCTGCCTTTGAAGCGGCACATTTTCAGATGTGGTGCAGAGAGATTTTCCATCTGTATACCTATAAAGGAAAAATGAGTTTAGAGAATGCACCGCATCTTTTTCATGAGCAGAATATTTCAAAATTTCTCGTAAGCATCTTACCTACATTTGTGAAGAAAAAAAATCTAATACAGGAAGGAGTTTGTAGTATAACCTGCCAGAAAGAAATTATATAGAAGAGGAAATGAACACGGATGCTGTGAAAATAATTAGTTTCAAATGTTATTTCTTCTATCACAGCTGAAGCTCTGCTAGGAAACTTCATGTGCATGCCTCAGTTTCTTCTTACTCAGCTATTCTTATGTCAACAGAACATACAAACTTTTCCCAAAAATTTTTTGTATTTAATGCAGGAACTAATTTTTACACACTTATTCAGGCATTTCCTTCTAGTGCTTGCATGAGTATAAATGAACTATCATAAATATTAACCTCATTTTGCCCTAAAAATATTGTATTCTAGTGGGTTCCCAACTGCTGCTTTCCATCTCAGTTTGTTTCCATTGTAACCACTTAGCAGGAAATCTAGAAATGTAGTTGTTTTAGCAAATAAATACATTAAATACTTGAATACATTTTTATTAATTTCTCCTTTTTTTTGCTGTTTTTCTAAATCAGGACAAGTATTTTGAACATTGACAGGGTACTTGGAGTAACATTTTGAAGTGACTTGTTTTTGCCTTATGTTGTTTGCACTTAAACTAAGCATACTCTGACACATGTATAAATGACCTTTATCTTAGTGACACTGCATTTGCTAAACCTTTTTTATGTTAGCGCCTGAATATTAACAGGTACCTTGTTCCTTAAAAGAACTGTGAATATTAACAGCTAATTGTTCCTGAAAAGAACTGTGAAAAACTCATTCATTTAGTCTTTGTTATTGTGGAATCGTCTGAGTTTGAGATTGGAACGAGCCCTAGAAGAAAAAGCAAATTCGGCCAAAACCACCAACTTTCAATTTGTTTTACACCAAAACCACAGATTTTGCATGTATTTTATGTACAATGAATATTGACTCCTGTCAAGTTTGGCCGTAATTAGATGCACAGTTTTACTTAAAAGGTTTTGAACCTTAGAAAAAGTGTAGCAGAACCTGGGCAGAGTTCTGAGTTAAACAATGAAACTGGAAACAGGACATTTCATGTGGTTTTGGGTTTCATAATGAAAGTTTGACATAGTTCAAGTCATCAATCAGTTCTAACCATTTCCTTAGACTTAAACTCTTCCATGTTTTCAATTTTTATCAGTAGATTTTATTCATACTATCAGGTCAAATAAAAAGATGATTGTCCCGTTGATGAAGTATTCCTATGTAACAAGTCACTGCGGTTTGAGCTCGACAGCATGAACATCTAAGCTCTAGCTAATAATGCTTGAATGCTAACCGCAATGGTTCAGACTGTTTTCTACCATAACGTGCAGCTTTGCTTGGGCTGTGTGAAATTCATCCTCACCCAGAATTGTTGGATCAAACTTCTGTCTTCCTAAAAGCATCCTTTTTTTTTGACTGGGAAAGAAATGCAGTGGTTGGAGGTGATGGAAAAGGAGTCAGGAAAGGGAAGAGAAGTGGAGTCAGTCAACATTGCAAACCACTTTGGAGATAATTTGGTGTAACTTTGCTTTTAACAAGTAAAAATAACTGAAACTATGGATTTATACATCCGGGGATCATGGTTTACATACTACTAAATTAATAGAGCTTCTATTCAGAGACATCCCTAAAATAACCGCTTATCAACCAACTCTTCTTTTAGGTAATAGTTATATGCCCGTCTCATGCCTAGGAGTTATCTAGTGCTGTGATGATCAGGGTTTTAACAGGAACCACTCTTTTTTCATCTCCCCATGTCCCACCTTAAACATCTTCACATGATAGGCCTAAAAATTATACCTCTGGGGAGGAAGCTGTGAAATTAGTGACCTGCTGAACATACACTTATGACAGAGGTAACTTGGCTGATCCTAAGATGCCAGCTTTCCTCCTTTCTTCCAGCTGCCTAATTGCATTAAATATTATTATATAAAGTCTATTGCATTTTTTTTGTTTGTTCTTTTTTGTGGAAGTAGTTGGCTGTAGCTGCCACATGGAAATTACGAGCATGACTCATCAAGGATCTAGTCTACTGTTATGGATGGAAGAGGATATGGTCCACAAAATGCTTTTTATTTAAGTTGAAGCTTTGTATTTGAAGTAGTTCTGAAATCCATAGTCATAAAAAATATTGGCTTACATTAAATAACATATAGATAGTGTTTGTGGAAGTTGCAATGCTGATACACTTAGGAAGTGAACTCAGCTTGTCCACATAGCGGGCAGAGACTGTGCAACTACAGAGTAAGATTTATGTGATTAATCCATTAATATTCATTGCTGTGATCTTTTTTGGGAAAGGGGACACCTGTCTATTACAATTTCAACCAGCTAGGATTTCTCGTGGCAACCAGAGGTGAAAGACACTCTATTCTCATTAGCGGTCATGTTCACCCTTTATTTCATCATGCCAGTTTTGTTGGGTTTTACTCCATAATTTTCTTCCAGCATTTTGCCTCTCTGTGACTCTTTTGGCACCAACGGGTGAACTGAAATGACTGTTGGGGCCACATCAGCATTGTATGTATTTACTTCAGTTGTACAAGCATCTTAGTCAAAATAGACATACAGCTATGAAAGGGACTTAACGCAAAATGGTGCAGTAGTTTGACTAAAAGTAACTTCTTTTATCCAAAACCACATTTTGCTTATTCTTATTCAACTCTATTTTTAAAAAAAGATTCCGTGATTGAAATATACTGCAGAAAATGTTTGCAGGAGTAAACGAGTCTCATCACAGAGGCAATCAATAGGGAGATGTCTGTTTGTATATGATTTTACATATCTGCAAGCTAGCTGAGACATCCAACTACAACATGCTGCACCATGGGACACTGTGTAGATATCTGATACTTTCCAAGGGATTTGGGGTCCGTAAACTAATGAATGCACTACATGTAGCCATATATGTAGGTTTTTCACCTCTGACGAATATGGTAAGGATGATTTACTTCACTTAATAAGCAATTAAGTGCAGTTCAATACAGCTGACTATCGTAAGTTAAATATTCATTTTACGTAACTGTTTCAGGACATTGTGTGTGAGAGAACACAAACGAGCAGAAATTGCTCATGCAAAATGTGAGAGGGGACGACAGCTTGTGTGCGATGCCTTTCAGTGCTATGAATTTCATTTCATAGCACTTGCTTTTTGACAGGCATCCTATCCAGGCTGGGGCAGGTTGCAGTCACAAAAATCTAGGTTGGTATGTAACTTTTGAGTTCAGCGTGGGGGATGTCGCAGAATGCTGTGATTCACATCGGTGCGCATCAGATTCTTGGGTCATATGTAAATTGAGATTGCTGCAGTCAGGTTGGTTAAAGTGTTTGAGCGGTGTCAGGCAACTATGGTTGTTCAGGGCAAAACGGAGGGGAAGTCAGTCTGAGGAGACTGAAAAACAACTTCAATCAGAGGTGCAAAACTTGTAGGGCCGCGGGACTGCGTCCGCACCGCAGCGGTGACTGTGCCGAGGCTTGCACAGGTAGATGTGGGAAAGGACAGTAGGGTGCATCCTTCCCCTTAACCCACGCTTCTGTCTAACCCATGCAACAATTAGGCACAGGGCCACTGGGGAGCCATCCACCTTTTGGCCATAGATGTTTACCTTCAGAAAGCCAGGGATTGGTATTTTCATTGCCTTGCTGTCCAGCAGTTACTGTCAGCTGTAGATGCGCATGCATCACCCCTTGCAGCGGGGAAAACGCATTCAAATCCCCACTGAAGTGAGTTTCCCGGCAGTCCCGCTGCCGCTGCACAGCTCTGCATCACCTCCAGCATGGGCTGGTGCTTGCGAGTTACCCAAATGGCCGCAGAGTTGTCAGAAGTACGTATGTATAAAACCCAATCAGCCTGATCTCCCCAAAGAAATCTGATAAAAGAGAATACACAGCCATGCTGGTTTTGCTCTGCTGCCAGGTCATTTCTGTTTGCGTTGCACAGGAGCCAAGCCTCAAGATTTGGGCCCATATTTCCTAATTTATTTTGAACAAGAAAAGATTGGAACAGAGACCTTAGCAGGCACCGAGGCAGCATGCCACACTGGAGAATTTGTTTTGTTTTGCAGCTACTGAGACTGCTGCTCAAGAGTTAATTCACTGTGGGGTTGAAAAAACGCCATCCAACTTTTTAAGTATTTGTCTTATTTCAACACAACCTAGTGCAAAATGCATTTATATATCATATTACACAGTGCAACAACTTTATTAAGGATTAATAAGCTTTATTAAGCATATATTTGTCTGCTGTATGTTGACTAGAAGCTATGAAAAATGTGATGTTACTATTGCCGCATGTTTAAATGATTGCCTGCATATGTATCCATGACAATATCTATTCATCTTCTGTTCTTTATATATGTTTTTATTACAAATATCTTTATTCTAGTGGAACATTTTAATATCAGAGTTGACACAGTGAAGTGCAAATTGGAATAGGTCAAATGAAAATCAGATATCTGTATCTTGAATGTATTCCAAGTAGTTTGGTATTGATAAGAGATATCTGACTGTTGTCTATATGTCAAGACATAGCAGCCTTCAGTAATTCGTGCTTTCTAGTCAAAGCAAGGGTTCCACGCTCAGCCTTCCAAGTCTGTAGTAAATACTTTACCAGGCATAAGTGATGTACGGGAATTAGATTAATCCATGTTGTAGAGAGTTTATAAGGTTTAGTACATATATGCAGTTTCAAGAAGAGAGTTATTTTCCATAATCATTTATCTCAAGCATAGGAAGCATATGCATGATTATATAATTAACAGAATATTTGTTTGTCAGTGTTTGGTTAGTGTGCATAATAATATGATTATTAGGCCTTCTGTGCTCCTGTATTATCAGATTGTTATCTCCCTGCTCCTTTAATTCACTGTCTCTGCTTTTTAGATTAATCACTTTGTTTTAATCTGAACATTTTAAGTTTTTTTTGACCATGAAGGGAATGGTTCGTGAACACCAAAGCAAAAGTTATTTTAGAACAGATTTTAATCTTTTTTGTTGTTGTTTTTTGGGTTGGTTTTTTTTTTTGGTTATTGTCATATCTGGTAACCACTTTTATAAGGTGGTGTTTTAGTCCCAAATCTTGTTCCAAATCATATTTGTAAATATCTGCTCTATTCTAATCAGCTCTGCATCTCAAATTATCTTCAGTGTCCTTTTCCTCCATCATACTGCAGGCAGCATACTGCCAGCTGAAACTCTGTCATCCTTCATGATTTTCTTCTTTGGTGGTCATTCTTGCTCACTGCTGCAGTTTACTGTATCAAGCTTTCCTGAAAAGGATGAAAAATGATACAATGTTGATATTTTCCATTGTGCCCGCAAAGTTTGACTTGAACTAGTTAACACCGGTTTTCCTCCAAGTACTCAAACGTATTGGGAAATAATAATTCTCTCTTTTTTCTCTTCTTTTTTTTTTAGAGGGACTGAATAATAATCTATCTTGTTGGAAAAAGATTGGTTTCTATATAAACAACCCGCTGGACAGTTATCCCTTGATCATATGTTATGGAAGATGTCATCGACATTTTCCCTTGTTTTTCTTTGTGAAACATGTTTCTTGGGTTTTTTTTTTCCTTTTCAGCACTCTCGGTAACAATCTTAGTAACCTTTTTCAGGACATGCAACCCATGTACAACTTTTCATGTTTCCTATGTATGCCACCTCCACTTGCTCCGCTTTGAATAATAGTATTATGTAACAGTGTATTCATTTTCCAGCGTTGCATTTCTTTGCTTCTGAGATTATAATCTATTTTGTGCATTGCTGAATATGATAAATATTTCATGTATTTCACCCTATTACCATTTTCTTTTTCCTGCATGCCCTGTATGCTGTTTGCGCTTATTTCGGTAAACGTCAGCTTGTTTCTTTACCTAGTCTCGATGCATTCCTCTTCTTTTATAGTAATGTATGTGTAGTGATAATTTTGCTCTTCATAGATTTATTGATTTGCCTTTTCTTTGTTCAGAGGCCATGCTATTTTGTGTATTACAGAACTGGTATTAGCCTCCCCACTTGTCTACT
Source organism: Gymnogyps californianus (assembly GCF_018139145.2). Taxonomy (NCBI): domain Eukaryota; kingdom Metazoa; phylum Chordata; class Aves; order Accipitriformes; family Cathartidae; genus Gymnogyps; species Gymnogyps californianus. Next base: position 127,652,719 of record NC_059472.1, read on the forward strand.
TTTGCTGCTGCTTCAAATTCGTATGTGTAGTTCGGTATGGGGCGGTTTTTTGGTTTTTTTTTTTTAGTTACTACCCTAAACATTTTGGCTATATACCTGACTGTGCAATAATTCATGTTTTCTTTGGTTGAGGATGCAACTTTCCTTTTAGACATAGTATATTCAAACGCTATGCATTTTATCAATAAAGAAGTTTAATTTTTCTCTTATCTCGAAGCTTGTACAAACTTGTTGCTTTCAAGTTTGTCTAGTTCGGTTACTTTTTTCCAAGTGCATGACGGGAAGAAGTTATGTCTGTCTCGCAATTATTTAGTCAATACGTTACCACCTTTTAGTTTTCACCTGAGGGGTGGCTTTCGGTCCCGGTCTGCAGACATGATACAGGGACAGTTTTGTAACGTCCCGCATGGTGGTGGGGCTGTAGTATTTCACCGTTACGAGCACGGAGGGATTTATTACTCTTACTTGGGGTATGTTGTTGGATGATTCGGCCAGCCACGGCGCCCACCGCCTCGCCCTTGCGAAAGCTGGGGGTGGCTTGTCGCCTGGACGATGCCCTCCACTGAACGGGGACCGTTGCACCCAACCTTTGCCGCCTTTTAAAAATGTGCCTGGTGCTTTTCTTTCACCTCTGTTGATCTCGGGGGGGAGGGGGGGGGAAGGAAAAACTTCTTTCTCCCCACGTGGCCTGCCGGCTCCCCGGGGGCTGCTCCCGCGGCGCGCCCCCACCTGCGGGTGCGCGGAGCCGAGCGCCCCGGCCGTCCCCCTCTCCTCCCCGGCGCGGAAACTCCACTCCGCTCCGCTCCGCGGCGCGCTGCCGCCGCCGCCGCCGTTGTGCACCTGCCCGCCGCGGCCCGGCCCGCGCAGCCTCCGCGCAGAGGGGCGGGGGCTGCGCTGGCGCGGCGCGCTCGGCAGCGCCGGCAGGATATTGTTCAGCCTTCACCCCCGCCCCTCCTCTTCCTCCTCTTCTCTTCCCCCCCCCCCCCCCAACGTTCCCCCCACGCCACGCTCCCGCCGGCTGCCCCCCCCCTCCGCCGCAGGCCCCCATCTGCCATGTGCGTGCGTGCGTGTGTGCGCGCGGCCGGCGCTGCCTGCGCGGGGCGGCGCGGGGCGGCGGGCATTGTGCGCGGCGCAGGCAGGGCCGCCTCACCCGCACCCAGCTGGCTGCAAATTCGTGCGCGCCCGGAAGCCGCACGCCCTCTTCCCCCCGGCCCCCCCCCCGCTCACCTACCGGCGGCGGCGGCGGCCGCCCCCCCGGCCCGGCCCGGCGCCCCCTCCCCGCTCCTCACTGCGGCTCCCCCTTTGCCACCTCTCTTCTCTCGATCGCCCCCCCCGCCTTGCCGGCCTCCCCTCCCCCACGCCTCTCTCCTTCACCACCACCACCTCCTCCTCCTCCTCCTCATCCTCCTCCTCCTCTGCCACTTTCTCTCTCTCTCTCCCAGGACGCGTCGGATGATCCGGGGCCGCCGGGGAAGGGCTCCGGGCAGCAGCAGGGAGGCTGCGTCCTCCTCCCGTCTCGGGCTGTAAAAAAAAAAAAAAAAAAAAAAAAAAAAAAAAAAAAAAAAAAAGCCGGTGGCCTCGGTGTTATTTTGTATTAAAATGAGGAGGAGGAAGAAGAAGCAGCGGCAGCAGCGGCAGCGAGCGGTAGCGGAGAGGAGGCTCTGAGCAGGGGACGGCGGCGGCGGCAGCAGCAGGAGGAGGAGTAGTGATGAGTCAACTAATAATTTAATGGGGACAGAAACAGAGAGAGAGAGGGAGAGGAGGGGGGGGAGAGAGAGAGAGAGCAGAGCAAGGCAGCTCCGTCCGGGGACACACACACATACACACACACATACATATATCCATGTAACATCCAGCAACAACCACCAAACCGGCCTAAATAACAACCATACTCAGCCAGCCAGAGAATTAAAAAAAAAAAAAAAAAAGAGACAAAAAAACAAAGCCTACCATTATTATTCTTTTTCAATTATTATTGGTTTTTTGCTGGCTTGGTTTTTGTTGTTGTTGGCTTTTTGCAACCTTTCTATTTTATATTTTTTACCCCTTCTTGCGAGTAACTCTTCTCGGAGTTCCCAGATTTTCTTTTTTTTTTTCTTTGCAGAAGCAGAACCAGTTTTTTGTTGGTTTTTTCTTTTTTTTTTTTTTTTTTTAATAGGGTTGGGGTTTTTTAAAATTATAATTTCTCCCGGTTTTGGACTCGGAGGGAGTGAAACCTCGTCACTTTTTGTAGTGGTGGTGGTGTGCCTTGTTGTGTGTGTTTCCTTCCTCCCCTCTGTTCTTTTTCTCTCTCCCCTCCTCTCTCGCTCCCTCTCTCCCCCCTCACTCGCACAACAGCCCCCGGTAAATGAGAGGAGACAGGTCCTCTCTGCCTTTTTTTTTTTTTTTTCCCCCCCCTCTCCTCCCCGGACCGCAAAGGCGAGATTAAAAGTGGCATTTTAGTGCCTTTTCTTGCAATTTTCTGTACACTTTTTTTTTTTTTTTTTTTTTTTTTTTTTAATCTCCAGTAGCGATCTCTGGGGCTGAGGTTTCCGCAGAAAGTTTGGGGGCTGTTACGGTGTGTATTTTTGCTGAGGGGGAGGGGAGCGGGCTCCTTCTGTGTGTGCTGCTCCTCTGGGTGCCTATTGGAGAATAATAGTGTAAGTGACAACCTAGAAGTAGACTTTCTGCTCTTCACACTGGATAGAAAAGCTGCCTTTTTTTTTCTTTGCCTTTTTTTTTTTTTTAATACCCCCCTTTCTCACTTGTTCCTGTACGCATTGGTTTTATTTTTGAAAGGATAGCTAGACTTAAGTCACCCTCCACCTCAATTTAAACCTCCTACTTTATTTTTTTTAATTATTATTATGAATTCCTCGTTTTGAGCGTTACACTTGTCTGATCAATTTGATCTTCAGCTCCTTCTTCCGTTGCTAAACCTCGAAAACTGGCTCTCTCAAAAGATATTTAATCTGTATTTTTTGTCCATTGCCATTTTTGCTCATGGCTACTCTGTTTCTCGCTATCTATTTTTGCCCCTCCCCGCCTAGAGGAAAATAGCAACAAGAAAAAAAAGAAAAAATAAGAGAATATTAGGGGAAGTAGTCCTCAGGTCTGCTGCCCCCCCTCTCTCCCCCCCTCCAAAAAGGGGGGGACCTAGAAAACATCAGTCTTGAACTTCTTCCTCTTCAAGAGCTCGGGCTGCAAAGGAAACCTCCTTTGTTTTTGTTATTTATATGCTGTCAAGTTTTGAAGTGGTGAGTTTCGGGTCGGTTTTGCTAATTTCACTCAGAAAACTGCAGTGTTTCTGTTTCTAGATAAGTACTTTGCTTCTTTGTCTCTTTAAAAGGTCACAGGGAAAGCTTGGCCTGGATTGTGAGAGCCATATGGAACGGATAAGTGCGGAGCCTCTCTCAAATGTGATTATGGGTTTTTATGGGGGAGGGAGGGAAGAGGAGGGGAAAGGCATGGGGAGGGGGCTGATTCAGGAGGAGAGGAAGAAATAATATAATACCGGCGGCGTTACATCGCGACAAAAGGAGATACCGCACCGACTCTCATTCAGAAATTGCGCGGTGTGCCCGTACGTGTACGCTGTCTCTGGGAAACTGTGCCTTGAAATTGTGCTCTTCTCTCAATGCCTGTGATGAAAACTTGTAGTTTGTGAAAGATGCCTAAATGTGAAACCCGGGGAAACTCTTGGCCTGGAACCGGCGGAGATGATAGTTTTTCCCTGCAACCCTCTCCCTGGGCAGGCCACGCTGGTTGTTGCTCATCACTATTCCAAACTGAGGTTTCAGTGAACTTTAGCCTTGGGCATGGAGTTTAAATGAGTAAATTAGGTGTTTTATGTGCATGTAATTTTGCTTTGTAACATAAAGCTTTTTACAAGATGACTAAGCGGTGAAAGGATGCCGATGGGTGGGTATTCTCAGGCCAAGCGAAAATGACCCATTTGGTGTTTTGGTTGTAGTCAGTGTATTAACTAAACTGCGATCTATCACTTTTATTCACTGTACATGATGTAGTGCGATTCTGACTCATGATGACTAGATACTTTTTGTAGCAAAGAACCTCGGTGCCTTAGAGTACTTCTGAAGTTGCCAAAAGTGACAAGGATTTTCTTGTTCGAGGCTTTTTTTTGTTTTGTTTTACTCTTCCCCTCCCTCTTTTTTTTTTCTTTTTTGTTAATCCTCTTATTCTTGAGAGAGACCAGTCTCAGAAAAGCAGCCCTATAGGATGTTATCATCATCAGAAACATCGGAAAATGTTAACGGTTTGAGTCTGTAATTCCTTGCTTAGGCTGCAGTTAACACAGTAAAAAAAAAAAAAAAAAATCTTTTCGAAAAGTGGCTAAAATAGGCACGTTTAGCGTTAATGAGACACACGACCTAAAACAGATGGGATCAAGATGAATGGTAAACCTTAGCCTGTCACCTTACAGCATAAGGAAAAATAACGATTTTCTGAACTTCAGCTATTCAGTGGCATTCTTGAGGTTGCTTGTAAACGTTCAGATTAATATATTACCTCTGTCTTCACCATATCGGGAAAAGCAGCATGGTGTTCAAACATGAAAAAAATACTTTACAGAATTGTCGTTGGCATATATACCAATGACATAGAAGTATATAAAAAAATCCCAAGATGTTTAGGCTTTAATAGCAAAGCTATGAAATTTGTAGAAAATGTATTGAATTACTAGGCAACTGAAAGAAAGTAGCATTATCAGATTCACACTAGTCTTTCTAAATATGACTTCCCCAGTATTAGTATTTGTACTTGCTAATGTAAATACTGGTTCATAAATTAATGTCTAGTCACCTGTCCTTAGTGATTATGTTATATGCATAACATAATTGTCAGTGTAGTCACACCTTTCTCAGTCAGAGAAAGGTAGGGTAAAATACCTAACAATCACAACAGTATTGATGAATGAAATCATAACCAGAAAGATGTCTCTGTTCTCAGCAGCTGATTTTTTTTTTTTTTTTTTAATATAGTTGGCAAAACAGATGAGTGACAAAAATCCTCAAAACTTACTCTGTTATGTTCTAGGCTTAGGAGATTTTTAGTGATTTAACTGAAATTGTTATTCATGGACGGAGGTTTCAAAAGTTGATAAAAAGGGAAATATAAGCACGCGAACATATACCTTTTCTTAATTTGCTATTGAAATTACTTCTGTTTTTTGGTTTCAAGTAGCTGTGCCAGCACGTAACTTAGCATCACCCAGGGTTTGGGGTTTTTTATATTTAAGGGCTTCAAATGTACTGTAGAAATTGTGGGGTTTTTTTCCAGCATTATGTTTTGTGAGATGCTACCTTCTCAGTTATTTTTCTTAATTCGCTGAACTACTCCATTTAACACTTAAAGCGCAACATCTGAAAAATTTCATAGGCATATTTTGAACTTTGCAAAAGTTGATAAACTCTTTGTATAATATTGGTTAGGAAACTCAAAAGCAACTGTCTCCCACCACTGCTTTCCAAAGTTAAATGTTAAATTCTCTTCTAACTTTTATTTTTAAGGGAGGGAGGAATTGTAAATGGACAATATTCTACATATCTAATAAATCTGTTGCTCCCTCAGCTAAAGTTTTAACAATCTCTCTATTGTTGTGCATCCATTTTTTTAATCAAGTCGATCGAGAAAGGTTTCACTAGAATCTTTTTCTTTCTCTGTCTCTCTCTCTCTCTCAACACAATAAAAACACCCGGGATTAATAACAAACCTTTCTGTGAGATCTGTAACAATAGCTGTGTTGGAGCACATACCTTGACAATCATCATCATTTATATGAGTCTTAGTCTCTCTCAGATTTAGTAGAATATCTCTGAAGATTTTTTTTAAAAGGGTACTCTAGTTGGCTTTTAAAAAATAATTCCACCAGATTATGATGCGATCTCTCTGTAAACTGGGGTATGAGGTCATTTTTGGAGAATAAGTTTGTTTCTTTTAAAAAAGGCATCTTCTTTTCAGTTAAAATAGTTATTTATTCTTCTTTATGAGCTTATGATACATAGATATCTCTCTGTACATGTGCAGGCTGTGTACGTATACATATGCGCACACGTGTGCAACATATATATATTTTTTTTTTGAATCATGGCAGGTGATCTTTAGAGGCGGGACTGAGTATGGATCATTTGAACGAGGCAACTCAGGGGAAAGAACATTCAGAAATGTCTAACAATGTAAGCGATCCGAAGGGTCCACCAGCCAAAATTGCGCGCTTGGAACAGAATGGGAGCCCATTAGGAAGAGGAAGACTTGGAAGTACAGGAACTAAAATGCAAGGAGTGCCTTTAAAACACTCTGGACACCTGATGAAAACTAATATTAGAAAAGGTAACACTTTTGATAATTCTGCATTAGAGAAATATGATTTATAATATTTGGGGGGGAAAGCATACTTTTGCAGACTCTACTTCATTTATATTTCAGGATTAAATCTCCATTCTAAAATACTATATATTCCCAACTCTGATATAAATCACATTTGGGAAATGTAAGCTTCATGCTTGGGTGGAGCATCTTGCTTTACAGGGTGGAGTCTGATTTTTGTTAAGGTAAAGGCTAGCTGCCCTGATTAAAACAAATTCCTACATTGAAATAGAAGTAATATAATGCATTAATTCTTTGAGTAAGTGTTGGGCTACGAAACGCAAAAATATGTAAGGGTAAATACCGAACCCCCAAAACAAATTCTCGCCTTTCCTCTTAATGATGGTCCAAGCTTGGAAGGGCAGCAGTATTTCCATAACAGTTGCAAGTTGGTTTAAAGGAGAGAGTGTAAATCTTTAGGTATCACATTGGAAAAGTCATTTATGATGTCAATCTTCGCAGTTTATTTTCTTAAGTACAATTCATTATTGAACAATGAACAACTTGGGTGTCATATTTTTCAGTGGCTGGTTTGCTGTAATTAGACATTTACACAAGGAAAAGGCACATTTAGAATCACTGATGTTTGTATATGGATGGCTTTTGTTTGCATTGAAAATACTTTTAACGGACAATAATCTATAAATTTTGCTTATCAAAATGTGTAAGTCTTTTTGACCATGTCCTGCAGGCTTGCTGATTTAAATCAAAATATGCTGCATGTAATTTGGCATTTGTTTTAAAACAGCCTCTACTTTTCTTAGTATAATCGGTGTATGTTTATAATCCAGATTTTTCTTGCATTTGCTAAGCAAAGTGCAAAATGCAACCAAGACTATTAAACGCACAAAGTTAGAAGGCAGAGGAATTTCATTGTGTCTGATGCATAACATTTATTGTACAATCATTTATTTTTTCCTCGGTTTGGCGAAAACAAAGAATATATTGATCCTGAAATGAACAGACACAGCAGTCCGTATTGTTAGATCTTTATCTATTAAAAATGGAAAAACAGCACTTCAGCAAATTCTTTGGCCTCTGCTCATGATTACCCTATTTATTGATTGTTTGCCAAGAATGTATGCATCTTAAGAAAGCCAGGGTAAGAGCATTAAAAATATAATTTATTACGGCTTTTCAAGCAGAGTGCATTAATATTGTACAGTGAAGCAGTGGGGCTATATAAAAAGGACTTTCTGACGCCTGCAAACATATAAGTTCCATAAATTCCTAAATAGGAGATTTCAGCTGTCTCTGGTATTATGTGATATTTGCACAGCAAACTTTAATGCCAGGACAGTTTTAGACAAGGATTCTACAGACTTCACTGCTCCTTATGGCAGACGTGCTGTTTACACAGACTCGTAAACCTTCAGCAAAAGCTCTAACACTGCCTTCAGGTTTAAATCATGCTGTATTTTTAGCAGCGAGCACTGACCAATGCTCTCCCCTTTAATACTAGAAGGTTATGAAGTTGCTGCACTTGGAGGTCTTGCCAAGTACTAGCAGGAGTGATCAGCCAGCTGAGATTGTGCTCTCCTGTATGACATTTTTCACATTAACAGAAGGACACTAGTGACAGTTTGCTAAAAGATTTAGTGGCTTGATTTGTAGTCAGATGATACCTGTGTCGCACTACCAGGATCCACCTCTGATAATCTATGCTGTACATCAAAATTTGGCCAGGAGGTTCTCCCGTGTTGTTTAAAGTACCACATTTTCCAGAATGCTGCAACTCACGAGACCGTGTACCTGGCAAAAAGTGTGCTGATATGCAGTGAAGTACCTGTGCATTGCTAGTTTTGTGTCTGATCATAGCTTAATTTGTAGGAACTGATAAGGGGAAAAACAAATATGCTTTAGCTGTTTTTATCGGCACTGTTTGTTAAAATGAAGCTTTGTTTACATTTTATCTTCAGGTATTAATGGTGAAACTACTTAAGAATTTTGAGCCCTTACTCTGAGTCAGACGGTAGTAGGTCAAACATCAATTGTGAGAGCCTCGAAGGAAAAAAAAAACAAACCCACCACCTTTTTGCAGATGAAGCGTGTGTGTGTTTTAGAAAGCTCTCCACAGCTTAATCAAAACCAATGAAGAAATCACCAGTTTGCATGTACTGCTTTTGCTTTGGTCTTCTCTCCCTTCCTGACCAGTCTCACTTAGATTTAAAAAAAAAAAAAGGACAAAAAAAAAAAAGCTCCTTCCTGCACTACATAAATATTGGCAAGCTTTTAGTCTTGTCTTTCATGCTGAGCCTATTGGGCAAACTGGAGTGAGTTTGTGAGCTTTTCCAAGCGAGCCTGAAGGGGTTTGTTTGCCAGAGATTGACTCTCTGGTGAACAGATGTAGTTGAAATATACGTGCTTAAGAGGTATCTCTTTTACCGTGATTTCTTGCTATACGTTACAGCACAAATCAACAGACGCGGTCTTAAAGCATTTATCTATTGTCAAGAGTAAATCTTCTTTTTAGACTACAGCATGTCTGGTGCACCTTAGCACGTTAGGAGGTTTCCGTAAGTCTAGAGGGCAGTGGTTATAGAGGCATTAACATTGTAGGACTAATTGGAGTTCCTGGGTGCCCTGTTAAAATAACCCTTGTCATCATTTATGCTAAAGATGATACCCCTCTGGCAGGCTGCCATAAGACAGTTCTGTACATCTGCTTTTAACCCTTTTGCTTTCTGTCATTGAGAGATCCTAACCTGCACTGCTGGAGACAGCGGGACCAGACCAGGGCCTAAAACCGCAGGTCCGAGGTCATCGTGTCATCCATGTCCGTCTGGGAGGCCGGGAGGGATTTTCACAAAGTCTAGGAATCTGATTGCTGGGAGAGACTTTGTCCCTAAAACAGCTTGGGCCATTTGTTACTTCTCTGTCTGTAGTCAAAAGGGAGGAAAAAATTTTTAAAAAAAAGGCAAGAGGAAAGGAAAAAGGTTATTTGCTTAATATTCTGTGCAGCGTAGGGAAGGGTTTGTCGTAGGATGCTACAAAACTGGAAATTAGTAATTACTTTCAGGCATACCAAAATAGCAATGAATACCAGAAATGTGGAATGTAAAGTGCAGGAGGCAACAAAAAAAAAGCCCGAACTGCAGGTACACTTCTTAAAACGGCATTGAAATCATGATTTGTTTCTTAAAGATGTGAGTGAAAGTAGTGCTCAAGTGCACTCAGTGAATGAAGCACGAATTAGTGTTAACTTTTGCCTTGTTTCCTTGTGTACTCTTTTCAGAGCGAATGTATAACACACAAGGTGATTTGTTGTTGATGTTGAAGGCAATTAAATATTTTTGGCAGGACTAAGAAAGTTTTAATGTTAACGAACAAAATTATGTAGCTGGTACTAAAATGGCTTACAGTGAAGACATCTGCAGTATGTATTTAGGTTCTCATGCTGCCTGCTACTCACAACAAATCAGGCAGGACAGAGAGAATCAACTTCTCTTCAGTCAACCTTGTTATTTCTATAGAAGGTAATTCTTTAATCTGTATCCGATCAAGCGAGATAAATTTGCATTTCTGCTTTTCAGAGAGATGTATGTTTTGTAGAACTTTCTCTTTTTTGGGGAGGGTGAGAGGAAAGGACTCAGGGAATATGTTTATCAAATATTTGTGATGATTCTTGATGCCTCCTCTGCCTGTTCGTACAGGTTTTATTTACATAACGCTGAATAGACCCACCTACTCTACTATAACTCAAGTTTAATATATTAAATTTATTTTTTTTTTTTTTAATAGGAAGTATGCTTCCAGTTTTCTGTGTAGTGGAACATTATGAAAATGCCATTGAGTATGATTCTAAGGAGGAGCATGCAGAATTTGTGTTGGTGAGGAAGGATATGCTTTTCAACCAACTGATTGAAATGGCATTGCTATCACTTGGATATTCTCACAGCTCTGCTGCTCAAGCAAAAGGTAAATAAGATTACGAAATTGTACTATGAATTATGTTTGTTTGTGGGGTCTTGGGGGAGGGGCAGGATTTCTTTCAGGAATGCGATGCAGGTTTTACTTCTTAAACTTCTTGCAGATTCTGTCTCTGTATTTTTTTTTTTCCTTAATGTATTTTTGTTTAGTTAGTGCACGTTTTGTTCATGGGGAATGTGGAGGTAGCTTTTTTTTTGTTTAAAGAAAAAAAAAAGACTTCAACTGAATCATTAGTATGCTTATTGACCTTAATAATCTGCTCCACTGAGGATCCACAAGGAAGTGTAAAGCATATTTGAGCAGATGGACTGTTGAGAGTCAACTTGCATTTATGACTGAATATCCAGCTCTGTTTCTTTTATTTTGTTCCTGATGGTTTTATAGACTGCAAAGTATTTTTTTTTTTTTTTTGTACTCAGTCCTTGCATTGCAAAATCCTTTCTAATTTATTAAGAGGAATGCTAACTATTATATCATGTCCTATTGAATTCATGGGAACTTAGGAAAATACACTTCTATACATATTAAAAAATCTCTGCTGTAATGCATTTGTATAATTTCATAATATAGATAAAGCATATCCTTGGTGGTGTGTGGGTGGGGGTTTTTGGGGGGGGTGTTCTTTTCTTTTGCCAGATTTAAGAGGCTAGAAACAAAGGCGGTGATCCTGTTAAAGTTAGATATTTCTTTTGCCCCTAGGAATTAACAGGTAAATTACTTTTTTCCCATTTTTCCTGCCCGTCTTGCCCACTCCCCCTCCCCTCAAAAAATAAAAAACCTGCAGGGCTTATCCAGGTTGGGAAGTGGAATCCAGTTCCACTCTCCTATGTGACAGATGCCCCTGATGCTACAGTAGCAGACATGCTGCAAGACGTGTATCATGTGGTCACACTGAAAATCCAGTTACACAGGTAAGTTGCATACCAGTTCTGGGACGTGAACTGTTACTTGTCTGCTCTTACTGTTAATATTGCTTATATTTAATTCCCACTATGCTGTGTGCTCAAAGTACAAAGGCTTATCTAAATTCCTTTTTAGTTGCTCTAATTCTTCTTTAACTTACAGTATACTATTGCAGAAAACTTTTATAGCTCTGATATATAGATTTTCTTTGGATGTCTCATTAAAACTATATTGCATTTTAGTCAATTAAATGATGCATTACAAGAAGGCATTTTACATAAAGTTTACTTAAGAGAAAAATATTTTTGCATATCATGAACAGTACCATCTGTGTGCATTTTGTAAAAGAATGACTTGCTCACACTTATTGTTGCTGTCTAGGTTCTTAAATTTCACAGTAACAAAAAAGAAAAAAACGGTTAATATATTAATGCTTTTCATGATCAGTCGTGAGAAAGCATTACACCTTAAATTGTTTTACCAAGCGCATCAGAGCAGGAAGGTAGAAGTAACATGAAAAAATAGTCGCCACATGCAGCTGATGTATAATTCATGCATCAATACAGCAGATGTGTTGTATAAAGTAATTAACTAATCGGAACAATCAGGAGACCGAGAGCAATCTCCAGATGCATCTGCTTGATGCGCGAAATGAAATCTGTCTGTCTTAAAGGAATGTTCTGCAGCAGGATGCAATCTTGTAATAATCCCTTTTCTAATCTGTGTTTCAAATAGTTGCCCTAAACTAGAAGACTTGCCTCCTGAACAATGGTCTCACACAACAGTAAGAAATGCTCTGAAGGACTTACTGAAGGATATGAACCAGAGTTCATTGGCCAAGGAATGTCCCCTTTCACAGGTACTTAGCATAACATGTAATAAATAATAAAGCACTATAGGCAACGCTGATGTGAGATTTGAGATTTCTACAGACTGTAGCAAGTAGTACCCGTGGAGTGAATCTGCCAAAAATGCAAATTCATTTGACCACTTCATGATCTTTATAAATATGCCTGATTCATTTTGAACATAGTCTTACAACGTTTCCCATGGGGAGTTGTGAAAGGTTGTTTACACCACACTAAAATTGTCTCACAGCAAACTGGATTTTAACTGGTTTTTGTCTTCAGTCTTTGAACTGCTTTGATGCAACTACTTTTTTCAAGCACATGTGTTCAAGATGTTAAAAGGCTCTTTACTTACTGCTGTCAAAAGTACTATTGAATCTGAATGCTTGTTAGATAACCTACAGTAGTTTTAAATGCTAATTCATAAAATGAGACAGCCTTTGGCATGCTATATGAGAAGGGAATAAAGAATAAAGCTCTTTGGATGATGTGTTGTTGCAAACAACCAAAGGAAAATCAGTCATTTATTAGTTCTAATCAAAATATACCTAAACAAAAATGAAACCTCAATTTATGCATCGCTAAATATTGAACTGGTGCTTTCCTCAAGCCTTAGTTGTATTGTTCTTTTTTGCCATTCTTTTTGACATTCTTTTGTCAAATTACTGTGAAGGCACAACTTATTTTTCTACGCAGAACGGTGTCCAATGATGCTGTGGGGGGAACATCTTATTTATTTTTACCTTTTAAATTGTAAAATGTATTTTGTTGTGGTGCAGTGAAGACAAATTCAGTATACAAATAAATGATGCTAGTTGTGGTAGGGAGGGGAAAAAGGAAATTAAGGAAGTGAAGGTATTTTTATGGGGATTTTATTTCTCTTGCTCAGAATATTGGAGTCTTTGTCTCCGAAAGACTTCAGTTAATCTATAGAGGGCTACTTTCTTTCTCTGTCTGTCTTTCCACCGGATATATTAGCAGGCCGTTTTCCCATCACTTTTTTTCCCCTCTGGTTAGATTGTTTTCAGTGATGTGGCTCCAATATAGGAAGTTTTGAAGTGGAAATAATCAAAATTATCTTCACTGGTTGCAAACCATTCCAGTAATATGTCTGCAAAGTTATCTTGTACATACCTACTATAAAAGCATATGAGCTTTTGCACTGCTGGTTTATGGAGGCTGCAGATAATTTGGGATTTTTCTCCATTTTAATCTAATAGTGCTGGTTTTTACTTGATACTGATGGAAAGCAAGTAAATTCTATTGAGATGGAATATTTCATTTCTATTTGGACATCATGTTTCACATAGCAGCTTCTGTATATATGTAGATGGTGCAATGATAAAGCAGAAAAAAGTTTTTAAAAGGAATACTTCACTAGAGACAGTATCATGGTACTGGAGACGATTCAATAATTACACTCTTTTTAAAAGTTGGTTTTAAACTATACTGATTTTTTACATAATAATTTTAATGGACAAAAAATATCTTGCCTAATAACAGCTCTTGACGTTAGCGCTTGAGATGACCAAAACCCCAGATTACAGAACTCTGATTTGGGGCTGTTTGTTTACTGTTTTGCACTTCTTTATTTGTAAAAGAATATACTTAAAGCCGTGAGCTTCTTTCTGTTGTTAAAAGCATGCTTATTACTTTTGTCATCTCTGTCTTCACCAGCACTGCAGTAGTTGGTTTGCAAGAATTTAAATAGCTTCTACTTTTCTTTTTTCTTTAAAGACCAAATCACATTAAGCTTAAAATACATTTATTTATTTATTCTTCACTTTTGGAAAAAAAAGCTGTTACAGTGGTTGATCGAGAGCCCATCAGTCAGTCTAACTCTTCCCATTTCCCTCCAGGAGCTTGAGGGAGGACACGTTGATCTAACGGTGTCTTTTTCACGTGACTAAATTGATCTGAATGCTTCCCATATTTGCGTAACTAATAACTCATTGTATACCACTCCTATGGAAGGGACACTGATTTAAGAGTGTCTGTGTTTCATTAAACGTATTAAAGTTTGTGAATTGCCCCGCAGTGGCATGTTGCTGCAACAGAGGTGAGAAGTAAGAGCAAGGCAGAGGTCAGGAGGCAATGTTTCCTTAGAGGGTCCATCAAAATGCCAGCATGGGAGATTCTTCTGAGAGCAGAGAAGTGGTCTCTCCTGTTATGTACTTCCACGGGCATAGGTAATGCCATATGAAGCGCTTCATCACAAATGCAAACTAATGCAGTGACACCGTACCATAACTTATTAACACTGTTATGGATATAATTTATTAACCACAGAAAAATGACTCAAAGTGGAAACGAGAGTAGTTATCGTTTTCTGTCACTGTCATTAGCAATACTCTATGTTGTGTAGGTACGGAAGTATTTGTTGTAAAGTATTTAAGTTGCTGTGCTCAATGCGTGGCATCTCCGAAGCCCCACCTAAGCATGGAAAACTGAGAATCATCATCCTCACTTAGAATTTACTGTATTTTCTTAATTAATCTTGCATTTTGTGTGTTAAAAAATTGCTCATATTTATTCAGAATACTGATATTCTATGTACTTCAAAAAAACCCAAGCAAACTATTTTTGTAGTGCAGATATATTTAATAGCTTGAAAATATGCGAGCAAACTTTGAGATCCAGTTTGTCTTAATTATAGAGTCTTGAAAACTTAGCAGCATTATTGACTTGAGTGGGTTTTCTTTTTTTTTTTTCCCTTTTAATTTTTTTTTTTTGCCATTTGCTTTCTTGTCCAACTAAAACCTTGGGGTGTACAGGTATGAACTCCTCATGCCTTCCTCGGTAAAATACCACTGTGACTCTTGCTCTCATTAGGAGAGTTGAATACATGGTCCCTTTTGAAGCTACTGTAATTAGCTCACTCTGTGACTGCTGTGGCAACCCCCAAAGGCCAGGTTTATTGCTCAGTATACAAGCTCGCATCATGGGGAATCCCCGTTGACATGACTTGGGAGTGCTCGAGAGGGACCGGAGCAAATGCATGGCTCTGAATTGCCATGGAATAGGAAGCATCCATCCAGAGGTTTAATCTCAAATTTTTGGTATCAAGCAGGCAAGGTAAAAGGACGCTGCAAATTTCGCATGGAAAAGCCAAGCCTGTTCTGAATTATGCGCTGCAGTGTGTATTTTCATGCTTTACCTTGGGTTTGCAGATTTTATTGCTGGAGACTAACAACATACACAGATGCTGGGTGAAAGACTTTTTGCGTTTGATACGCACGGCTCGCTTAATTTCTGCTTCCTCTCCAGACCTCTTTTGATGGGGAAGGCAACTTGGAATTTAATCTAGGGCTCAATTTTGGGCCATCTTGTGCATTCCATTAAATTGGTGCATCTCGCGAGTGGCCTAGATCTCATTTCCCTCCTGTTTTGGCTCTTCAGTCTCCAAAGGGTTGTAAAGAAATTGTTCTACCATCAATTCTTATTTCCAACCCCTTGCACAGAAGCTCTACTCTACCTCAGTCTGTTGGGAGCTGCTCTAAAGTGATCAGGCAGGCTGGCCTGTTGCATTTATTTATTTAATGTTAGTCCTTCCATCTCTCGACTCAGCCTTAGTCCTAGCATTTTCATACTTCACTTTCACTGTTTTGCTCTGTTTTGTTTTTCAGTGCAGAAGTCTTTTATTACTTCCACAGTTAAAATAACTGAAATACTACAGACCGTATTTGTACTGATATTAATAAGGAGATTTTTTTGTTTTGTCCCTATTGAATTATTCTCTCTCTCTCTCTCTCTCTCTCTCGTTAGATAAGCTTTTATGAGGGAGAGGAGAGCAACATGGGCTATTGGCCCGAGAAAAGGCTGGAAATTCTTTTGATAATTCTGAAACAAACTCACTGTGTGCTTTTGAACATTCAGATGTACCCCTTATCTTGAGTTCCTATAACCTTTTCCATGAAAGGAAGATAACAAGTCACCTACCAAACGAAGAGATTGTAGAGATTAATTAGTATCTGGGCACTGCTTTGAAAATATGGCAGTGATTAAATGACATTGACTTTTCTACTGGAATTATCTCACCTGATTTTTTTTCTACAAAAAGATTTTCTAAATGATTGTTGTTAGTATTCACAAACAGGCACTTTATCAAACCACTGCAAAAGCACTTCTGAAGCAAGGAATTCTTTCTCTTCCCCTATAGTATCCTGAAATGCGAAGGGTTTTTTTGTTGTTGTTGGTTTTTTTTTTTTCCCCGCTTTGCTCATCCTTTGAAACTGCTTGTATCTAGCCTGACTCTCAGGACAACCAATAGTCAGTGCATTATAGATGAGAAATTCCAGGCCTGATGTGTAGTAGAATCTCAAATCTCATGGTTTATTATTTTTAAAAATGTTTTGTAGGGGACATGCAATATTTCCATGGAATATATCCAGAGGCTGTGATACTTATGGACATAGTCATTTACATATATTGCATTACTATTTTAATTTTTTTTTAAGATATTTGTGTGCGCTCCCCCCCATGCCTGTAATGTCTTTTATGTAATTTTGCTCTTGATGATGAGGGAATGGCATTTTTTCAGTTGGGGGATATACACTTGCATTCCGTGAAACGTATGCACACACAGAACAAGTGCTGGTATGATACCTAAGTCTGAATAGTTTTGTACTTGTGATAAATATAGCTATCCTAACTGCATTTTGATCAAACTTCCGTGCTGTAGTGAATGATTGTCTGCATCTGACATGGGCACAATATAGATCATATACTTTCCTTCTTGTTCAGATATCCTGCCCTGAATTTGCATGCTGTTTTATGCAGACATCGTGCAGACTTTATATGATCTGGCAGAGACGCCAGACAGAAAGCTTGCTTGGCACATCAGTGTTTCTCAGTTCACCTGATCTGAAGGCACCTGGCCATCCTAGCAAATAAGCAGCGTAATAGAAATCCTCTTGCTTTTCCTTGCTGCTGCTCTGATGCCCCCACCCCTCCAAAATCCCAACCAAAAAAAGTTTCATTTGCTAAAATTAAAATTTCCAGACCTATAAATAACCAAGGAATGAGCTATTAAGAGTTGCCAAAATACATACTTTTTATGAGCAATTTTTAATTCATGCTTTACAAAACTAAAAGGTGTTTTTTGCACTCCCCTTTCAATTTTACCTGCCTAGACCTGAGATCAAGTCCTTGGATTTCTTTGTTGCTTGTGATTCTCTTCTCTACTTCTCTCTTCCTTCTCCTCCTCCCCTCCCCCAATAATTAATAACCTAAGTAAGGAATGCAGCTCCTTTTTCTACTTTAGAAGTTACTGTACTTTAGATTTTAAAGATGTCATTAATTATTTCAGGGAAGTAAATCCTTGAGGGCCTGGGCTCAGGTTTTGGCAGGCAGGGCCTTTCAACCCACCCCTCAGTTGCTCAAGAGCATTCACTCTGATGTCTCTTCAAGCTGACGTGGTATCTGGATTTTTAAAACATTAACTATTACAATTTGTGACCATGACTTTCAGTCATCCAGATAGAAAGGGCAGTACAGAGCCTGTTGCTGACAGGATGGGGAAGATGAAATACGCATGTTGGTAGAGCTGTGTGAGGACATTCGCAGGATACTCAACCTTTCAATTGTTTGATCTTTTGATCACTGATTTATGTTCTTTAGATGCATCTAAACACTCTCAATGTTAAAGCTATGTCAGTCTATCTACAACTGTTTTATCTGGGCAGCGCCCTATTAAAGGAGAAAATATATAGCTTTTTTTTTTTTTCTGCCTCTTCATTAGAATTAACTATAATGAGGATGTCAAAGTCCCTTTCCAAAACAGTTATGGGGCCTGGACTTATTGTGGGGAGGAGGGGAACGTACCTTGTTTCTCAAATAAATGCAGTTTCTGACTTCAGAGGACTCTGTAAGGTGTCAGAGTGTCCCTTAGTATCTGTGCTGTCATGAGATCTTGTGTTTCTGCTTCTGAAAAAGTGGAGAAGTGTCCAATAGAGGGATGGTGTTAGTGTTGATTTCTTTTTTTCTTTTCTTTTTTTTTTTTTTTTAACACTCCTAAAGTCAGCTGTATGGAGATATAAGCAGCTGTCTTCTGCCAGGCTCTCCTGTGAACAAAGTAAAAAATTCATACTTTTTAAGGGAATAACATATTTGGGACTGTGCTCCGCACTTTGTGTGCTAACCACTTGGGATTTTATCTCAGCAATTTTGAGAACTGTGTCATGTGAACGATTATCTGCATCATATGGACTTCAAGTTTTAGGGAAGTGACAGAATAAAAAAGGAACACAGCACGTTTTCTTCTGATACGTTTTCCTTCTAAAATGTGCACGTGTTGTAGAACTGAGCCCTACTCGACTTCTGTTTTCACTCAGTGGTCCTGAAAATGGTATATAGAATAACTCACATTTTAAATATTTGTGGTGATTTTCTTTTTATATATATATATATATATATATAACCATGCTTTTTTTTTTTCTTTTTACATTTAGTGGGTTAAGAGGCAGCCAAGTAATGCACTGCTACAAAATTCTGTATTCATTCATTCATGTTTCTCGCATACTTCTTAATGCAGTCATGGCCAAGTGCAAACCCTGATTTATTTATTTTTTTCCATAACTTATTAGAGGGTTAACAAGCCACTCCTCCAGTGTTCTTTAAAGCAAGATTGCAAATAAGTCTTTTTTTTCTTCTTATTGGCAAATTGTTGGCTGTAGAGTACTGCACAAGTATAAACAACATGAGAGATCCTTTAACATAACATGAGAGAGCCTTTAGTCGCTTTGCTCCCTAGCTTTGGAACTCATTGCCAATTGAAGTAAGGAAAGCTCTGGCTGTTGGGACTTTTAAATCTAGACTTAAAAGTTATTTGTTCTGTTTAGCATTTTTAAAATGATTCTATTAGGAATTGTATGTGCTTCAGTTTTAATTTTAACTCATAATGATTGTAAAGCACCCTGGGATGCTTGCATGAAGGGCGCTACAGAAACCCAAGATTGTATTGTACTGTGTTGTAATGTATTGTATTATTACATGGTGCTGGAGTTGGACCACGGACAATTCATATAGAAAGCATTTGAATACTTAGCTAAAGATAAGGAGTGCGTGTGGGGGGGTAGTGTCTCTTCTTGCTTCTTTTCCCCCTTTTCTGTCAGTTATTTTATTAAACTAAATTAACATGGCAGTTATTCCCTAAGAAATGCCAGCATAATTTACTGCTGCAAAGGGGCTCAAAATGTAAACCAGATGATAAACTAAAAATAAAAA
This sequence comes from Gymnogyps californianus, assembly GCF_018139145.2. NCBI lineage: Eukaryota > Metazoa > Chordata > Aves > Accipitriformes > Cathartidae > Gymnogyps > Gymnogyps californianus. Next base: position 127,671,990 of record NC_059472.1, read on the forward strand.
AGTCCACATTAAGATTTAATTGCACTTCCCTTTCTATATTACGTTCTTATGTAAAATACATTACAAAACAGTACTTTCTTTATCACTTCCTTCACTTTTAACTGAATTTCATTAACAATAAAGAAATATATTGTCTCTGTTTCAGTAATGTCACTTGACAGTTAATCCCTTAACTTGATGTACATGTCTTTAAGATTTTTTTTAATTTTTTTTTTTTTTTTTTTTTTTTTTAAAGAACATGATAGCACTGACTGGAGCCAAGTATTGCACAATCATGTGATTTGCAAGTTTCCCAGCTCGCAGCTTTGCCAGTGCAGGTCAATTCACACCTGCCACACTTATGCCATTCTGGTCCTCATGTTGCTTTTCCTCGGTGATTGTCAGAGGTAGAGAGAGTTGTGCGTGCAGCTCCTTCCTTCCCCCCTCCCTCCCCGCTCCAAATGTGTGGTAAACCTTGTGCATTGGAAGTGTCTGCTCAGGAATTAAATGGAGTTTAATTTCTGTCCATTAGGAAGCTACTATCCACATCGCCAATTAAGCCTTCTATTTAAAGGGCGAGGAGATACGTATGTCTACATCTTAATCACTGCTGCGACTGGTTTGCAGAGACCTTCCCTGACTGGTTCAGTTATTACTAGCAGTGGTGGGAGGCACAGAGATCAGGGTGGTTATAAAACCTACCCAAAAGCTGAGCAAATTCTGTAGGTGCTGTAGTGTCACTGTCAGCAGCTTTAAAGCTGAGGTACGTCTGTGTTAGGGGATGCAGGGGTGTAGGCACAAAGATGTGTTGGGAGAAAATTACTTGAATTGGTAATAATTTTTTACCTGACAGGAATGAAAGCAAAGCAGGACCCACTTATTGAGAGGCAATGCTAAGAGATGAGCAACTCTCACCTTGTTAGACCAGACTCATTGCATGTTTTCACTCTAATCATAACTTAGAAGGAGAGAGATGCATTTCTCAAACAGGCTCTGAGCAAAACTCTCAAAGCTTGCTCCCTCCCCCCCCTTTTTTTTCTTTTTAAATTAATAATCAGGTTCTTCCTTTTTATTTCCAAGAAACATGGTAGGAAAACCTAAGGCAAGGGTGAGCTTTGTCTCTCTTTCCTTGGACACTTCTTTAAGAACAACACAAATAGTATCAGATTCCCCTGGTGCCTTGCAGCAGTGATCAGAGGACAGGTTTTTCAGGACAGCAGCAACCTCAGACCTGCCTCACTCCAAGCCATGGAATAAACTACTCAAAAGGGAAAAGTTCTGTTCCCCGGGGGTGGGAACAGATGAAAGGTTCTCCTCATATACACCTGTCTCTCAATTATTTTTATTTTATTTTTTAAGTACTAAGATATCCTACACTGAGAGTTGCAGTTCTTTCGTAAGCTTGTGCCAGAGGAGGGGGGAAACTGCACTAAAGCATAACCTGTGCATGGCTGTGCCAGCTTTCCAAAGGATGGGTTTCGTGATGGTGAAAAACTGAGGCACGTGCAAAGGACATGAGTGTCAATGGCCTTTCTAGAGATGTAGAGGAGATTTCAGCTCTCTAAGATTACCTAGTGTGTTTGTATTTGAATCAGTATATCTAGATTCTCTCAGAATTGTGAGGGGTTGTGTGTGTATATACATATACGTGTGTGTGTATATATATGTATCACAATAAAATCCCACCAAAATATACTTGCTAGCTAGTATGTCCCCAAGCTCTTAAAGCTGTGTTCCTTATTCTGCACTTTTTGTAAGGAGGAGCTTTGTGTACTAAACCTAATCTAGCTACATTTTTTTAATTTATATATTTTAATATAAGGGGTAACTAAGAAAAATTTTTTAATAAATAGACCCTCAAAGTGCATATGCATATTCCACATGGAAATCTAGCTGGAACATTTCTCCTTCAAAATACCTTCATTGAATCTCACATCTTTTTATGAATTCTTCAGAGCATCTATACTTTTCACAAACTCTTGTCAGTGAAAGGCAGCAACACAGAGGCGAAACTAGTATCTTGGCTAACATAGCTGCTTAAAATGTCACCTTCATATGATTTTATGTAGCAGAAGTTAAGAATCCATAGCAAATTTCATACTATAACTCATTTTGCTCCTGACAAATTTTTACATTTTTCTCAGGACAGAAAGTAGTTTGTTCATGTGCTTTTAGCAGCATAAATATCCTCATAGAATTTGGGTCTATATGATTAAGAATAATCAGATGTACAGGTGGCTCATAGAGACACGTGGCCTGAAACAATAAATTTGACACTTAACCATTTAAACAAAGGATAGGCAAGGGATGTTACATTTGGCACTAGAGGGGTATTTAAGCAAGCAGAGGCATGAGAGATGCACTGACTAGGAGCAGAAATCAATGAAGTTCAAAGTAAAAGCTAGTCATACTTTTTTTTTTTTTTTTTAAAAGAGGTACATATCTAGTGAAAGAGATTACCATGGGATGTAATGAAAGATCCAGCACAAGAAGTCTTCAGATCAATATCAGATGTTTGCTCTAGCTCGGCCACAGGTAACTTGGCTGAATTCAGAAATTGCGAGATGAACTTCTAGGGTCTCTTTTTATGTAGAGTCCAAATAGATGCTCAAAATGGTCCCTTTTGGCTTTAAAAAATCTGCAAAAACTTGTGCAGAAAAAGGAAAAGAGATCAAAGAAAAGGCTTATCCTAAACACCAAAAGAAATTCAGCAAGACAACTGTTAGTGCTACTGAGTCTGATGACTTCTTGTCTGGACATTGTGCCTTAGGGCTCAACTTCATGCCAGACATCTGATGCTTTGCCTAGCAGAACAGTGGAATCCGAGAAGAGACTTGCTGAAAATCATGTCCTATTTCCCAGCAAGGAAATCTTCCTTAATGTGGTGCATAATGCTAAGCAATTTTGAAGAGCCTTTTACAAAAACTGTAGTGAAAACAACCATTGCAACTGGTTGAAGATAGAACAATTATCAACATCTCTATCAGGACAATGTGTATACTTCATTTTTGTGAAAAAGTTTTATGTGCCCAAAGCTGAATTTAATGCATTAATAGATCTAAAATGTCCCCTATCACACAAAGCATTTGGATTAGGATAGCATTTGGAAGCATGTGCATTAGGATTAGCATTTCCAGATAGGAAACAGGTCAGAAGCATTCTGACCTGGCTGAAACAGAGTGGTTGGAAATAAAAGCAATCCATCTGAGAGGAAGGCTGAAGATGAAGGTGTCTCTTACTCTGGATTTTCACCAGATCAGTCTGTGAGGTCTCCAAGGCCCCAGCTACCCCAACTTTTATTCCTGTACAAGAAATGCTGGTTTGCCGTGTCCACATCCATTGCGCATGATCTGGATTGTCCTCCTGGGCTCCAGCTTCCTCTAGTCTCGTTCCTTGCATCCCAAGGAGAAGAGGGTAGGCGCACAGGCTTCACGTATTCCATTGCCTAGTGTAGAAGCAGCAGCAGCCTGGAGAGGGGCTGAGGACCCTGTCTCCACGTTACGGGACTGGGAAGGAGGGATGGAACTTACCCTGGAGTAGCTCAGCTCTGGTCCTGTGGACTTGACATCCAGCCACGGTTGGAGCATGGCTTCTGGGTTTGGCTTCATCCAGCACAGAAATTCTGCCTGTGCGCCCCAAGATAGCTTTGTGATGGGCACTGAAGTAGTAGCAATGGGGAGAGCCCTTGAAAACGTGCATTCCCAATTCAAGCTAAAAGAGCAGTTTAAAGCAATCTAGTTACTTCATAACAGCTTTTTCAAGCAGATTCCTGGCTAAAATGCATAGTGCTTTCCTTACCCGTGGAGCTCTCAGGTTTCAGAGCTTTTCTGGCAAAGGCACTTGGAGAATCAAAATCTTAGGGTGTAATAATTCACCCCTCAAAATATAGGACCATTTTCATCCCATGAAGTAAATGAAGAATTATCTTATTAAATACTGATTATTTTGCATTTTATATTTTATCCAGGTTGATTTTAGGAAGGGTTTAGCCTGGGCTTTTACTACTAAGTACCTGCCATTTACAAATAGTGTGCAATAAAAATCAGGATTCTTAAAAAGATTCATGTTGGACATCTGAAAATGAAGACAAAAATGTGTTATGTCTCCTTATCTTTTATAGGTTAAGGTTCTGACTTCTATTTCTTTCTTTTTTTTAAGTCTAAGGCAGTATGCCATAAAGCTTGTAAAGCAGTTATGAAGTTCTTCGAATCTGAATTAACATTTCCCACCTACCTATCTTTCTCTCTTTTAAGCTTTTAACCTTTGTAGATATAAGACTAGTATCTTGGGAAGCAGCTTTTTATTTGAGCTTTATTTATATCTGTCAGTGGGAGATGCTCGGAAAACATTGGGAGAATGCTGCTCTGTCATGCAGCAACTGGGAATTTACATTACAAAATTGTAAAAATAGTGCAAGGATCAGTTCCTTCAGATGCTGAATCCTCATTTCTGATTTTCAAAATCTTCTCATGTGTGGGTATATTTCTATACATATATAAATATATGTATATGTGATTGAGGTTCTTTTTGTTTTATATCTTCCCTCATTACATTCAACGTAGCTTTATGTTTACATTAATATGTACATTTATAATACATAAAGACAACATAAGGCAGAAAAGGAGGAGGAGATAATTTAGGCTTTACAGGGATAGGAAAAAGGAGGAAAGACATGCTCATGTATTGGAAGAAAAGCTTGTGCCATCATTTTAAATCTTTCTTTTAGGCAGTTTTAACTTATATGACCGGCATTTGCCATGCAGATCCTTACTTCTCCTGACCCTGGCAACAGTATGGAGGTCAGATAGCCATCCAAGTGCAATGCCAAAGGCACAAACAAAAGTTTTTTTCTCCTCTGTCCATCTGTGGGTTTATCCCTTGTCCTACGTGTTTATAGGGCATATGACAACAAATTCCACTGCATTACTTGCTATAGTTCAAGGTAATGGACCAAGGAATTTAACATAATTCTTCATACGCAATTAAACTGTCCATTTCGTGATTCCTTGCCCAAAAAACAGCTAGTGGCTGGATATATTTGGTCTGCTTTTATTCGGAGTGGCAGATGATAATTCTCTGCCATAGCAGAACACTAGGAACAACATTTTGCCCTGGTTGGGTTTTTGCAATACATTGGCGTAGGCTCAGGCAGGCTAAAATCTTTTGATTTGGGGATAATCTTGTGTTATCCAGTTGGGGCTTGAATGTTCCCTTCTCATTTGAAAAATGTTAACGTAGAGCCTCCTGAGAAAGAAGCACTCCTAAGAGTTTGGCTTGTATTAAAACTGATGCTTGCGATTTCCACGCAAACAAAAGCCACTGATAGTGGCTAGGATTGGGGAAACAAAGTTCCTCTGTCCTTTATGAAAAGATCCTCCCCCCCTTCCCCCCCCCCCCCCCCCCCCCCCCCAGATCTTTAAGTTCTGTTCTGTTCTGCAACTTTATCACTATTCAAACTAGGTCTAGGGACAAAGACTCGTAGCTTTTCTCTTTCTTTTTTTTTTTTTTTTTTAAAGGCATGTTAGGGTTGCAGCATTGGAACATGCTACCCTGCTGGTGTCTAGGGATGTAAAGTGGAGGATTTATGGAAGAGAAAATAGAATAGAGCCTTAAAAGTTTGGCTTTAAAAAATGGAGCCAGTAGTTTGACAGATTGTTCAGTAAATGTTCATTTTATTGAGAATTATAAAAAAGGTGCTTAACGCCTCTGTGCCATTAATATAATACATTAAAAGGTTACTGTCAAGATTAGTGTTTCAGCTCTGAAAATTGACTGTAGGGTTTATGGGCAGCACTGTTCATATTCTGCTTGGAAGATGAGGTATCTTCTACTTACCACTTGACAAAACCATTATGTTGTTACAAGGCTTTATACTGAAAAACTTGATAAATAGTAAAACATAAATAAAATCTCATTTGAAAAGCAGGAGAATAGTTGCTGTTTGTCTTATAGCCAGATTTAGCAGATGTGGGTTTGAATGTAAAACAGTTGTGAAAATAGCCAGTGTCAAACTAGTGCAAAATTAAACTTGTGGGGTGTTCTGTTTTCAGTGTCTGTTATTGTTGAAGTACTCCATTTCAAAAGCATGCATTCCTTCCTACAGAAAAAAAATCAGATTCCTTAGTTGAAATTAATTAGCATTCAGAAACCAGATAGCATGTTTTTGGGTATTCATGAGATCTCTGTTTGAAAAAATGTTTTTAACTTGTAGAAATGTGTTGCAACACACAGATGGGAAGAAAAAGAAAAAAAAATCTCTTTAGCAAGCACTGTGTGTAAAAGGAATATTACATTTTGCACGCTCCTGATTACCCTGTGTAAACAGTTTTTGACATCTGTCTTTATAGTTTTCGAGGAGAGGAAGACTTTGTTAAAAGAACCATTTTTATACAGCAGTCACCATTTCAGTCTTGCTTTACCTGTATTATGAAAGCAGATGGTCTGCATGTCTTTTGAATATTTATAACTATCAAAAACAATCTCTTGCTATTCACCCTTAGGCTTATGAGATGTCAGGACTGTTCTGGTTGAAAAAAAATCATCTTGGGTGTTTACAGAAAGAGGATTACATTAAGCTGAAATGACTATACATTTTCCAGTTTAATATTTGTCCATCAGCTGTTTAATCGTATTTAGATAATTGTGTAAATAAGTTGTTGCAGACCTTGCCCCTTCCACTGAGCAGGCTCGAAGCTTTAAACACTGATGAATGAGTTGCAAAAAAGCTCAGATTTTTTTTTTCCTAGTTAAACAACCTGGAAGGCCTAAATAAGTTTTGGTTACAATGCTCCTTTTGAGGGAAATCTTTCATTTGCAAAGGAATCCCCGATATCTAATTCAGCCGAGTTGTTTTAGGAAGCTGCTGTGTCTGTTACTCTCTGCTAAGTCTGTTAGCATGTATTTGTTCTGTGTAAATACTGCAGCCCAACTACCCCTTCATGAGGCATGAAAACAACCTCATTCTGCCCATATAAAAATAATTTTAAGGTTATTTAGGGGAAGTTTTGGGACTGTGGGGGTTAAAAGCTTTTTTGACTGGAAGCTGAGCAATCACTGATAACAGATTTTGCTGTGGTTGGTTGATTTGGCAGAAAAGCATGAACAGTTTTGGTTTAGATGATTGAATTAACCTGATTAACATTGTTTTTGTTGTTTTGCAAAAAGGACAACAGTATACTTTTAGTGATGATCGAACAATACTTCACCTGGTTGGAGAGCAGTGTTAGAGGCAATGACTCAGAAATGCCTCCCTTGTAGCACCTGCAGCGGTGGCCGCAGCGACCAGCCTGCACGAAAGGCTTGGGTCCTTCCCGTGTCTTGCAGGACGCACCTTGCATTAGATTCTGGCACAATATGAAAGGTGTCTGATGCTACCGTTTTATCGGGTTTTATTTGATGGCCATATGAAAAGAGTTCTGGTTGAGATTTAAGATATTTCCCCGGGGAGTTCCCCAACTTCTTTGAGAAATGATGGTGTCTGGCTTTCAAATCTCTGGTATTCAATCTTCCTGAGAGAATGGGATTTGGTTCAAACTACGCTGGGTGAACCTCAGCTGAACTTCAGAACAAATTCTACCCCTACCTCCACACAGTTGTTGGATGCCTAATTATAATTAACTTATTTGGCTAAAAAAAGAGCACTTGGGCTGCAGCAGATGGTATCATTCCAGAATAGTGGGATTTCTGTGAAGGTGGCACCATTTCAGATGAGATCTCCTGATTCTCAGAACAGGACTGCAAGTGATGTGGTTGGCGGGGGGGAGGGGTGGAGAGAGGGGAAAGGGAAATTTGGGATCTTGAAGTCTCGCAACTTACTTTCAAGGATAAACTTCTAGGAGATACGTTAAGACTGCGGATCTGTGACCAGTTTTTGCATTCTATCAATTTTCTTTGTGACGTGTGAAAAAGAAATCAGATTATGAGTGATTAATGTGATGCATTTGAATATTTGTATGATATATTTATATTCGTCATCCTTGTACATGGAAAGCATCTGCCTCTGTGCCTCACAGATAAGGAATGCCTGTGTACAGTAGTACCTGAATATGATGTGCTTCAAATGCAATCATTTTCATTTTGATTATTGATAAGTATAAGCCAAGACATGGGGAGCTCCTCACATGTAATGCCCAGGAAATAGGAAAAACTTCAATATGACTCCAGTCTAGATTGTGGATCTCTGAAGAGCACTAACTCATAGGGTTAATCTTCAGTTTTAGGCCCTAAGTATAGTACGCATTCGTATGTGTAGATTGCCATTAAAACATATAGGAATTCTACAGCAATAGGAATTACATAGGAATTTCTGTAGCAAAGTGCATCTCTCTGCACTGACGTGACTGCAGGTTTGATGACAATAAATAAAGCATAGAAACAATGAAATTCAATGTTGTCAAGTTATTTTCTGAGTTAACAAGGTAGTAATATTTTATCTGGCTTGTAAAATTTTGCCTTCAGTGAATTAGTAAATAAATCATTGATTCGTCCTGATGAGGATTCTTAGTGTAGGTAATATCACTTGAATGTTTGCATGAAGTGTTCTCGAAGAAAAAGCAGGATAATTTTCATTTTAAAATGTGTTGATAATGTCTGTGGGGTTTTTTTTTACCTACTTTGAAGAGCTGGGGTGAAATCCCAATATTAGCCATCAGAGCCTGAAATTCACATTGTGTTAAAGAAGCTAAAATTCCTAGCAGTGTTATTTAAACAGACCAGTCCCCGATTTGGTTGTAAAATAAAGTAACTGCATTAAATTTATTCCTGAAGAAGCAGGGGATGTCACAAACGGCCATGTCATTGGCATATCTTCTTTGTAAAATGACATGGAAGGGAGGAATAGGAAATCCTAGACAAACATCTTCATCAATAATAGGTAATTTATGTAAATTATTTTTAATATACATGTTTTCATAATTGCTAAAGTTATTTGGGCAGGAGAAGACATCTGAAAGGGGCAAAGTAAAATGAGAGAAAACCACCTTGAAGTCTAAATGACATCCACAAAATATGCACAAGCTAATATGGGATGGTGGCCCATTACGTGTGCAGTTCCCCATTTTGCACGTGCACATCTGCAAGTTTTGCATGTACAGTGACTGTGCATCCATATAATTTACCAGTTCAGATCCAAAGGACTTTTAAAATCATGCCTTATGTATCATATGCCCATGTTTAAAATGGTTTAATCTGTAAAAGAGCTTAAACAATAATTTTGTAAGTATTAGACATTAATGATACTGCTATTATATTGGAAATTGAAATTGGGTTCAGCTGAGCTTGGTTCAGGTCATTCAGGCTAGAGTTGCGGTAGTCTATTAAGATTTCATTCTCCTTTTATACCACTGACAAAAGGCTTCTAGCTAATTTCAGAAATGCCAGATTAATATCAACGAATGGTAAGAATTTTGGTGATTCAGAGAAACATTAAAATAGCTGCCTGGTGAGTAGAGGGTATCCACATTTGGCATAAATAATACTGCCTCACTCTAGCAGTTCTGAGCCTCCACAAATAGCTTGTTACTAAGTAATACGTTAGAAAATGGTTATAATGAACTTCACTAAGATCAATAATCAAGGTACTTTTACTCAGAAGCTGAACTAGGCTTATAAAAGAAGACTTATAGTAATATTTATTGCATTTTTACTCCAAACTCTTTCTTCCAGTGGTTATTGCAGTTTGTGTAACAAAGGGTTGATGCTGTACATCGATTTTACGACAGCACAAATATAGCTAAATGTTACATGCTGAATAACAAAGAAACATAATAATCAGGGCTTTGTCTTCTTGACTGTCATTGTTTTCTCAATATGCTGGACAATTCCTGTAGTTAAGCTAAAAGTAACTACTTTCCACATAGAAATCTAAAGGGTGGCAAAGTTCAGTCTATTGAAATTACGTTTGCTAATTTTGTTGTTCATACATCATATACTGAGCATAATTTTCAAGTTGGAGCATTATCTCATTTTGCAAGGCTTAGCCTTAATTGATTTTGTAAAAGAATGTACTGGAACTGAAAGTTCTATGCATTGTAAATTCCACTATTTTAAAATTGGTCAAAACTGAGCAGAAGGTAAATTTCTCACTGTAGCTATCTGATAACTCGAGAACCTTTGAGAAAAAATCATCTCTATCATCCTTTGGCCTATTTTACAGCTAATATTCAGTTACAGAATTAGACATGACAATAAGAGCTTTTGATAAGCCTGTTTCTGCGAATCACTTAAAATACCCTGTTTAGGAAAAGCAAGTCTGGGTTCATTTTGAGTTGTTACATACATATTTTATTCTACTATAAACGCCCTTATTTTATCCTCCTAATAGGTCATTCAGATAAACTTTTATCCTATGATTTTCTGGGGTCTGCCCTATGATGACTGGCACAAAGGGAATAGGCACGGGTAGCTTGGGGCATTGCTTGCATTTTTGGAGTCAGTGTAGGATTTATATGCCTGTAAACTTGTGTGGGTACGTGAAGGGTCAATCAAATTTAAAAGCAGAAACAGTACAAACAAAATGCTCTTTCTAGCTTAGCATCTTCCATCCAGAGCCCATCCCATTGCCTGATGTTTCTTGGTCAATAACATTGTTCTTCCCTTAGTACATCTGCTTTTTTTGCTCCCATTTACATTATACCTTGGTTTGGTTTTATGCTCAATTAATGAGTTTTTTAAAAGGCTTTGGACAGTAGGATTAAAAATGCAATATGGTTCTCAAACTCTAAAAATATAATGGTTTCAACAATTGAAATAATTTGTGCTTTGACTTGTACTGCTCTGTATTACAGATTTTTTTTTTTCTTCTCCCCTTTTCACACAGAGTATGATTTCTTCCATTGTGAACAGCACTTACTATGCAAATGTCTCAGCAGCAAAATGTCAGGAATTTGGAAGGTGGTATAAACATTTCAAGAAGGCAAAAGATATGATGGGTAAGCAAAAAAAAAAAAAAAAAATTTGCTGTGATGGTGGATACATACCATTATGTGTCACGTTGAGGTCTGTCACAGTCATATAAGAAGCCAGGTCCCTTCACAATAAGTTTAGGATGCTTTTGATGAGTAGATGTAGATAGTACTTAAATAGTGAAAGAATTCATTTAAATAAATATTTGCTATTGAAACAGCCAAACTGACTTGGGTTGCCAGAGTTGTAAAGCTGTCATTCTGTAAATCTAGAGATCTTCTACTGCTCAGAATAATTGTTTAAAAAACCTGTTCCTGGAACTGTGACGGACTGATTTTTTTAAATGTATGTATTTTTTTCTTGCTCTGGCTAATGTATATTTAAAGAAACAGGCTTCTATAACTATCACTGCCTTCCCACAAGAATGCTATAATTTTATAAATTCATATCTTTCTCTAACTTTGGGACCCTGATTTCAATTCATTTTAACAAATAGTTGTGACAATTGTTTGCTTGTTGTAGTAAGCACAAGTAAATTACTGGAGAAAAAAATCCATCAGTGGGACATATCAATTCTGTAATACCTTTTATCTTTCCATATTGTCCCTTTTTAAATCTATTTCTTAAACCCGTTAACATAATTTTGAACACTTTATGTCAGAAAATTTCTACATAGTTTTCAACAGAATGAAGAAATGGGACCTCAATTTGGATTGAATTTTGAGCTTGACTTAGCTTTCAGTATTTGAAGCAAAGTCATTCATCTACCAAAACGGGTTCCTTGCCTTTTATAGCTTAAGGCTGTAATGAAGACAATGCATCACTTTTGTGATAATTGCTTGAATTACTATTCCAAGTGAATGGCCCACTTGGGTTGATCTCTACTTTCAGCTAGTGAAAAAAGGCAGCTTCTTTCCTTTATCTATTTTGTACCTTCTGTGCAACACCGAACCCTTCTTCTGAGACCACCGAAGTTGGTGGTAAGACTTCACTTGAAACCAAGTGGTCTGTGTGCGAGGCAGCAGAGCGCCTGCATGGGAGAGTGACCTTTCCGCAGCATCCTCTCCCACCTCCATTGCAGCAGCGCTCCTGCATGGGGCAACCCCTGCAAAATTTTCCTTACGTGACCTGTCAAGACAGGTTCACCATCCATTCGTTCGGGGACAATGAAGCCAGTGCATAGGAAACGTGTGTGTGTGTGTGTGTGTTCCTGTGTAACCTAATGCTGGGGGGAGAGGCAGCACTGCTCCCAAAGCCACATGGATGAGGAGCAGTGGGTGGTCTGCTGGGGGACTGATCTAGGCTATGGACACCAGACCTCTCTGCAGAACAACCGGCTTGCTTTTTATTTTTTAAATTTCTGCCCATGATAGGACAGAAGGGGAAGGCAGGGCTGCGGGTGGGAATCCAGGTGCCAATTTCTTCGTCCAGCTCTCATCCCTGTGGAGGAAAGGGTGGTCTTGCACTGAATGACTGTTAGTGAAGATCATCATTACTATGAAAAGCTCAGACACTGCTTTTTTTTTTTTTAAATATGCTTTACTAGTATAAGAAAAAAATTGCTACAACACTTTTGTGAAGATACTGGAGTTTTGGTTTTTAAATAAAGCATATTTTCTTAAGGCTATTTCCAGACCAGCATTGCTAAAGCTCTAGAACTGAGATTGTTTAAAATGAAGAAGTGAATTGTTTAAAATTAAAAAGTGACATATATTGTTAAAAAGGAGACTCCTTTACACCAGCCTAGAGTTATTTTATATTGTCTTATCATGCACAAAAGGGGAGCTGGAAGAACTCCTGTAGTTTAAAAAACTGTGTTGTTAATTAAAAAGGAGGGTGTGTCAAGGCAGATGAGTTAATATAAGAAAAAAATTCAACCATGTTGCAAGTCACTGAAAAAAACCATGCATACATGGTTGCAAGATAAAGCAGCCCATCTGTGTAATTTACATAAATTATACTAGTTCCTAGCAGTCCCATACAATTGATGCAGCATCTAGAAATTAGCAGAGCATGGGGAGGTCCACACCCCACCCTGCTTGTTACAGATTTCCAGTGGCTGGGAACTGCAGATGTCATGGCGGGGACACCACGGGAGGAACAAAACCAGTCACCGGGAGCTTCTCTCTCTCTGGTTGGGGTGTGCTTTTCTGTAACAGCCCTCCTTACCCTTTGCGCAGATGCACTTACCGTTTCACCTGCATCTTCTGCAGCGCGCAGAGTGGTTTCCCGTTTCTCGTCTTTGCCCTCTCTCTAGTTGCTTACTGCCCTGTCTGAAGTCCCCTGCATCCATCGCTGCAGGGATGCGCTCTGCAGCTGCACGCTCGCGGTTCGGTTGCGTTGCGCCTTTGCAAAACTCTCAGGAAGTTACTCCTTTGCCATACGTGGTTTTGCCTCTGATGTTCTGCTGGTTCCTGCAAGGGCCCAGTGACAATGACGGGCAGTTTGTTGGATGTTTTTTTTTTAAAAAATATTCACTACACCATTATTTGTAGGTAAATTTTGAAGGCAAATAGCTGCAACAGTGATGTTATGGGCCTGCTGATCTAGGCTGGAGAGTACAGTAAGCTTGAACCTGAATGTGCCATTTTATATTTGTTTATTTTTATTAGCACGTCTTGCGAGGAGCATGAAGTTTGTGATTTTCAGTCTTATGTTGGCTTTTTCAATGTTTCTTTTCCACCATAGTTGAGATGGATAGCCTTTCTGAACTATCCCAGCAAGGTGCCAACCATGTCAACTTCGGTCAGCAGCCAGTCCCAGGGAACACAGCCGAACAGCCTCCATCCCCTGTTCAGCTTTCTCATGGTAGTCAACCATCAGTTCGGACCCCGCTTCCAAACCTGCACCCTGGACTTGTATCTACTCCCATTAGCCCTCAGCTGGTAAATCAGCAGCTGGTAATGGCCCAGTTGCTGAACCAGCAGTATGCAGTGAACAGACTTCTAGCCCAGCAGTCCTTAAACCAACAGTACTTGAACCACCCTCCACCTGTCAGTAGATCCATGAACAAGCCGTTGGAGCAACAGGTCTCAACAAACACAGAGGTGTCTTCCGAAATCTACCAGTGGGTCCGTGATGAACTGAAACGAGCAGGAATCTCACAGGCAGTATTTGCACGTGTGGCTTTTAACCGAACTCAGGTCAGTTGTCTTTTTTCTTATTTTTTTAAATCTAAGAGTCCCTTCTTTCTCTCTCTATTTAGTAATTATCACCTTTTAAGTCTTCTCATTTCTGCCTTGTCACTTAGCTCCTGTGAAGGAACCACGCTTCCTTGCAGGACCAGTGTCCGTGTTGATACAGTACAGAAGTCTTCAGTGATTGGTTTGTGGAACTACCCGCTGTTCTTACAGACATCTTGGTTCCTCTCCAGTTGTGATGGTTTATGAATAGCTGAATCTTCCCTGGAAAGGAAAGGAACAGCTCTATGCAGAACCATTCACAAAAAGTCACCCAACAGATTGCCTGTTGTGTTGCAAAGGTATACCTGTACTGACCACATGCATGCACTGAACAACCTGTCTTCTTTCACAGGTGTACCGGAGATGGTCTTTTATTCTTGTTTGCATTTATTTTTATTATTTTCTAGTGAAAGTCTTAATAACATCTTTTCAGGCTTCTGAAAAGATTAAAAAATAAAACCTTTATTTTTAGATCATCTACTCTTTTCACGTATTTTTGCAGTTTGTTGCAAAAACAGTTGTTGCTGAGATTGCCGATGTCCACGTCAGAACATATACTTCAGCTCTTCAATGCAGAAAAAGCTAGCCCTAGCAAAGCTGATAAGTAACACTAGAATGTGTTATTTTTTACACCTGTTTTAGAAGCTAACCCTGTTATAATTTATTCTGCTCTATGAATTTAACTTAATGCCATGTTGCATGGAATTTAATCAAGCAGAAATTATGGAAGAAATGTCAGTATATCCAATGCAAATAATAACATCTCAAAATTTTAGAAGTCTGTTTTAACAGAAAATAAAATAAGATTTTTTTAAAATGGGAAATACTTTAAAAGGATGTAGGTAAATTTGCTTTGGATTCCACATTTTTAAACTTAAGGAACAAGTATTTGTCCGTTGTAGGATATAGTAAAAAAATCATGATTTGGGCTTCTCTTGAAATGTTGATGTTTCTCCTGCATAGCTTAGAGAATAAAAATTCTGTTTCAAATGCACTGGTACCGGGTTTGAATCAGCATGTCATTTGTAATTGTTTTGAATTATTATTGCCTTAAAATTTTTTACATCCTCCTTTAGCTAAAAGAAAGTAGAGTCGTGGTGTGAATTCTCTGTAGAGCTCTGTGTGTGTGTGTCTTTCCTCTTAACAGAAGAGGAGGTTTTCATGATCTGGGTCTTTCATATCAAATTTCATGGGATACATGAACTCATGCAAAGATTACTTACGTAAGTTAGGTCCAGGCAGTGTCAGTTGTTATATTTACAAGTAAGTGACATAGAGTTTTGTTTAATACAATGTTTAATATTTTAACTATTGATACTGTAAAGTATTGAAGTACTAATAGTAGCTTCAAGTTACAATGGTTTGTAGCTGCCATCTTACCTGGACAAAAAGCCAAGCAAATAATCCAGAGAATAAATAGTTTATTATATATTTACTTCTTTCTCAGACTTGCCTAAAAGCAGCTTGTTTTCTCTCAACTTTCTTCCCTCTCCAAAGTCATTTGTTCAGTTTTTGTCAGCTAGTTTTGCATACAGCTTTTTGTCTATCGTTTGTGCATGAGCAGTATTTGTTACCTGAAATACAAGGATGATTGGTTCTGACTGGACATTGAATTTATATGACACAGTACGAGAAGATGCTCTTGAGATGTGATGAATGCAACTGTAGAACCAGATTTCTAGTGCAAATACTGATTCCTGATTACTATATATTTTTCTTACTACAAATGTTATTAAATATTTATTTAAAGTTCAATTCTTCCACAGACGTTGTGGTTAACCAGCTTGGTAAAATGTGTTCAAAGTGACCCAAAACTGGGAGGAAACCCCAAAATGAACGTTGAAAACAAATCCCATGAAGAGATATGAAATATATATGTAATATATTTTGGCAATTTTCAACCAAATCTACTTGAAAGAACACAGAGTAGTATCCTTATATCCTACAAATTGTGTTAGCTAATCAAATTAGTATTTGCAGGTAGCTACGTAAGATTTTTCAGTATTTGCTATGTATTGTGGTAAACGTAGGGAACAGAAAGGAAAAGTGCTAGGAGCCTAGACAATATTAGCCTCAGTGTTGCCAAGAAATATCTCAGCATACTTTTCATATGAAGCGAAGCCCCACTGAAATCCAGAGGAGTTTGTTGTAGGCACATTTCACCTTTGCAAAACTGAAAATTGTTAATTTTACCCACAGTAATAGCTAATGTCCAAGTATAAACATAGGTAGAGATACCTGTGATTCTTATATGAAAACATTTAAATTTGTTCTGCTTGCTGTACTTTGGAATTCATCACAGCTTATTCAAGGATCCCTCAATTTAACTAAAATTAGGGCAGTACTTTAATAACTGACGCTATTTAGAACTTATTTTCTAATATTGATATAATATCTTTTGTCTTTTTTTTTTTTTTTTTGGCTAGAGCAAGTGAAAATGCTTGTTTAAATTCATCTACTGTTTTCTGAGATAAAAAGCTAACTCAGGCTTACCACTGACATTTTTGAAACTGTCATAAGCATATTTGAGCTGTGTCCAGGGACCATATCATGCCATCAGTTTCTAAAGGCAGATGATCTCACTGAAATCGGTTAGGAGTTCTGGGCAAAAAAGACCCTGATGTCGAGATACGGTCTCAGATGAGGGGAGAGATTTGCTTTCAGCGTAAAAGTTAAGGAAGGAAGTGAACTATAAACTAAGAGTAATTTAGCTTAATGTTTTGGCAATAAAAATGGACTTCGATGGAATTGGCTGAAGATGTTGGCACCTCTTGTTTTACAGACTTGTACTCTACAATATGAATACAGAATTTGGTGCTGGTTTTGGGTGGGAAGGGTGGGTTCTACCAGCTTAGTGTGGTAATTCAACACTTGGCCCTAATTTTCAAGAATTTTTGATTTGGGGGCAAAAATATTGACTAGAAATATTTCTACCTCTTCCCAGCTCAAAGGAAAGAATTTGGTAAAATTACTTCTGAAAACCAGAGTGTCTTTTTTTTAATTATCATCTATTTAGAAGGCAGAAAAAAAACCCTCAGCCACACCTCAGAAAATTGAAAGGGTGTCCTTAATATCTTCTTGGATAACTTCCCCCCTACCCTTAATTTCAAAATGGTAGTTTCAAAAATGTGTAGTTCTCAGGAATGTGCCTTCCAAAGTTTAATCAAAGAGGAGTCCAGATAGCTATAACCTGAAGGAAAATTAACATCTATACAGCCACAATAGAACAATTATTGTAGGGAGCAGAAGCGATTTCGGAGGGTGGAGCACCTCTCCCCGCAAGAAATTTCACAGTGGTCCTTCTAGGAAGGCTTCAGAGCGCAGTGGGGTCTGAAGTGTTATTTGTCCTTCAGCAGTTGCGATTCCAGCTCACTGGCTGCAAAGAAACAGATTAAATCCTGTTAGCACCTCTTTGTAGTGCACCATGGAAAAGTTTGTTGAGTCAGGATTTGTGCTAGCAGATCCGAGTTTCACCTCAAGCATGGCTACCAAACATATCTACTGGTGTCTCTGTTTGCTAGGGTAATTTTGGTAAATTGAGCTGCTTATGTTTCAGTTGCCGTTTGACCAAATTAATAAACATGATATTTTTTCCAGCTGATGTCAGTGCACTGTGCAGACACCTCCGCTCTCTTGAAAGAGCGAGTTCAGTTTTTTCCTGCACTTTGCTGGTTAGAAAATGTCATTTGTGATCAGCTCGCTGGCCTGGGTGGCACGGAGCAGCCGTGGGGTGATGGTGCCGATGCATCGGGGCAGCCCCCGAAAGCGCAGTGCCCCACGCCAGCCTCTGCCGCAGCCTCCCATCAGCAGAGAGGCTCAGCCTGCCCCTGCAAATTTGCAGTCGAACTGGGAGGCTCTCTACTCTCTTTTGTTCTTCTTGAGAGAGCTGGAGCAGAGCATCGGCGTTTGTTGGGCTGAACCAACTTCGGAGCCCTAAACAAATAAACAAACTCCTCTACCATTTCTGTCGTGCGTTTGTAAATGTAAACATGAGTCAGGAAGTGGAAAGCTTGGGTTCCCACAAGCAAGTCTGACATTTGACTTGAAGGCGTAGCTTAACCTGGTGCATGGCAGGGTGACATGTACGTACTGCGCGAGCAAGGAATTGTGTTAGTCATGGTTGTGGTTGGAACTGTAACTCGGGGCTGCCTGTCTCTGTTTGTGTACACTTTCAACCGTAACAGTTGCTGCATGAACTTGGGTGCTGCTGTAGGGAGGTGACCTCTCGGCTCCATCTTCGCGAAAGGAGAGGGAGTGCTTTTTGCTGCTTTTGCCATGTCCGACTATTGTAATTTTTCTTCTTCCCACCAGTGACGGTTTTTCATCTCAAGGTTTTTGAGTACTTCTCAGTGTTTCTGCCAGATACCTTTTTTCTCCCCCTCCTTTCTACTTCACCCTCATGCTTGTTTAAAATATTAGCTGCCAGGATACATTGCCTTCTGTTCATGTAGAATAACTTTTCTCATATGTGAAAACTTCTGTGTATTTAGGACTGTGCTCATGCTAATTCTGGGCAATCACTATTTCGAGGGAGAACACTTGGATGCAGTAAACGGCTCTGTGTAATTTTAAAACAAAATCTAAGTTTACACAAACCACCTTCTGAGGCACTTTTTTTTTCCTTCCACTTTGTCTTTGGCACACTTTATTTTCCAGTAAAATGAAAAATGAAGATGGATTATTCAAAATTGATAACAGTAATGGACCATCATGTAATGTTTTATTGAATTTGAGTTCTGTAAATTATGTGGTAGAGAGAAATTTGCCTGCTTAAGTATAACAGAAATTGCCACTGTATTCATATAATTCTTCGTAGTGTAATTTAAGAAAAAGCACACTATCCATATCACTATTGAATAAAAGGTAAAAAGGTGCTATTACACTATCATGACAGCTCTCCTCTTGCTACTAAGCGACATAGATAAATGTGTCTGCTTATAACTTACTTGGCGGGGATCCAGGCTTGTGGGTGGAGCTTGCAAATAATCTTCCACCTGGACATGGGATGGGAGCACCCTGCAATGGAGAGGGATAGCATTCAGGGATGTTCTGCATGTTTTGGGGAGGTTTGGGCAAATTGCATTTTTCTTCTGGGAGCTTTGAAGTTCTATCAGGCTGATAACATCTATTTGAATCAGTGATTACTTTCAAAGAGGAGACAAACTGGGGGCCAGACAGGCAGTGTTTTTGTTCATATTGGCAGACACTTTCGTTTATCTCTATTTTTAAAGAATTCATAATTAGCTTTTGAAAGCCCTGATAATATTTATTGAACATTTTTGTGCAATTAGTAATGAATTATACTTGTGATGACATGTAAACTTTCTTTTTTTCAATGGGGACCTGGTAACATTTTAAGAAAATACATTTCCAGTGCGAAAAGAATACAAGGGAGGAACAGTGAGGAGGACTCTGAGCCTAACAGTGTTTATAATCTCTATGCAAAACAGCGTTTAGCTTTTATGCAACCTGAGGTACAATATGAGGAGATCACACCAAGACTTGTATCTTGGCAAACCAGTTCAAGCCTGGTAGAATGAACAGTAAATCTCTGCACGTCAGCATGAGGCAGGATGTGACAGCTGATGTTTTCTTTCTAGGATTTTCCCATTTCACATCTTGTCTAACAATCTTTAGCTGAAGTTTTGTGCTCAGAAAATTGAATAGTAGCACTGAAGTAATATTTGAAGCAGGCAAACTGTATTGTAAGACTTTGCCTGCACCTGATACTACGCCTTATTTTTCATGTTATCTCCTCACATATTCTGACCTTTAGGTTCAAAGCTCCTAGAAGCAAATACCTCCTCCTTGCTTTCTTCCCGCTCTCTCATCTCCCCTGCTCTCTCTGCATCTGTGTCCTCTGCTCTGCTTCCAGCTTATGCAAAGAGTCATGGCAGTGATGGGGGAAGGAGAGGGAAATGAATACTTACTGGCATTTCTAATCACCAAGAGGTGTCCTGCAGCAATGGTTATACTGACAAACGCAGGAAAAATACAAAAACCAATTTTCTTTGTTTACTCATTTCACTGAGGGGGGAAAAGTTATACAAGAAAACCAGCCTTTTCTGCTTTTTTTGTCTGCCCACTATGTGGCAAAGGCTTATACGAGCAAATATTTTCTGTTATGGGCTAAAGTATTTTTCAAGGACATTTCCTGTGGCTGACAGTAGACTAGCTGTTAGTAAGGAGTCTCCTCTCCTGCCAATGATCAGTCCACTTGAATTTAGTTTTTCCTTCTTCTTTTTAATCCTGGTGCGGTTGTTTTCAGCACAGTAGCAGTCAGAGATCATATGCGTTTACACCTCCATCATACATCCTGTGCTCTGCAGACAGCTTTGCCTTGTGTCCTGTCACACAAAATAATTTTTTGCCTCCCTTGGAGGATGGGTCGTGTAACCCTACCACTGACAAACAATAGTAACTGTAGTTTGAGTACTTAGAAGTAGAAAAAAATGGTAGACAAGAATTTAATTTCCATAGTTGCTAATAAGTAAATTTATTATTAGACTAATCATTAAGAAAAATTTTAAAACTTATACTCCACCCAAATGCCACTTTTGTCTGTAACTCATTTATTTACCGTCTGAGTAGTTTCTGCCTGGATACCAGAAAAGAGAATGGATGAAGAGTAGTGGTAAGAAAGTATCCCCCAGGATTATTGGGTTTTTTAATCCTCCTCCAAATTATTTTTCATGCTTAGTGCTGGAAAGACTGTGTTTTCCATCCCATTTCCCTCTTATGTGTGCAGGCACAGACAGGGCCATGAGGACCACACTGGCCCCAATGTAGTGGTTAGCACCTCTGTCCTCATAGCCCCTGAGAGATGGAGGGGAGACGGGGCAAATGCAGAGCTCAGAGCCGCACTGGGTGAGCTCGGACCCTGCCTAAGCACAGCTGCCTGAGAGCAGTGGCTTTGCAGCAGCACCTTCGTAAGGGGCTTTTGCCTGATAGGATAGGACCTTTGAGAGAGGTGACAATTTCCATAGGTGCTGTGAGCATCAGACTTCCCTACAGAGGAGGCTGATGCTTGGGCCGTAGCTTTCTGTTGCACTCCCTTAGGAAAGGATATATTCAGTCAGGATTGCCTCTCTTAGTTAGTTTTAGCTTTTTTATTGCCTGCCTCCCTCCCTCCATTCACCCCCCCCATTATCCCAAATAACTTACAACAGTTCTTCAGGAGAAGAAACATTGAGTTGTGTTACTTCTTTAAAATCACATCTGTGTTCCTTTGTTACACTAGCAATAAAAGCCTCTCATACCAACCTTCTCCTTGTCCTAGCATGGCAACAGCATTTATTCTAAAAAGAAGTTCACATCTGCTTTTGCAAAAGTTAGTTTTCTTATCACCACCTTGTTACTTCAAGACAGTAGAGCATTTTGTATGCCTGACATATTTAAAAGGAGAATTTGGCAGGGGGGAGATTTCAAGAACCTGTTGACATTCAAGTTGTAGTTGCACTCACAGGTTCATAAATATTTCATCTTTTAAAGTAATTAGGTGTCCCAGACTGCCAGGCCTGCTCCATTGCTGAGAATCGAGATGAAATGATTACGTAGGAAACCTGGTGTGGTCTGTACAAGCCGCTGGTGGCATACTGTCATCTGCAGCCTGCCCATCTCTGGCTCACTGCTACGGATGCCCTGTTTGCTGTTTTCCTCTCATTCTCCAGTGCTCACTTTTACCTATGGTTGCTGGACTCTGAAAGTGGTCAAAGGACAACAACGGTAAATGGACTTAGGAAATGGGACCTGCACAGCAGGTGCTCAAATAAATAGCCCAGGTGAGGGACTGGGTGAGGATTAGGGTTGTCCTGGTGAGGAGAGGCGGACAGTGGGAGGAAGAGGAAGGTGAAGGAGGGGGAGCATCCAACAGTGAGTTTCCTCACTTGTTGTTAAACTCCAATATACAACTCTCAAAACAAAATATTGACTTATAAAAAATATGGACCTGAGTCAGTTAAGGAGTACTTTAGGAACGTTGCAAGTTTATCATCTCAGATTAGTTGTGAAATATCACTTCCTTTCAAAGAGCTGTTTAAGTTGCTAGAAATGTGGAAAGCCATTTTTTTAGGTTGGCTATGCGTTTTGTCTGGGAAGCCTGAGAACACCCCAGTGTCATGCCTCTGGACTATCTGTATTTCACTCATTCTTAACGTCTTGTGATTGCCTGTCGACTGTGAAAGATTTCATGGCAAGTTAAGCCAGTAGAAGGAAGGAAACCTATTAGGCAGATTCAGTTTATGTTGTATGTAAAACAGATGCTTAATAAAATTAAGGGTACAATTGAGGCTCTCTTCTTTGCTACCTAAAATGCCATTAATATATTCCTATGTGGAGTGAATAGTGCATTTGGTGCTCTCGTTTTCGGCCCCGTGGAAAGAAGAAAGAGGACTGATAAGCAGTGGCTTTGCAGAGCACGGTTTTACAGGCGCTCACCTAGGCTAACTCTCCAGCCTATTTTTTTCTTCCCTCCCTACAGGGCTTGCTCTCAGAAATCCTCCGAAAGGAAGAGGATCCCAAGACTGCCTCGCAGTCCTTACTGGTAAACCTTCGGGCTATGCAGAACTTCTTGCAGCTGCCAGAAGCCGAACGAGATCGAATTTACCAGGACGAAAGGGAAAGGAGCTTGAACGCAGCCTCTGCAATGGGCCCCGCACCTCTCATAAGCACACCGCCTAGCCGGCCTCCACAAGTAAACCGCTCTCTGTGTCTTTGAGATTTGCTCATTGTGTTTTCTCACTGTGCTGCTGGGTGATACCTTTCTTAAAAAGAAGAAAGCTTTTACTGTTGCATTTTTTAAACACTCATAGAATCATTATTTGCACTGCATATCACAAATTAAATTTAAGAAATATAGTGGATGATACTAGCAGTTTACTACTACCTATTTTCTAGTTTTAAGATAAATTCTATCCATTATGGCCCCTACAGAGTTTTTTGCTCGTTTTATTGAGATACGAGCTTTAGTGGGCCTGGAAGATGCTGGCTTTTAGCTGTCTTTTTTCCCTATAATTCTCAGGTGTTATTTTTAATGTTAGAGGTTCAAATAGGGATTTTGAAGGATTTGGACCACTAAACTGAGTGGGAATGAAAGCAGAAGTATGAGTACATCGTATTGCCTTAAAAATTATCTTCCAGAAAATGAACAGGTAAAACTAAAGGGATGGGGCAAAGAAGACTCCATCCCAAAATGCTGGGCACACTTTCACCAGGTCGAGCTACTGACAACTGGATAACATAACAGACTTCTGGTGTCAATCGTTCTTAAAGATTTGGATATGTTCATTAAAGCTTCATTTAGTATTTGTTCAAATGAAACTCCTATTCATTTCTGTAAAATCTAGCAGGACTATTGGTTTAATTCTCCCAAAATTATAAAGTTTGGTAGAGTGGGATCCAGAAATTCAGTGGTGTAGTCCTTGTGTCTGTCAAGGAAACTGATGCTGGTTTTAGGGTACATGAGAAATACAGATGTGAGCCATAGGAATGCATAGGATTTCCACAAAGAAGAAACGCGATTGTGAATGAAACACTCCAAAAAACTGTATCTTTTCTGAAATACTCTGCATTGCTGTGGCTCAAGCTTATACCTATGCAAGGACAAAACGAACTGATCTGCAGATATGTGGGAGTCATGCTGTATACACAGTCCAGATTTGCTATACAAAACAAGATTTTGGGATTCTGGGAATTTTGTGATGGTTGAGTATATACAGAGCAATTTTTTGCTAACCAGGCTTAGGCTTGTGCCTATGACTATATTTCGTACCCATTTCTGAATGCTATAGATTCCTTGAGATTATTTTTCTAATTTCCCTGCAGCTGATCGATACTAAGGACCACACTAAAGTAATGAATAACAAAATTGTAGGAAAAGGAAGGACAGAAGCTCATTTTGACCTGCTGCAGCACTTTTCACAAGAAGAGAAAAAAATTTTAGCAGAAAGAACAGACTGTGCTAATGGTCTACTTTTGTTATCATTAACTGAGTTTAGTCTGTGAAATCCACTATCGATACTCTTGAAGATAAAGGATGAGAATCTATTTGCATAGTAATGCTTTAGTGGGAAATAGTTAAATATAGATAACTGTGCTTAAAATAACATTTGAGTTTGTTTTAATATCTGTACCTGCTCCCACAGCCCAGGTAATTCAGAGCAAAGGCTAACCCTCCTTCTTAACTTATCTCTTTCTGCCAAGGTAATGTCTCACTCTGTCTCAAGTGGTCTTGGGCAATTTCACAGCTAAAGAACAGAGTTAATTACAGGACCTTCCAGAAGGATGTCAAGTCAGAGGTAGTCCTTGTATTGGTTTTAATTCACACTTTAAACTGTATAAATCCCTTGCAGCCAGAAAGAAAGTGAGACTTAGGGGTTTTCTTAACTGACAAAACATACCGTAAGTCCAAATTCAGGGGTCGGGGCAGGGGGGATCTATCTGCCTCTACTGCACTCTTGTTCATAATTACATTTCATGTTTTTAGTGGGAGTCAGGAGTATAGTTAACCTAATTGCGACAGTTCAAAGTGGAAACAGCATACAGTTTTGTTTTGATCCTTTTCAAAAGGAAAACAGGTTAACAAGGAAACCTAATAGAATAATACTTGAGGTCTCCAGAACAAAACAGTTATTTTTCTAGTTGTTATATTGTTCTCTGTCAAAGAGACAATTTGTCTGTCTGTGTCTCAGCAAAACATATGCACTTTACCTAGTGGATGGACCGAGGATTATAGAAACCTCTGAGTTGGGATTCTGTGTGACTTTTTTACATGTTGCCAGAATTACCCACCTATGAACACGTGTAGCACTTGCCACCTGCTACTAAGTGTTCAGAGCCCTAAGTTTGAAATTGAAATATCCGTGTTGGTAACATAAGTACAATACTTAATGCTAGAAATAATAATGAAATTATTCGAGTTGTTGCACTGGTAAGTATAACTTTGCAGATCGTAGCAGAAATAAATTATAGTCAGGATACTGCAAATTATTAATGCAAACTACTACTCTGATACTCCCCCCAAATGTCCACAGTTTATTGAATATTTGATACTAAGGAAATAAATAGTGTCCTTACTACTGAATTTATTATAAGGAATTATTTAAAGTTCACTATACAGGAATACAGCATAATATTTTTCTAGCTTAGCTGTGAGCTTCTTGGATAACTATTGAAAGACAAAACAGACCGTTTATCCTGACAACAGAATTTACACAAGAGCCAACATATTTAATATTAAATCTTTAGACCAGTGTAACATTTGAAACAATTAAACTATGAAACCATGAAAAATGGGAGCTAATATGCCACACATGAAGGTTTATTTTGCAATTGCAAGTTATCAGTTTCGGAAGGATGTGAAAATAAACATCCTGAAAAGGATCTATTTTGCATTTTTGTGTTGCCAACTGGTGGCCAGACAGTAGAGCAGACTTAACCATTTAGCAGCTGAGCTTGTTCTGTGTGAATTTTGCATACTGTTGCATGCAAAAACAGAAAGCGTGACCTTGGAGGTCTGATAGGATAGTAGGAACTCACTAAGCGTAAACCCTGGTGCCTGAGTTAGAAGGAACTGTGTTGAATTTATCTCATTTTTACAGCATTCTTACATTAGCTCAAGTAGCAACTAGTATCTGGATTGTTTCCAATTCTTTTTTGAAATCCTTTAAGAAGCTCTTTGTCCCCCTTACTTCTCCCTTTCTCTCTGACAAACAAAAAAGCAAAATCTTACTTTTTTTTTTTTTTTAAATTGAAATCATTAGCCTCTAATGCATGAGCTTTTGGGATACGTGTATAGCCCTCTAAGCTGGTCGAGTTGTAAAAGTCTGCTACTGTCTTCCACACTGGCGGACTGAGCGTGAGGAGACGGCGTACACAAGAATTTTTCCCTTGGACGTTGTTCATCTTGCCACCTCCTGGGGCAGAAGCCTGTCTGTCAGGCTCTTTCCTGGGGCAGTGGAGTTTATAAATATTAGCATCTCCATCAGGTAGGTACTGCATGGAGACAGAGTTTAACCTCTCCAACCTAGAAGGAAGAAAAAAAGGTCCTGTCTTGTTCTATTTCTTTTCTTTTTTTTTTTTTTTTTCCCTCTTCAACACCTTCATCTTGCAGATCACCCCACACAGGTCCTTTCTGGATATCGCTAAGTCAAGTTCAGAGGATAAGTCTATTACACATTGTGTGGGAATGAGAGGATGTGGGGATAGTTCAGAGGATGCTGAGTGTGGAGCTATGTTCAGGGTGGATGGAGTTCCCCAGGGAGGTGCTAGGGATGGCCTCTCCCTCTCATCAGGGCAGTTCGGAGTATGGGGGGAAGAGGACTCCCTCCTCCTTAGTACAACTTAGGGGGAGGATGGAGACAGGTGACCAAGTCGCAGATTTTCTTTTCCAAAATATTCTGGTTAAAGCTTGTTAGCCATCCTGCAGTTATGAACACTTCCTTCTCAGGACAAGTAATCTCCATTTCAGCAGAGCTGAGGAAGAAATCCTTCTCGCTACCCATATTCCCCAAAGAAAATTTGTGCTAACTCTTGGGGCCCATCATCATCCTGTGTAAAAACAGAGTACGTGTAACGTCAAGAGCAGAAAATAATTTTAACAAGGCAATGTTTTAAGAAGTATCCACAAATCTTGCATAAGTCATGGTTCTGGGTACTCAATTGACAAAAACCTTCATTTTCATAAATATAATCCTGGCCTCCCTCTGACTACAGAAAAATTACAGTTCCTTCATGCTAAAGCAATTTCAGCTTGGGTCCCAGAGATAGGATGTCACTCTTGAAAGACTGGTCTTGAGGAGGACACTGTTTTGCTGGTGTTTGAGGACCAGTCAACCTCCATGGCAAGAAACTCTAGAGCTCCCATGAAACTTGACAGTGGAGCCCTGGAGTTCAAACACACGCACACGCCATACGTCATCGCCAGCAAAATTTTTATTTTTAAGTCTGCAAAATTTGAGATTTAGGTTGATAGTCTCTGTGCCAAGTTGCATTTTAGTGAAAGTAAAAATGAACAAAATAATAAATGCAATCCTCTCACCCCCCCACGAAAACCACCATGGAGGAGAGTTAATGGAAACCCTGACACTTAACTATAACTGCACTTCCAGGCGCCACTGTAATAATGGAGTAGTAAACCTTGTCCTGATAAAAGCTGTTCTGAAAGCAACAGCATTTATTGTACCTCCTGTGCTATTTGCAGAGCAGAACTGAAAAGTAGTTTGTTTTGCCTGGAATGAACTACTTTATGAATTTTAATGTACGATGTAATATTAAAAGCTAAACCAGGATTAAAGAAGATTTTTGTTCCCAAGCTAAAACAGTACTTATGAGAATGTGTTATAAAAGATTTTTTTGTTTCAGTTTCGATGGGGAAGAAATGAGCTTCCATGTTTGTGAAAACCTCTTCAGATTGGTTATTCCTTCTATAGCAACCTGTCCTTTGTTTAGGAAAATTGAATTAATCCAGAACTTCTTGCTACTGTAATCAGTCTTATTTGATGAGAAGATATATCAGGGCAGGCCAGGAAGGGATGGATGTGTTGGGTTTTTTTTTTCAAGTATTTTTAAAAGACTAAATTGATTGGTGATAGGAAGATGGCCAAATGCATTTCTGATTCTCAGTGTGTTACATTTGTAAAATAATGCTCCCCTGTTCAGTTAGTGTTCGCAAAATTTGGTTACAGTAAAAAAAAATTTAGCTGATCTATGCTTTCTTTCCTAAACAGAAAATGTGGCTATAAGTGTGGGTGGGGTGGGAGGTTGTGCTTAAGTGTGGATGAGATGAGAGATTATGTTTTGTTTTGTTTTTCTCTCCAAAACGATTACTTTTTCCACCTCCTCTCCCAAGTCCTGAAGTTGCACCGTTGAGGGCTTTTTTGTTTTCTGTTGGGTTTTTTTGAGGAGGAGGGTGTTTTTTCAACCCAGCTCCAAACAGCCTCTGTCTTGAACTCAATTCTAAATTCAACACAACAGCCTAGATGCTTGCTATGTATAAATTATGAAACAGTTTTATGTATGGATATTCTCCAAGAGGTTAATTAGCATTATTGCATGGAATTCATCAGACCAGAGCAGACCAATGGTCCATCTAGTCCAGCCACAGTCTATACCTGATCTTTGAAGAGAAATTATTAAGAGGCAGGGGAAGAATTTTTATACCTGGCCAATGAGGGAGAGGGTATGGCTGTGAACAACAACTCTTGATAATCCCCAAACCCATCATTTTATAACTTTAAGACTTTTATTCTCCTGAAGCTCTTCGGGCTAATATGGCTTTTTGATGCAGATATTAGTGTTTTCTGTTGTTCACTTCCTAATTCAATATCAACAGAAGGCAATAGGAGTTTGTTTGTTTTAACTTCAGTTACATATTAGGTGCTGTTGAGTTTGTTGTACCTGTATAAAGATAGATGTGACTTGCCAACCAGAATGAGGATTTTCAGTAATTCCCCTGGATTAAATGCATATCTGTATTAAATTGGGCATTGAAAAGTGTGGACCAAGATGCACAGTTTAAATTATGTCTCCAGCATAGTGTGTGAGTCTTGTTTTTTTGATGATCTGGGTGTTCACAGCTCAGTTAAGTGGTCTATGAAGTACTGCTACAATGTGAAGCTGTCTTTTGAAGATGAGTAGCAATCAAAAAGGCAGTGTTCTTACAGAAGGGAGACATTTTGATCAGGACCACAAAAGCAAAGTGTTTCCTTCCCAAAAGATACCATGGACTTGTGTGTGCTAGCTGAATACCTTCGTCTTCTCATCTTTCCCTCAGGACCCTCAAAGATTAGTTACAAGTTAGAAGTATTTCTTTGGGAAGGACTGAAATAACTTCACCAAAATTTAAACCCAAAGTCCAAGAAGGTGTGTTGACAAAGCCATCACTTTTTCATTTTCTAATTTAGCTTAGCCTGATTTTTACATGCAAGCAGAGAAGGCTGTCTCCAGTTGTATACTTAACATCCCCATTGGTTGTCAGTTATCTTTTAGTGAGTCCTTTTCATTTAAAGGTTATAAAATTGCCACTGAGTTTGTAATTTTCAAATTATTTCACTGTATGTTGTTCAGGAGATGCACCTGCTCTTAGAATCATAGAATCATGGAATGGTTTGGGTTGGAAGGGACCTTAAAGATCATCTAGTTCCAACCCCCCTGCCATGGGTAGGGACACCTTCCACTAGATCAGGTTGCTCAAAGCCCCATCCAACCTGGCCTTGAACACTTCCAGGGAGGAGGCATCTACAACTTCTCTGGGCAACCTGTTCCTGTGTCTCACCACCCTCACAGAAAATAATTTCTTCCTAATATCTAATCTAAATCTATCCTCCTTCAGTTTAAAACCATTACCCCTCATCCTATTACTACACTCCCTGATGAAGAGTCCCTCCCCATCTTTCCTGTAGGCCCCCTTTAAGTACTGGAAGGCCGCTATAAGGTCTGCCCGGAGCCTTCTCTTCTCCAGGCTGAACAACCCCAACTCTCTCAGCCTATCCTTGTAGGGGAGGTACTCCAGCCCACTGATCATCTTCGTGGCCCTCCTCCGGACCTGCTCTTGTGGCCCCATGCTGATTTGCCTGGTGTGAGGCATGCTTTTTCCCGCTCTGCAGTGGGAAGAAGGGAGGTTCGTGGTGCTGCTCCTCATGCTGCCCACTGCCAGGTGCCTCAAATGTTTCTGAGCAGCTGTTGGCCCAGACTTGGCCATCCTCTACTGCAGTGTCGCCTGTAAAATGTCACACTGCAGAAAAGGAAACGCCTCACTTTCCAGGTCATGGCTGCAAAGTACCAGTTGTTTTCAGATGAAAGCCAATCACGTGATAAACTGTATGCCACATTCTGGGATTTTTCTTCATTTTCCTTTTCATTTAGGACTCCTGTTCTCAGACACCAGAAAGTGCTAATGCCTGCCAGAAGGAGGCAGGTGGGAGTGTGTGTGGACGCCTTGTTCTTGCTGGGGTTTTGCCCCTGGCAGCTAATGGGCATGTGTTAGCACAGCTCCTGAAATGCCTGATAGACAAATCAGGCTCATCAAAAGTGGCATGCACTCCTAGTTGCTGGGCTAGATTATTTTATCTTAAAAGCACTATGGAGGATAGTTAACACAAATTGAGCGTGACATTTCTAGGAAAAAATGGGCTGATGATTTGCCTAAGTACGTCTCTCACCCAAACCCTTTGACTCTCTTATCGTGAGACCTGTGACATATGAAAGCTCATAGAGAGTGAAATTAGAAGATGAATTATCATGTTGTCATGATTTCCCTTTGAACCTCAAGGGACTTAAGAGCACAGGAAGATGCTGACTTGCACTGGATTAAACTGAAAGTGTGGTTTTAGACACATACTTAAGAGTAGGCTGAATCACCCTCTGGAAGTGCCAAGCTCTGTCC
This sequence comes from Gymnogyps californianus, assembly GCF_018139145.2. Taxonomy (NCBI): domain Eukaryota; kingdom Metazoa; phylum Chordata; class Aves; order Accipitriformes; family Cathartidae; genus Gymnogyps; species Gymnogyps californianus. Next base: position 127,702,434 of record NC_059472.1, read on the forward strand.
ATTAGATTTAGAGGTAGCCTGAATGACTAACTTAGACTAGACGTGTAACTTGTGATGGCTAAATTAATTCAGCTCTCAACAACCTCAGTATGAACCAGTAGGTTTGAATGGAAATCTAAAGGTTTGATTTTGCACCATCACCACGTGGGTTCTTGGCAGAAATCCAGTCTTTCCTTTCCTCTGGTCCACTTCAGGATTAGGGGTCCATTAGGCCCACTAATCTTGGGCAGGCATTGCAAGAGTAGCTGCTAAAGAAAGATGTTATCCTTAACTATTGAGAATATTGTAGGATAAGCTGAGTACCTGCTGATTTTTTGTACCTCTCAACTGATATTGCAGAAACTGCTTTGTAACCTTGGTGGGATGATTCTTGGTGTTGAAACATCACTTCCATCATTTCCAGAGGATGAAGGGAAGGATAGTCTTCTGCACATCATGTCACTACTGATGTATTTTTTGTTGTTTTCCTTAATGCTGCAGATGCAGCAGAGAGGTGGTAGTGTAATCATTCTGTCCTGTTTTCATGTGTTTTTTTTTCAACCTGGACTGCAAGAAGAATAAATAATTTATGTATGTAAGTGAAATGCAACTAGAATTAATAGTTTTAAGAAAACCCTATCTTGATTTCATGAGTGAGTGGTTAAAATATGCATTATTCTAAATTATTGCTTTCTTAAAAACAGCTTAAGAATTAAACTGATAATATTTCAGAAAGTTAAATCTAAAGCCACAACTTTTCTACATTATCATGCATTTGAGTGTACGGGACATAAGGCATGAATCAAGATATATCTGTCAGTTTTTTATTTCATTAGAGGTTCTTTTATACCGCAGTTACAATTTTAACTTAATTTGCATGGGGCAAAGAAATCATGTAAGGATTCACAAGTCTCTACAAGACTGTTTGACAGGTTTCCACCTAATTTGTTTTATGACATTGAAATTCACAGTGGTCAGTTAATGATAACTCATATTTCAGATGCACTCACCTGTTACAATATGCTGAATTTTCTTGTTTCCCAGTTGCCTGAACCACGGATAACTTATAATGTTAAGTCTCTGAAAAGCTGAAAGAATATCAGAGCAAGATTGAATAAAATGGAAAGGGGAACTACTTGGGGAGGGAAAGAGAGGAAAATAACTTTTTCATAATGAAAAATGTCTCATAAAATATATTTTCTAGGTCAAAACTGCTACTATAGCTACGGAGAGGAATGGAAAAACAGAAAATAATTCCATGAACATTAATGCTTCCATTTACGATGAGATTCAGCAGGAAATGAAGAGAGCTAAGGTGTCTCAAGCACTGTTTGCAAAGGTTGCGGCAACCAAAAGCCAGGTAAAGTTCCCAGGGCGCAACGGCCTCCCTGCCCTGTGTGATTATTCCCCTCCCCTCCCCTGGTTTTGATCTGTTTCTGTGTGAGTTACAATGAGCAGCTGAGTTAGCACACCAGCCCGGTACCACAACTCGGACCTCCTTGCTGTGTCCAAAGGTAACCTCTGGTTACCCTTGACCAGGCAGGGTTGAGAAGCGGCTTCCCGAGACGCATCCCTCCCTCTTCCCCAGCAAGATGCCTTCACTGCATGCCCGTGATTCTTGCATGGCTCAGAAAGCATCAGGTTCATCAGTTCTTAGCTGGCGTGGACGTGGCAAAAGCTGTGGGTGAGCTCTATGTATTGCTGCCGAATTCATCTCGAGGCTTTGGTGTTTTGCAATTACATGCGCTGTAACGAGGAACGCTGGGGTTTTGGTTTTCGCGAAAATATTTAGTCGGACCCACCGGTGAGGCTGTGCACAGGAGGTGGGGCAGCACTGATCACGTCAAAACCAAAAAAAACCCCAACAAATTACGGTTATACAAGTTACATCTGAGAAAACATGTATGATCTTTGTGGAATATGATGGCTGCTTGGTTACCTGCATGTGTGCATACATATGTATTGCATATTCAGTTTTAAGCCTTTGTTGTGTTGGTTTCCTATTCTGTTTTCTTCAACTGAAGAACTTCTGTCAAGTTCAGTGGCAAGAGAGGGAAATCAGCAAGCACTTGGTGGGTGTGAGTGTCATAAGTGACATGTCTTCTGAGAAAGATCACCGGAGTATGCAAAAGCATTGGTTTAAGTGAGAATGTACTCAAGAAGTAAGTAAAGGAAAAACATAGAAAAATGGGAAAGACTAGAACCACAGTTATACCAACGCTTGAAAGAAATGGTAAAGGCACCAATGCTTGCAATGTTGAATTTTCACATTAGATTAAATGTTAAGTCCACTTAGTCACCATTTCTTTACTTTTCTAAAACTGCTTCATAGAAAAATACAGCATCTTCCAGGGAAAGCTGATAATGATCAGTTAGACCAATGTTTCTTGGGCCGTCAGCATTTTAGTGCTAGTTTTCTTTTTAACAGTCTTTATCTTTTGACTTCTGTGTTGTTCACGTTTTGGAGTTTACTCCATTTCATTGTACAGAAAGGATGTTGTCTCTTAAGTTATATGCTGTAAGGAGCATTTAAAGGGATATTTTGGAAATGTTATATCAAAATGATTAAACTCAAGCTGTGGACTGTAAAAATTATAGCTTTATAGGCCACATGCCTGCCTACCCTTCAATCACTGTCAAAGTGATAATTTCTACAATAATATGTTTCTTTTATTGTGGGATTCTAAACACCAAGTGCTGTTTAAACATTAAACTGAATTGTTTATGTTAGTGCTGTACTCAGTGTGTCATACATCAGGCCACTATAATCTCCCATGGAATGTAAAAATTCTGTCATGAATCATGGCTTGTATATCGGAAATTACTGTAATTTTGATTGGAAATTACAGGGCTCTTGAAATGTTTCTAATTATGATAGAATGTTACAGCAGCTTCCAACCTGTGTGCTCCTCAGATGTCTTTATTTACATGTCAAGACTCGGGCTTAGAGAACTGTCCGTTTTCTACACCTTCCCCTTTCCATTGCAGTTCTCCACAAAACTAAGGTATGAAGCCAATCTATTGATCCATGTAATTTTGATCTAATCTGATTTGTGTGATAGTATATTTATTTAAGTGCATAGCCTTAAAATTTCTAGGCGGGACAGCTCTTCCAATGCTGACTTTAAAAGGGACAGGTAATCAAAGTGAAGCACAAAAGCTTCCAGAGAATGTGGTGCAGTTCTTTTGGAGTATAGGTATAAAGTTTAGATTCTTATACAAACTTTGCTACCAAGTATAGAAAACAAACAACGCCAAACACGTAGTTCTTTTCCCTTTTATTGTGGAGATTATGCCTGTATTCTCAGGCGTTATTTTTCTCCCCAATTTAAGCAATGCAATGTTAATTTATGTGTTAAGCAAGCTTTCAGGTCTGTAGTTAGCCAAAGTGCCACTTGTAGTAGAAAGCTGCTTCACAGAAGTAACCTCTTAGGTAAACTGGATGTGTTGGGTCTTCTCTAACCAGTTGACTGCTATTCTGCTAGTTAATAAGCTTTAAATATGTAGCAAAGCCACGTATATTAAGAGATATCTGTATTGTAAAAAATTCTGCATTGGAGCTTGTCTGGTACAGAGAAATATTTCTTGGTGCAAAGAAGTCTCCCTTGCACAAAAAAGAGGCTTGTTCAAACATATTCTTCAAGAGAACCTCTCTTGCGAGAGGTCCATTGTTGTTGGTTTTTTAATTTGGGGATACTGGTTTCCTGCTCAGAACTGGAAATCCTGGGATAATCACTACCAGTCATAGTGAAAAGTCTGGAGGACACATATTAGAAAATGGTATGTTGGTTAAGAGTTTTGGTTTTAAAACCACTAAAATTGAACATTGCTGCTCTTATCTTATTTGGGGTATAAAAGCTTGATTAACTCCTGAGTGTGGTCTGGAGTTATGGTGACCTGACAGTATGTGACCTCAAACAGCTCTGTCTGTGGACAAAGATAGTTGTTTGCTGGAGGACCTTTTTATTTTATGTTGTTTTTTTTTAAGGAACTGATTTGGGTCAACATTAGATTGGGTGTCTAAGCAGCCAGCATCTGCAAGGTGGCTGGGCTTGCCTGAGCCAGGAGACTGCAGATAATGTTCTGCTGACTAGAGCACTTTGTACAGAAGAGCTATTAAATGATGCGCTACAGAAGTTTCTATTCAGGTAGTGCTGAGGTAAAAAATGAGCATCTTCCCTTGCGCTGTGTTACTGCCTTTGGCAAGAGTTACCTGATTGACGGAGGACCGCATATGGACCCGATGCTCAACAAACCAGCTGGCTACGGGGGCTCGGTGCGGCAGAGGTCATAGCACAGGGCAAGGAAGGGGTGATGGGAGCAGGAGGAGATTGCAGTGACATTAGTGAGATCGTGCTCTGGCTTAGGTGAGTGATGACTTGCGTACTTGTAGTTTCACGGTGCACTTTGCTGGCGGCTTGTTGGCTTTCCCAAAGAAAAGGGACTATCTGGCACATGCGTTTGAATGAGTTTGGGGACTTAGCTAGAAGATTCCTTCAAATGTTGAATTATTTTCCTGTATAGGAATGTATGCATTCTGTATATTTTTAAATTTTCTATGTTTTTAAGGATTGATATATTATCTGCAGAATAAATTCAAATTCTGTTAAATTCAAAATATATACTTGAAAAGTTACTATGGTTATACTGAGGAGCTAAGGAAGATATTATAATTCAAATCACTTGAATACATCATATCTTTGGGGAGTTTTAGAACTCTAATTGGCAAAACACCTAATGTCAGTATTTAAATCTTACGTTTTTATTGCAAGTTGTGTGCCTAATAGGCCTACGTATTTTTTTGTTAGATTATGTTGAAAAGATAGCTTTAGAAAAATGCATGCAAAAGGAAGACAGAAAGGTTTACCAAGTGCTTTGTGTCTGCTCCTAGGTTGTTGGGTTTTAGTGGTAGAACTGCAACACTAACAATATTGTTTACTAAAATTTAATCAGCACACCTGAATAAGTAAAAATGAAACGAATCCACACATATATGAATTTGTGTAGTATACGTTACTTTTACAATTTAATCATATTGAGTTTTTATTAAATTTATAACCAACAGTCTGATTCAAGTAATTATGAAAGCACGTTCTTAATTTCGTTACTTCAAACAAAAAAAAGTTGATTTGTGTAATGATCATTAAGGCATCATGGTTCAGTAACTGTGCATTGGTTACAATGTTTTCAAGTGGAAGCCAGGGATGAATTTTTTTCTTGATGGTGACAGATGCTGAAATCTAATTTTATTCCATAAAAACAGACAAACAAACAAACAAAAAAAACCCAAACATAAGAGCCCCGAGAGATAAGGCAAGTAGAGACTTGTAGTGTTTGTGTATGTTTGCTGTGTTTTGAGAATTTACATTTATGTTAATGGCTTATCCTGAAAAGCTGTGGCCTGCACGTGCTAGTATGAAGCAGGGAAGAAAGTAAAACTTTGCTAAAAAATCAGCTTACATTGCTAAAGCTTTCTTAAATTTAGGAAATTACAGTTTGCAAAAACTGAAGTAATATCAACTTCCGTACCTCTGAGAGTCCCATGCACTACGGTGTAAGGCCGTTAGCCTGCATTATTATATCGAAATAAGTTTGCTTTATAGTAGAGTAGATAGGTAAAATCGATACTTTTCTGCAGCGTCAATCCTGCCAATTGCTGTGTATGGCCAGGTAGCTGCCGAGTGCCCTCCGTTCTCACCAAATAAAAATGCCTGTATGTTGAAGGCGAGACACTTGGCTCTCACAGAATCACGCTCTGATTTTAATTTTAGAATAAAACTAATGGAGTACTACCCATACTTCCAGAAACCTCATCTAATTACGGAGAGTTTTGACCCGTTACTTCTGAGCTGTTGCATTGTGTTGCCCAATTTCCTGTCCTTCTGTCCGCGTCTTTCAGTTTGGTTAGGCAGTTAGCTCCTTGGAAATGAGTAGTTTTGCGTGCAAAGCATGGAGGTAAAATCAGTGGTTCAGACCACGCTAGAGACTCCATCCTAAGCCATTAGGCAAGTATTTTGTGCAGTGGTATTTTATTAGAAGTGTTCGACTTTTTGCCTTAGTATGCACCTGGAGCATCCTCCTCCGAAAGGCTGCGTGGGGAGGTGCACCGGGTAGGCATCAGGCAGAGCATCTAACACTCGTGAGTAGATGGGAAGGAGTTAAATGCGAAGGGAATGCTAAACATTGGCACTAAAATTGCTTTTGGCATGCAAATACCATGCTTTTCCTGACATAAATATTTTCAGAATAGGCCATTAGAGTTCAGGTATATAAAACCCCGCTTTTACTGGAAATTTTAATGTTGTAGTAAACCTGGAGATTTATAGTGAAAAATTGATGTCTGTTATCTCACTTTTATCTTTTTAACCAGCAGTTTTATAAATGCTCTATCTTTGATCTGGCTTTTTCCATCTAGAGACTAAGCTATATACTCTAATAGGAAAGTCATTTTTAAACAGCTTCCCACACTGAACAAGCACGGTATTGTGGATCTGGCATGAAGATGTAACATGCCATTACCGCAGATATAGAACAATCTATTCAACTATTTTCCAGCGGGGGGGAAAAGAAAGCTTTTTATCACCAAGAGTAACCCTCTGGTAACAATGTGGCTTTAAGAGGGGTGTCTTGAAACTTATTTCCAAAGCTGTTTCCTCAGGGTGCTGCACCTCAGGCTGTCCCAGTGGGGTCCAGCCTGGGGGGCAGGAGGGGGCTCAGTCCTTCGCCCATCACCCTGCGTCTCTGTCAAGTCCTCTCCCGCCTTTGTCTCCCTCAGAGCAGCTGAGTCACTTCCTGGGTTTAAATCTTGGCTTAAAAACCTTCTTTTCCCCCGCCTCGGCATACAATGGACTCTCTGTGGAGCGGGGAGGGATACTGCACAGGGAGACGCGAGATGGAAGCAAAACGTGCTCTGAGGTCTGCCATTGTTTCACAGGTCCACCTGGAAATAAACCCCATGCCCTCGTGGAAAGGTGAGATACAGTAGTTAGAAAACATTAGCTGCAGAAGTACACCACACAACAGCCTCTAATTTTTTTATTTTATTTTTTTTTAATTTGTTTTCCTCCCCCCTCCGCTACCCGGGGGTGATTGCTCTGGCAGTTGAAGAGGTGCCATGAGCAGCAGGAGTTGGGACTGGATCGGGAGTCAGCAGGGATAGGGGAGGAAGAGTGTGAACTGAGAAAGCAAGATGGGCTTCTGCGTGCGATCAAGAATTGCCCCATAAAGCGGCGTGTCGTTCAGTGAAACTGTGAAACTTGGCAGATAGAGCTGATTTGTTTCTTTCACAAAATATTGTGTTGCAGATTCATAGTGTGTTCTGTCTCGCCCAAGTCAGAGAGCAGGAGATTTTTGGGTTTCTATTGCGGGAACAAAATGAATGCTTAGAGTGCTCCAGGTCCTTCCTCTGCCTCATGTCCTAATTTCTTTTACAACATTTCTTCACAGAAATAAAGGTTAAAGCCTCAGGAAATTTCCTTAGGAATTTTTTTAAAATTCTTTCTCAGAAAGGGGGTAGAAAAATTGAGTTCAGTTAATTCGTTTATCACTCAATCTGGGTAGACCTGGAGAAGGGCTGGCATTGATCCTGGCGGTATCCTGCTTTATTGGTATGACCTTGGTGGTGTGGGTTGACTTCAGCGAGTCTTGGATTCCCGCTAGTAAAAAGTAGGCAGCAACTTCTTGAATCAACAAAGATGCACTGAAGAGAAACAGCCTTAAAATCTCCAAGGTGGTTTATATCAGTGTGCAATTGCCCACGGAAATCTGCATAGAGGGAAAAAAAAACATTAAAACCTGAAATAGTTCAAGCCAAAGAAAAAAGGTACAGGATGGAAAATACTTAACTGGTAAGAGGATTATATTGACCTCTTCAAACAGCTCCTTGGGGCCAGGCAGCCCTTTCAACACGTAAGGCAAAGGCTGGATTTGTTGACACACGGATGAAAAAGTGTGCTTCCTGAGCATGCTTTACACGTGGGGTCAAATCGGCTCCGGTTAGAGGTTCCCAGCCAGGCGGGTGGCAGCACGAGCTGTTCAAACGCTGCTTACAATCCGCATAGAGGCCGTTTAAAGAGCTGGTAGCAGCTTCAGGAAACGCTGTAGATTTGAGCCCTAAGGAGAGCTTCCCTGGAGGGATGCGGTGCACACCTGCCCTGCCTTGGTCGGGAGTTAATGCTTAACGCTCTCCCGGCCTCAGCCTGCAGCGCATCCCTGGGAGGCGCTGGGGCTGGAACCGCTGAGCGCCTGGCAGGATGCGGCCCCGCAGGTGGCCAGAAACAGCAAGGGGGGGTGTTCTTGGTTGGATGATTTCTGTCTGGTGGAAGGAGCACAAATGTGTGGGAGAAGCTAGGAGAAGTACAAGTTTCAGTCATTAAATGTACAAATGAAAAACGAGAGCCAAGTAGAGAAAGCTCTTTACAAAATATAAAATTCTGTTAAAGCAGCAAGACGGCACAACATAAGGAATGTTTGGTACATGTTATTGAAACTGAAAAATCAGAGTATGGAATGAATTATAATTTAGCATAATCCATAATTTTACAGTTTTCATTTTGAATTATTTATCTTATATGATTTGATTAAAGATAAAACTGGCTGACAAGATCTTGAACATCTCTGCATATCTTAATGACAAATGAAAAAAGTCCTCATTATAACTTCTCCATTTTAAAATTTTTATTTGTATTGTTTCTATATAGCTCCCTTTTATTTTTAAAGCATATTTCAGATCCGCATTGTGTACACGCGATTCCATAACCCATCAGGCTTCAGTGTTGCCTCAGTACCTCTGATTCAGTAAATCAGATCATAGGCAGCATGCTGTCATATAATAAGGTGTCTGATCCTTATTACCAGTTTGTTGATGCACAGACTCCTTCAAATTGACCATTGCAACACATGGTTTCCCCTGAAACTAGCTGTGATAATTAGCGTGGCTCTAATGAGACAGAATGTCACTGATCTTGTGCTGAACTGTCGAGTATCGACGCTACGGATGGGAACTGTCAAAGCTTGCCATCTGTGACAGAGCTTGGCATATTCCATTTGCAAGGTAGAGCATGCTCAATAGACTGTTTTTAAACAAATGGTCCATTTCTTGATTAGGGCTCTGTATTCTGTTACCGTGGAAGACTTTATATCATAGTTAAACTTTTTTCTTTTTTTTTTTCTCCTTTTCTTTTTCTGGGGTAAGCTCGTTAGGAAATGAAAACGTTACTAATTCTCAAACCGGTGCCTTCAATGTTCTAATAGCTTTTTGGGGAGAGGTGGAGGGGAGCTGATCACGTATTTATTCTTCTTCCTTCCCCCAGTTATCTTAATGTAGTTCTTCTAAGGCTAGCACTTCCACAAGGCTTTTATCTGATTTTTTTTTTTAAGCAGCAAGGGATAGGGATGGCGTAGTTTTGAAGGACAGAGGAACAAAAATTAAAAAGTCTTAGATGACGCGCAGTGGGAGCACGTGCGCCTGGGATGAAAGATTGAATCGGTCAGGAGAGTCGGGCGCCCAGGCTCCCGAGACCGGCCCTGCAAAACGCCGTGCAAAAAGTCCAGCGCTGCTTATCATTCCAAAATATGCTTTGTTGCTTTTTATTTCCTCCTTCTCTGGCAGACCACACAGGGCTTGTTCTGAAGAACATTTTCACTAATCTGATCAGGCAGCCAAATACGCCGGGAAAACTGCTTTAATGATCCCACTAATTACCTCAAGTCAATATGAACTGTATTATTAGACTGAGGGAAAATATTCCATTAGGTCTCCCCCTTGGGAGTTTCTCCGCTTTGTGATGTCACCGAAGCCTTCGCCCTCTCGCTTGTAATTAATTTTATTTACACACGCAGGCACGCACAAGGTCACACCTGCACAACCGGAGCTGGCCAGGGAGCTAGTGGCACTCAGGCTTAATCAGATCTGTCATAATTACCATTCTGCATGTTTCTGACACACGCTGTGAAATATTTCAATTTAACTGCCGCTACCAGCACAACCAGATGTAGTGTGAGTGTGGCTGCATTGGAAATATTATTCCTCAGGATAAACTCTCTCCTCCTCCTTTTTCCTCCCACCCCCTCTCCCTTTTACAGCTAATGTGGCACAGAAGCTGATGTATCCTGTAAATCTTGAATGCAGCGCTAGATTGATAACAGCAGATTAGACAGTTTAACCACAAACAGCTTGTTCATTTTTCACAAATGAAAACCACATGTGGTGTAACTAAAATTTCAGGCTCCTTTTCCCCCCCCCCCCTCCTCTTTCGTTGTTGTTTCCTTTTGTGTGTGCATGTGTGTATGCGCGTGTTGAGGTCTGCCTTTCACTGTAAAGGAGTGAAATAAAAGACTAAACATATAGGGGGAAAGAGACACTGCCGTCTTTGGAGATTATTTCTCCATGACCTTTATTAAAAACCTTCCTTGCTTTGGCAAAGAAATCAGATATCGCATTTTGTCTCTCACTCTGAGACTTTCTAATCTCTGGGTTTTATGCCCACTTATTAAAGAAGTCATCCTACTGTGCTGTTTTTCAAAATAACGTGCCAGCAAACACCTCGCTTTAAGAAGAGCTTCTAACCAAAAATGTAGTCTTCACTGCTGCCTAAATTTAGCAGAAATAAAATTTTCTGCCAAAGTTTTTCATTACGAATTTTGTCTCTTTGCTAACTCTTCCCTCTACCTCTTCCTTTGGGGAAAAGATTCTTTTTAAAAAAGAATCCTCGAAGTGTCTAGAATTTTGGCAAATGGAAAATTGTTTTTTTTTATTAAAACATTCCAGTATTTCTTATGAGAACAGACTATGGTTAGTTTTTAGGAAACTAAACGTTGCCTGTAAATTGTTTCGCTTTTTTTATAAATCCATTTTTTCAGTTAAATTGTTCAGCTTGCCCTAATTAAACAGCCTTCAATACTTAGTAAGGGTTTTTTTTGAAACCATCTATTCTTTAGTAGATCACTGTTGGCTACTTTTCCTACACAGAGAAAAAATTAATGCAGTTTTGATAGAAAGTTTTAATTATAAGGTTCTAAAACAATTCTTACAGCAAGGAAAAAAAAATGTAAGTGTGCAGAATGCAACTGAGCAGATTCCCCAAAAGCTGTTGCAGGTATTGTCAGGCGAGAGGAGTGGTGCAGTGCATCTGATAGAAATTCATCAAATCTAATCTGTAATAAGGCTTCCAGGGGAGGTTTAAAAAAAAGCAGCTTTAGTAAGAGAGTGATTTATCCATTGCCAGTGATTTGTGATGCAGTGGCAATATCGAAAGTGCAGGAGTCAGGGAGCTACGACTCAGTGTTCAAAGTCAGTCAGAAGAAGGTGAGCAGGACAGTTTTTGAAAGCCACTGAAGGCACAATTTGTAGCAAGAAATTTGGCTCCATAGATGGCCCCCCAGACTGCTGCAGAGAGGGTTAAAGACCCATGCTCTTACCACTTGGCCAGCAGTTACTGACTGCATTACTAGTCCCCCAGAGCTGAGCTGGAGTAGGTCAGCGTAGGTGTGCCATCAGCGTCCCTTGCTGCACGGCAGTGCCACCTCCATTATTCCTCCGGGGTCCGTGCAGATCCCGAACAAAGGGGAAATCTCGTCCTGGAGGTGCTATGGCTGCAGATGTCTCAAAAATGAGTCTGGAGTAAGGCAAAGAGGAGGGCAGGAAGGGCTCGTGTTGGAAGAGATAATGCTGAAATGAACCGTCAGGATTCTTGCAAGGGTCCGGAAATCCAGCTCTCTTTTCTTCGCAAAACTATTCGAAAAATGTTGTGCAGTTGGGAAGCACTGGACTGCCAAAGGAAAAATAGCGTGGCACCCTCTCCCACCTCCTTTGAGTCTTTTATTTTTAGTTTTTCTTTCTTAGGTAGAGGTGTTCTGGTTCCTACGCTCCAGATGCATGAATCAGCTCTTCCCCAGGCAGCACCTGCTGTCTGCCTGACAAGAGGTGCTGTTTCTGGCAGGATGGATTTTCTTAATCTCTCTTCCCGCTTTCTGTATCCTCACCTTCTGTTTTGTTTTGCTCTTGGCACCTTCACTAATTCCTCTCTTTACAGCTCTCCTTTTAGCCCTCCTTTGACTTTTTCCCACCCCATATACGCCCTCACCATCCACTCTCGCTCCGTCTGCCTCTTTCTCCTGTCCTACTGCTGTCCCCTGTGTGCCAGAGTCCCACCCCAGGTACATCCCCCTGCACGCAGTTGCTTTGCACAAGTATCCCCTTGTGCGTGGGGCGCAGCGTGGGCCCCCCATGCCCTTGGGGAGCCAAGGGCTGGTCACCAGCACTGCCGGCTTCGTGGGTGAAACATCGTTCATTTCCCCGCGTGGTGACACGGATTTAGCTGAGAAAAGAGCCGTGTTCTTGATTTCTCAGGTTGCTCATGCCTGCTGTGGGCAGATCACTGATTCGGGAGGCTTTTGAAGATTCAGTATATCGGTGTTTTAACAAGAAGAAACTAAAGCACTATTAAAAAAAAAAAGGGGGGGGGGGAGTCTGAGCGAGCTGTATGAGAGTTAATGACGTACGGAAATGAAAACAAAGCTGTAGTGCCAGAGCTGAGAGGGAGGCTGAGGAGTTAGCGAGCAGCCCGTGGTTCCCGGCAGTGGGGGAAGCAGGGTACCAAGTAAACAGCGGAGAAAACAAAAGCGAGCTCAACCCGTAACTAAACAGGAAATGACAGGGTAAAATTCCTCCTGAAAAACCGAGAGTTGCTAAACACGTTACTGCAAAGAATAAAGGCATCTTCTGCAAACGCAAATATACAGTAACGGTCCGAGAAGCGGTTTGTTAAAGGAGTGACCGATTACAGTTCAGGTGAAGGGTTGTTGGGCAAAGGAAGGAGTAAGAAATAATAGATGTGTGCTTTCTCCCTTAATGTTGAACTGGATAATTCAAAACACACAACACCTGAAAGAATGTTACAGGATTTCTAGGTGCAAGGTGAGAAATGTTTTGTTCCAGATAATTTTTAATTTCACTGTTCCTAATAATTTCTCATTGTGTCCATTTTTTTATTTTCTTCAAATTTAATCTCTCAGTCAAACTTCAGATTTCTGGTTACGAATTACCCCAAACTGTTGGCATATAATGAATAGGCTAGAGCAAGCATGCAGCTAGCTAAGTGGGGAAAAATTCCAATTTGCAAATATTTATCTAATTCCAAATCTGCCAAATTTTATCTGAAAAACACATTGTTATTCAGTGGTCATCTCATTTTTATTCCTGTGCAGTGTCATGTTCCCTTACTTCAGGACGGCTTTTGAGAAGCGTATGAAAATAGTTTTCAGGATCTTCGTAAAGTAAAGATGTTTGGATTGAGTGGTCCTTAGCAGAATTCCCTGAAGTTTTGGACCCCGACTGAGCAAGATTTGCACACATATCAGTTACGTCTGTGGGTTTACTTAGGTGACTAGGTATTTTGCTGAGCCTGGTGCTTAGCATCTCTAGTGTATGTAACATGCAAGAGAAAGCTCTACACATACAGGAACTTTCCACTGTTTATATAAAACCAGTTATTTTTAAAAAAAGCTATGAAGGGCTTAAATGAGATTCTTTTTATTTTTGCTTTGGGGCAGCCCCAGTTTGCTTCAACTCTGAGAAATCGTTTGCTACTCTTATTTAATATGAGGAGAGAGTCTAACTAAAGGGATTGGTCGTTTTCACCTGGGGAACGGGACGGAGGGATCAGGGCAGGAAGAAATGTGCCTGCTCCATGCAGCGCCTGATTTAAGGGCAGAAGCTGCTGCTGAAGCTGCTGCCTAGAAATACGGCTGGGGCTCAGCTTGGCTGGCACTTTGCTTGGCCGATGAGGAAAGGCCTAACACTAAGCACAGGTCTCTCTAGGAGCTTTTCCCTTGTGGCTGTTCTTGTCCCCGTCCTGACAGCAAACTACCTGAAAACACTCTTGTGTTGGTTCCCACCCAGGAGGGAAAAACCCGATCTCTCCAGCTTCCCTTTTGATCCAGCTTTCCTATTCTTTTAAGTCTATGCCCCAAGCAACCATGCTACAAGTAAGGGTATTTTATCTTTCTAAGGGCTTCAGTGCCTTTATTTTTCCATGGGTGAGATATATGCTTCTGGCTGCTCCCTTCTCATTTGCTGGGAGGCGTCTTTCTTTCACAGGTGTGGATTTTAAAGATTTTTTTAAACTGCATTGAGGTAATGGGCGTTATTAATTTTCTGACTGTTTCTGTGGTTAACAAAATCTGGAGAAAAGTTAGGGAAAAGTTTCTTTTCAATTTCCTTAAGACTCCCCTCACCCTTGGCATTATCAGAGCATTAAGCATTCTTCACTAAGAAACTGAGAACCACAGAAGCCAGCTGAACTGCAAAAGATAAGTTAAAAGACATTTTCTCAGAATATTTAAATGTCTAATTCAAATCTATATGAAAACATTTAGTTAGGCCATAAAAATGTGAAGGGATGTCTGAAAATGGATTTGAGCTGTGTATGTTTTGGAATGATGTCGCTTGTTGGAACATCTTGTCAGCTGAACTGAATTTACAATGAAGTCCAAATATCTACGAGCCTGTGATTCCTCAGTGTGTGGTAGATCTTCCCCTGATCCAAACTGAATTCTGGAAGGAAAAAACATATGACAAGAAGCCACGGATTTAAATTACTCCTTCTGGGAAATTATAATCTTTTTTAAAAAAATAAATCTAACAACGTGATATACACACATATAAGTAATTATGGAAGTGACACTTTGGCCCTATGGCCTTTTTACTGGAGGTCTTTCCCCCAAAGCAAATGTTAAATCTCTGTAAGCAACGTAATAATAAACATTTGCTGTTCACTTGTAAATTGATAGTAGTAAAAAAGATTTTTTAAATTGCCAGGCTCTTTCTATTAAAGACTCTTCTCTAACTAAACTGCAGATATAGCTGCCATACAAAAATTGATTGCATGTTTAAGAATAAATAAATGCAGGCTATTAAGGGTCGTGGTTGGATTTGGGGTTGTATTTACTTTCAAGGGAAGCATTCACAAGCAGTGACATCAGTACTTCTCTCTACTTAAATAAAAGATGAAGGGCCATATATTACCAGTCACCCTCTGTGAAACCCACTGACCCATTTTATATGCCTGTACTATAAAAAGTAATGTACCAGACTAAGACTGACTTATTTAATAATTAGCAGTTGTTTTTTCTTGTTTACTTTTTTTTTTATTGTTAAGTCCATTTTTGTCACATGTATCTCGTGGTTACAATGCCAATTGAATTGTGTGTGTGACAGAGGAAGGATCTGGAGTAGAGGAAGGCAGAATAAAGGTTCACCCACTATGTTTTTGTATCTATGACTTTTTTCCCTTCTTTTTACATATGAATGTAGTTGCATTTTATGTAAGATTTTCAAAGGCATGCATATTATGTTTTTGATCAGGGCTTGTGCCTATCTATCATTGCTAGGCAATTGAAGGCAATACTGTAAAAAAGATACATTTGAACAAGGGAAAGGAAAGGTGGAGGAGGCTGAGAGCAGAGGAACCAAGCTTGGGAGAAGCCCTTCATTTAGATTATTCAGTTCCCTCTGTACTCAACTAAAAAGTAACGATACTTGTGTTTTCAGTCAGTTTTAGACTTACGGGTTAGGTTTTTTCTTTCCATGAGCTGGTGGTATGTCTCAAGTGCTCATACACAGGGAACGTACCCACCAGTTTTGATACAGCCTCAGACCTTAATCCGCCAAGTTTTTCGGTAGCACTGGCTCTTAGCCACTCACCATGGCTCTGGGTAGAAGGAGAGGTCTAATACGACAGACGAGACTGTGGGAGCAGGGCCACAGCTGTCCAGGTCATTTTGTTTCTGTACTTGTTTGCTGCTTGTCATTGAATTTTAGAGGTTGCTTTAGCAAGTTTCCTTTTCCTATTTATTTGTTTGGATGTTTACAAGAATAGAAATATGTATTTAATTTTTAAGTGCTGCAGCAAGGGAGGAGAAAAGGCAGAGGGAAGTAGAGACGTTAGGAATCCTTTTCCCCTAAAATATCACCAAAAAATTGTGGTGAAATCCTATCAGTACCACTGCTGGCTGTTTGGTCATCTGTTTTTCACAACCCAGAGAAGAGGTAGAGGTTAACATCCAGACAGGTGGTGTAGCTGAATAATAGGTTGGATAAGAAATTTAAGGAAATGGCATAATCTCTTTCAGTATTCTTCAAAGGAAGCTTTTCCTGCTAGTGAAGTTTACCTTTCTTCTGAAAAGCCCTATGAGGTTGTGGGGTTTTCAGTTTGTTTGTTTTGTTAAATCTCATCTATTATGACGGCAGATACAGATTTACTTAAAATTCACATCTGGCTTCCCCTTTCAATGTTCTAGTAATGAAAGCCAGTAAAATAGATAAACCAGAAATATCTGGAGATAAAGGACAGCTTCAGGTTTCAAACTTTCTCTGATTTAGGGGAATGCTCAAAGGCAAAGCCTGAAACTTAAGGCTGATTAGCGTAAATAAAATACTAAGGCAACCATCTTTCTGGCGACATTTATTATCACTTTAGGCCACATCTCAGGAAGAGGCATTCGTATTCTGGTATCTCTACTCATCTTCTGGAACAGGCTGAAAACCAGCTTTTGCTTCTTGAAGTAATGGTACACAGTTTTATGAGAAAAATAGGGAAATCCCAAAGTATTGAACATTCACAGCAGTTTTTAAAATTACTCAAAGGTATGTGCCTCACAGAAGTCAGTGTTTAAAATTACTTGAAAATATAAACTAAACTGAAAAGATTTTCACTAATAAATGTGTTGGTCGGTATCAAAAACTACTAAGTCTGGTAGATTATTAGTTTTCCTAAAATTTTATAAAAATATCCAGTGACGTTTCTTTTAATAGACTTCAGTTCTTCTGTGAAGCATTTAGGTCTATTCAGCTTTGCATAGGAGATAACCAGGACAATTTATGTATTTTAGAAAAGATAAACCTGCAGTCAGAATAAATTTTCCTGCAGTCAGGAAATTCCAGAAGAACATTTAAGGTTAAAAAGGACCACTCTCATCATCTGGGCTTGTTCCCGTCTCTGAACCCACAGGTATTTCACCCAGGAAGAAGTCAGATTTAAGTAATCTCAGCCTGAAAATGAATTTTTAATTCAATGCTCTGTTCTTACCCTGCAGTGGGTGTTCCCTGCTGTATTTTTCCGGATAATACAAATATAACGCAAACAGCATTTCCCAGATAAATTAAAGCAGCATCCATTGTTACTTATTTGTCGTATTTGTTTGTGCTGAAGTGACATTTGTTTATTTTGCTTCTCAATGCCATACGCATGAGCTTACTGATTCAGAACTCCCTGAATTTTCGATCCTGTTGAACGCTGTGAGAAAGCTCAGTTGAAGGGTTTAATGCGTTTTCCAATCAACGTGTAGGGGAAATTTGGCCTTATCAATTTAAATGCTGGAGATCCTTTCATTGCATTATGGAAGAATCTTCTCTAAGCAGAGATTATTCTTAAGAACTTCGTAACATTTAAAGGTTAATATGTTAGGTAAAGAACAATATCTTAAGACAAACATTTTTATTACAGGACATGAAGGGATAGTTCTGATTAAATTACATGATTATTTGAATGGGAAAGAAGACAAAGTGCATCATTTCTTGCCCTCAACTTTAATGCCTTTAATCAAATAATGACCTTCTGGAAATAGTTAATTTTAAGCATTTGGAAAGATCAATACCACTTTGCCACCAAAAAATGGCCCAGATGATGAAATTTGATGTATTTAAAGTACCATTTCACCCTTTTAACCTAGTAAATAATTTAAAATGCTTTCAGTACTCCTTTGCTACCATTATGTATCTCGTTCAAAGTATTATGACTTTTCCAAAAGCAACCTTTCTGTGCAATGAGCAGCTTACAAGTTTAATACTAAATACTAAGACTATATGCATATACTGTAGCGGTGATGTCGGCCTTTTTTCTTCCCTTCTATATGTGGATTCTGTTTTGAAAAGAAATGGAAATATCTATGATGAACGCAGCCATTTGGAACAAAGATGAGATTTGTAAAGCAAGTTGGATGGCTTTTGAAGGGAAAAAAGTCAATATTTAAAGTTTAGTCCATGAGTTCTTTTCCTTTGTTTTGTCTATAAGCTTTTGTGTTAAAGGTGAAGGATTTGGGTTGCTCAGACAATTAAGAGCCCATTTTACCAAGTGTAATTTCATATCTGTGTTCTATAAACTGGAGTGCCTTCAGCATTGTAAATAAAAAAAAATTGCCCTCTATTAGCATGTTTGTGGGCAGATTAAAAACAGTCTTCATTAGCATAAGTAACACTTACAGATTCTTTTAAAAGTAGAAAATTATTTGCTGAATGATAAATTGCTAGCTTTATAGTTAGTTGCTGAAAATGTGCTCGTTCAAAATGCCTACTTTAGTCTACAATACTCAATTTTTTTTGAGTTAGAAGTACTGTTTAATGGATTATGTACTTAGTTTTTGTTTACAGTAGATGCTGAAACGCAATTCACACTTTCTGCTAAAATGTTTGTATCAAATACCTCCCTATTTAGACTGATTTCTTTTAACACCATATATTTTTATTATACTGTATGCCCCAGAGAATGATACAAAATAATCTTAGATATACTATACCAGAGAAAAAGTGTTCATATCTTAGCACTGATACTCTAAAATGTTTTGCCTTCTTAGACTCAAATTACAGCTCTTCTAAAAAATGTTGGAGTCTTTGTTAGTTATGCTGTAAGAAATACTCATCATTTGGCAAATTATTATCACGATAACTAATTCACCAAACAAAAGAGTTCAATTGCTCCACCTTGAAGTCCTTTCTTCCCAGACTAGATGTGTTTGTTGCTGATTTGGAAAGCTTTGCCCAGAGAATATCTTTCATGATTGTAATGCTCTTTGATCTAGTTAGGGTTGGTATTTACACCTTAAGTGCAGATTTCAATTATCTTTTTTTTTTCTTTTAATAAGAAAGATACCAGAATGCAAGAATAATTTGTTAGAAACTCTACGTGAAAGAGCAGAAGATTTTATTTAAATACAGCACAGGTCAGACTGAATAAAATAGCATTTGGATACATAGATAAAATGCATAGATGCTTTCTTTAAAATAAGCATGCTCATGGGTCTTGCAGGGTCTAATGTTTGGCAGTTATCCTCTTTGCGCTTTTCCTGCAATAGTTTGGCAGTTCGGCTTTCACAGGTTTTTTTCCTCTAATGTCTTATGTTTCTTTACTAAATCCCTATCAGAAAACCAGACAGAAGACTCTTATTTATTTTAAATATCTTAGGTTTAGCATCTTTTTTTTTTTCACCATTTTCTTGCTTACTGTAGCAAGACCTTTGCAGATGGTACTTGGTTACTTGAAAGTGCATAACAGTATTTTCTTTGTAGCAGATGGATTTAAGACTTTTAGTTCCCAATAAATGTAGGTTTACAATACATAACTTTACAGGATTTGTGTTGTATATAACAGGTTTGAACATATTATCTCAGAATTCATCTGCATGGCATTTTCAGCTTATCCAGGGCCCATGCCAGTATTTTAAGTAATAGGGAGAGCATAGTGATTGATAGCAGCTAAAGGCGTGATTTTGAATAGAAACAAAGGTTTTAGAACAGAAGGTGTCAAATTAAACTTTGTCAGTTTGAAAAGTAGTAACATCCTGAAAGTTCTCCAAACATATTTACATGTGGCTAATGTTTATATTTTGCTTTGTACTCTCTTTATATTCAGTGTAATGTTGCCTGGCAAATTTACTCTGTTTTAAAATCAAGGTTGTTCCCAATGTCATTGCAGAGTTTTGGGGGGTTTGCCTTGCTGCATAGATATATCAGCTTAATTATTTTAAGACTGTTTTTTTAATGATGTATTATATATGCTGTATAAACCGGTTGTGATCTAATCTGAGTTATAAATATTTCCTTATTATTTTGTGGTCCTTTCCACTTCCTGTAAGACTATACAGACAAAAAAACCCAGTGGCCCAAGCCCTCCTTCAGAATAAATTGTTTGAACTAGACAGAAATTGCTCTAGATTTAAATGAGTATAAGAGGAGAAAATTAGCCTTGTTACGTTCACTTGTAAATTCAACTGCATTAACTACAGCAGTTCATACTTCTTTAGATGAAATGGAAACAAAATTCACAAATTTTACAGAACTTAAAATTCACCATTAGAAAAGTCTGTATGATTACTTTTCCTAAAATTTACAAAAACATTTCATACATTCTCCTTTAGCTGACTTTTATGAATGAGCTTTATGTCATATACAGAATTCTGAACCTGAAACTAAACAAAATACTTATGGGTTTGTTTGTTTCTTTTGAACCAAAAGAAGGCATATTGGTATAAAGTTTTTAGTCTCTTAACAAAGTAAACCCCTACAGCCTCTGCTACTGCCCATTCACTATCTCTTCTGAGAATATTTGTGAGATCAACTTTCATAAATATTTTCAGAAATAAACCATGAAGACCAAAAAATTGTTTCTATCCTTGTAATTTTAGAAGAATTCAGTTGGTTGTTTCCATGTTGCCCATCCTATGTTTCATCAGAGTATGTCTACTTCTTTAAAAACATGACAAACTCAGTGGAAGAGAGACATTTTGGTAGAATAGCAGTCTATTCTGTGTACCGTGTCAAAAGCATCTGATTTCAGTATCTCAAAATCGCTGCTTCCCTGAAAGGCTAGCAGAGACATGCTTCAGGTTACAATTCATTAAATCATTTTTAGATAAGGAATTAGAAGTATTATTTCAGTGTAAAAGTTGATAGAAAAATACCGGAAATACAATGTTAGCCATCAGTAATTAGTAAAAATAAGGTCTGATCTAGTAAATGTAGAAACAGAAAAGACAGTAAGGGGAGAAGGAATTTCTTAACAAAAACTGTGTTGTTGTGATATATGTTTAATCAGCATAAAATGTGATTGCTTAGGAATTATTTTTACTACTGGACATTAAGAAGAGTTTCTACTGTCTTTTTTCCAAAAACATCTGTGATTCACATGGTCACCAAACAAAATACATGCAGTTTCTAAATGCGTGGTGCAGTTTCTTTTCCAGTCTGTCTGTATACCTTAGAGAGGTGTCATGGGAGGGGACAGGTTGTCTTGTCTGTTTTTTGACTTTCACCAAACTGCCATGATAGTCAGCTCTGCTCTCTGTTTCACCACCATTAGAAAGAGAACCAACAGTTTCAATGTGAAGCAGTGCAGACTCCAGACAACCAAAGGACAATTTTTATGCTTTGGGGCGGGCTGTTGTTTTTTTTTTTTTTAATTAAAAATTTTATAACTGTATTTCAATTAAAAGATTTAGATTTGTTTCTCTTCATCTTCTCCTCTCCTCCATCCCCAACAAACTACCTATGCTTTCTGATTGCACCTCTTTTAACTCACTGCAGAAAACTAATACTGCTGTTGAGCATAATCCAGCACGTATCCCTGTGGAAGCAACCTGGGCGGAGAACCGCGAGCAACATGTTGATTTTGTTAGAGGCAGGGAGAGTTCATACGTTAACCTGCTAACACATCCCAGAGTGCCTTACGATGGGGAGGGAGAATCCACAGACCCTTGCTACTGTTTTAAAAACGTGCCATATGATTCCAGCTGGGACAGGCTGTACGTTATGTGCTCTATATGAAGGCGTTTGGCCACATTTCCCAGTCAGCTTGCTAAACCCTGGGGCAATACCCGGCATCCACCCTTAGTGCATGGTCAAGGAATGGGGTGCCCTCCATCCCCAGGGTGCAGGGGAGCCCTTCTGCTGCCACTGCTCTCCTCCCTTTCCCCTCCCTCTCTAGCACACCTACTAAGTACCCGGCGGATTTTGGCCCCATTTAAATTTTTGCTTTCTCAGCTCCGCTACCACCATCTCTAACATTTGTCATTTCGATTATTTCTGTTTCTCGGGGGCATTTTCTCCTGTGTCATTTGTACAGTTTTCCACTTATATCCAAGAGAATATACTTCAAATTTTTATATGCATCTCACTAAATATTTTTGTACACAATATGAATGCATTAAGATTATTTGTTTACTTTCACCTCTTCCTATCGTGGCAATATTTCTACACTGCATTTATTAACTGTTAGCTAAAGATATGAATGTCTTCAAGAAAATACATATCTATATTGTATCTATGTATCTATTGTATCTAGTAGTAAACTAGTCTGGATAAACCATTTTTCAACTACCAATACATATAAAAAGGATCTAAAAGCTTCTGTACATTTATATTATTTGTTGATTCAATAAAATGTCGCATTATCTTTCCTACAGCATTAAGAAATAAAATTGCATGGACCTAGTTTTGAAAACAGATTCTTGAAGCTAAAAGAAAGGAAGTATGCATGTTTTATACATGTAATATTTTGTTTCTAAATTTTAATATACCAAAAAATTGCTGCTGATACATACTGTGCTAGCTAGAGTGTTTGCACTCTTCTTTTAAAACTACCAATGCACAATTAAGAAAAAAATCCTCAATTAAATTTTAAGAAGACATAAGAAAACAATTGTTAAAATTTCAAGATGAACTTGTATGTCTCTTTTAGAGGCAAATTAGCAACCGCTGCAGTTCTTGCAGGGGATTCTGTAGCTGACTTTGTAGTATGTATCCCAAAACCATGTCTGAATTAGAGTAGGTAAGCTCTTAGGCAACTTGCTGTCCTGTGATGTGGAAATGGTATAAAGGGTATGTCAGAAGCTTGAGCAGAAGCTTGAGCATATCTTGCTCCCCCCCCCAAGCCCTAATAGTGTATGTAAAATTGAGAGACTGGTTTTTTCTGGGTCTATGAGAAAAATCCTGAAACAGATAATCATGTATTACTTGAAATAAGTTCACCTGCAGAGGCACCTCTACTTGTAGCAGATAGGAAGAAGATATGACTTGACTGTATCTAGTCAAAGGATTCCTGTCTTTTCAAAGGCGATTCGGGAGCTCCTCTACCACTATGATTTACATTAGGCGGCCCTACAGTCAAGGCACATATTTGAAGTACTTTCTTGTTTTGAGTAGTAGTACCAGGATTTTAAAAATTGCTCAGCAGACAATCTGCCGACTCCTGAAACACAGTGTTGATGCTCTCGGGTGGGTGTAGCCTTGCATAAAAGAAAACAGACAGCAGAGAGAGTATACTGGTGTCAGTGAAACCCCTGTCCTGCAGAGGGGAGCGTATAAAGGATTCTGCCTTCATCAACTGGTTTGTTTCTAAGCAAACAGCAGCGCTGTGGTGCGGGACCAAGGGGAAGGTGCTTTCCAAAATGCTCGCAGTTGGCGAGGGTCTGTGAAATGGCGCGGCAGCCTCTCGATGTGTCGGTGTTTGCTTTAAGCCCAGCCTGTACAGTGAAAGCCATTTCTTACTGGGGGAGAGCATGAGAGGATGCAGCGCCTCTAAAGTACACGTTTCGCCCTCATTTTGCCCCTCATGAAGTGAGGAAAAAAACTAATGTTTTGCTGGTGTTATCTTCAAGGGGTGGCTCTGTGAGCTGTTACGTTGGAAAGAAGATCCCTCACCAGAGAACAGGACCCTCTGGGAGAATCTCTCCATGATCCGAAGGTTCCTCAGTCTTCCTCAGCCTGAACGCGATGCCATTTATGAACAAGAAAGCAATGCAGTTCATCACCATGGTGACAGGCCTTCCCACATTATCCATGTGCCAGCAGAACAGATTCAGGTTAGTTTACCTTGGCCAATCCCGCAGAGCGCTAAGTAAATAAAGCTTTAAACGGAGCAAAGGAAATTAGTGTTTCTTTCCTCCCGGCCAGGCTAAATGCAGGTCTCCCAGTACGAGATAAGAGCACGCGGCTGTCCACCACCAGAGTTCAAAGGAGAGCGTGCGACCACCCACGGTTTTTGTTTCAGTTCCGTGGTTTTTTGCAAACGTGCGTGGACGCGGTAGCGCAGAGGCAGCTGCGTGCCGAGCAGGGCGAGCCTCCGTGCTGGCTGTCCCTGGCTAGACAGGCGTCAGGACCAAGAGGCAGAGGCGCGTGGCACTGGTTGTCAAACGCCTTACCAGCAAAGCGGGAGGACCTTGTTGCGCTGCTGTTCAAAAGCTAAGCTCGAACCCTCAACAGCGGCGACTCGCCCCGGGTAGGAGTGAAGGGAAGGGGATTCCTCATCCCACTTTAACCCCAGTCGAGGCTGGGGTGAGTCAATGTTTGTTTGTTTTTCCTTCAGAGCCCCTCTCCCACCACCCTTGGGAAAGGAGAGCATAGAGGCGCTTTCTTACCAGGCCTGCTGACCGCTGGACCTTGGCTGGGTGCTGCTCCGCAGGTGAGCTGGCACAAGGGCACCGTGTCAGGGAGAGAGAGGAGGGGATGCAGGATCCACGCCACGGGGCTTGGAAGCAGCCGCCCTCCGCTCCGGGGCAGCCCCGGCGGTGCCCCCTCCTCCGGGGGCTGTACCCACCCTTTGCTCGCACGGGCACTGCGAACCGGGAGCGTGGCTGGCTGTTTTGCTAAATATTGTAGCCCAGGTCGGCAGTGCGGACTGCTGTCTCTCTGAGCTGGGGACTCTTTAATCCCTTCTCACGAAAGACCTGAGGTCAGCCTTTTAACTGCTCCCTCTTAAAGGGCAGATATTACCCTGTGCTTTCCCAACCTCAGCTGAGACCCAGTGTATCATTTGTATTACCTATACAGAAAAATATTTACAAAGCTAGGAAGGATAGAGTTATCTCGCAGCCAGAAACAACACGAGTGTATATTAAAGATAAAGCAAACTGAATAAGACAATCCCTTAGGATATCAAGTACTAAAATAATTGTGAAAGCCTGGAAACTTGCTGTTTGATTTAGCAAAAAGAGAGAGAAAGATCTATATTAAGTAATAAAACAGCACTTGTTTGAAAATGTACATTGTTTTTAATAAAATTGCTTCTTAAGGGGATAAAAGGAGAAGCTTATGCACAGTATAAACATTCAACCACTATGCCACTTACTTAGATTTTCTTGCCTTGTTGATAAAAGTTGTGTGTTTGATCTTGCAAATATTATTCACATAAGCAGTTGCATTGTAATCTCTTAATATGACTTGTAAGAGTAAGGATTGGGAGATTGGGCCTGAGTTTTGTCTCTGCTCTTCTACATGGTAATTGTTGTAGATGCATAAATATGCAGCTAAGACACATGTTTTCAAACTGTATATACAAAGCCTCTAGTCTTGTAAGAATTTAATGTGCTGGGAGTAGTCTTGAATCTCTTTGGGATTGAAGCCTTGAATGGGACTGCTCACAGACCATAAAACATGAAAGGATGTGAATAGGGATGAGGCAAGAGCCCTAATTCCACTAGCATTTGTGTCAGATCTTACAATAAGAAGATCACTTAAAGCAGTGGCTTCTAAACCAGGTGTTGAGACCTATGCGAAGCCTCTGCAAGCACGAGTGGCACTGCGAAGTGGACAGAATTATAATTCCTCCAATATTTATACTATTCGTACAGTATTTTGTGCTTCTTGAGGTCTACAAGTGAGCTGCAACTGGAAGCCTGGAAACCACTACCGACACAAAAAATTGTCGAGGGGAGACTTGCAAAGGGAAATGAAATGTAGTGATAGCAACTGCTTGTTCTGCTGCTGTTGTTTTTTAATAATAACTGGTGGTTTGTACCATATGACAAGAAATTTGCTGATCCAAAATAACTTACTAACCAGTGCTTCCTGTGCTGTGAAGCAAAAGAATTGTCAACAAAACCAGTAGCTGATAAATTTACTTTTTGATGTTATGATCTTATAGTGTACTGTACTCCGGTGGTAGATGAGAAAAACATTTCTGTCCCTAGGGCTCAGTGCCTCACCTTTTAAGAATGTTTCCAAATCCATGGTTGCAAAACTTCATTTTAAGCTCTTGTTAATTATTTACATCATGATTTGCTTTATCTTATTCTTCTGATGTGCATACTGGCTCATTTTTATTGCCTGAGTTTTTGGAATGCAGCATGTTCCCTTCTAATAATAATAGTGCAACTTATTTAGAGCTTTGCATCTTAGTCCTTTATAAATATTAACTAAATAATCCCCAGCACAAACACAGAAGCAGGTAAATATGTTTGTTTCCTGTTTATACGTTGGGATACTTGAGCACAGGCAAGACAGACCCTCTCCGAGACCACAGGCAAGAGAGGTCGGAGCCAGAAGGGGAAATACAGATTTCCTACCTCCAGATCTCTTTTCCTTGCCGAGGCTGGATTTGACAGCGTGACGTTAGGCGCTTCCAGCTAACGCATTCTGTCATAATGTTTGCAAGTTTGACAAGACTTCAGTGCATGCTAAGGTCAGATCAGCAGTGGGATATTTCTGCACTTAGCTAAAATGCTCTCCTTCTCCCTGATCCCCCCAGTCCCTTAGTCTAGCTATTGCTAGAGATTTGCAGCTCTTGTTTTTGGGCAGCAGCTGCTGCTGCTGGCAGAGCTCCTGTGCGTTTGCCCTCATCTGGCACTTTTCTCACTTTGCCCTTGCTACAGTTCTGGCTAAGCTGGTCAAGTTAATCCTATACTATGTCACCTACTTAGCATTTTGTCTTGTCTGCACTTGACTCATGGAGCATGTTCATTAAAATTTGTCAGCTAAACCGCACCGATGTCACGTCATCGGCGCTTTCAGTCAGACAAAGCCAGAGTGTTCCTTCCACCTCTCTGTCCATATCCCACCATCCCCTTATCCTCTGTCTCTGCTCACACACATACAGATACATGCGAGGTATGCAGAGAGTTACTAACTCATATTTTAATTCTGGTTCAGCAATAATGGGCCTTTTTTTTTCTTTTTTCCTTTTTTTTTTCTCCTTTTTGTTCTTTACACTTACTAAGCCGTTGTTTATAGCGTTGCGATTCCACCCCACCCCCACGCCCGATTTTCTTGGTAACACAAAATATAAGCAAGAATACATGTACAAAAAAAGTGCTATGCTTTGTCTTGCAGCAGCAGCAGCAGCAACAGCAACAACAACAGCAGCAACAGCAACAACAACCAGGTCCCAGACTACCCCCAAGGCAACCGACAGTAGCATCACCAGCTGAATCTGAGGATGAAAATCGTCAGAAACCCCGACCACGAACAAAGATTTCTGTTGAAGCCCTAGGGATCCTACAGAGTTTCATACAAGATGTAGGCCTGTATCCAGATGAAGAAGCAATCCAGACTCTCTCCGCTCAGCTTGACCTGCCCAAGTACACCATTATCAAGTTCTTTCAGAACCAGCGATATTATCTCAAGCACCATGGGAAGCTGAAGGACAATTCTGGTTTGGAGGTGGATGTTGCAGAGTACAAGGAAGAAGAGTTGCTCAAGGATTTAGAAGACAGCATCCAAGACAAAAATGCAAACACGCTTTTTTCAGTTAAACTAGAAGAAGAGTTATCGGTAGAAGGGAACACAGAGATTAATGCTGAATTGAAAGACTGATCTAAAAGTATTATTTTCTTTCAACAGTGCCACTGGTATTTACTAATGAAATGAAAATTCCATCTTGCGTTCTGTCAAAAACCTTTATTATTCATTGTTTGGCCAATGAATCTTCCAAAACTTGCACAAAAGTTGAAAAAAGGATAATGCAGACTGCACTAGATATTTTACTCTGTTTTACAAACTGCTTCGCAGCAACAGATGAAGCGTTGAGGATTGTTTGATATTAATTTGTGTTCACTGGATACACTGTGAGTGTACCCAATAAGCATGATACCAGTGATTTTGATTCTGGAGCCTTCAGACAAGCATTACAACTTTTGTGATTTACCGTTTTTCGTTTCTGTTTTGTTCTTGTTTTTTAATTATTACTGTAGCACTCCACACTTGATCTTTGGAAACTCACATTTATTTAAAAAAATAAAATAAAAAGAGTTTGTTACTCTTGTTCTATTGTATGTTACAAAAGAACTATAGACTGTGGAATGCAGTTTAAAGATAACATATGCCAACAAATGCCTTGTATTATATGGCACTGCCGTAATTCAGATTTGTTTTCTTTTGGAAATAAAGGTCACTGTATTTTTTTTTTCCATTCTCATTGTTACATGGTTTTAAAGAAAATGAAAAAGAAAATGTGAAACACAATTTAGTCCTCATTATTTATTTGTAGATCCTGCAGCATCATGTTGTAATTAATTTTTTTGGAAGTTTCCGTTAAATGTAATATTGCTTCTCTTGTTATCATACTGATTTTTTTTTCTATTTATAAATGTATTTTGATGGGCAGTAAAACAAAGTGTCTTAAAAGTTTTAAATAGAGAAAATGTGCTTTACACAGTTGCCTATAAAAAGTGCTCTATGTTATCCAAGCAATTCATACTATAAGCTTCACTCTTATTGTTGTATGCAATTTTTACTATCATGCAAATAAGCTTAGGTAAATAAAACTAATAGATCACCTTAGAAACTTATGCAATTAATGTGAAAATAATTGATGTTTGCAATGTGTCTTCCTTTGGTTTACAATCAATTTTAAAGCTACAGCTGTATAAATTTTCTGTATAAAGGTGTATTTCTTTTTTATGAGTTTATTGCTATGAAAACACCAGTTATTTTGTTACAGCTGGCTGTTTTTATAAGTGTATCACAATTTTCTTTATGCAGAAATGTTCTGACTAGGAGTGGTTATTGACTGTAACTACACAATTAAAATTGTTTGTATGGTATGATATGGCAGGGTTTGTCTGCGTATGTGTATATCTGGGAGGAATAACTTGTTCTTAGTGCACATTGTACCTTCTTGCCACCACTTTGAAGATGACATTTCAATTGTTCTCCTTTAAAATCACAGGCAGATTTTTTTAATGACCTTCTTAAAATTTGAATTTAGATAACATACTTCAAAAAGAAACACAGTTTGGTTATGAAAATCATAACCTGTCTTTTCTTGGTTTAAAAACTTGCCTGCCCAACAGAGATAGCAGGATATTATTGAGTCAAAAGGCTATCAGGCATAAACATATTTACAGTTCCTGGCAGTAATGCACTTATAATGGATACAGCTGGTTTTATTTTACACTAGAATTATGCTAACACTATTCCTTGCACTAATGTATAAACATTAAAAAAAAACATTAATAGTCACAAATTGAATAGGAAATATGGGCTTTGCACATACCAGTCCCCTTCTAAGCAAGATTATTTTTAATGATCACTAATAAGGTTCTTGATAAAGCCATAACAATTGGTGGGCTCTGAATTTATGCAAGGCTCATGTCTAGGCTAGAGAGAAGTCTGCAGCTGAAAGTTGTGAAGTACACACCATTGTTCTCTTTTCCTAGGAGAGAAACAATTTACAGCCGGTGCAATTCAGGATTTGAATTCAGTGCAGCTCTTCTAACATGACTAAAAGTTTGCAAAATTCCGGATGAGTTTCAAAGGCACAAATGACTCTTAGGTTGCAGCAAATTTCTCCTTTTAGCTCCATTAAGTTCTTTAAGAAGACACGTATTAGGCAGCAAAGCAGGTTTTCATTCCACATGTTTAAAACTGCCTCAGGTGCCGCAGCACCCTTGGGGTTCCTTGAGCAGCTCCCAGCTGCAGCACCTCTTGGCTGCTCCCAGGACTGTGTTGCAGCTGCACCGTGATTTGGGCTTGGGATCTAGTCCAGTTAAAAGAAAAGAGCCTTAGTACCACTCTGGGAGGGAAAAAAGCCTTAGGAGGGACATGGATGTGTAATTTGGCATTGCATTCCAAGGGAAGGACAGTCAAACTATGCCCTCGCTTAAGGGACTTAAGCTATAGTAGTCCCTTGGTAGGGAATGTAGTAGTCCCTGTAGTAGTTCCCCTGTAGTAGCTATAAAGTTATTGATAGCCCAAAGCTATGCTGGTTGCAAAAGGGCAAAACCTAAGCCGAGTCCAGGGAAGCCACTGTGGTCACCGCTGAATTTCTTCACTTATTTGAAATGGGATCATTGCTTTGTATAGCCACACAGTCGCTCGGAGCTAGGACAGATCCCTGTTCACAGCCATGGGATAGGATGAAATGTAGCCCAGGCAATGCAAGCTGATTTGACGTGCAGACAATACCACTGGCACCCCTGGGCTGGCTGAAGTGCCAAGTGGTTACTTTTAAACTAATACGTGTGCATATGCAGGGTAGAAGGGAAAGTGAAGGAAAGACTTTCCTAGAATATACCTCTCCTCACGCTAAAAGCTAATACATGCCCCACTCCTAATACCAGAAACAGGGCAACAAGTCCAACACCCTCTAAAAGGATAAGAAGAAATGTTTATAAAATTGTCTTTGCTATTTTGAAAGCAATTTCCTTTTCTTTTATGCTTTTAAGTTTTATGGGTGCTGAAGTAGAGGCCATGTGCGCTTGCAGATGGTTATTATAGCTGTTTCTTTTCCATTATCTTCATTTTTCTTTCTTCTAGCATAGCTGAGGTTATCTTCCAAGTAGTTCAGCTTCTCTAGTCACATATTACCTGCACAGAGGTTTGAATCAGTGCATTTTTGTGTCCCAGTGGGTGGGCTGCGAGTACAGTCTTTTAACTTGGCCTAAGTGACCAAAAGCATTTTTGTTAAATTCTTAGCAGCATTTTCAAAGGTGATATGGGTATTAAGGATCCCAACTTTATGTGGATGTGAGAGATCTATACTGTTAGGAGTTAAGCTACTACAAGCATATGCCACCTTGACTCACGGCGGTTAGACTACCTAGAAAATTACCTTATGTCCTTTTCTGTTCCTTTTTCTCACCATCTGGCGTAATCCTACCAAAAAATCCCTTTCCATTTCTGCAAAGATTAAGAAATCAGACTGGACTTCTGTAACAAAGAACACAAATTGAGACATCAAAACACTATTAGTTGGGAAGTTGTTAGTAAAACTCACTGAGTCGGACTTCACTGAGAGTGTATGAAATGAGTAATTCATATATACTTAGGGAAGTATGGGGAAAGAATATTGCTTACAAGGAATCAAATTTAAACTGCAAAGAAAGCCAAATGCCTACAAAAGAGGGAACTGAGTGTTGGGTGGGGATGGCAGGATTTAGGTTTTGCTATAAAACTGAAGTTAAGTATTTACCATGTTTTATGATGTTTACCATAAAAAGTGGAGTATTTTTACTCCCTGTTGATTCCCATTAATCTATACTTAACTGACAAGATTTATGTGTATATGCTGGAGTCCCCAGTGTGTGTTTTTTAAGCCTGAAAGAAAACCAAAGAGGCCCCAGACTCCAAGAAGTCCATGGCCTGGGGACAGTCTCAAGCCCCAGTCACACATACAGAGGTTGCTTATCATCATAAAGACTCCCTACCCTACAATGCAGGATTTTAGATTTGTGTTTCGTATAGCTACTTTAAACACAGAAAAAAAAGTCCAGATTTTAAAGTAAATTATTCCACTTAATTTTTTCTTTAAGTTGGGAAGGTGCAGCAAATGGAGAAAGAAGGGAAGGTTCCCTCAAACCAGTGATTTTGTTTCAGTGATTTACTGAGTCAGTACTTTGGTTGTGTGTTGGGAAAGCACCAAACGTTGCTAAGTTCATTTGCCAAAGCAAATGCCCCATGTGTTAAGAGCAGTATAAATTAGATACTACAGAAGATCTACTTGAGCATCAAGTATTAGCAATTCTGCTTAACTTAATTGAACTTGTGCTTTGATGTCAGGTACATTGCAGAGACCAAAGGTATTTTGATTTTTACATAATGATTTATATTGTGCTTTGAATAACAGTCCCATAGCAAAGCAGGGATATAAATATACTCTCAGGCCTTTTTTTGCACACAGATGTAATTTTAGTTTGGTCTCCTCACAGTGCCTTGCGTCCACACAGTCTTTTACTACAACAAATGAGCTAATAATTCAAACTGCAATAAGTGATCCTCCTTGGAGCAGGAGTAGCACTACTTGGCAGCGAGTTTGTTTGCTTTCAGGTTCATATGGGAGCCTTCCCGCCCGCTCTGCTGCTGGCAGTCCTCCCACTATCCCACGCTGCGTTGTTTCGCATTGGCCTGGCCCGGGCACCCTTCCTGCTCTGGGTCATTGTGCTGGTTTTGGCTGGGATAGAGTTAATTTTCTTCCCAGTAGCTAGCATGAGGCTATGTTTTGGATTTGTGCTGGAAACAGTGTTGATAATACAGGGATGTTTTCGTCATTGCTGAGCAGTGCTTACACAGAGTCACAGCCTTTTCTGCTTCTCACCCCACCCCACCAGCGAGTAGGCTGGGGGTGCACAAGAAGTTGGGAGGGAACACAGCTGGGACAGCTGACCCCAACTGACCAAAGGGATATTCCATACCACATGACGTCATGCTCAGCATATAAAGCTGGGGGAAGAAGAAGGAAGGGGGTACGTTCGGAGTAATGGCGTTTGTCTTCCCAAGTAACTGTTATGCGTGATGGAGCCCTGCTTTCCTGGAGATGGCTGAACACCTGCCTGCCGATGGGAAGCAGTGAATGTATTCCTTGTTTTGCTTTTCTTGCATATGCGGCTTTTGCTTTATGTATTAAACTGTCTTTATCTCAGCCTACGAGTATTCTCACTTTTACTCTTCCGATTCTCTCCCCCATCCCACCGGGGGGGCAGTGAGCGAGCGGCTGTGTGGGGCTTCGTTGCTGGCTGGGGTTAAACCACGACAGTCATCTTGCCCAAATATCATCTCTCCTGGTTACATGCCAGCACTCAGGTATATGTGCCACAGTTTAATATGAGGCAGCAAGGACTGTATGTATCTGATGTCACCCCTACCCTTTATCCTCACCATTCATGCTGTGAGCCCTGCAGAGTTGCTAGAATAGACTACTTGCATTGGAAAGAGAGTGACAACTGGAGGAAACCCACCAGCAGGCAAGTAGTTTCTGAGCTGATGGAGTAGAGGGGACAAGGGAACATGCATCCCAGAGGGGAGCAGGAAAAGGAAAGAGGAAGGTGCCAGAGAAAGATGGGAGCATCAGTAAAGTCACAATAGCTACCCTTGCATGGAGGAACGGGCTCTTTTTGCAAGCCATGCTACAGTGATACCGAGAAATACTTCAAGGTACTGCCAAGACTCCATGGACAATATTCCTGACCTGAAATGTACAATGGTCTCCTATCATGGGATTTGCCTTGGCAGGCAATATCTAGGGTAACACAAAAGCCTCCTCAGCTGTCCATGGCAAAAGAGGTCCCCTAACAGTTTGTCCTCTGGTCCTGTCCCTGTGTGTAGGACATGCAGGATTCTTTTTGTCAGCTGCAGACTGACAGCTACCATGGCAGATGCAGTTAGGACTCTCTTTCCAGATTACTTGCTTACCCACACAATGTGCTAAAGCAACATTCAGGCTGTAAACCCTCTCATCTTCCTCCAGGATCACATCCAACCACAAGCAGTATGTTTGCAGCCTCAAACCTACTTTCCTGAGCTGTCTCCTACAGCCCTGCTCTTCCTTGGACCAGATGTGCCACAAGAATTAAAAAAAAAAATCAAATGTGTTGTATGGCCCAGGCGTTTATCATAGTGCAAGAGAATAGAAAAAACATGACCTCTGTGGGTGCACAGAGTTATATAAGTGCACACACTTGTGAAGTTTTGGAGCAAGTAAGTTGCCCCAAGAGGCTTCATACTGCTATAGTCATCTTAAAGCATCAGTTGCAATGATTTGAAATTGTTGCGGCCAGAAAAATTCATGCAGAGTCCTACTACCTTTGCAGGGGACTTTCGCCCAGAAAAGAATTTAAAGCAAAAAGCA
This sequence comes from Gymnogyps californianus, assembly GCF_018139145.2. Taxonomy (NCBI): domain Eukaryota; kingdom Metazoa; phylum Chordata; class Aves; order Accipitriformes; family Cathartidae; genus Gymnogyps; species Gymnogyps californianus. The sequence continues at coordinate 127,736,021 of NC_059472.1, forward strand.
CTATGGTTTTTTATTCACGTTACAAAATAAAGTGTCTTTACAAGACCAACCTTACAGATGTTGTTGCTCTTCCACATCTACGTTAAAGCAGGACACCATCCTTATAACTAGCAGCACTGCCCACAACTGTGCGTCCCTTCTTGCCCCATCTTAAGGGGGCTCCCCTGCACGTAGCACGCCCCAAAATGGCTTAATGCTTCTTTACTCTCCCATCATCAACCTAAACACGGCCTTTCATCCGCAGTCAACATTTTTACCTGGGGAAAGCAATTTAGAAAACAACTTACCGTAGAGCAAGCCACAGCAGGGAAAAGAGTGCAGGAAAAGTGTAGGAAGTGTAGGAAAAGTGATTCTTTATCATTATCAGCATGACAGCTTGGACTGGGAAACAAGTACAGGTGTTGTTGTTGGCTTGCCTTAGTAGGCAAAATGCTATATCCCCAGCCTAATAAGGATTTAATATCAACTGAGAGACTGAAGGAGACAGAAAAGGAGGAAAGGTGAGAAGAAATATCTAGATAAAAACTTGTTGGGGGCAGTCATGCCTAGAGATGACTGGAGAATTGCAAGACTAGTTTAAATTGAAGGAGATTTGAGTTAGCCACCAGGCAAAACTAAGTGAGGAGCACTTTGTGGTTCACATACTGGATGTCCTGCAAAAATGCAGAAAGAGTGAACACAGTAACAGAGTTGTTTCAGAGGGAAGATTAAATAGAGAAGGCTTGCAAAAAGGTAGTGGCAGCTTGCTTCTTTAGCAAATACCTGCAAAATCATAAGTGGTGCATGGAAGGTGAATACAGAAAGAAAATTCAAAATTTCTTCTAACACAACTAGAGGCAATGTTTGAAGTTATCAACTAGCAGGATTAAAAAACAGCAAAAGGGAGCAGTTTTCTGCACATTTAACTTGCCGAACTCACTGCTGTACACACCCCTTCATACCAAAAGCACAAATAGCTTAAAAAAAAGTTCAAAGAATTTGTGAAGGCAAAGGGTTGATCTGACCTTCTTTTAAAGAGGTCAAGGACTGCTTTTCACTCTGTAGTGCCGGACAACATGTGAAGATTATGCTGTACTCTTTTCTTTCTGTGACCCAGTGATGGTATCCATGTGGACAGTGTCCAGCATCCAGCCAGGGACATGGTTGCTTTGAGTGCTCCATAGTCACAAGTGAGACGAATTTGAGTGGCCTGAAATTTGCACTGTGTTCTTGGTCAGGTATGCTAAATGCAGTTTGTGTACTTTATTCCCTATCTCGTTCATAACCAGATTTTAAAACAACTGATCTGAATTATTTCATTGAGGAGTAGGTCACCCCGTATTTACAAAACATTCCCTCCCACACACGCCAGCATAAAAATTTATACCCAAATCATTTTGGTCATTGCCATGGTACCGGTGCAGTCACTATTCACAACTATGCTCTAACTGCAGCAAGAGTAAAGTAAGGCTCCTTTGACCCCGTTCGCCTACAAAACTGGGCCATTTTTTATCATGTGGTACCACCTTCTTTCAGCCTCCCCTGTGCACATCCCACTTTCATTCAGGTTTAGCTGACCTGTTCCTTTCTCTTCTTCAAAAGCCCACTGCAAAGGTTCACACCGGGGAAAGATAAGTGAGGGCTTCCAGGATGCTTGGAAAAAAAATAGACGTATGTATTTGCATCATCCCCTCATGAGACATCGCTCCCAAGCTTTTTAGGGTACGTTACGGGATGGCTGGGAAAAGAATCACAGGAATGTACTGGTTTGATCCCAGGTCTCCTTCAGTTGTCACCGGGCTTTCTGCAACACACTCTTGGGGCCCACAAGCAGAGGGACGGGCACTGCAGCCGGGGGTACCTCCCCAGGGCGCTGCGTAGCACATGAGCACAACACCGCTTGCAAGCGCAATGTTGGACAAAAAAAGCACCGTGGGAAAGCAGATCAAAGCAATGTGATTGCATTTCATGTTTGATACAGCTCATTCCTGAAGCCAGGGTGAATAGCCTAATCCAATGTATCATTCCTGTGCAGGCAGACCCTCGGGCTGGCATCGTGTCCCATGGAGCACTGCTCCAGCGTGCAGCATCTGCCACCGTCTGCCCTAGGGCTTGGCTTCAGATTGCCCTCCTCCTTTCCACCTCCTTTTGGGAGATGCCTTGCACAAACTTTGAAGGCCAAAACTCAGGCTGTTTCAGGCCCTTCAGGGCATTTATACCCCTGCCACTTCCTGCACTACTTGAATCTTTGATCCACACTCCTGACCTTTAAAGATTCAAAGGGGCAGATTTCCAGTGATTTAGCTTCAATTTTGCTTGCTCTTATTTTTGCAAATATAAGTCTATCTGTTTACCCATTGTCTCCCGTTTAATCAATACGTCAGCTGTTGATCACAACCGCTGCCAGACAGCTAATAGATGGGACAATTATTCTCACAAGGACTTTTAAGTCCAGACTTTTAACCCACCGGGTCCAGCATGGAGCAGCTGCAAGAGCTCTGAGTAGCAGCTGCCCCTTTTCTACTGCAGCTGCTGAGCTGCTCTCCTGATGGTCTCTGGCTACTTTGCTAGGGCAAGGGGAAAAACTACTTTCTTTTCTAGACATTATAGTATAAAAGGTTAACTCACTGCTGCTGTAAGAAAGGAGGTGAACCGCCACAGCCAGCTCCCACCCAGCGTGGTCATGATGTAGAGTAGCCTGGGGCAGCTCTACCTCACACCCAGCCAGCAAATGAGTAAGACAGAGGCACAAGACACGACAGGAAAGCTCTTTCTGCCTGTCAGTTTTCACGCCTCACCTACAGATACCTGGAGCAGCCTCAGACTTGGGATCCTACAGCTCCCGGCTTCCAACTTATCTGCTGAGCAAGGGTCTATGGCAGGCTCTATCAAACCTGCCTCCTCAACTTCACTGGCTGCCTTGGGGCATGGCTTCACCAAACCCATGGGAATAACATCAAGAAGAAAAACAAAGGAGCAAATGTGCCACATGTCATAAATAGTTATTCTGCTGAGGAGGATCAGGCAATTTGATACCAACCTTCACCCTTTCCAAGACATACTCATGGCCACCGGACTGTATCTCTTCACCTCACTTTCCAAGGATAAGATTGTGTTTGGGCAAAAAAAAGTGTGTAGCCAACACATTGGCTCAGCCACCTGAGCCCTCAGTTCTGCTGTGGCCCCACAGAGGTCTTGGGCCACCAAGCAAAACTTGAAACAGTCTTTATGTTTCTCTGACTTATGGTAGGAATTGGTCTTATATTCACCCGGCACTGAGGCTGGAGCTAAAAAAATTTGATTTAAGGCCATACCACCCCATACCTCTTTGGTTTTGCTGGAAGCACTGCTTGTCAGTATTAAACCATCTGTACTGCCATAGTTTAGGGCTATGAAGTTATAGCTGCAAAGTGTTACCACTGCTAGTAAGCACTTGTATGCAACATGTAAGATGAGCAGCTGTAACTGCAGCTTTCTGCCTGGCCATGTGGTCTTTTATCCACTTCTTCAGCACTGGGGTCTGGTAGGTAGGCTGGAGGGCATTCCCGACATCAAGGAAATTCCCTCCTTCTGCTGATTTCTCCTTCCTGGGCTCTGCCAGAGCCTGGCTCGTGTGATTCATTAAGGGAAAGCAAGACACAAAGTGAATTCATATCTGCACCCCCAGTCCTTTCACAATACCCGAATGTGAGCTACAGGGCTGCCTATAGGGGCAGGAAATTGTTCAGGGGATTTGTGCTGACTTCTCTCAAATGTTCACATCCAGCTGTGTAATCAACAGTTATATCAAGGCACCTTGCTGCTCCGTGGAGGGATCCCTTCCAGCGGGCAGATGAGAGGGTCCTTCAGCACAGCGTAATGATCCAATACGCTGGGGCTGTGTAACAGCGTGTTAATGGCCCGCCACTGAAAGTGCACTAGGAGAACAGCATCAGAGACAAGTGAGGAACAGCACAGGGGAGAAAACATGTGCATGGGAAGGATTGCCTTGATACTGAAAAAACGGAAGAAACCATAAAGAATGGAGGGAAAAAAGGAAATAAAAGACAAATAGATGACTGAAATATACACTAATGGCAGTAAAATGTCCCACCCCTCATCTATACTCATTTTATTCCAGTATTTCCTCCCATGTCTCACAAAGATTTGCCAGGTTTTCACTCAGCTGGTAGAAATCAAACAGAAGCTGTTTCCTCCCCAGTGAAGGGAGTGTTTTAAACTTTGATGGACCTGGATTCTTCTAAGTTCTTTTTTATTACTATTCTTTCTTTTGGGCTCATAGGCATGATGTTTATCTCATCCACACATGGGAAGAGGGGGAGGAATGGGTAGGCTTGACTTGTGCTAACTGTTGGCAACAGTTGTTTAATTTTTGCAACATGCACCCAAGTATCATGAGACTGAGTAAAATATAAATAAATATGCTCTTTGGAAACCCCATACATCTTTATGGCCTACGATACCTTCAAATCATGGAAAAACACATGTTTGTTTGTTTGTTTGTTTAAAAAAGATTTTGGTGGCAATGCTACCTCCCATTGCTGTAAACAAGGTCAGGAGGCCAAAATTAGTCTGTCCTACTTTGCACAAAATAGTCAACAACTTAAGATGTTTTTGCAATAATCAGAAAATTATTGACCGGTGTCAACACCCCCTTTCTGATAAACTGTTGAAATGTTAATACTCTTGGCAAAATTGTTTTTGCTCTAATTACTGTATCCATCTGCTCTATAAGATTGATTATACTGTGAGAATGTTTGTTCTCTTGTCTCCTGCAATGATGGGCCTCTCCTTGGCGCAGAAATAGTCCTGCCTCATCTTTACACAGAGACGAATGTGCAACAGAAATCAAACCAACACTCAGCCCCAATGAAGCCGAATAAAAATTCCTTAAAGGAGTTAATACAATAGTTATTAACTGGCTCTTGGATGGCCCATCCCTTGGAAAACTATTGCCCTGGCCGGGATGAAAATAGCTGGCCTGTATCCAGCACAGGATATCAGAGACCAGGAAGGCCACCAAAAACCTAGAAGCCCACAAATGCTGGCGTATCAGCAGTGTTACTGAATCAGCTGAGGAGAAGTTTGGCTAGTTGGCGACGCCAGGCCCCCTCTGCACCAGCTCCTTGGCAATGAGTAGCCGAGTTGTCCAAGGAGCAGAGCTTTTCCTGTCCTACCTTCCATCAGCACCTGCAAAGGCTAATGTTACCTGGATTGGATTGGTTATTTTTGGAGCCAACTTATAATATACGTGCTATCTGTGGCATGTGCCAATAAAGACTTGGTATAAAGTGATGTCTGGTATTAATCATTATTAAAGCTGATTAAAACAAAACAAAACACAACAAAAACCCCATACATTTTCTTATGCAAAAAAAGATTCAGTGGAAAAATAATTGTTTTATTAGAAAAATGTTGTTTTCCCATGGCAAATCTGGAAGAAAGTCAAAATTGCATTTCATTTCAAACTGGTATTTTATTAGAAAAATGTTGTTTTCCCATGGCAAGTCTGGAAGAAATGCAAAATTGCATTTCATTTTGAACTGGTATTTCAAAATACATGTGCAAAAATGTCATGCAAACTCAAAAAAAAAAAAAATTATTGTCTTTGACCATTCTTGCACAGCAGCTGAACTTTTTCATTGGAAAATGATGCTTTTCTCACACACACAAAATCAGCAAAAGCATTTATTTCAGAAATACAATTTTCAGTAAAAAAAAAAAGCAGCTATTCTTTGCCAGATACTGAACTGTGTAGTCGTGTCTAAAGCATTCAAAAGCCACCGAGACTCAGGCTGAGATTGCTTTCAGGTCTTTCATTTTAAAAAAGATTTAGGGTCTTTGTAAAAATCTTCCAAGTTCTTGACTCCATAGGGTGCACTCAGTGCATATGCTTATCCTTGCAGAAAGAAGCTTAAAGGCTAGAAACTTCCAAAAAGGAAGAAGGACTTTCTAGATGTTGAAGGGATGGCTTTTTCACAGTTTTAAATTCATAACATATGAGTGCATACAACTTTTCCTTAACTGTAATGCAGCCTAAAGAGCATCTGCTGGATATTCATTCACACCTTCGTGTCAACCCTTCGTTTGTGCCAGCAGGGAGTATTAAGTTGTACTTAGCTAACACAGGCTGCTTCCAGTGCCTCAGCCAATGTACCATGCAGGAACACTTTCAGAAGAGTTTAAGAAAGAAGAGGGAGAAGACTAACAAAAATATTGTTATTAGATTGATTGGAGATAGCGTGGGAGAACAAGGTTTTTAAGAGAAATTCCTCCTCAGAAAAAGATTTCTTACGCCTGCTTGCTTAGTGTGCTATTACACTACTTAGCAATTATTTTTTTTCACACCTGAGAAAAGTTTCAGTGGGGAGAGGGTGAGTGCAGTCCAGCCTTGACATAACACCTCTCTCTTGTCTGCTTCTGGGCTTACCTTCTCCTCCCATTTCTCGCAGCAGTTCCCAACCTTAAGAAGAGCCAGCACCAACGCCATGTCACTGCTACCATTGCCCAGAGCAGGAGAAATGCAGGCGGACTTTCTATAAGAGAAACATAGTAGAAGTTTCTGCAGACTTCTTGCTTCAAATAGAGTTTCTCAGGCCTGGCATCAAGCACCCAAGACATCCATTCTGCCAGCACTCCCACAAGGCCCTTTTGTCCTTGTGTCTGGTGACCACCATTCAAAGGACTTTTCACCTGGAAAAGATAGGTTTTGGCTATTGCCAAAGCCGGGGAGTGACAAGATCCCTTTCAAAATGAGCAAAGTTGTAGTTAGGTACCTGGGAGACGTAAGCCCGGGGTAACTTCTGCTGAAATCGGTAGGGATTTCCAATTAGATTTTGAGCTGACAACTGTTTTTAAATTATTTTTCAAAATCTTTTTCAAGCTGTTTTTGATCATACATTTGTTTAGCCATACCAGCCCTAAAAGGCCAGATAGGATACTAGCAAACATCACGGGAAATATATCACTGAAAGAAAGTATCAGCATAAAGATCTCTAAATCTCAGAAAGGAGAAGGATTGAAAGTTACAATCTTTATCCAGGACAAATACAAATACCTCAGAAAAGGACACTGACAACAATGAAGGCCCCACACTCCACAAAGAGCCACTGGGAAATCCAGAAGTCCAAAGAGAAATTAGGGTTTTTCTAAACATTAACTACTATGATTACTCTTTGTGCAGGGACCTGAGCACTTTCTCATTGTCCCCTGCACAAAATACCTGGAGGATTGCAGCGACTGAATTAGGCTTAATAATTTCCTGTCTGCCTGCAGACTCAGACTGACATCCTGACGCTGTCCTACACTGGAGGACTATTTTAAAAGCTGCCTTTACAGGCACACTGGATGTAATGCAGTTTTATTTTTAAATGAAATCTTTGATTATGGAGAACAATCCCATGGCTAGGGATGCATGCTACAGAACCACAGAGTCTGTGGGGGACCATGCTTATCACAGCAAAATCGCCTTCTCAACTGTTCAGCATTGCTGCCGTGTCATGTTACAGTAATAACTGCAGATGAAGAGCTTTTAATTCATTGATAAAAGCAGAAGGCTGGAATAGCTGGCTAGCTGTAATGAAGCTTATTATTCTGCAGCTAATTTGCCGATTATATTAGAGTTTTATTTCTGAGCACTTGTACCAGAAGACAGCATTATCAACACAACATCTAAACATAGAAGGTCCTGGGAAGAATGTTAATGAGCTATCACCTACCTCTGCGAAGGTCCCCGTTATTAATAATGAGTATCCTAAGTATAGATCAAAAACTCTCCCTGAAGAGTGTGCAACCTGTGTAAAATATGATTACTCATTTGGAACATAACCAGAAAGTAATGGCTAAGTCATGTCTCATTTAAAAGATTGTGGTTTCTTTAATGACGGTAAGTGGACAAGGGCTCAGATGAAGCACCCTGGTCCGGCAGTGGGATTCCCACACACCCCTAGCAGCCCCAGCCACGGACTGGAGCCTGATCCTGGGAGAAAAGCTGCGCATTAAGGAGCACTCTGTTGCTCCCTATCCTCTGCCTTCTTTAACTCTCCTGCTTTCTTTTTTCACTGTCTGGAAGCCAGGAGCCCCTGAAGACTACTGAAACACGGGATATGCTCCTTCCTCCTACCCCTACCACTGAGATCCCCCAAAAGCCTGAAAGAGGATACTGGCACATCTCTTTCTGTGCCAGGGAATAAAAGTAATGTCATGATAGATGCATGGGTAAAGAGGAATCAAGGATATGACATCTGGGTACCCACCCATCACTAAGATCCAAGCGGACCTTCAGACATTCACATACCCTGGCATCTTCCTGGAAATATTGAGACTGTTTTTTGTTTTCCTAAAATTCCTTCAAAATTTCATTGGGAAAAGGAATTCTTTATGTCCTCTTGCTTTGCTCTCGCCAGTCTCCCACCATCCCCAGACACACGCCCAGCTCCTTCAGGGTGCTCGTGAGAACATAACATCATGCTAAAACAGTGTCTTCTTGGACCCCCTTGCAGGAAAAAACAGCACCACTGAGCTTCCTTGGGCCTTAGGAGCGAGGAAGAGCAAGCATTGCTTTAGTTGTTTGGAAATATCATAAATATGTCTACTTAGTGCTCAGCTTATGAGAAAGTCATATATTGAGTTAGTCTTTGGCAGGTTCAAGCTAGACCAAAGCACAGCAGAGATTGCTGTAGGATATACTTTGGTTTTGCATGTAGCAACACCATAGTTCAGAGAGGTTATTTATCCTAATTCACAGAAGCCCATAATTGCTTTGCAAGCTCGCTGCCTGTTCGAGGGAATTACAAGCCTGAGAGTTTCTCTCCTGTGTTGTGTCCAGCCAGAAAAATTGATCTTCTACTACTAAGAAAAAAAAAAAAGAGAAAATGCAACAAAACTCTTGTTTTCTTTAAAACCTGATACAAAGCACTCAGCAGCAGGTACAGCAGGTACAGTCTGTTTCTCTTTCCTATTCATTAAAATATTGCTGTCGAAAAACTTGCTTTCATTTCCTAGTGGCAGTGTGCTCTGGTTGTTAAAATCAGTTTAAAACTGCAGTTCATGACTGATTTGTAGAAGCACTAATTGGTGGAGATATTAATGTCAAACTGATATAGCTGACATCAGATAAACGTCCGCTGTCCCCAGAGATGAAGCTGTGGCAGGCCAAGGGGTGAGCGTGGTTTATCCTGTGGGCTTGCCAGCCCACTGGCTAGGCCAGAGCGGCTGTGGACAGAGGCGGTGTGGCCATGGGGGCCGGTTGCCAGCGGGGTCCAAAGCCGGTCTTGCCCTTCTCTTTGGGCAGTCTCCCAGCTGGCCTGTGCCGTGCTAGGGGCCACTTGGAGCCAGGAGCAAGACTAAAGAGAGCTTCCAGCCTAGCCACCTCAGTTGTGAGATTTACATTAATCTGACCCTTGCTTTTTTCCAAAAAGGGACATTTGGGGGTCAGTTCCTCTCTAAACTGTGCTGTCTGTGCTCCCACACATGCTGATTAGCCATGAAACACCAGGCTGCCAAGCACAGCAGGCACACTGCATGCCAAGCAGCTTTCTGGGGCAATGCCTGAGTTGCATCAGCCCCAATCCCACTTTGGGGAGCAGAGTTCCCACATCCCAGGATAGGACAGTACTGACACGCCGGCAGAGGGGAGAGGCTTACCTCTGCAGCTGCTGGGGACTAACATGTGGGATCCACAGCCTTTGCAGAAGGGACAGAAATGGCCTGCAAAACAACTGAGGAGATGGACAGCGATGGCAAATTCCCCTCCCCGAGCAAATGTCAATGCACCAGCACGACCTCCTCTGCGTATAGGATATTTTGTCTATTAGAGACCAATCCACGTAGCCACAGGCAATCTAGACTCCTTAGGGAAACAGAAGGTTGCCTACTTAGACTTATTAGGATGGTAAATGGCTGAGCAGCTGGATGAACAGGCAAAAATAAACTACCTGATATTCTTCCAAGTGCTATACAGAAACCATCCCCATTTCTCTTCAGTCCTCTTAGCTTTGCAAGGCCAAAGGGATTTAGATGATTACCATTCAGGACTTACTTAGAAATCCAAATCACCAAAATGTAAACAGGCAGCTTTGAAAATCCATGTCTTAGGAGTCACAGTCCCACTGATTTTCCATCAGACTTTGAAAAACAGAGGTGCTAGGGTCTGGCAAGGTCAAGTGGAATTGCCAAGACATTTTGAAGAAGGTCACATTCACAATGACCTGGCATGTAAACAGCAATGGAGAATATAGGACTCACCCCCAAAACCTGGTAAGATCCAGGCAGATCACAAAACCCTTCCTAACAAGATCTAATTCAGTAAGGGAAAAAACTCCACGGCTCAAATCACAGAAATCTGGACAGGACAGGGCATTAGATATCAAAACACAGCTAATAGAAGAATCACCATTGTGTCATGTGCCATACACCCAACTGTGACAAAATATTAAGGGCTTATCCATATACAATAGGACTAGCTCACATTACTGTGTAGTTAGTTTTTCTGTGTTTTTTTAATCAAAACAATGTTTCAACAAACCACTTTTTCTGATATTGACGGCTTTGTGTAGAGCTTTTCTCTAGAGGAGTTACAAATGTTTTGGAACAGAGCATTATGTATGAATAGTTGAAATAGTTTATTCTTGTAATTGTGCATTACCTTGAACTCATGTCCCACAAATTCTTTCTATACTGTGGAATCAGTCACTATTGATTTCCTTTTCTATCATTTCAATGTTTCTTTTTTTTTCCTTGAAAGAAAGAAATTCTACCCAGCAGTATACACTGTAGTTTACTGTGCATCTTTGTACTGGTAGGAGGCTGAGAAATACCCTATTTGATTGTGAGTCCATCTCTGAAGTCTCTTATTCTGTGGTCCTTGAGCATGGAGGCCAACATTTTCCAAAGAACTGTGTAATATTAGGCATTTGAATCCATATCTATACACGTAAATAAAGTTAGCCCTGCTTTTCAGAGGACTCTCAGATCCTATCAGTGGGAGTTTTTATGGACAGAAGACTGAATAAGCATTGCAGGATTTAATTAGTACTGTTACCCAAAGGAGTGCTTTAAAGATGGCTATATCAGAGGACGCTGATACAGTTCAGCAGATAACTGTTCTTTTTTCTGTGTACAAGCTTTCAGTGATGCTTAAGAGAGGAGAATATTCTTCCTTAAAAATTAAGTTCAGCTATGCACTGCTTGAAGTAGTATTTATTCGATTAACATGTCATGCATTAAGGATGTCAATAATCAAAAAAAAGAAGCATGGAAAACTAGAGTCACAGTAAGAAAACTGTGTCTCTTCAGAGCTATGCTTAACTGCTGACTTAGTAGAAGAACAATCAAGGACAGTTAAAAACACCTTTAGGAGTTAAGTGTAGCACAAACCCACACAGCTTCTCAAAAGGAATGGCATAGTGCACTTGTCCATGGTCTACATGAGAGATATCATCACACATATCCTTGAAAAAGGAGGAAGTCTGAAGTCAAAAACCACCACAAAACTTACGATCATCTTCAGCTGGTGCCTCAGCTGGTGTAAATCAGTGTAGCTCTGCTTGTTTGGATGGAGTGACACCGATTTTCACAGGCTGTATTGGACTGCTGTGCAAATGTGCTTCTTACATACTGTATTGGGTTTGCATGGCAAGGTTTTGGTAGCAGGGGGGCTACAGGGGTGGCTTCTGTGAGAAGCTGCTAGAAGCTTCCCCTGTGTCTGATAGAGCCAGTGCCAGCCGGCTCCAAGATGGACCCACCGCTGGCCAAGGCCGAGTCAGCCAGCGACAGTGATAGTGCCTCTGTGATAACACATTTAAGAAAGGGAAAAAAGGTTACAGGGGAGTAGCAACTGCAGCCGGAGAGGGGAGTGAGAAGATGTGAGAGGAACAACTCTGCAGACACCAAGGTCAGGGAAGAAGGATGGGGAGGAGGTGCTCCAGGCACAGGAGCAGATTCCTCTGCAGCCCGTGCTGAAGACCATGGTGAGGCAGGCTGTCCCCCTGCAGCCCACGGAGGTCCACGGTGGAGCAGATATCCACCTGCAGCCTGTGGAGGACCCCATGCCGGAGCAGGGGGATGCCCAAAGGAGGCTGTGACCCCACGGGAAGCCTGCGCTGGAGCAGGCTCCTGGCAGGACCTGTGGACCCATAGAGAGAGGAGCCCACACTGGAGCAGGTTTGCTGGCAGGACTTGTGACCCCGCGGGGGACCCACGCTGGAGCAGTCTGTTCCTAAAGGACTGCACCCCATGGAAGGGACCCATGCTGGAGCAGTTTGTAAAGAACTGCAGCCCGTGGGAAGGACTCACATTGGAGAAGTTCGTGGAGGACTGTCTCCCACGGGAGGGACCCCACGCTGGAGCAGGGGAAGAGTGTGAGGAGTCCTCCCCCTGAGGAGGAAGGAGCGGCAGAGACAATGTGTGATGAACTGACTGAAACCCCCATTCCCCGTCTCCCTGCACTGCTGCAGGGGAGGAGGTAGAGAATTTGGGAGTAAAAAGTTAAGCCCAGGAAGAAGGGAGGGGTGGGGGGAAGGCATTTTTAAGATTTGGTTTTATTTCTCATTATCCTACTCTGATTTGACTAGTAATAAATTAAATTAATTTTTTCCCCAAGTCGAGTCTGTTTTGCCCATGACAGTAATTGCTAAGTGATCTCCCTGTCCTTATCTCGACCCATGAGCGTTTCATTATATTTTCTCTCCCCTGTCCAGTTGAGGGAAATGATGAAGTGGCTTTGGTGGGCACCTGGCATCCAGCCAGGGTCAACCCACTACACATACCTAAAGAAAAAAAAATGTGAAAAAACAAGGGGCGGAAGGTTTCTAGATCTATAGCAGAAAATGAGCCAGGAAATCTGTACCTATGTTTCCTATAGGAACACATAGGTATTTTGCTGCTTAACAGCCCCAAAATAAAAGAATGAAATTTCAATTTAGAAAGTGCCACATGACATTTTAAAATATTTGTGTAACAGAATTAAATTGCATGCATATATATTCCTGTAATGGTTTGGGGTATCTGTCTTCATACAATTAATGAGTTCAGTTGGACATTATGAACTCTGCTTACACTCTTGATCTTGCTACATTCTTAGTTTTTACTGTATTATATATTTACTTGTGGTGAGGCTATGAAGCCTGATGCCTGGATGTCTGTCTGTGAATGGGTCAGGTATTACATTGCTCATAAACTGAATAAAATAAATAATCTGAACAGATCAGCCCTAAAAAATAATACGATGGCTCCAGACCAGCTTTATGTAGAATAAGGTTTGGTGCAGTGGGTTTTCCTCTCTCAGAAAAAAAGACAAAGACAAGAGATGTAGAACAGGCATTTAAAAAGAATTCATGTAAGGATAAAGAACAAAAAAGGAACAGAATATGTGTAATTTCATGTTCAAGAACAGAAATTTGAGCTTGTAAAGTTTAAGAAGTAGTGACAAAAAGGAATCTTTTAGGTTCCCAAAAGGACATCACTCAAAGTCCAAAGACCTGTCAGGAGAAATGCAAGAAACACTGAAAAACAGCTGAATTAATTTTGCATTGAATTCAGTATTTCTTGTCCTGACCATAGTAAGGAGAGCTGTATTTGGGAAATATTCTCCAAAGTGTACAGCTTATTTATTTAGGTGAGTATTTCTTCATGAAAGGTTACAGCAGAAAAAACAGCACAGCAGAAGTCTTTGGAGGAGGCACTTGGTCTTTGTGGTGAGCCCACTGGAGGATGGGCTCTTGCAGGGGGCAGTGGCAGAGCAGGGCAGTGAGTGTCCCTGCCAGGATGAGGCAGGAACAGAGGACGGGGAAGGTAGGGGACTGCTCACCACAGGAGCTGCTCGCCCTACAGTGCAGGGCATGTGTCCAGGACCAAAATCTGTGCAGTGACCTGCAAAGACCAGGTATGGTCTGAGGACCCCCAGAGCTGCTTCTCTATGAGACCTCCAGCCACATTCAGAGAGGGCTTGAGCTGGTTTAAAGGCAGTCATTCTCTAATTATGCTAAATCTCACACCTTGCCGATAGCTCAGCCAGTGGGATCATTTCTAACTTCCTACAGATCTAGTCATTTACTCATACTGACTTCACTCACCTCGCGCATTACAGCCCTGCTTGTTTGTCAGGTCTGGATTTGTCTGGATGTACAAGGCAGGCTCCATGCACGGAGTTCATAAGAGAAAAATACAGCAAGAAAAACAGCCAACAGAAGAATACACAGAGGTTTACGCTGAAAAATTTGATCAGTCCTACTTACATTTTCAATTTTTTCTAAGTTTTTGGGAGTTGGACTAGACTGAAGTGCTTCACACGTGATGAAGTGTGGATGGCAGTGAGAGTCTGGTTAAGAATGAGGAGAACAATTTGAGTAGAAAGCAATTGAATGGGGAGTAATTTGAAAAAGATCTTCCTGACTCGGGCATAAACACAGTGGTGGGGAAAACTTCTGTAAAGGTGAAGCCGGTAAGTATTGCAGTCATAACTAGTGACTGCAGCGTGTGTGCATGTGTGTAAGAGACAGATGAAATATTTAGTAGGTAGATGGCAAAACAGGTGACACGACTTCTGATTCTGACTTATGGAAATTGATATCTCCGCTGAAGTACAACCTGTTCTCCAAATCCTGACATTAAGACGAATAGCAGCCAAACGGCAACCTCTAGCATTTGATATTTGCGAGAGCTCAAATATTGATTGCACTACTTATTAATGAGTTTCATTCATAATAAATACATGGTATGTTTGCACAGAGGAGGTGTTTTCTAGGGGAGGCATTACATGATGTATTAAACAATGAATAATTTCTTAATCTTAAATGTGAGTAAACAGCAGGATAGTAAGTGTCATGGTTATAGGCAATTTCAGGAAGGTGCAAGTGTAGCAAGTGCTCCAGCACACCTGATGAGGCATCTCTCACTCCAAATGAAGATTTTCTTGTCACTATGTGAGGTGTTATGAGCTAGAAATTACTGTCATAATTTATAACAGGTAAAGGGTTTGCCTTTTTAAGTACTAAATTCCATGTTGTTTCATTGAAACTTTGTGACTGTATTTATTATGGTAACTTTCTGTGTTGCCCTTTTAGAGCTCCTCCTACTTGAAGTATAGCTACTTCTACGATGTCTGGTCTTGGCTAAAACCCCATTTTTTTAATTCTCCATTTAGATCTATTTCAAAGAAAGTGTTTCCTTCATAAGACAGCTGACACATTTGAAATTCAGAGAAAATAATGTATCATAAAAACTGCACAGAATGGACTTTTTAAAAATGGATGTTTAACATTGTATTTCATAATGGCTGTATTCCCTAAATTGCTGGTCAAGTTGCCATTTACTGTAATGAAACAGAGGATGAGGTCTTGTGTTTAGCAACTGAAACTTCAGAGCCCTCAGCACTCACTCTTTTTTTCCCCTATGTTTTTTTTGTTACAGTTGCTAGGTGTTTAATTTCTATGATCAGCTTTTGATATAAGAGGCAAAAAAGGTGAGTATGGATAAGCAGATCATCCAACCAACAATAAAAATCGACACTGTTTTATATCAAATATGAAATTTTTCTTGCACAAATGTTCTCTTAGAATACAGATCGTTGTGACTGGGCTACTTGAAAATTTTAATGTAAAACTACTGTGGAATATTTTCTTTCCTTCACAGCTAATACCCACAAGCCTCTGTTTGCACAGGTCTCCAGGGGTCCATTCCAAGATTCACTGAAAGAAAAGGGAACTCAGCCAACATGGACATATCTACACTGTCCTGCCAGCTCGGTGCTCCAGCTCAAACTCTCCACCTGCCCAGCCTGCCTAACTCCTTGGCTGAGACAAGCCACCCTTGTGCCTGGAGAAACCTCACCCCTGGAGAGGACAGAAAATTGGGCTGAGCTGAAACATCAGCCATGACCATGCAGTGGGACAGGTACAACTGTTTCAAAATACACAGAGGAGCAACTCCTGCCTGCAGACAAGCACAGCTAAGAGCACAACAGAGCCGATCTGCTCCCTGCTGCTGCAGGAGGACGACTTATATCCTGAATATTCGTGCATAATGGAATAAACAGATAAAACTTTTCCAAGGTTTGACTGGTGATATGATTCACAGAACAAACAGTGGACTGTTAAAGTATTTGCAGAATGCCTGTAATAATGTTGCAACATTTTACTGTTACCATAGACTCCCTATTTCCCTACCAAATTTCCCATCAAATACTAGCAAGCGAGATATTGTTCTCAAGAGGAACAAACAGCAGCTCTCACACTTGTGACTGGAGCACTGCTGTCTAGGTCTCGGGCACACAAACATTAGGCTGTATCTGTAAAGTGGCAGCTTCAAAGTTATATTGTTGGCTCCAGTGCAGATCCACTGAGACCCCAAACTCTTTTATTAGCTTCTTGACAGTGGTGGCAGCCTCTTGGATAGGAGCAGCAGCACTTATTTTTGAGAAACAACATATGGTACTTAGAATCCAGTGGTTGCCAGGTTTTGATGTAATTAGCCATGATCCCTGAACATCTGCACTCATCAGTTAGCCTTTAAGTTGGTGATCTATTGTTCTACATTGGAATTGAGATTACTCTTTCTTTGGGCATGCTTCCTTCAAGAATGCTTAATATCTTTAGTTAAAGTTATTAGCTTCAAAACCCTGTGAGTACTCTGTAGGCAGAAATCCTATTATAGATTATCACCTCGTCACACTTGAAAAGTTCTCCTGAGACTGGAAAAGGGCGACTGCTTAAAAGGCACTGTAGGACAGTGAAGGACCACAATACATGATGGTACTGTCAAGACAGAAATACCCTCCTCATAATAACCATGTTTACTAAATCATATTTGTAGCCTGATATTGTCAGGCTTACTGTCATGCATACGCATTAGGTGAGTCCAGTAGATTTATAATAGGGAAAATGGAGTTTAAAAATACTGGTCAGAAGAGCCAAGAAGATGAAAATATTTCAAAACTTTGCTAGAGCTTTTCATTAGAATTTTGAATTGTCAAAGAGTGATAGCCTTACAAGGTAAGCAAAGAAGAACCATTTACTCAGTGATTTTTTTTTCTTTTTGAATTGCAAAACAAATTAACAAAGTATTTGTGACCAATTATAACCTTGGATTACCAGATGGATTGAAAGAGACAGTAAGGCAGGAGAGAGAAACCATTAGTTAAACAAGTAATCTCATGGAAGCCATATGGGCTGTTTAGGCAATTAGGATTATTCATAGAAGAAGGGACTTAAAGAGTCTTTCAGAAAGTCCATTATCTTTGATAGCAAGGTTACACTGGGCAATGTGAACTATCTGGAAGAGAAATGATACTGGAAGAAAAATTGAAAAGAAAGAAAAAATCCCAGGAATCTATCTGGAAGAGAAATGATACTGGAAGAAAAATTGAAAAGAAAGAAAAATTCCCAGGAATAACAATTACATCTAGAATAGCAAAATCAAACAATAAATGAACTGATAAATAGTTTCCCTGGCCATAGAGGTCTAGAAAATGGTATTAATTAATTCTGGGGCAGCAGAAAGAGAAAGGGAAAAGTTAGTGTCATGAATACTGGGCATTCAGCAAGATATCACTCATTATTGCTAGCTCTATATTTCTAGAACTCATGCACATAACTATAGGACATCTAACGTGGGTCAAGGAGACTGTTAATACTTGAGATTATCAAGCTTAGTCGAAATAATAGTCCAGCTCCTCACTAAATAGAAGAAGGCTACCATGTAGTCTATATCATATTTTCTTAATGCAAGTTGAAGACTTCCTGTCATCCTACAGGCCCTGGCAGAGTTTCTCTGCAGCTCCTGCAAGGTAACCAACATACATTGAATTCTGCAATGAAGCTTTATTCTCAGGCTAAACGTACCACTTAAGTGTCACCTGGAAGTTACACACTGGATAATGTACCTGGAAGATAAAAAGACACACTCAGAACAGCCCAAACAAAGACTTGTACAGACTGAGCTGAACTACCAGCACAGTCAGTCCTACTGGTTTGCCCAACAGTCATTAGGTCTTTTTAGGGAAGTCCAAGCAGGATTATCTTTCATCGACACATTACATCACCCCTAACAGGTCTAAAGTCCCATCCTAATTCACGGTGGAAGCTCATTATGAAGCATGAATCCTGCACACTGTCTAGTATCAAGATTAAAATCCTTCCATATGTGAGGGATGAAAACTTCTTCCTCTCTGAGAAGTTTTTCAGGAGGAGGCAAGTTCCTTCAGGTGAAGAAATAGTTGGGCTGTGTAATGAGGCCCTGCAAAGTGGCATGCAGCTAGAATCAGGTTAAGATAACCTCCAATGACAAGCAAGAAGAGAATGTTTATTTTCCCTGATTTGCAGTGGCTTTGCTATACTTGGCTGCGACACAAAGAATTGAGCTCTGATGAGCATTGCAAGAAGAGAAGATGATTGTTTTACCAGCTTGAAAGAGAGGGGAATCTGGGGAATTCATTCTTATTTATATTATTACGAAGATCTTTTGTTTTTTGGCCTGAGAGTAAAAAGACCAAAGGACATTTAAAGCCTGCACTTTTTCCTGCAGCATTTTCATCAGCTGACACAAAGCTGGCCAATTTATTGCTCTGACTGACAGCAGCTGATCAAGTGTTCCCACAGCCACTATCACAGTGTGAAACATTGGGTTCAAAATGGTGATGGGTTCATTTGCTGTAATTCTAAATGGGACAGAGCCCAAAATCAGGATCCCAGCTCCCTTGAACTCGAGCTGTTCAAAATTCAGATCCATATCAAAATCTTACTGCTCAGGCCCATCACTACTTAATTTACCAAGGCTGTTACTGGCACAGCACTTCATTCTGGCTGTCTTCACTAGCCCTCACGTGGCAGCCACAATAAATTATGCAGCTGGGAATGCAATAGCATCTGAAGCGATTGACCCATGCAAGGATAGTGATATTGCTCACATCGCTGCGATGCAGCCCCATGCCGGGCAGAGCAGCGTTGCCCTCCGCCAAGGGGACTGGTGGTTGGTCCCCTACTGCCCCGCATGTGAGTAAATCTGGCCTATTTGGCAAATGCTGCCTCCCTCCTGTTAGGTAGCAATAGCACTGGATACCATTGACTATGTCCAGATAAGATTTCCCTTAAGCAGGTCTGCTTCCACATTTCTTAAGAAACCCCGTCAGTGAGCAGTGCTACAGCCCATAGGAGGACTTCTCATGTAGGGGCTTAAGTCCCTTTAGTGAAGCCTTCGCTTTAACCTGCTTGTATACTTGCTGGAGAACTGGATGCAGATTCAATAGCTAATATGTCGTCAGTATTCCTATCACTAAAGCAGGCAGTGTAATGAAATGTGACTGTGACTACCTGAACCTAAAGCCCAGAGGATGGCTGATTTGGCTGAGACTCAGGAGATCCATGACAAATATGGCAAATGTGGGTTAGAAATGGGGGCCAACAGAGTCAGCAGAGTGTGCATCATGGCTGTTAGACATGCAGCAGTAAAGGCATGTCCCTAAGCACTGAGCAGCCCTGAACTGTTTCTTTATCCTGGCTTTTATAAGAGTGGACCCCACTGCAATGATCCAGATGTCATGCTGTGCTGCATGCTCTGCAGCCCAATCTCCTCAGGATCTGAAGCCAGTGTGGAATCTCCCTGCCCTGGGTCTAACCTGAACTTCCTTCCATGGTGGCATTGCATAGCTTCAGCAACTGCAATCACACACTATTACTGGTGGCGTTTCCAACCAACAAAGCCCTCCATAGCTGCAGACTCCTCTGCCCTCCTCACCATGGCCCTGCAGTTAAGTGCTCTCAAGCCGCTGTTCCTACTTCCTTGAGCAAACAAACTTTCCAAAGGAGCAGAGAGGGACAAACTACGAGTTCCTGGCTTAGCTCCAGAGCCTACACAGAGCTGCTGGCTTACAGATAAGAAAATGACCTTCTCCCTGCAAAGGGAGTATTGGAGCAGCTGTGTTACCTATGAGATTGGGAGCTTTCCCGCCTTCAGACAAAAGTGCTTCACACCCTGCCCTCAGAGCAGGTTACCTCGACGCAGAGCTTCCCAAGGGACTGACATTGAACAGCGTGGCCTATGTTAATGCTCATAACTAGTTTGCACCTCGCTTTCTGTCTGAAGCATCAAGTATTCACCATGAGTGCTGAGCTACATATGGTGCAAGGTATACATTATTCCACTGGCAGCCATTATATGACACTGTAAGTAAAATAAAAAGTAACAGGTAGATATATTTTTCTTGTTAATCACAAACCTAATTTTCTATTAAAATGTATGAGATGACAAAATCTCAACAAACTCTTTAAAGCTATTACTAGAGGATAAAGTATTCCACCAAAGTATTAATATTAACATCATTAAAAGAGTTTTATCAAGTGTGCCTTTATCTCCAGATTGCAAACAATAGCAGCCTTAAGGAGAGATATGCCCTTGAGTATTGTGGTATGAAAACCAACAGCAGTTTTAGAGCCACATAAAGTCTTCTTGTGGCTTCAAAATTAGGAAAAAAAATTCTTGGAGCCACAATTATAAGAAGTAATAGAGTAAATGAATCTATTTTTCATCACCTTGGGCTCTGAAAAGAAAACATTTGAGAATTATATTGATAAGAGAAAGAGCTGAGATATTCAAATGCATTTAATGTTGTTTTAATTGATTAAACTAGATCAGGAACATTTGAAAATGCATAAAGGAGCTGTTTCTGCATAAATATTCAAAATATATCTGGTTCAGAAGATAGGTGCTGCTTTGTACATGTAAGTGATACAAGATATCTTATCTTCCATAAATCCAATAATGTCTTAGAGTCCAGAAGATTAAGAGTCTTAAATTTTTAGAGTGCATTTTTCGACCAGTCATTTCTTAACGTTGCAGAACTCTCTCTCCGTCCTCTGGAGAGGGAGTGCTTCTGGCAGTCCAGCACTTTAGAAAAGGGATCTGAGAGAAGAGAAAACAAGGAAAGACATTGGTTCTACTGTGGCAACCCATGGCAGGTTTGCCCAAAAGTCTGGTGGTGTCAGTGAGTTACAGATCAAAGCACGTGAAAGCCTGGACAAATTCCCCAGCCTCTATTTGGAAAAAATACCTCTTCTTCTTAGCATCTGAGTTTCAAGAGAGATCAACGCCATTTCACCTCTGAGGATAAGGGCTCAGTTTTCAAAAACGCTAAGCCATTGACTCATTGATGTCAAGAGCACGCTGTTTGGTATCCCTAGCCCTCAGATCCCACAACACGTGTGTAGAATAGCCCGCGATGCCCACTGCTCCTTCCCAGGCCCTGACAGTCCTATGCTAACTGCCCAGAAGAAATTCTTCTCCCTTTTGCTGCTATCAGTTTTTTTATAAATCCCGACAGTGGGTTATTTCAACAGATTTACAAAAGGGGTCTTATGGGGAGGAGGGGATGGTCTGGGGGAGAAGACAGAGGTAACCAAAAGCCAGTCCATTGGAGGGCCTGCACCAATATCAGAATTCCCAATCTTGACAAGGTCCCTTTAAAATGTTTCTTTGTTTCATGATCATAAACTCAAAATAGTCCCCTTTGCCACATCACTGTAACACTGCTCTGAGATGAGGAAAATACAAGAATATTGTACTGTAGATGTCTGTCTCCCAGCTGCATTGAGTGATGAGGCTCTCTCTTCCCTGTATGTTCATAAGAGGTAATTTCTTCTAGAGTCTCTCCATAAAAAACTCCTTACAGGGAGCCCACCATTAATCTTGAGCACAGTAAGTATTAGCCAACATGGTAAAAAGAACATTAAAAAAAATCTTGTCCCTAAGCTGCGGAAGCCTAAATAATGACAGTAATAGCATAATCTCACTCTCACACGCAAAGTTGTTAACTGACAAAAATAGAGTTCATGCAAAGCAGAGTACACAATCAGAGCAGAAAAGCACAACTTTCTTCACTAATTCCCAAATAAATAACACCGAATATATTGCTTTTAAGTGCTTCATTTATTTTAAAGAAATACTTCTAAAAGAAGTGTTCCAATGACAGACCATGAAGAGCACTTTATAAAAGGAGATTAATTATATCCTGAAAGTTACAAGTGTCATTGAGTAAGAGGACTGCTGTATAAAATACCAATATACCATCCTACTCAGTCACCCATTCGGGCTAGGCCCGATCCTGAATTTCCAGCTGAAAACTGGAATTATTTAGCAATTATTTAGCTGAGCATAAATATTTAGAGACAGTTTCTGCTAACAAATCTTGCCTCTAGGAGCCAGGCCCATAACAATATTCTTGGCACTAGTTTTCTACATATAAATCAACCCCCTAACTTCACACCTTCCTTATTTCATTTTTACAATTTTGTAGAATACCCAGTCTGGTTTATTTATGTGGCGCTGCATCTAGGATTCTCTATACGATGGCTGTTATTAGATCTAATTCTGGCTACATTGCTACCATTAAAAGCAGCCCTACAGTATTAAAACAAGAGACAGGGGAAATAGGATTCTTAGTAGCAGTGGTAAAAAAAAAAAAAAAATGTTTTTCTAGCTGAGGAAAGCACAGACAAACAAAATATCCTCCTTCCCTCCGAGTTCTGCCACAAATCTCTGCATCGCTTCCCTCTATCCTATATATAGATAGAAACCAGTCAGTCAACTGATTCCCCTTGGGGGACCAGCAAAGTGTAGGGGGAACTAAATCTGGTAATTTAGGTGCTTATCAAGCATGTGGACAGGGAAGGCCTGACTCTGGCTGGAGCAAGCACAAAGCAGCTGGGGCCTGGTGGCTACCCCTGCCCTCCGAGATTCGCCTTTTCAAAAAGAAAGCCCAATGAAAACAGCTGAACATTTGCAGGTCCATATGAATCATGTTGTAAGGAAACTAGTAACCGAAGAAGTCTCTTAAGCCAGGACGAAGATTTCCTGCCTGAAGTGGCCCAGGGGGATCTGCTGGCGGTGAGGGTGGAGGGTCAGCGTGGTCTGCAATGGACCCACAACCAGCCTGCCTCCCTCCCTCCCTCCCTCTGCCACTGAGATGGGTTTACTGGAGCAAAATTACAGCAATTCAGCTAAGATGGGACATGACAATATTCCCCACTACTTAAGCTCACTTTAAATGCATCATTGATGGCACAACTCTTTTTCTATTAAGCTGTACAGAACAAAAATTCAGAGCACCCTGCAAGTTATTCCTTGCATCTGCTGCAACCTGGACATTTTCTTCCTCTGTGGAAAAGGACCTTTTTTGACAGCAAGCCCACAGTGCTTCAAAGAAAATTGGGTATTTGCCTTGCTTTGTTTGTTTTGCACTTTTTAGACAGAAATGGAGCATGTCACAAGTTCACTACTGCAGTTTTCTAGAGGGAGGCATGAAGCCTACAAGAGGAAACAACCTTTGATGATGAGTTGTTTAACTGCAAGAGGGGAGTGTTGAACAGGCAGGGAGAACAGTGGCCCCAAGCAACAGCCCTTGGACACAGGTGATCTGCCTATTCCTGATGAGGGAATAGCACTACCTTCCTTACCACAAAAGCAAGTCATGTTTAAAAACATGACTCTTCAGGCCTTCCCAAGGTTACACAATATATTAGGGAGAGAAGCAAAAAAGACCCCAAGCCAGCCTCTTCTGCGTGTGCTTTGTTGCAACGACTGTTTCACACTGCTCGAGCTTGAACCTTGCAGTTCCAGCACACTTTAATTCAATGGAAACATGCCCCAACAAAGAACTTACCAGTTTTCAGCTCTGAATGCAGAGGGAAAAGTAGCAATAGCAGCAGCACCACAGCTGAGTTCTCTATAGATGGTAAATAAATCATGGGAACAACAATCCCCAATTTCACATTAATTGTTTGGAAATCTCTACAACATCAAACATTTTGTTAAAAATCTAGAAAAAAATCAGCATGCCTCTTTTGTTGTTTTTGTTGTTGTTTTGCTTTAAAATGATTTGTTCTAAATACAGCTTAACATGCAGATGACTGGTTTGAGACTAGTGTATTTCTTCAAGACAGAAAAAAACCCACAGTAATGGTTTGTATGGGGATGTCAGCAGAGAGGCTAGTTAATAACAGAAGTACCTGAAAGAACACTCGGCGCTTGCACATGGATGAGGAGCGTCAGGCCTTGGGGTAGTCCAACAAATTTGCCTCTACTGGACTCAGTTTGGGCAAGAGCATTTTTCAAATCAGAGTGGAATAGTCCCTCACTGATTGTAAGGCATCGGAGGATAAAAGATAAAACAAATCTGAAGTTCCTCACAAAAGACTCAAAGAAGTTAATGACTTGCTAGGATTTTTTTTTCCTTTGCTAGTGTGACATTCAGAAAGGAAGAGTCAACCCAAATACAGTTTCTTAAGATCCACTGTCTCTGCTCATGTTGCACTTTGACATACACAGCCTGATGTTGCACTTGTCCTCTTTTTTTTTTTTTTTTTGTTTGGCTGATTTATTTGCAATTCAAACCCATATCTAATTACCGCCCAGTAACAACATTTCCTTTTTTACAGAGCAATTGCTTTCCATATTTTTGCTTTCCATTGAATTTCAATGTTCTGGATCACTTGCCTCTATTGTTCTATCTGAGCTACTGTTTTTCCCCACACTGAATCCCTTAATGCTGTTTTTGCCGATGCTTCTAGCCTCTCTATAGCCTATTGTAATTTTTCTGTCTTCACTCAGATTTGCAACTTCTTTTGACTTTGTATCATCTGACCATGAATTACATTAGCATACTATTTCTTTCCTCTTCCAAATTTGATACCTAAAACCAGCTCCTTTGTGTTGAAAACAAAGTAGTAGTTAAAATATAACTCTTCAACAGGTTGATAAAAGCTATCACAGGATTTCCCTAATTTATTCCTAGCAACTACCTGGCCTATATTAATAGGTTCACCTAAAAGGTAGGTTTTTATATTCCAGTCCTTCCCCAATGCTTTGTAAAAGAAAAACCCCAGCAAAATATGTAAACAAAAAAAATCATTAATTTTCTTTACAGTTCTGACTTTTGCCCTGACTCTTGCCGTGTTTCTCATTTTAACCTTTCTGGCTAAATTCTTAACAGTGAAGTGGAAATAAAAAGAAAGCAAATTGCACTATAGTCTGTAGTGCTGAGTCACTGCTGTCCTCCCACTCCTTTCAGCTGTGCCTGTTCCAGATAGATGGCTTCAAAATCAGCCTCTGGGAGTTGGTAATTATGGGATATGTGGCAATGGGACTTAGGGACAGGAGTGGTAGTAAAGGCTTTGGGGGGGGCGGGGGAGGTTTTATGTAGTTATTAAGGATTCCAAAATAAACTGAATATTCCTTTCACGTGAAGAATTCTGGCCAAATTTTCTTGCAATATGTAGCATTTTAGGTATCTAGTAAGATGAGAACGGATTGTGGGTTACTTAAATCCCAGAAGAAAAATGCTGAGAACAAAGTTACTACATCTGGGAAATACTTTTTCAGAGAAATTGAGCATAAAACAAATGATTTACTAGTGATCCTTAGCTTAAGTTGCTTTTAGTGCAAGCAGCCATATTGTATTAAGGGAGCTTTTGGTATGACTGTAAGATGTGAGTTTATAACTGTGCTGAAATTGAACTGCATTTTAAATCTTTATGAGATAGTATTAAAGATTCACTGATATCAGAATATCTACCATCTGGGCTATTCTCTAGTAGTTGGGAAATGGCTATTTCTTGGAGCCTCCAGGTCTATTTTAACCTGCCATCAGCTGTAACACCTGTTCCCCAGACCATTTTGTGGGCACTAATGTCCCTTCCTACTCTCATGGTGTCGCACAGGCAGAAATGAATGAAATTCAGACATCATGTTCTCCTGGAGGTTTAACATGCTCCTCAAAGCTCCTTGCTTCTACTCTAGCAGAAAATCCTGAAGTTAATGCAGCCAACTCTGCAATACCAACACTCGCTTCAGAATGTATCTCGTAAGTAACAAAGGTGTTTAGAAAAAATACCTCTGATGATTAATAAAATTTTTTCCTTCACTATCAGTCTGCCTGCAAACCACTTGGTGACATGAGCCAACTGTGTCTTGGCTGCCCGTTGCATCCAGTAATGTATGGCCCCAGTGTGGGTAGGGGACTGTAATTCACTTGCGGGACTCTGCCGATGTCAGACAGCGCCTGAGCAGTTTATGAACAGCAGCAGAGCCTTGAGAGTGAATTATGGCCCTGCATTCACTCCTAGGACATCTGTTGTTGTTCAATATAGAGTATACTTTCTGTAAATTAAAAAAAAAATAAACAACCGCACTACTTCTTCACCCAGTCTTCAGTTTCCAAAAAATCTTTTTCTTTTTTTTGCCCTTTATTTGAAACCAAGCGGATCCACAAGAAACCTGAGGTTTGTCATGGTATTTTCTTGCCAAAGTTGCCATTACCATTTTAATTTTCTTATTCAGGGCCATCTTTTCAAGCTTATGGTAGCCTTGTAACACAGGTGAAAGGATGGTTTCTCTTTCATGCTTATGTATGAGTAACCATTGACTCTACAAAGCCAAATTCTAACTAAATCAGTTTAAAGCCATTGTTGTTTGACAATTATCAATTCCAATCAATTTTCTTGTCTTTTGCCTAATCTGAACGTAAAAACCTCTTGTGATGTTGCTTTAATTCTGTTTCCATAGTAGGTTCAGTTGCAATGGGGCAAATCTAAAGTAATCCGGTGTATTTTGTTTCCTTGCCAATACAAGTGACTCAAATCCTTGGAGTTATTCCAGTTTTTCAGAATTTGGCCCAGAGAAGCTAGTTACAGCATGTGACATCAAAGAGGCGTTTGTGAAAAACTTTGTTAAATGTTCTATTTACGAACATTTCTGGCCATGTGTCATGTTTTCTGTAGGTTTCCCCCCTCCTCCTATTTTATTACTAGGGACATTTGCTTGAAAACAGACTATTTGTTACTTAGCAAGTTCATTTGCTCCTGCTGCTTATTCCTCACTTGAAGTCACTCCTGTGATTGTGGCATCATAATTAGTTGCTCTGGAGATGATTATGATGTCACAGAGGACTGTGTGTTATATGGCTGCAAGTGATGAATAAGCAGCAGGAGCAGATGATCTCTCAAGCAATAAAGACCATGTCTTTATGAAAATATCCCTGGAAACAGAAAGGCTGAAATTCTATATTAAAGCAATGGAATAGTTTCTAGTATGTCAACACTCTCCACAAAATAGCAGTGTTTCTTTTGGTTTGGTTTTTTTTTTGGAGGGGAGGGGTTACACCCTTTTTATCAGCTATGTACATCACTCTAAAACTACTTTTGAAATATTTGGCCTTCACTTGTCTTTAGTGAATTACAGAGAGAGCAAGTTGCATCTATCAATAAAGGGATGATGTATCATACATAAAATAGCACATTCACTTCTGATGGTCAGTGACACCCTTTTCCACCTCTCAGTCATCACAGGAAATAGTAAATTAAGCAGGCGCTGACACACAACCTAAATCCCACTGCTGCCCTGCTCCAGTAAGGAGGGTCTTTGCCAAAGGGGTGTCCTGCAGGCCAGGGGAGGCAGGATCCACACACACATTGCCCTGTGCCTACAGCAGAGGCTCCCTGCTTCCTCACGCAGAAAACTGTTTCCCTACCAGGCACTTCTTGGTGTGTCAATCCTCTCCTGAAATCTCCATGCTGGCACGGTGCCCTCACCTTCGGAGCTCTTCTCAGGTCTGCTCTGGGTTGAGGAAGTAGTTCACCTCTCTCCTTTCCCTTTTTAGCCTGTTTTATTCTCACCTCTACCTTCTTCCCAACTGCCTACAATGGACAGGAGGCAAAAACAAGGATAGACTGAGTGCAGGTCACTTACATAACAATAACTTACGTAAGGCCTAAAAAAGAGACATTTCTAAGAGGCATAGTTGAAGGTAGCATGCCACCTTGCTTTCTTTCCATTCACTTGGTTTTCACCCACCTGCATGCTACAGCTATGCTCTCTAATCCTCTAAAACCCATAGGTATAATTGCCACATAAGACTTTATCTCCATCCCACCTCCACAGCATTTCAGTCTTTCCAAATATCAAAGCTAATGAATTAAGCATTCCTAAAAAAGAAGGTTTTAATTTATTGTTTAATACATTCAGTGTTGCTCTTTTTATCTGATTGGTTAATCTAACTTAATCTAGTGGGACAAAAAAAATCTGCTTGGTGCCACAAAATACAAGAGAATGCTTTTCCTACTCTGACTACAAAGCTTGCTGTTTAATTGTACAAATATTTGTGGGTTTGGCTAAGGTGAGCACTAATTTGTTATTTTAGCAAAAAGCATCAAATAATTTAGAATGTGCTAAGAAAATATTCACTGCCTTTTTGCAAACAGTGACATGCTAAATGTTTAAGAGAAACTACCATGCTACTGAAAGGACTTTGCAAGTAGATGCTTGCAAAAAAAAAAAAAAAAAAAAAAAAAAAAGCAAAATTTTCAGTGGTTATTTTCTGGAATGTTGAAAAATACAGCCTGCAAGAACCTGCCTTGTGGGCAAACATTCTCACTACATCCCTAGTTATTTATTTTAATTAGTGTTTTGAGCTTTTTTAACCTCTGACGAGGGTTTTTGGTTCGGAGGGCTTTGCCCTCCTAGTCTTCAAGAAGAAAAGAGTCTGCTGCTGCGAAAATAAAAAGGCGATGACTGAGGATCTGCACAGTCCTGTCGCCAGGCAAATGGGGACCCACTGAATTCAGATGAATACCCCTGGCCCTTGAGGAGGGGAGCTTCAATAAATCTCAGCTTCATCCTTATTACAGATCACGCTGTAAGTGAACATTTACTGCAATGCTTGGTGAGATCAATAGCTGCATGCAAGGAGAGTTTCTCTGAGAGCATTCCCCTTGCTGGGCAGGGTGGGCCCAGCAGCACGGCTGCTGCCGAAGAGCAGTGTAAGTGCAGGGAGGTGTCAGGGCTGTGACATGCCGAGCAGGCATGTCCTCCCCCTCACTTGCATCAAGTCATGGAGTTGCAACCCATCTGCCAGGATGCTTTTTGGCAGCTGCGAGGGGCCTCTAGGGAATTCTCCCTGAAATGTTGAAACACTGGCATAAACTCCAAACCCAGAAATCTCAGAAAACCCATGGCTTGGGTGCACATGGAGCACTCTTTTTTCACCCTCCCACGCCATGAGTTAAGCACATGGATTTAAACGGCAGAACATCTATTGAAAAAGGGAGAGGGGAACAAAAAATAGAAGGAAAATAAGAGCATATTAATAATCCCCTATGGCTAACTACCAGCCTCCAGAGCACTCTGGCCGTAGTCCAAGCCTTCCCTCGGCAAGGATAAGTGACAGCACGGGTGACAAGTCACTGCTTTCCTCTACCAGCCCACTGACCCTCATGGAGGTGCGACATTTCCACAGCTATCACAACTCTGGGTGTCAGGCTTCACTGCCTCAGCCGAGAAACCACTGGTCATGATCCCATTGCTCACCCCTACTATGGCTGCTCGCCTTATTTGCTACCTGTTGCTCTCACCACAAGGTCCGCCACACAGCTCCCTGGGAGCCCTGTGCTGCTAGCATGTCCTCCACCAGGCATTTGTCCTGGTGAATGCAATTCTCCATTTTACTGCTTTAACTCACACGAGCTTGGTTTCAGGGCTGCCTTTTCCTCCCTGCACCTCAAGGCTGCACACGTGTGGCATCAGGCTGTGGTGGCATCTCCTCTTGGGGACACTGGGGGAGTGAAGTTGCCCAAGCTTTTCACAGAGCCACCCCTACCTTTACTGTCTTGTGAGCTTTAATAGAAATAACCTGCCTGGAGATTAAATCTATTGTCCTTTCCTTTTCAAGTCTCCAAGAAACGCTGAAAGAGCGCTACCACCCCTGGGGCTTCTGGGCTTTTTCTGAAGCTCTTCACCAGAAGCTGCTGCCTTCCTGCAGGCCTCAGGCCCCACCTTTCCACGGTAGCTGTTTTGTCTGTTTGTTTGCTAGCTTTTGCCAAAAGCAGATAAAATACAAATCAATTTCTTTCTTGAGGGAAAAAAAAAAAAAGCCGAGATTATCAGAAACTGTCACGGCTCCAGCGCCACATTCATCGTGGCCCATGTCAGCCATATTCAGAAGGAAACACGAGGTTAAGCCTTTAGCTGGCTGGGGGAAGCTGCTCAAAATGTGAGCACGAAGGAGACATTTCTAATGTCTCTGTGTGGTGCTGGGGGGAAAAGCAGAGCCTGTGCTTTGCTTTCTGGGCTTACAACTGGCTTTCTGCTCAGGTGAGCAGCAGGATTTTAAGTTAAGCAATGGGTGGTTACCGTATGGTTGAAACATATAAACTTCGCTCAGCTAAAAAGGACATGGTGAAAAAGAGCTGGCAGATAAAGCAGCAAGAGAGCAGTTGAGAATGACAAACTTCCTCACAGGGGTGACACAATCCCAGGTCAAACCGTCCCAGGTGTTCAAACATCCCCTTGACTGATCCCATTCAGCAAATGCCTATAAAATGGATTATCTGTCACCCAGAGCTGAAAGAACAGGACTGTCAGCTTCACGTCTGGAGCCATAACCTTTGCCTTTGCTCAGCTCCGGTTCATACCTACGTGCCTTGTGACTTGCTGTACCCTACAGATGTGTGAGTGTGCCTGCAAACCCTTCAAACCATTACCAACCCAGGATCGCAGCAGGGACAATTGCCGCCCTCCATGCAGTAACCTGTACAGATGTCCAGATGGCTTTGAAATCTGTCTATTCACTAACTAGTATTTGTCTCAGGGCATGGCAAGGTGTACAACCTTAAACAAATGCCCTCTCTTCAAGAAAAGTTTTTTTTTGTTGCACCAAGGAAAAGAGCGCAAAACAAGGAGAACGTAGGTCCCGTTGATCCCCACAACTGCTGTTTTACCTCCCAGAGGACATTGTAACTGCTGAGACTGCAGGAGTATTATCTTGCTTTCAGAGAGCTCTCTGATGAGGAATTCAGTACTGTAGCTGTGGCACGGCACGAGACACGTGGTTGGGATGTAAAAAAGTGAAAAATAGGGCCCGAAGAGCTAGAATGTCTGTGATGAAGCTCCTCCTTCAGCAAAATGGGAAGTGTTAAAGCTCTGAATATCAATCAGCACTTCCCACAGGCAGTGGGATTCACTGGCAGGATCCGCCAGTGTCTCTGAGACATCGAATCCTTTCCCTAAATTAAAATTGTGACCAACTAGAGGCAGAGCAAATTACTAAGGTAATCAAAAATGAGTGACATTACTCTTTTAAAACAAATCTACAAAGTGAAATTCACTGTAGGATGCATGAAAACTCCATCAGTTCTGTGTTTTATGTAAATGATCCCCCCAAACACTTGCAAATCACAGAAAATTATAAAAATGCACCACAGAGTTCAAGTTTACAATTCAATAATAATAGTGTACAGTATAATAATAATAATGTAATAGCAATAATAATAAACATGCATTGCTTTATTACAACTACAGATTGTCTCTGATTGAAAGTCATTAAAAACGTATGTAAAAATCTGGAGAAAAAACAGAAAGTAGTTTTTGTGGTAGCTGTTTATGTACAGTACACTTAGCTTCTCTGAAGCAAATCAGTGGAGAGAGGGGAGGAACAACAGGAAAAACCCCAAATAATAAACAAACCATTTTTAAGACATGTTATAAAACTCCTGAGATTCAATTGTAAGGGCACTTTCTCCTAGAAAGATGACAGCAATTAGCTTCCTGCAAAGAACAAGAGAAAAACAGGGACACTCTCCTGCAATTCAAAATACTAGTTGTAATTTTCAGTCTTCCCATTTCTCTGCCCTCAAGAAGCTCAGATTAAGCAAGTGGTGTGCACTACCAGGTACCACCAGAGGAAAAGGTACACAAATAATCCAGTCTTGGTCAATACTAGTGGCACAGAGCAAAGCCCCATGGTCATTAAAAGGACATTTCAAATAATGTTTTTGCCTGTGCTTCGCCTGGATACCCTTGTTCACACTCTGCGGCAGATTGGAGCCTGCAAGCTCCTGAACACCTTCAAGGGATGATTGCAGATGCTGTGGGAAGCCCTCAGAGATGTTCAGATAGACGGTGGATTACAAAGTTTACTGGTGGGCTGGGCTCTGGAGTTGGTGTTCAGCAAAAGGAGGCTTTGAAGCACTTATCCAAGCTACCATGGTATTGCTCCTGTAAGTCCTCCCTCCCTGTAGCTAATGCAGTTGGAAGAGTTTCTGCTTATGTCCATGCTGCTGGCTGAGAAAGATGATAGATGGCATGCCAGAATACAACCTCTTTCACAGCCAAATGAGTGGTGGCTTCATTCTGGCTGGCCTTCTTATGCTAGCAATAGGGGGACTTATTCCTTTCCTCCTCCTGTTCATCCTCTTGAATTTTTGTTATCATTTTCAGATAATCCCCAAGATTACAGTTAGGAGAGACTTGTTCCTGCATCCTGTCCATCTTCCTTCCGTGGAAAGGTTGCTCCTTGTCATGTAGTTCCCAGCAGAGCTTGCATTTTCCCTAAGCAACAGGTTAGACATTACGTGGGGAAAAGAGCTGAGCAATTGTCATTGAAACAGAAACAATAGCAGAAGGGATGCATGGAAAAGCAAATGATTCAGGATTTCAAGCATATGAACAGCTCTTTAACCTCAATCCCATGATCTCCTATTTCTGATATAAACAAGGCACAAGTGAAAACCAGAGGACACCAACAGATGTGGATCATCCGGAACTTAAAATGAGAAGCATGTTTTGAAAGCAAAGACATCTATAAGATATATTTCCCAATTTATAGTCCATCACTTTTTTACATATGCAAAACAATGAACATTTCTCTTGGGCAGCTATTCTACAGCTCAGTACAGAGAGAAAGAATTTTTTCAAATATTCAGCCTCCGTTTTCCATTTCCTATAATTATCCCAGGATTCTTAGCTATACCCTAATTATACCCTAGGTATATAATTAATACCCTAGGTACTAGCCTAAAATAATCCTCTCCATCCTTGCTGTCTGCACCCACCTAATTCTCCTGGGAAGAAAATATGTTAATAAAATAGATGAACTGTTGTCATTTTTTTCCCAAAGCTTTAATAGAAAAAAGAGAGGACAGCTGAAGGGCAAATAGAGATTCTTACTAATTCTAGCATTTTTTTACACAACTCTTAGCTTTTTCTCCAGGCTGTCATAAGCTGTAGGTCTTTTTCTCCCAGTTCTCACTGGCCTCAATATGAGTGTTATTGAACTTATTCTGGTGTTTATACTACATCGTTCCAAAAAGCATTGTGAAAAATAACATTTACCCTGTGGACAACATTCTTACAGAGATGCTACTCAGTAGCTAGAGAGACACCATCTGAACCATTCATTTCTGCCCTCTGGATCCCAAGGGGGTGTGAGTGGATAATGTCTTTTTCATCCTGAATGTGCTGCAGTCCAATATGGGGAGTAACTTTTCTTCAGGAGAAAGCCTTTTGCCCTCTCTTGTCAGCCAGGAGTTATCTGCAGCTGTAAATAGGGAGGAGTCTGGCGTACAGGCTGAAATGGTGCCCTGTGAAAGCAGATGGATGAAAACCTCTCTTGTTTTCTTTTTTTTCACTTGATCAATCAACTCTGCAAGATATGACATTAACACATTGATCAGTTCCCAGAACAGCTTGTGAAACAATCGTTTACTTTTGACCAGTCTCAATTATATCTTATCTACACTAGGTCACATAGTCTATCAAACATATAACTGAAAATAATGGTAATGGTAATTTGGAACTGGCAAATGCAGTGTTACAAAAGGTTAAATTTAAATTTCCCTGGGGTCAAAGGTATTTAAGGATAATCTAGGCACTGGCTTGAAATACAGCATAGTTAGCTACCAGATGAAAATGATTTTTCTTGCAGCAATTACCATCGTAGTCCCAGAAGGGGTTTGTTATGTTAAAACGGCACTGAGACTCCAGAACTGTTCACAGGCAGGTTTTTTAGGCTGCTTTGGAGGGCCTGCTGTTGCTTTTGTTGGCAAGCATGACCTGTATGTTTATTTTATTCCTTCCTTACTTCACATGGTGAATTTTGTTCTCTGCATGTACGAGAGGATTACAAGCAAGAGATGTTAAAGTTTCTGTTTACCTACAAAGCATGTACAAACAGAGGGCCTGATCCAAACCTCGTTATCATCAGTGGAAAGTTGAGTCATCACCTTTGAAAGTCTAGCCGCATTTTTCAAGGTGCCCAAGTACAAATATGTGTTCTTCAAGCACCATGTTTGAAAATTTGAAAAATATTCTTTATGAGAAAAAAGAGGAAACAGTCTGTCTTTTCTTTAATTTCCTTCTAGATGGTGGGTATTTTTTTTAAGAGCAACTTTCTGCTTGACTGAACTTGAGTTTTAAAGTTATATGTCGCCAAAGGTTATGCCACAGCTCTGGCTGGAGACCAATTTTCCCTGGAAGGATTTATGAAGCCGCTCTTTCAGTGATTCCTAACAGTGTGTAAGACAATTCTCTGACCCACTCACTCTGCTGTGGTGTGTACTGCTCATAATTTGTTTATTTTGGTGAACATAAAGAATGCAAAATGTCAGTATCTCATTTGCCAAGAAAAGAAGAGAGAGAAGACCATAGAACAAAGGGGTCAGCCCAACAGCAAGGGTGGATAAAGAAACACGCTATATCATACATACTATACAGCATGGAAATAAGTCTTCACGTGGTGCATAGGAGACCTCATCACAATCCTCTCCAGGGAGTCAGCAGGAGGTAAACAGCAAAAAAGCCTTTGAGTAACACATGAGCGCATCCTGTAAAGAGCATATATAGATGGTGAATCTCTCTAAAAACTGATACTTAGCATGCTAAGCAAACAAACAAGCAGCTGAATACATGTAAATTAGATGAATGACTTGGGTATAGGAGACAGGAACCTCATAAGTCAAATGATTCCCAGCTTCCAGAAGGATTTGCATATAGCGTAAGGAGGGACCTTCTGCAGATGCAGGTTTGCTAGCAGGGTGTGTGCCTGGGGAGCTGCGTCTTTGTGGGACTGACTGATTGGAAGAACAAATTAATAGACTGGGAAAAAAAAAAATCCACTTTCAAAACTTCAAAATGCAAGTGCCTGGATGAAATGTTTTCATTTTCTCGCCCTGTCTGTTAGTAGGTTGGGCTTTTTGAAATGAAGCACCTCTCTTTCCAGCTCAGATACTGGGAGTCAGCAATCAGCCGATACTTCCTACATGGGAGAGCTGTGAGAAAGAGGACGATTCCCGTGCTTTGGACACTGGAACAGGATGCAGTCCCTCAATGGTTGCTTGCCTCTGCTGCTCATTTATAAAACAAGCAAAACAATCCCAAGTTGTCTGCAAGGTCTTCAGAGCAAGAATTGCCCCTAATGTTTGTCAGCGCAATGCCTAGCACACTAGACGGTGTGCCTTGCCTGCTATGTGGCTCTGTTCTTCAGACAAAAATAACAACCTTTAGGAGGAGGGTTCTTTCACTGTACTTTTCTTTTCACAGAGTACTGAGTTGTACTCTGTTGATGCTGAGTCAAAAACATGCACTTTTCTTCCATATTCATTACTGTGCTATTTGGAAGGCTCAAGGACGTGAAGCGAACTTTAAGCTGAGAAGATGTTAACAGAATGTATACATGGAAATCAGTGTTTCTGTCTCCATCTGTTTCTTTGGTCTCAAAAAACACAAGTGCCTCTGTAGCACAGTCAGTACAGTGACAACTTCTGGGCCCAGTGGGCAGACATTTTTCACATCCTTTTTTCAGTGAGACTGCCAATACTAAAACCTTGTCACTGCCATTTGTAATGCACTTTTATTTTATCATATCATGATAGAATGGTTTCAGCCCACTGCCCAGCACTTGCCACCATGACTACTGATCTGAAGCAAAGCTCTCAAGCATACAGAAAACTGGGGAGAGAGCCTGCAAACTGAAACAAAAACAGAGCAGATTAAATTAGAGTTCTAACAAAACTTACCGAGCTAGACACTATGACCCCAGTCATTTGGTCTTTCACACCCTCATTTGATAATCAGGACAGATAATACAGCTCCAGTGTGGATGGAAAAGGAGGGAGGGAAGATTGAGGAGGTGGATGTACAGCTATTAGGGTACCACTGCGTCATGTCAATCACCTAGTAACCTCAAATCTCCCTCCTCCTATAAATCAGTGCCTGTTACGAAGAAAAGTGCATATCTGAAAACTAACTTAACTACTGTCCAGCTTTTCTATGGGACGTTCTTTGGAGACCTGGAAGCAATTGTCCTAAACTGAGCAACTCCCTCCTTACTCTTCTGCCTGAGCTGGTTTGCATTGCTGAAGAGGTCCTTCAGATACCTGAGTACACAGTCTCACCATGATGCTGAGATGTTGTCCATTTGGGCTATCTCCCACTGACACTGTGCCATCTCCACCATGCAGAAGGCCTGATAAGAGTGGGAAATGGAGTTTGTTTTAGAGCAGGCTCAGGTTTTTTGCCAGACTTGTCATCATCACAATTTAGGTCAGCCTCAAACTTGCTCTAAGTTGTCATAAAAACCATCTGGGATTGAAGCTGTGGCGTCAAGTTAGCAGTGATATCATTGCTGCTCACCTCTATTCCGTTGAGGTACCACTCACAGGGTGAACAGAGGAGCCAGAGTGGACATGCAGTTTATTATCAGACAAGGTAGACGAAGAACAGTTTATAACTTATCAAGTGGCTTCTGCACAATCCTTTGATCTGTGTTACCCACTCTATTGTTAACACCTGTGCAATGCTCAATAAAACACTCCCACAAGCCCTTTTTGGTATCTCCAACGTGCAGTCTGTTCTATTTCCTGTCAATGATGCAGTACATAACTCATTTAGAGGGGCATGTGAAGTGTTCATGAATGACAAATTAAGATTTAGTTCAAACATCCCTGATGGGGTCTTGGTGCATTTACCAGGTTTATAGATCTGTTTCCTGGGAATGTACCTTATAAAGTTGCATTTGTGGGTTGTTTATTCAATGAACAAAGTGATCCATTATGTTTTTGTCACTGTTTTAGACATGAATGGAGGGTAGGGAAATAATTGCAGTAAATAGCTCTTCTTTCCGATTTTCACAAGAGTGAAAGTTGAAGTACAGCAAATGGAATAATCTGTTCACGATTGCAAGCTGAAGCAAAAAAACATACTCAAGTGCATTTAATTCTCTCCTACTTCTTCCGTCTTGGGAATTTGGAGAAAAAAATTTTTTTCTAAAAATCTTTGGTTGATAAAATGCAGTATGGGAAAATGGGACACAAAATTTTAAACGTAGAGAATTTAGTTTTAGTTTTAGTTATTGCAGGGGTTGTGAATGACAATGGGGAGGAAAGATTAAAAGCATGCTTTCCTCCCCGCCCCATTCTTTCTCCCAGAAAGTCTCTGGACTTTCAGTTGCTGTCCAGCGGGGAAAGTGGTATGACTGGTTTAGTGTTTCCAACCCAGAGGGCAAAAAGAGCTCCTGCCAGTCTCATAAAAGCATTCTGTTCTTGTTAAATTTCTATTACTATTTTGAAGATCAGGTAGGTTTTGGTAATGTGCCTCTGGCTTCTGTAAGCATCAAAATCTTCTGATTTTTCTCTCACAAGGTTTTTGCGAGTACTAAACACCAGAGTTACTGAACAGTAAGGTGGGAAACTAAATTATTTAGTTTGCAGTGTCACTATGAGTGGGTTTTTTTACCAGAATTCCAATGTTATGCACCTCTGCTAGAGGCCGGAGACCAAAACTCTTATGTTTTCAGTCACAGGCTATCTATCAAGTAATTCTTTAAGCTAGAGCAAAGAAAAGATTTATTCAAAGTTCTCAGTTCTTGGCCCCAGAGAGGCCAATGGACACAAGCAGGATGAAAAATGAATGTGGCTTTAATTCTGTGTGGACAAGTAAGACACAAAAAGATGAGCTTTTGCAGAAGTCCAGAAGAAGCTGAGGACAGATCAGAGCTGAAAATGTTCTTTCACCATCGCCATGTACCACATTCCTACAGGAAATTTCCGTATGTGGATCAGTTTTCCACGGATGGCCTCAAGGACTTGAAAATCCTTTACAAAGTCATTTCCTTGGGAAAAATAGATAAATACAAAACTTTCCAGGCCTCTTCCTACCCCACTGAAGGGTAAGCACTTACTCTGAGTGCTGTGGGAATAAACGTGCCCATGTACACAGACAGCATAGGCTGCAATAGCACTGGGATCGCTCTGAAGGCTGTGTATTTCGCATGCTCCCTTCACTTCAGGCTTGGCAAAACCCAATCATTTTCCCTACTTCCCTTCCCACTACAGACACAAAATATTCACTGATGTGGGTAAAGACTTGTGTCAGGAGGCAATGTGTTCATTCCCTCTGCCACGGGGAGTTGTTCCGCAAAGTTGTTAGTCTCTGGTAGCTTAGCTGATTCCTTTCCCTGTGTGTTGCAGGAGCATCCAGAAAAGCTTACAAGATACTTAGGGTAAAACCCTTTCCATTTGGAGAATAATCATGTCTGGCTGAGGCAGATTCAGTGGATTTAATGTGGTAAAAAAGAAA
This sequence comes from Gymnogyps californianus, assembly GCF_018139145.2. Classification (NCBI taxonomy): domain Eukaryota; kingdom Metazoa; phylum Chordata; class Aves; order Accipitriformes; family Cathartidae; genus Gymnogyps; species Gymnogyps californianus. Next base: position 127,774,388 of record NC_059472.1, read on the forward strand.
CTTCCTTTTTCTGAGCTCTCACTCTCTCTCAAAACAGATTGATCAATAGAGCAACACAGTAAGAGCGAAGACCTGTTTTCAAAGAGGAAAATATCTTGTGAATAAGCCACTGGCCTGAAACTCAAGAAAATGTCTTTGCTTATCACATGTTTGCTGACAGAGAATCCTTGCAAAATGCTGGATTTCCAAGAACAGATTGCTGAACTCCTACTTTCATCTCGGGAAAACTGCAGCCAATAAATCATAAAACCAGAATTACAGAGACTTTGTTTTGGGGTAAAATCAAAACTAGAATTAAACATTCCACTTTCAGGAGATAAAGCTCTAATCCTGGACTATTGGGCCAGTAGAGCCGTAGCCAATAAATAAATTTCACCACTAAAAATGAAGGATAAATTATTTGGCCCCACTGAGCTGTCAGATTTTCTCCCTTTTGTGCACTGTTCCCATAGGGCCCCAGATCCGGAGGGGGCTGTGGTCAGATTGTTCTCATATTTCGTTTATTCTCCTCCGAGCTCCTGATAGTTTAGAGCATAGTCAGGATGAATGCTTAAGAGCAAAACTTTACCATTTGCTACTGATGAAATTCAAGGGTCTAGGAGCACAACTCTCATTCCAGACAATACTGAAATGAAGCATGTTGAAATACTGTGCGCTTCAAACCCTTTCTGCTTCTTGTTGTAAATAAAGGTGAAGGACAATAACATTAAGAAGACAAGGGACGCACAAGCCTGTATTTACATAATTTACTATTTACATAATTTGGAATTTGAATTTGATCTGTGGTCAGGAAGGATTTTTTTTTCCCTACGTAAGATTGTTAGAGAATTGGGAGGAATTTTGCTTTCTCTGACAGCAAGATACAGCTTCTTCCAGAGGTATTTTCTTTTAACAAATGCACTCACAACTAGCAAGTGCACTGGTGATGTCCCTGTCCTCTCCTGATCTCCCCCTGTGGCACATTACAATTTTGTGGATGTTGCCTTTAAATAAGCATAGAGGATATAGGGAAAGACTTTGCAGCTTGTGAAACATAAAATGGATGTTCTGTGACTACCCTCCAGACAAAATGTCTCCCACAGGTTCCTGTGACTACGGGGAAATTATGTCCAACATTCCTATGCAGCCTTTAGAAAGAAATTTTGAAATTTAAATATTACTTTGTTTTCCATAATTGCAGCAAACAGCTGTGATCAACATTCAAGTAGACCAAAGAAAAAGATCTTCCAGTCTTAACATTTTTCCTAACAAGTTAAATATCCGTGACAAATTTCAGATACATGCTACTCCAGTCCTCTGTATTAGAATTCATTCCATGCTGTGGATTTTAAACTTACACTGTCAAATTTAGGCATATTGTATTTTACAAGAGATTTGGTGCTTGTTTGCTTTGTTCTTCTAACTCAGACTCATTCATTTCTGGAGATAGCCTCTTCCATCAAAGAAGGAAAGGACTGTGAACTTTTTGTAGTAGGGGTCTCTTAGGCATCACTTTGAAGACAGATGCAGAAAGAAATATAAAATTATATAGGGAAAAAAAAAAGTCTTTGATGGTTCTTCTTAATAAATAAAAATGGCCTGATCCCAAGTCTGCAAGAACTCAAGTTTTGAAGGGTCTGCATTTTGAGCTTTCTGTGTTCCAATCCCTCTCACAAAATTGGAGCCCGGAGTGATGATCCACTGCAAAATACTCATTTCTGAGGAGATTAAGGATAGGTGCCTCTGATGAGAGTTGTCTGAAGCCCAAAAACCTTTCCTGCTGTGGAGAGATTGCTTAATATCCTACAAAATTATACTCCTGTCTCTGAGTACAACTATTAGAGGTGATTCTTAAAGATATTTGGAGACTATGGTTTACGTGTAAGGCAAACAGATTGCATTTGTAACATTTAACACACAATAACAATAATAAAACACACTGACGTGGGTTTTCTCTGTAAACAGTCTCTTCTGAAGATAGAGCCAGTGAAATGTTTTGAGAACTTTGACATTTATAGCTGTATTTATAATCTCTTTTGGATCATTTCCTCATGGAATCACAAGTTTGTGTATTTTAAATTCTCTGGAGAAATAAAAATGTTTAAACAAAATAATGATGTGATAGGCATTTTATGAGAGCTTGTTCAAGACGTGCACATGTACAAGCAAGGCTGGATTTGTTCTGAAGTGAGTGAGTGGGAGTTTTGGAAGTGGGTATCAAGGAGAGAGCCTCTTTACTGAAATGATTAAAAAGAGAGGAAAAAAGCAAGTATACCCAGGTCTGTACAGAAGATGGGACTCTCGGTGTCTGAGAAGTAACATGGCAGTTGTTACGCTTACTGTACCAATGTATGAAAGAGAGGTAAAGAGAGAGGAGATACACTTATGTTCATATGCATACATATACTTCGGCATGTGTAAATGAATTCACACAGACACACATCACATAGGCACTTGTATTAGTGCGTAATTCACAGTAGATAATTTATTTGCCAGTCTTTCTACTAATGGCACATACGTGAGCAGACTGCTTTTTCCTAAATGTGATTCTCATTCCACAGAATTTGAGTAGGTTTTTACTGTATAGTGAGAGCACAGGTAGTTTAGTGTGAATATTTGACACTGGATATGCAAATTCTGGTTGTGCCCCTTCGCTATTACTGATCACACAGATCCCACGGTGTTTTTCCTGTTTCTAGATCATCAATGCCATCACAGTAAAAAACAATAAGGTTTGTTTCATAGGATGGAAAAAAACGGGAGATCTGTTTCCAAAGGGAAAGTACAGATGAATAGGATTAGGCTTGCATTAGATGTGTATATTTTCCCTGGGCACTCCGACCTTACTTTAGACATCATTTGGCTACATGGTAAGATCGTCACCCATGTCCCTCAGCCCACATGAAAGAAATCAGTCATTACAGTGGGAGGCAGAGAAACCGTCTACCCAAACTCAGGAAGAAGCAGCCCCAGGAGGCCTGTACCAGTATTGCCTTCAGCACGGCTATTTCTTCACAACCCAGACCCGTATCGCCTGCAGAGTCGGGGGGGGGTGTAAGGGGGAGGGGGGTTGAACTCCACGTTCCAAGAGCAATCACATATCTCAGTTCTTCCAAAGTGCTAAAAAATTGTATAAGCACAGAGAAGCAAGTCCATTTTTAAACTCAAGCAAGCGCTTGCCCAGAATGTTTTACAATGCTCAGTTTAGCTTTCTCTTCTATTTTTTTTTCATATTCAAACAGTATCACAAGCGTGTCAGGAGTGTTTCTAAAAAGAAAAGAAGATACAAAGAGCTTGTGAGCCCTGGAAAATTCTTTCTATGTCAGCTTCAAAATTCTCACCAAAGCTGTGTAAGAAGCTTGCTAGAACAGCACCAGATGCTCAAGTGTCTTCACTAGTCGGGAAATGATAGCAATTCAGGAGCTGCACACAGCTCCCACTGAAGTCAGTAGAAAGATCCCCACTGATATAAGGAGTCACTGGATGAAACCCCAACTTTGTTAAGTAAGTTTCCCTGTCTACCAACTAGAGAAAAAAAGCGGGTATGGTTGAAAGTAGAGGCTGTTTGAGAAGTTTTTCAAGTCTAACAGGTGCTCTTGTAATAAAGACCTTTTCTTCTGGGGGTTTCACAATACTTGGAAAGACAGAGCTATTTGCAACTCTTCCCTGTAAAATAAGGAACTCAATCGCACTTTCTCGCAAATGCTGATTTTGTTCTGGTTCCTAGCAGCAAATATATGCTTTGTTCTGTAGTATGTATGTAGTGAAACCTAGGAAAATCTCAGATAGCAGAGGAAAAGCACACAAATTATGGAACAAAACCTGTCATTATTTAGCATATTACTGCCTGAATATGTGTCTTAAAAGACAAGACTTTCTTTAGCCCCAGCTTGTGGATGAAGAAAAATTGTCACTAAGAAGTAGTTCAAGAGATGGAATGATTTAAGCAGAGATCTCTGGGGAAGGAAAGAGAAAGCAGAGGGGAGAAGTCTAGCATATAAAGCTCATGTAAATAAAGCACTGACCTTTACTTCTGACACTCTGTTTCAAGTCCAGCTTTCTCTCTTAAGTGGAACTAGACAAAGGTTGGTGGGGAGGTTTATTCCCCTGGGACCTGTGTTAGGCCCATCAGACATCCCAAGGGAAACAATTTGAAAGGTCACAACATAGCTGCTGGCTATCTTTTAGCTGTGGAAGGGCCCCAAACGTCACTTATTTATAGAGTCCTCCTGATGATTGAAAACTATCATTTGTTGTTGTTTTGACCTCTTAACACGTTCTCATCTTGGTTCCAGAGCATTCAAAGACTAGGGAGTTCCATACTGAGCCAGAATGAACAAGAAGATAGCTTTTGGCAATTGCTTGCCAGCTGTATCCTGCCAAGCATTTTTTGCAGTCTGTAAGCTGAAACCATATTCCTCCCCTAAACTGCTCTGCTGCCCCACTACAGGTATTTAGTTACTGAAGTTCCCAGTTACTCTTTAGGAAATAGACCCAGTCCACTGGAGTTTTATAACAGATTCGAAAATCCTGCTGTAGTTCTCAGATAACTGTAGGTAGTGGTGGAAATCATGTCTAGGTAAGAAAAATAATTCATGTGACTCATGGAGACAGTGAGATATTTAATATTTTTAGAGGGCACACCACACGCTTTAAAGAAGGATTCATACACCACTATCGGCTAAAAAAGTATTTTCTGAAGCCTTACTCTTTCCCTTTCCTTCTCACCATGCATCACATTTCTTTTTTCCCTTGCCTATTTTCTCTCTTACCATTCTTTCTTCCACTGTGTTCATGTTCCTATATCCTTCTTTTCCTTCTCCTTAGCTGTTCATCCACAACCAAGGATCTGTCACAATGACTTACATATTTTTGGCAGAGAACATGCAGTTAGCTAAAAGAAGATGTGTTCCTTTGGTTTTCTCCTGGCCAGATCTATGTGTGCTGAGTGACATGGAGATCAAAGGCCAAAAACACTTTCTATAAGCCACAAAACTGTATGCAGGTTTTATTAGAGATGTAAAATGTCTCAGGATTGCAAACTCGATTCTCCAGCCCCATCACTGACCAGAAGAAATATCCCAACCTTTTTTAACTAGAATATATCTACTCAAGTGTATCATAAATGACTGAACTAAGTGAATCAATAAGCAAGGGGGGTTTTCATTTATGGATAGAAAGAACTAATCGGTAGTAATATGATTGTTCTCTGTAGAAAATGGGTAAGGTATAGAGTGCTGCCATTGAGACGTAGGCAGCATTAGTCACTGTCAATATTCTCAGAGAGTTCTACTCATTGTGATGAAGCTTTATAAATCTTTGTCATGTCTTCAGTGCAATAGACACCCAAATCTACTTACATTTCAGGTAACATATTAACATAAATAGCCAAGTACCAAATAGGATATCTGACAATTTCCTTTAAAAAATGGGGGTTAGATTATTAGGTGATATTGTGCTGTATTATCTTCCATTTTTTTCTTCAATGATCAGTGCATACAGGGAAGACAAGCAGATTTAAGAGATACTCATGGATGGCATTAGAAGTTGATTGAACAGTCAAAAAAATATACTTCTTTTAAATATGGAATTCATGTCTCTCGTATATTAGAGGCACTTCTCACCTGAATTCTTGCTGAATGTTCTTCAAATAACATGTTTCTTCTTAAAGATATTTATTGTATCCCAGCTGATCATACTCTTATGAGTCTATTCGCAGTCTGATCCTCTACAGTTGTCAACTGACACAAACCTATTGACGTTAAATAAATTCACGCTAACTGATGTTTTGGTCCCTTCTCATCCTGGCTGGGGCGCAGTTGTCTCTTTCACTTTCTGCACCGATCATGGCAGTGTCTAGAAACTGATGCCCAAGAAGTACAGGAAAACAACTCCTCGTGTCTGGTCCAAGCTATTTTTGAGCCATGTTGCAGAACATTCAGATTTGGTCCCAATTAGTAACAGTCACAAGTGCTGTAAAAATCCACCTACAGTGTCAGTTCAGGATTGAGACTGGCCTTTGTAGTACATTGGCATGTTGATTCTCTAATATTATCTCTTTCTCTCCCCTCCTTCCAGCTCTGTCTTTTCAGGCAATGCTACCCACATCCTAAACATCATGAAATGTCATCAATGGAGTACTTCTCACTATGAAAAGAAGATGAGCTAGTGAGTCAATATATTCTTTTCAGACTATAGCGAGTATCTGGTCCCATCTGTCAAGGACACGTAGGGTATATCTCTGAGTCCATTTTAGCTTCAAAATATGATTTTAACAGACGTTCCCAGAGGCAAAAGGATTTGACCCATTGCCCCAACAGGCCTGGGATAAAGGCATACACTGATGAGGAATCATGGGCTAAGAAAAGTAAATCCAGGTAGACATTGTGATTGCTTTCTGGGGAAAAAAAAAAAAAAACAAACCCAAACCCAAACATTTTCTTCATTATGACCTTTTAATATATGAGGCCAATGTACCAGGAAGCAACTATTTGATTCAGGACTTAAATAAGATGCAGTGATAAATACCCAGAGTAACTGTGTGCAGTGAACACATCTAACTGTGCATGCAGAAGAGAGGCAGAGAGATAAAAACTGTGTTTGTACAATTATACTTATGCCCAAAAGTAATTACTGTGTGGCCTGCACTCTGGGCTGGAGGACAAAAATTATCATGTATTTTTCCATAAAAATAATAAGGTAATTACTATGTAAACACTATGTTGCTACATGGTAATTATTGCAGGCCAGGTTTTGCTCCCCCTATTCATACTGACTACTGCTACCAGGTGAACTGGCCCCCACCTCCTTGATACCAAAGTGACTATTTGGAAGCCATGTACCGAGTATGAGTAAAGGTGACAGCCTTGTGTAATTAAATGGTCAATGAGCAATTACTATGTAAGTACAGCATAATGGAACTGTGCAAAAGAATGTACAAGCAGAGGAACAAACACATTTAAATATTGCGTTATTAGAGTCAATCTGTCCTGCTTCCATTGTCAGTAAAAAGATTTCCTTGCACATGTTTTTTTTTGTTCCCTTTCTGTGCCCCTTTTAAACAATTCTTGGGTTAAAGAGCAGAATCATAACAAAGCCACAGAAGCCATGGCTTTGTACCACATGAGAAGGGGTACGTTCCTCTCTTCACCACTCTGTTGACCAGGTATAAGTATACTGATAGAGCTGTCTCTGAGCAGAAGCCAGCCCTGCGCCAGGAGCAGGAAGGATGCTAGCCGACAGAGGTGAGTGGCATTCAAAATCTTGGGTTCCAGTCTGATTTCTGCGAGAGACTCCTTCTGAAAGCTGTTCCAGATGCTCTGTGCCTCGGTTCCCCAGCCACAAGATCAGAATAGGTTTATTTTCTTTTTGTCAGGGATGCTATGAGATTGAAATCCATTGCTTAAATGTCAAGCACTGAGGAGCTGCAGGGACAAGGATCTCATCCATAGGAAGATTCTTCCTTCACCTCAGTGAGCCTCAACGGTATTCATTTGAGCTTTTCAATGCTTGTGATAAATACAGTGCCTCTGTTCTTACCTGATTGCATTTGAGGATCTCAAAACACTGTGAGAACTTTAATGATCTTGGTGATACTGTACCTGCTCTTATTAAAATCAGTAGCAACATATCCTTTGATGTTAGTAGTAACACAGTCACACCACAGGCTTTAAAATATGCCGAGGAGGAAGGTAGATATCTCATGCTTTTTCCAGTCAAAAAATAACATGGTTTTCCTTAGGAGCAACAGGAATGAACCCCAAGTCCCAGCTCTAAGATCAGGTTCCAGTTGGTCTAAGAAGGCAAAGCTTTGCTAAGAAGCTTTTTGGAGATTGATGATGTTGCTACCAGAGCAAGAGGAATTGTACCCACTGATGTCAGTGGTATGCCTGAACCACCACCCTCTACTCCCTGCACTGGACTATGCAAAAACGGTTAGTTGTCGGAGCAGATAAAATGAAGATGAACAATCAAGAGGCCAAAAACCTCTTAGCATAGAACAGAGACATTATAGTGTCTAATTACCAAACTGTCCGAAAAAGTGTTTGTATTTTCTGAAGCATTGTGTCACAAGACCATCGTCAGACTCGTTATAAATGTAACCCACCAGCATCTAATTGGTATTCCAATATCTTTGAGCTGTGACCTAGAAAGAAAGAGCAGAGCAGAAGCAAGTAGTACAAAAAAAAATCTTGTCATGGTCCTAGAGTGGTAGGGCAAATGCCTGTTCCTATACTGTACATGCATAAACAGCTCTTTCTCAGCTGCGATTTAATGTTGCTATACCTTCGATTGCAATTACATTGAATCACATTGCAACAAATCTTTGTAATGCCAATCCCATCTTTCCACCTCATTGACAGCTCTGGAGATGCATCTGAAATTCATAGTAGCCTCATAGCCTATGGCAAGAGAAATCCATGCTGCTAAAATTTTATTTTAGAATTCAAGCTGGTTTCTCTCAGTCTAGGATGCTCTGGTTTTAATCTTTTGCTGCCTAGCACAGTGTATCAAAATAACCAGCCAATATTGTTAAACTGTCAGGGGTCTTCACTGCCGCTGAATTTTACCAGTATAAATAAATACTGTAACTTAAGGAAAAAAGAATCCCTCTGGACAGAATTTTTAACATTAATAGAGTTAAGAGGAGAGGGAAAATGTGGATAAACTTCGACTTGACAACAGCCTTCTCATTTCCTTTTTTTCTTTTTTTGGTACAGAAAGAAAAGGCTTGAGTAGAATATTCAGGCTGATTTACTGCTCAGGCTGATAGGGACTCCAGGCTGGATCCCAAAATTTGAACAACGTTCAAAGGGAGAGATATTTAAAAATCCCAGAAAAAGAGATATTTCCAAATTAATGGCATTGCCCAAATGCCTTGGCTCCTTGCACCCCACCAGGAAGGTTTATTATTTTCTGGTAAAATGTTGCTTGAATGGGGAGTGGTAGTCAGTGATGCGTCAGTGCTGCTCTTTGAAGACATTAAAAAGCTGAATGCACAACAAAGAACAGATGTTCCAGCATGCTTTATTTATGCACCCATCAGCAATCTTCCAATGACCACAAAACACAAGCTTTTTTTTTTTCTTTTTACTCCTCGCAATATTATTTTCTGATCAACTCACACTCTATTTTTCCTCCAGCTGAAGTCTTCCGTGAATTGGTGTGTGTGTCTGTGCGTGCATGCATTTGTGTGCGAATGTGTGCCTGTGTGCGTGCGTGTGCCTGTGTATGAGCGTGTGTGTGTGCTTGAAAGTCTGCTTCCATCAAAAGCAGGCTTCTATTGAACTGTCGAACAGGTGTGGATTCTGCAATTAGATCACATTTCAGAGAGAGAGAGACACTGAGGGTAATAATGGCGGTGAATTCTTCATAGTCAGATGCAGCACCATAGCGACCAGTAACAATGAAGAATAATAGGTATTAGTATTAGGGTGATTATTTTTAGTTTATAGAATCATTTGATTGAATACTGCCATAAGGCACCGTTAACGTGTGCACAGCGCTTGCCAGCTGTAGAGCAAACTTGTTTTACTGGCACTTATCTGAAATTCTCATCTCTCCCCCACCCTCTCTGCTCACAATTGGAATGAAAGTAGCGATTAGGAAGTGAGATGTAATGCAGATTAAATGTTATGATGGACTAAGATTCTGATAGGTTATTAAAACTCACTTGCATTTGGTGTTTTAAAGGCATAGTGTTTGCATATTTTTCCACCCGTCTACATCTTTTGAAGATAAAACAAAGGGAACATTTTAAAAATCCATTCATAACCAGGAGGCTTTTTAATAGTGAGCTTCCAAATTTATGACCTTCCCGTGTGTGTTTTACACCTGTGTGCTGTAAATATATATTAAGTATGGAGCAACTGTGTTACCAGTAACCGTGGATCTGATTTAAACAGAGCTAAGGCCTCTGCACCGCAGTGGGCCAGATCCTCAGCTGATGTAAACTGGCATCTCTCCACTGAACTCAGAGGTGCTACATAAAGTTGTACCAACAGAGGATCTGCAGCGAGGGGAGAATGACAGCCTTAATTTGGAATTTCCCTGCATCTGTTGGTATAAATCAGAGGCCTAACATTATTGTCACATAATATTCTGGTGTAGCAGAGGTGCTGTGAATTTTTAAACATAGAGAGAACTGTTGATCTATTGTTCCTCTCCCACCCTCCTCCCTCCCTGCTTTTGGCTGGCATTGTAAGAAAGCAAGAGTATCGCAGCGTTGGACAACATGGAAAATTCCGATCTTTATTCTTAATAGAACTTGAAATAGATGCTCTGTTTTCTCCTTAGGCACAGAACTTGGTTCTTTAGAGACTCTCATAAGAAAAATAACTCTTCCTCTGATGTCACCTGGTATCATAAATATGCCATTATTCCTTCTGCAATAATAATCGCTATTAACAACAGTAATAGAAGTAGCAGTATTTGACAGCAGCAGTATTTGATAGTGTCCAAAAAGCATGCTAATGGCTTCATCAGAGGTGAATGTTGTAATCTATTTCTTGTAGACTAAGTAAATAAAGACTAAGTCTCACTCAAAGACTTAGCATGCACTATGTAAATACTGCATTCCAATTTCAGTTCCCTTTGTGTTGTTAATTATAATTATTTTTCAAGAACCATTAAAAATATTTTTCAAAATGCCTTCCACGTTAGATCATGGTTGTTTTATTTGCATGTGATCCAATTAAACAAGAACGGCATTATTACTTTTTTCCTTGACGTTATGACAGTGTCTATGCAGATGTTGCAATACCAACTTTTTCATATAATTCTGAATTGCAATCATACTGTGCATTGACATACTGTTCCATTTATTCATCTGATTGAATACTGCCACAAGGCACAGCTAACGTATGTTAACAGTGCACAGTATGCATAGCCTAGTGTTCTTACTTCACAAAAATGCTGGCAAATGCAACAGTGGGTGAAACTAAAAATCACGTGCTGAATTTTGGCAAAGGTTGGCGTAAAAACACCTCCAAAAGTTACATCCTGTGATGTAAATCTCAGTATGCTTTATACAAGTCACAAAACCAGCAACGGGAATCTGTAGCCTATGTATGCACACATACTGACACTGCAATAAAACCACTATTGAAGATAGTATTTCACATGTGTCTTAGTTTCTTTCTGTATACAAACCATTCAGGTTTTTTCTGCTATTATTTTCTTAGTTTTTTGTTTCAGTGTTGGGGTTGACGGTTTGAAAGGCACAGTGCTAAATCCACTACATTTTTTTCTTTACACTCCTCAAAAATATGCTATAGTAATTTAATATGCTTTAAAATTTCAATACTGATGAGGAGTTGCAACCATTTTTTAGTCCACTGAACAAAAGGCTTACTGAGTCACACATAGCCTATTCAAATAGGAAACGCAGATGCCTGCTAATTTATCTTCTCACATAAAGTCCGTTTACCAATCCATACAAGAATTGCCCCCATGTCTTTGTAGTACTGCAACCAGAACGGATGCTGTCACTCAGGGGGGACATGTGACCATTAGTGCACCTCCTTGGGGAGCTCTTTAGCATACTGTCCTCCACTGCTGTAATTAAAACTAACAAGAGCAGTCTACAAAGGAAAATAAGAAAATGCAAGGAGAGAAACCTGCATATTACAGCTTGCAGTAAGCTGGAGAAAGGAAGTTGTGGAAACATTCCTATACATTCCTGATACGCAGAAGAAAGCCAGATTTCTGTGGAGGTTATCGGTGAGGAGAAAAATGAATACATAGACAAGACAGACCACTCATTACATGAGAAGATTATTCCCAAACCATTAGTTTAAGAACACACTGGTTAGAGAAAAATTCTTATTTCTTAAATGAAAAGGAGAGGAATGCTAGATATGCCCTGTTGCACTGACAGAAATAAATAGAATCAAAATCCCAATATTTCTCTACTTCTGTCAAAAGGTGATGCTAAAGAAGAAATTAAATACTATAACTAGGGTGGGGCACTTTCCCCCTGAGAACAGTTTAGCCACCAAATACACAGTCTGAGGTTGACCACAACTACCCACATATTTAGTTTAAATTCAGTGAATAGTTTCAGCCATAAAAAGACTCAAAAATAGATGATGAAGTTAAAGCTCTTAAGAGACACTGTTTTAAAAAGCAATATTATGGCATTCTGTTTTGGAACATTTTGTTTTGAAATGTAGCAAATGTTATTTTTAATGGATCAAAAATACACAAAATAAAGAGAATTTTTATCTTGGATTAAAATGAGGCATTTTTTATTTTCCAGTTCATACTGAAAAAAAAGGGGGAAAATCTGCTTCTGGTCAACTGGCAATATATTTTTCCTTCTGGTTTTGCAACTCAGCCACTGCATCAAAACTTGATTATTTACTTCTGATGTAACTTAAAGGTACATGCTTGATACAGCACATATAGCCTTTCAGAACTGCCCAACCCCTGGATCTCTTTGAACAAGTGATAATGACTTCACCTGAGAAAGCAAAGGATGGATGCAAGAGCTGTTGAGCATGAGAAGACAAGCCGCTGCTTGTGTTTGCTCAGTTTAAGAAAAGCTCCGATTCCACTGCTATGGTGATGAAGTTCTGCAGCATCTAAACCAAGGCCAGAAAGCAGCAATGGAACAACAAGCTTCTGAAAGCTGCAGTTCTGCTTAGCTAAATCTTCAGTTTCCACCTTATTCTGCCAAACTCCCTTTGGGATTTGGCAGGGGCCCAGTGGTTACGGGATTAGAAGGGAGTACCCTTGTGAAATGGTGTTTTATATAGCACAGGTGATATTTCTCCTCTAGGGACAGGACACCTAACCCACATATCTTTTTGTAGACCTAGTTCTTACAGTGGTTTTCCACCATAGTCCTATATATAAACACAGATGGATAAGTTTGTAAAGAGCTGTCATGGTTTAACCCCAGCCGGCAACTAAGCACCACACAGCCGCTCGCTCACTGCCCCCACCCAGTGGGATGGGGGAAAGAATCGAAAAAAAGTAAAACTCGTGGGTTGAGATAAAGACAGTTTAATAGGACAGAAAGGAAGAAAATAATAATAATAATAATAATAATAAAATGACAATAATAATACTAAAAGAATTAGAATGTACAAAACAAGTGATGCACAATGCAATTGCTCACCACTCGCCAACCGATGCCCAGTTAGATCCTGAGCAGCGATCCGCCCCTCCCAGCCATCTCCCCCCAGTTTATGTACTGGGCATGATGTCATATGGTATGGAATATCCCTTTGGCCACTTTGGGTCAGCTGTCCTGGCTGTGTCCCCTCCCAACTTCTTGTGCCCCTCCAGCCTTCTTGCTAGCTGGGCATGCGAAGCTGAAAAATCCTTGACTTAGTACTACTTAGCAACAACTGAAAACATCAGTGTGTTATCAACATTATTCTCATTCTAAATCCAAAACACAGCACTATACCAGCTACTAGGAAGAAAATTAACTCTACCCCAGCTGAAACCAGGACAAGAGCTCAAATGGAGGAAATGGGAGCACTTGAAGGATGACTGACTTATGACAGGCACTTAAGATCTTGTCTAATTTAAAGAAACTTGTCATAAGCTAGATCCCTGAGAACTGCTGGGCTGTTATCACTGTCATAGTGGTCGGGAGAGTGCTAGGTTTTCAGCACTCTCCAGATCCTATGTGTATATGTTTGGGCAGCGAGCTATAACGCAGGGTACAAGGAAGGCAGCTGAACACCAGCATCCCTTCAGTATCAATGCCTTGTACCAATGTCCGAAGCTTAGTAACAGCGTGAAAATGCAATGTGTTGGTGATGGAGAGGGGATGAGAGGAGAAAGACAGGGAAGGAGGTGGCTAATGAAAGATTAGCAGATCTCATGAGATGGTGTGCAATGCATGTTGTTTTGGCATTGCAACTGTCCTCAACGCCAGTTTAGGGTAGCTGGACAGTAATATGGAACCAGACCTCGTGCAGATGATCCCTGAGGGATATGGGGAGGAATGAAAGGTGTACTGGAAGTGCACCGTGACCAAAACTCAGGATGTCTGTGGCCACAATGGAGCTAGAGTTTCACTAGGATTTCACCTCTTCAGCTTTCTCGTCGATATTTTAAAATAATCCCTGCAAAGAAATAAGCAGAAAGGGTGTCACCATTCCAGAAGTAAATGTATTTGTTTACTGTTCCACTTTTTTTTTTTAAGTGGAAATGTGTGTAAGTAGAAAACAGAGGCTGCCATGATGTTTTTTCTTGATGGAAAATAGCATTGTTTGATAAGCCTCATTGCTTTGCTGGTGCCTAGAAAATTAATTCCTTCTAACTCACAGATGAGTTGACCTTTGGCTGAACCAGTCTGCTGTCATTTTGGGACTCCATTTTTCATTTATTTCAGGACAGATTCTACCATCTTTACTTCTGCTACAGAGTGCTTTATATCTCATGGCGTCCCATCAAATATATACTACTTAATGTGAATAATTGGACTTCCTAGTTGTTATTTTGAGGAAGCGCTGCTTTAGTTGCTAAGCAGTTACTTTCTCATTCTAAAACAGATCTGGGTACTGGTGTCTATAGACATACTTGCACTTTATCTACTACCTCCCAAAATAACTTGATGCCTCTAAGAACGCTGCAAAAATGTGCTCTATGCCCCAAAGGACTTGTATTTTGGATTGAATATTGAATACTAGAGGCGAATTGGAAGGAATAGGCTGAGAAAGGACTGGGTCACAGCGGTGTAGCCACATGGCTACTTTTTTGCTACATGCTCCCAGTCAGGCAAAACATGTGCCTGCAGGAGGCACTGAAGGGAACAGAAACACGGGAGAGTAAGAATGGAAGTAAGAAATCGTGGTGAAAACAATGTCAAGAGAAAATGATGATGACATCCACCACTGTGAGAAGAATATGCTGTGAAGTCAGATAAAAGAGTTTGCCTGTTTGAAGTCAGAGGTGTTGAGTAAATATACTTAAGATGAGCGTGAGATGGAGCAGCAGTAAAATATCTGATAAACAGACAATACAAGCCACCTGGCACTTTAAAAACCTGTTATAATTACATTTATTTCACACTAATAATAAAATATGTAGAAATGATCTATATTATTTAGGTTTGTGATGTATCATTTGTGAAAACATGTAGTACCCAAAAAGCTCTGCCATCACCATGTCATTTGCGAAGTAGTTTTTAGCATTGCCACACATTGTTTTCACAGCTCACATTATTAATGTGATCACCCTCTAACAGCTGTCTCATGAATCACCACAACCTGACTCCCTGGCAATAAAAGCGGTAATCCCGACCTGTCACCATTTCACCATCACCACCACAAACTTGGATATCATATGCCTGGCTGTTGTGCTGTGCAGTCTGGCATGGTGTGCATGTACATCGTGTCTGTGATGAGAGAGAAAGTTTGAATCAATAAATCCATTATGAGGAGACAACAAGAAGGGGATTGCCATGAACGTATGTGTATTGACATTTAATGTTCCCCCATCGCACTTATTTCCTGTACATGACCACAAAAGTCAAATACATACAAATATAGTAGAAAAAGGAGGCCTGTGGGCTCTGTGCAATAGATCCGGTCTGACACAAAAGCACATGCTCTTTTTACTAGCAAGAGCTAAACCTAACACTTACTGAGGATGCAGAAATTTAGCTCTGGTTGCTATTTCGAGAATACCATTGATGGACTCCACAGAAATGTGGATTTCACAGATCTTTTTTGCAGGGACATGACGAGATACTGAGATTGCAGTGGGAAAAAAAGTGGGAATGGAGAAACACAACAGTTTCTTAGAGTCACTGGAGAGGCCCTGAGGCAATAACACTTTTTTTTAATCTGGATCAAGAAAACATGTAAACTTTCTTCTCCCACTGAGAGACAGTGTGAGTTCTGGAAAGCAAAAAAAACCCAGTCCAAGAATACTCACAAATTTTGAAGATGCTTGGGATGAAGATTTTGCTATCTATCCTGAGGATGGAGCATCCTTTATGTCAGCTGATGTTGGTTTATTCCATCCCCAGGCTCAGTCCTCTGTCACTTACAGGATGAAATAATAGGTCATCCATATCAAGTTCCAAATTTTATTTATTCAGGAGCAGTTAGGTTTTATGATTTAAGGGTCTTAATGGGTGCTGGAAATTTTTGCAGAAGAAAAATGATTGATGAGCAGTAAGGAAATGTATTGCTTTATAGGCAATTTAGATTTTTTGTGGAAAAGGTTCCAAATTATTAATATAATCCCCTACATGTAAAAATGGGGTTCGAAGTCAAGATATATGATACCCAGAGGTGTACAAACCTGCATACACTGACAGATTCGTTCACTAAAAAAAAAAAATACAAGGTGTTTTTACTGCATGGGCAGTACCCCAAAAGTACCCAGTCCCAAAGAGCCATTTTTGGAAAACATACTGCGGTATTTGCTCAACTCTGTTGTAAAAAGAAAGGAAACAAGAACAGAGCAATGAAAGGAAAATGAGAAGACGGTGGGCTTTCCCTGTCTAATAATACATAATCTCTCTTCCTTCCCTCCTCCCCCCAGCCAGCTAAAGCAACTGGCAGGTGCAGTATTACTCTGCAGATGGACCAGGAGTGGCACACATACAGTTATATATGCCTGGCACACTCGTATTTCCTGCTTTATATCACATGCCAGCTAGCCAGGCAGTAGCCAGATTTGAGAGGACATCCCCAACAGTTGTTGTGCATGGAGAGGAACCAGTCTACTGGCAGTACACTATTAACCCTTCTCCAAAAATAGACTGTGCACTTAAGCCAGGGCAATAATTCTCATTTTCCCCCATCCTTTCACTGTCACTCTTTGTTTCTCTTCCCTTCCTTGTCACAACAAAAGTGGAGATTGTTTTGGATGGGACAAGTGGGCACAGGTGATTCTGCAGCACTGACTTTCTCCAAACTTTGCAAGAATTTCCTACCGTTCTTCCAGGTCTCCCAATCCTAAAACAGCTCCTTTTATGTTGGGAGTGGGGGAGAATAAAGCAGGTGGAAGGGGAGGAAAGGTGAGTGAGACTCCTGTTACTGTTCAAAATGATCGTTGTATTTTATATGAATACTACCTAGCCACAAAAATGAATCTATGCTTTCATGGGAAAGACCCAAATTTGCTCATAAACTAACTCACAGATCACATTTATAGAAGGTCTTTTGGCATCTAAAGATACAACTAATTATTTGGTAGGATTTACAAAACCATCTAAATGTAGATTGAGACTTAAGAGTCAAAGTTTGTGTGAATCAGACAGATTTACAAAATCATCTGTGCCTAGGAACCTAAGTATTTTGTTAAATCTGGTCTGATATCATTGCAAAAGTGCCTATTTTGCTTAAAATCTTCTCCAACACTCATCATAATTCTGTCAATTCAGGGGAGGGAAAAGTGCTGCTGTGTGTATCTGTGAAAAGTGTCAAAATGGTGGGCTAGGTTCTTCCAACAAAGGCACTGGAAAGCCAATGTCACCAGCTCCCTGCTAAGTTCCCCATCCAGCGAAGCCCTGAGTGCTGGAGAATCAGTGTACCAACTCTCAGAGCCCCTCCATCCCCACTGAAAGGTGTAACCAAGAAGAAAGTAGGTGGATCCAGCAGGGATGCTCACAGGCATCTCAAAGCAAACTCAAATGCCCTTTATGTGACACACATTCTTTGGAAAGATGAGCTCTCTAGAAGGAGAATATTTAAGGAAATATCCCACCAATGCAGGCTTCAGCCAGTCTCAAAGCAGGAGAGCTTCTGCTCGAAAAAATAACAACCAGAATAAAAAAAAAAAAAAAAAAAAGACAAAAAAGTTTGAACATAGCAATAAAAAAAGAAGAAAACAACAACAAAATTGGGTTCCTTTAAATCCTGACATTTATCACACCATGGGATTTACTTTTACTGCAGTGTTTAAAGGATTTCCTACTCTTAGACTTGGGAATACTGCAAATAGCACAGTAAATTTAACTACTATGAGCAGTAAATGTCAAGATTTTAATGGTACCTACTGTATGCCAGTTGGTTATACAGTCACCCATATGTGTTAACATGTAAGACCTGATTCTGCTCTCAGTTATGTCTGTGTAAACCAGGAGTAAGCGCACTTAATTCAACTGAGTTACCATCACATGAAACCTATGTGAAATCAGAACCCAGGTCTGTATCCAAAATCTAGTTTGGAAGAAAAACATTGGTCTAAATCCTGATTGCTTTCATCAGTTCTTTCCAGAAAAAAAATCCTCATTGAAATCAAAGGACTGGGATGGGACATCAGGATCCAACATTCAGTTCCCATTGCAGGGGTGTTAATCATGCGGGCAGAGATTGGCCATCACTTGTTTTGCATTTATCTGTCTTGTAGATAAGAAATCTATGAGGGCAGAGCTGACACTCCTTCTTTCAGAATAAGACTCCACCTCGATACACCATCAATTAGGGTCTCACACAAAAATAAATTAACTTATGCTGTACCCAGAGGACTTTTTTTTCCCTCTTTAAGCTTGAGCCATATAATACCCCAAACAGCATTCTTGTGCTTTAGAGAAGCTCCTTTACTCCACCCTACCGTTTCTTTCCATAAAGCAGCATAAAGCCATGGAGGATACTGCAATCATGTGCATCCAGGTGTCACTGGCTGGGGCTGCAGTTGTGCAAAAAAGTGTGCTTAAGTCTGCTTAACAGACCAAAACCGTATTGAATGACAGCTCTGTGAAGGCAAAGAATCTTCTTTTATATCAAAAGAGCTTTTATCAAAAACATCCTCTGAGGTCAACACCAAAGACAAGCCCCCTGCAATAGACCCTTGCAGAGATGCCACGCAAAGCCACCAGCCCCTACCTGCAGCCCTCCTAGCATGTCACATGTATTCTTATACCCTGCTGCCTCTGAAGCCAGCAGCCAGCAGCACGCACTCCCTGCAAGGCTTCCTTGAGATGATTCACTACAACAAATGTCCAGCCACACTGTAGGTAACAAACCGGAAAATCATTTTGAAGTATCTTAAACTCTTAAAACATGCTGTGGCTTTCTCAGAAGTATATTTTTTTCTGACATTAAAAAATAGATGTTAGATGCAATCTTGAGATTTGACTCTGAGTAAAGGATTCCAAAGTTTTGGTATGGCTAACCACATTTTCTTAGACATACCCCAGTTCTATTACCCAGCAGAGGTTATTTCAGATCCTTCTATTTTCAGTCTGCCACACACTAAGTACTCATCATTTTATGACACATAGTTACATGGACTAAGATAATGGTAATTATATCTCATACTTCAAAGCAATTACCCAGTGAGGTGAGGAAGGGCTCCTTCTTCCACATTCCACAATAGAGTATTTGCAGCATGGAGTTATTCACCTTTCTGAGGTGCATTAGCTATTGGTCAGAGTCAGAAGCAAGATACCAGATTTAATGGATTAAAGGTCTGATCCATTATCACACATCTTATAATTATCCAGAAGCATAAGTCTTTACAGTAATTAATCAGTGAGAGATTAGTGAATATTCCCAGTGGGAAGATACTGAGTCTGAGAAATAAGTGTAGTTTGGTGATGTCCTTAATTAGATATTGACTCATTATCCAGAACGCTTGTGTTTTTGGACACGATGGTCACATACAAAAAAAAACCCGTATTTGCTTGTAGTCCTTAAAGAATATAGGGTAATTATTCCAGACATTTACATACAAAATCTATAGACTCTGTGCTAGGGGATTCTGTTTTCAGCTTCTCTGTAGGTATGGATGTACATTTGTGGCTGCTCTGGATGCAGTCAAAAAATGGAGGGGGTGGTTGTGAGCAAGGTAGCAGTTCTGCCACTCTGACCCCCAGAGGAGCTCCAAATCAGAGAAAAGGGGGTCCCCAACGCTGTTACAGGGCCTGGACCAATCTGCCAATGCATGGATGGCTGAGGAGCCTCAGTGCCCATCTAAGGAAATGTGAAGGACCAGGGAAGAGATGATGAACACATGCAAACAAGGAAAAATAATTCCCTCAATTTCGGCTTCTGGCTGTTAAGAGCTTGCAACGCCACATGAAGATGCTGTGGGTTTGTGCCCCTAATTGCCTTAACATCCAGCAGTTGACCCTGTGAAGCAAGGCAGTCCTCACATTTTGAGCCCAACAGGCCTGCAAACAGCAGAAATGGGAGCCCAGTGAGACCTGGTCACTGAATGGAGGTGGGATTTCCTCCTTATTAACTTCCTGTATCCTATCTTAATGCAAGGGCTATTGCACTGGGTTAACTCAGCTTTGGTTTTCCCAGTCTCTGGGGCTGAGCAGAGCGTCATTCCTGTCTATGCACAAATTCACAGAATCCTGTTTTTCACCCCAGCAGATAGTGCCTATGAGATATCATTACTATTAGGTCTAGCCACGTAGTACATGTCTTTTCCATAAAAATAGAGGTGTTCCGTCTTTTGTGCCAATATCCCCCTTAATATTACTTTTATTTGGGATTTTTACACAAGGCAACTCAAAAGGAAACAGGTTTTCATAAGATTTCACAGCCCCTAAGGAGACAGAGAGCTAGAAGTGCGTCTCGAGCCTCCTCCACGCCTCGTCTCACCCGCAAAGGAACGGGCCAACACTGTGATGAGGTCTGTTAAAGGCTCCCTCAGCTCTTTAGTCGCCTCCTCTCATTCCTGACATTGTGTCCCCTTCTGTGTGCGGCACCATCGCACATTTCCTGTACTCCAAATAACTTCTCACTCCTCCCTCAACTCCCTCCTTTGAGGAACCTTCCTTCCTTTTTCTCCTCACCAGTCATCTCATCTCGCTCCCCCCCACTGAGCTGTGAGCTTACTGGAACAGGGAATATGCCATATTCTCAAAGTACTCTATAAACATGTTTAATAACAATCTTTTTCAACCCTTGATCTTTCCTGGATGAATCCCACTTAATCCTCACTGAGATTTTTATGAATGGTTTTTCCTTACTCTTGGAGGCAACATCTTTCTGCTAATATTTTTATGTCAGCAACTAAGTGGGAGATAGACTGTGGCTGCTAAAAATAAAGAATAAAAGACAAAAAAACACTAATTACTCAGATCAAAACAAAATCTGGAGAAGTGAGTCATAACTCAAAAGAAAGGGAAGAATGTCTTGCTTTTCACTGGGAAAGGAAAAAACCTACAGAAAATTAAATTCTGCTCCTCTTACACTTAGGGGATTATTGTCATCTTTAAGATAACCAAACTACTATCTTACTGCAGCTTACACTTCCAGACTGCAAGTAAGAAATGAAAGATGTCACCAAAAACACACACGAGTTGCAAGGCAAGAAAGCCAACAGCTTGAGCTTTACAAATGAAAGAGATGAAATTGCCACAGTACTAAATAAAAGGATTTAATCAAAGCAGAGAACACAAACTACTTCTGACTATGCAAAGCCAGTAAGATAGTACAACTGGTAGAAGGCTGTCTGCTTGTACATTGTGCCAGTTACTGAACTAGCACGCACCAAAATAATTTGTAAATAGATATCTCTTGCTTTGTGTTCTTATTTTAAGGAAAATTTCAGTAGCATGCAAACTATAAATACTTCTGGATCCATCCTTGATGCAACTGCACTGCAGTATTTGGAACTAAGTCTTTTATGCATTATTTAGTGTTTCAACTGTGGAAAAATACTTTCATAATATAGTAACTTAGATGTCTGAGATAATGCTCATGGGTCAAGTTCACAGATGATGTGAAGAATGATGTAAGATATATATGAGACTTGCCATATCTTACTCCTTCTGTAGTTTTTCTTAATACAAATCAACCCTTTCTAATTTACTGATCATTGAATTAATAGCCCTTTAAATGTGTCTGCATGCACGTGGGCATTTTTTTTGCTGTTATCAAAGGCTTCGTGTAGGCCTTGTGTCCAAAACTGGTAAAAGATAGTATTGGATGACTTAGAAGTTGAGAAATGGTTGAAACCTGCTCATCAAAATGTCACTCAAAGCAATCTATAATCAAAAATTACTTCTATTTATTATTTATTTAAAGGTTTATGGAGAATTACAATTTCAGAGAGATAGGCAATTCTCTGAGATTAGCCCCTCAAGAAAAATAGGCCCACAGCTCATACATGGCTGGAGAGGAGGGTGACCACAGGCTAAATAAACTCACTTAGCACACAACAGCTATACCCATCAGACCATAACATGGACTACATACTGTTTGTGGGCTATTTATACATGCCATTACTAGAGAGAGATGTCTTTCACTTGCTGAATCTTTATCTGCTATGCACTCAGTGCTTTAACTGCTATCATTACAAATGTTTACTCCTTCTCTAATGTATTATCAAATTGCACCAATTTTCATAATAAAACCTTTGCCCCTGATATAAATAGTTTATTCTTGCAAATAACAAAAAATAGGAAGAATTAAATGGGGTTTTTAAGAGATTATATACACAGGGAAAGATCAAGGGCATGATCAATTTTAAAAAGAATATGCTCCTGCAACCCAGCTTACACTTTTTGAAACCAGAGTTTGTTGATTTCGTTCTGCAAGCGTGCAACCTGTCTTTAATTTGGGGAGTTCTTCCAAACTGGTAGCTTAAATATCAGCTACAAAAGACCGTCCCATCATTGAAAAAGAAGACCTCAGACCTGATGCCCTGTCCCTTAAGCTCTGTTAAGGAAGACAGCTCTGTAGTGAAGAACCTCTAACGCTGCTTGAAGGCACAGGGTTCATTCCTGGTAACAGGATGGTCAAAGTCAAAGTTTGGAACTACAGTCAAGCTGATCCAAAGAGAAGGGGTATAAAGGCATAGTTTTCAGATGAAAAGGTCAACCTCACAGGAAAGTACTATTAATGATGTTTTGAAAGAGCAGAAAGAATGAGAGTGAACACTGGCTGGTCAGATATATGGAAGGTAGCTGTATAGGATATACTCTCCTATGCATCAGTGAAACAACTGAACAGTTGTTTTATTAAACGATATTATGAACTCTCTGATCATAATAGCAGCTGCTATTTGTATCCCAGCAGACTAATATGCTCTGTTTTCCCTATTAAGGCACGTTTGGGACAGTTTTGGAGGGGCGGGGGGGGGCGCGGGGAGGCAGGGAGAAATTGCAGTGAGAAGATGTGCCAGGTTTCCACATTTCAAACAATATGTTACCAAATACTTTAAAATGAAAATTCTTTCTTATTTTGTAGGTATGTTCCATATTACAAGCAACTCATACAAGATGGAGTCGCTTCCTGTCTATGTTATGCAATAGATTTGCTCAGTAAAGGCTTACTTTTCAAAAAACAGTGGGTGGGAGACGTACCCATAAGTAAGTATCCACAGCTGGGTGCCTAGCTTGCTCATTTATACACTCACAAGTATGCCAGAGACTAGAGGTACTTCCAAGAAAGTACAGATTTTGGGGAAAGAAAGAACTAGCCTGGTAAAAAAAGGAGGCCACAGCTGCCATTTGCACCTGCCAAGTCATATTCACATCTCATCATTTGGTAGAGAAATAGTCACATAACAACACAGTTCTCCCACCCAAATCTCAGTTGTATTAGGTCCCTTATGTTTCAGTAGCCATTTGTGTATGCCCATATTTGTACATTTATGTATCTAGCTGCAGTAGACATGGATTCTGGATAATTATTAGTTTTGAAAGGGTTTTTAATTTTAGAAGATGCAGTAGCAAAAATATTGTCAGACTCATATTCCAATTTAAGTATTAGAATGATGTTTCATTGTCTTTCTGTACAAAAAAATTAGAAGAGATTATGATTTTTTTAAAATGATGCTACTTTGATATGATATTGCGAAGAGAATAAGGCACTTTCCTTTAAACTGATTTTCAAAGCTATATCTGAGATCTATATCTGCTGTTTATGGATCACAACTAACTTTATAGTCATGTATAAACTGTACTTCTGAGTGCTGTAAGAGGTATCCCCTGTCTCACAATAAAAATATTATGGAACATTATATTTCCATATAGTAATGGCACTCTTATTTTACTAGTAGGAAAGGTATTGTACTAATTTAATTGACTAACATAAAAGTCTCACAAGCAAGATCAATATTTTATTTTCTCAACAGTTTTTGTCAATGAAGATTTAATTTCCCATGCAGAGAAGGTGTCTGTATAGCTCACAGATATAAGTGGGGTGTGGTCCTTTCTGTGGAGCCCGGAGGCTTCGACTTCCTCCCCTGCCCCAGTCCCATGAGAGCCTCAACACCAAAACACAAGCCTAGATGTCGGTAAGTAGCGGTCTTATTTGCAACCCTATAATAAACTTATCCCTTGACCCAAAATAATATAAATTCTGTATGGTTTAGTGTATGCCTGGACTGAAGACTTCTGACAGCTTAGCTGTGTTGGTTGGGATCTGAAGATAAGAAAACATAAGCAAAATGGAAAAAAATATAACTTAGCCTATTTCACAGGTTTGACATCAGAAGACAGAGGCTTCTGTAGAAGGGCAAATATTACCCTAATCTCTGTTGTAAATCTAGAAGGGATTTTCTGATCTTTTTTTACACTGAACACAGAAACACACACAAGTTAGCCTAAATACAGCATTGTTTAAAGACAATAAAATCAGAATGCTGCAAATCTGCAATTATAATTCAGAGCCTTGGCACAATGGACAGATACGTGAACTTTCCCTGAACCTAAAACCAAGTGCTGTTTGAGAGAAATTTTCAGTTGATCTGGGTCAACCGCTGATGTTGTGTGGAAGCCATTGGCAGTTCGGTGGTCAGAGTCAAGTTTCACATTGAACTTCTGCATTTGCTCAAAACCAAAAGTCCCTGAAAATTCAGAGGTTGTAAATTAGAGCCAGAACTTCACAAACCTCTAATTAGACTATAATCTGTCCACAGAACAGATTTATTTACTGTTCTGTTAATCCCTACAGGCTCCTCATCTAAAGGAAAGAAAAATATCCTTCCCACCTGTACTCACAGCCTGCTCCAGCGGTGACACCAGGCAGCACTAAGCACAGGTTTTCCAGGCGACTGCTCTCATAGGCAAGGAGAAATACTGAAACTCATCAAAATATTTTAAAGATAGAGTCAAAGATGTAAACATAACCTCATTTTATAGCATGAATGGAGAAAATAGTAAGGTCTGAAGCAAGTGAGGTCTGATGGAGTTAGATGGGAAACCTACAGCCCTTTTGGCCATTTCAGTGGGTTGGCTCCTGAGGAGAAGACACTCCCACCTGGCAAATGATGCTAATAATAAAAAATATTATAATTATATAGATAATTACTTTACACTTATCATCAATAACCAATGATAATAAAGCCGAAGCCTGAAAATAATATTAAAATCATGTTGCCATTTGCACCTCAACAGCGTTTTTGTTTATCATTCTTTTAATTTTAGAACATACTTTGTGACTCTGAAGGTGCAGATGTGAGAGGAGAGACAGAGCAGTAGCTGAAGAGCATCTCCCTTTTCTGCTTTGTGGTACGTAAAAGGAGCTGAAGAAGTCGTAAGTCTGGCTGCAAATATATCTGAGGGGAACATTTTGGAAAGCTGGTTCCTAGAGGGAAAACGAAAGACTGTGGTGAGAATTGACAAAGACCATTCAACCGCCCACGGTGTGTCAGGGGCCGGGGGACCTGCAGGCCTCGCTGGCCCTGACCAGCCCCCCACACCCGGGGGCCCCCATTTCAGCACAGCCCAGGGTCTGCCAGGCCATAGACCCTGCCGAGCCTGACTCCCTCCACGGGCTGGCGTCCCGGCCTGCCCTGGGCCTGGCCCCTTGGCCTGCCAGCCTTTGCAGCACCCTGGCACCGCTGTGTAACTTCCACTTTTGCATGTCGCTGGTGAGTGATGGGGCAACAGACTTGTTCCTTCCAGACCTTATTTTCTTCCCCTACAAAGCACAAACCTGGCGCCATGTTCAGGGCAAATTCTCCTGAATGGAGCTTTTTGATTTAAGCAGCTACTAAGACATTCAGTGGCTTGCAACATGAAGAATATTTAAGTACAATTAACTAACACCTCTACCTAAAAACTCTGTTTTGCCTCTTTTATTCTTCATTTTACATCCTGACACATCACCCTTACATTTGTTCAGGCCAGACAGAGACGTCTTTAAACTACCTGTGAGTTCAATATCAACACGGATTCTCAACCTGGCTCTTAAAAACTCTTTATACCTATCCTCAAAGTTGTATTTTTGTATCCCTGGACTTGATAAATAGCATGTGTGGTGAGGTGGGAAAGGTGTTCATAATTTCCAGCTGAAGTATTGCCTGGTGAAGTGTCAGCTTGGGTTACATAACTCATATATAAACAGACTTTTTGTGGCTGGTAGGAGAATAATTGCTTCACCTCGTCTATTCCCCTATCTCACACAGCTGCATTGGCCTCTTATTTCATTATTTAGTAAAGCTTGCAATGACCACCACATTCTTTACAAAATAGCATTTCTAACATTAAGAAAAATCTCATAGATTAAGAAGGTGTGGTCAGCGTTTAAACCCTAAAATCTCCTCAGGAAGATACAAAGTGTTTATTGGACTATTACATTACTCTGAGGTTGGTCAAATCCGAGTCTTCAAGGCCACTATCACGGGAGAAAGGTTAGTGTGGAGCTGAGCCATTGGCCTGAGACTCAGAGAGACGTTTAGCAGCTGCAAAGTTCTAGAGATCCCTCAGCCAGATGCCCCGAGTGCAGTGGGATGACTTTGTGCGTTAAGCATGAGATAGCCTCCTCCAGTTTCAGACCTGGGTAACTAGCTCACATTGAGAACCAGTACAGCATAGCCAGTCAGCTGAAAATCCATACCTTCCCTTACTACACACTAGCCTTTCCAGGCTAGTAAACAAAAACCTAAGGCACGTTAGGTACTACTGTAATAATAAATCATTATGACTTCCCAGGGAATGAAGCCAAGAGGAGAGAGTTAAACCATTGCTGGCACCAGCTGGAGTGCCCTAGCAGTAAGGATTCAAGGAAAGGCAGCAAGGTTCCCCTATGAGCTTCTCATTGCATGAACCTCTGCAATACCATTAGTTGTTCATTAAGTGTTTCCTTCTTCCTGTCAGCATGGGAGATGGCAATGTTGTTATGTAGAGAGACAGCATTGTCACATGCAACATACACCAATGTGGTGTAGCGGCTCAACCTGCAGGTACTTCACCATCATTTCAGGTAATTTTCTTAACCTTTCTGGGACAGGATGTAGAACAAGAGAGAAACAGCTAACCATATCACTGCAATCCCAAGCCTTTGATGAGCCACTAGTGACTGTATGTGGTTCTTCTTCCCAGCTGAAGAAACAGACACCTGTAGAAAGAAAATATTGAAGGTAATATGCTGCCTGACAGATACAGTTGAGAATTACTGCCATAAGCAATTACATGCTGATACTGCAAAGTGCGTATATGCTTCACAAACTGAACATTTTACCATGAATCCTTCTGTTTCAACATGTTCAAGTCTTCTAAAATCTCCACATACTTACGTGTCAGGCTCCTCTATACACTCTCATTCACCATTCCCATCTTTTCCACATCATCTTCACCTCTTCCAGTCCCCCTTTTCCACAGTGCAAAGGAAGGGACCCTTCCCATGTTTGTCAGAGCCAGACTTGCTTCTGGACTCTTCCCCATTCACTCCTGGATGGTCCTCCATCCATTCGCCATTTCTTAGAGTCTTTTCAGGCTACCTATATCATACCATTAAACTAGATTTTTAAAAATTACTCTTGAATGATGAAGTCATAAATATGCTGTTCTTTTCTTTCTGCTTCTCACCTGGACTTTTATAGGTGTATGACTTACAGCTTTCTTCATTTTTCCAGATTGTAAAATGAAGACAACATTTAAATCCCCTCTCCTCTTACTGGAGGTGTGTGGCTAATTAAGGAATGTACAGAACATATTCTGGAGGTGAGCAACATTAAACACATGGCTGATACTTGTCTAGAAGCAACAGCAATATCAGCAGTAGTACTGATTGCATGAGAAGCAACATACCTATGTAAAGTGCACACATCTGTGAAAACCACTCTGTGCCTGCTCACTTCAAATGGGAAGCCTTTCCAGAAGAGCAAAGGAGAATTTTTACATCATTGAACCATCCCTCTCTTTCCTCTCATTGTACGAGATTTCTACTGAAATACACTGGCAAATCACTAGGAGACACCTTCTTCAAGGTCTTTGTAAATACCACTACTTATGTTACCTGAATTTAAATCATAGTCAATTTTCTTACACCCATATTAAAAAAAGTGGATAGAAAAATATCTCCTTCTGTTAACCTTCAGCTTAAAGCTTAATTCTCTCAAACATTTGAGAGAACAAAATGAAACTGTACAAATGTCGGAATAGGAAAGGTAAATAGGTGATGTCTCTGAGGCCAAGCAAATGTCTTGAAAACCCCAAAGTTTCCTGCATCATTTTCTTGTACTGAATTGCATGTATAGTTTGTAATAGCAAATTATTTCCTCTTTCAGGTGTCCAATCAAAAGTTACGTGAAGTCCCCCTATCCCAACTCCCCAACTGCATCATAGAGAGCAATATAATAAGGCCCCATTGACAAAAATATTCCTTGATTGCAAGGATCGTCGATATCCTGAAAATGAGTTTTCACAACACTAGAGGTGCACTTCAGCTCACTTTGCCAGGTGTTTGCATTGCAGTGATAATTTCCAGCACTGTGCTGGCTGCTGAATATGGCCCAAAATTGGAATCACCCCCATAGGACTATTCAGATTGCACAGAAAAACCTGGGCAAAGAATAGAACAGACTACCACTACAAGGAAAAGAGCAGAGCACCCTCAATGCAAGCTGCATCAGAGCAAGCATGCAGGAGTCATGCTTACAGCTTTATACCAGCAGAAGTTTCTACACTGATACGCAGGAAAGCTCAGGGAGAATCTCAGAATCCAGTCTCCTCTCTAGTTCAAATCTGTATTTTAGGGGGGCTTTGGGGTAAACTTAGATGCAAGTGTTTGCACACACAGTGCCTCTTTCCTCTTCACTGGGATATTTCCATAAATGCTTCCCTCAATCTGAATCTATCTCTGTGCATGAGTTTGATAGTGACTTTCCATCATCCTAAGCAGCTGGTGAGTCCTGGTCTACAGTTTGCTGATGAAGGAAGATTTCCTCTATTCCTCACCAAAAGCACAGCCTAAATCACTTTAGTGCTGATGTCTTTCAAAGCCTTTCTTTGCTTTTCCTGTGTATGCAGAAGGAGATAAACAGGTAAGAGAGAGAGGCTTAGCTCACAATGGTATAAAGGACAACAGTATTTGACCCCTCACAAAACTTAGAGCTTCACACAGGCGTGTGTGGCACCCCAGATGCTACGCATGAAGCCCTGCAAAGGTGACTGTTCACACTTGCACTGAGTGCAGGCTGCCCATCCGCAATGCCAGAAGGCATCACACACGTGAAAATAGCTGCCACACACAGAAGCTACTTCCACTTCTTTTACTCTGCTCTTCTTCTTAGGTAATCATTGCCTCAGCTGTCCACAGTTTTAAAGGGGTGATGAGAGAAGGCATTGTCCTAAACCTAGGGAGAAGAAGGGAAAAACCTGCCCCCGAATGTGTTATGCTGTGAGCACACCAACCAAGCTGCTCCTACTTGCAGTCACTTCAGTGAGCAGACTGTGCTTCAAGTCAGAGTACCAGAGAAAAAAGTACTGCCTAAATGGACACTTGCTGTTGATATCAATTTATTGACAGAAAGTTGAATTCCTCCTTTTTGCTGCCAATTATCTCTTACATAATCAAAAAAATTTCCTCTTAATATGATCTTAACTGTTTTGAGCAGTGTTCCCTTCTCCAAAGCCAAGATGTTTAAAAGTAACCAGTGATTTCAGACACCCTTCCTTACAGTTACCTGATTTGAATGATAGGAAGCTTGATTTTCAGTAGCTACACTTAAAAAAGTTTCCAAAAAGTATCAGCTTTCAAGTTGGGCAAACAACAGTTGATGCTAAAAGTACCAGTCACATTTGAAAATGTTGGCCCTTGTATTACATGCAAATAATGACCAATCAGTTACAAATTATGTCTGAGGTTCTTGTTTTTTTTAAAAGTACTCATGATGCTAAAAATGACTTTATAATTGACCGTTACCTATTTTAAGGGAGTTGGGGTTTTTTCACTGATTTAATGTGATTACTCCAGTTTTGACAAAGACTTATTCCCTAGCAAAGGCGAGGAGGCTTGAGCTTATTTGTGCAGGCAGCACAAATCCAGACTCTGTCTCCCAGTCCCTAAGGCACAGCTAGGCTGCCGGTACGGCTCCCCTGCACCAGCTGCAGGAGCACTAATCCTCAAATTGTCAACGGAGCACAGACACCCCAGAGCCATCCGTCCCAAGAGCTCTGCATGGAGAAGTTTGAGCTGTCTGGGTCTGCCAGTTCCTTGCTCTGGGAGCTGTAGCCCACTGCATAATGAAGCAGCACCGTATGTTTATGTATCTTCATAACGTGGAAAAGTGAGCATTGCCTTTAATCACTGGTATTTATGATTCATAAAGAAATGGAAGAAATGTGAATAAAGAATATGAGGTATGAACAAAAGATGTCTGTGCCCACTGACATTGTCACTAGAATCAATCTCTTCTCTGCAGTCATTACACTGCATTGGGACTGCAGGCCTGCCTTAATGCAGCCTGATTGCAGCTGTGTCTGCTTTGGTTTCCTGAAAGAACTTGCAAGTCTAGCATGGCAACTTGTCATCTGCAAGCCAGGAGTTTTATTCACAGTTTGCTAGAAGCCACATTAAATAGCAACATCAGTCTGGAGATCAGCTTCTGCAGCAATGTTCTTATCCTTAAGCCTGTGCAGATGGGTGATTCCCTGTGTGCTTGCTTTAATGGCTGTGCTGCTGAAGACACTAATATTCTAAGACATATCTCTCCAGGGGGCTCTTGATATGAGAGTAAAATGAAATTTGTGTCCAGTTTGCCTGGGCCTCACCAATGCCCTAACAGCAGGATGCTGGATTAGAAAGACACCCTTCACAGGTGCACCTTTCACAGAAAGACTGTCGGAAAAACCTGAAACATACACATTATTTAACCAAGCTCATAAACAGCAACTTCTCCAAACAACTAGAAATATTTACGCTTCCTATTTTCTTGGAGTTCAGGAATCTGTGGCTTTGTTACCAGTGCCGCCTGTGAGGTTATTGAGAAATTAATTCTACTGTCAATGTGTATAGACAGAGCTTTGCTATAAACACGCACCCAAATAATATGTATTTTGTCTTCCTTCCTCCCTTCAAGCACTGTGCTAACAATATGACTCTTTACTATCAGTACAACTTGCTATTATGTAGCGATAAGCAATCCACACTCAATATGCCATCCTATTAGGCAGTGTTAAGTTATTACAGGTCGTATTGC